>NW_023603184.1:32326766-32926766 GCF_014898055.3 Talpa occidentalis
CTGTACTAATTTGATACAGTTTTTTCTTTGTTGTTTTCCAAATTTATAATGTTTATGAGGAACTTCCTAACTTTTTAGTTTCTTGGAATGCCTACATTCTTGGTAGTAAATATGACTAAAATAAAATGGTAGAATTTTAAAAGAGGAGTCCAGTGTATTTTGCTCCTCTTATACTACCTTATATTAGAGTCTGCTACATGTAAGAATGGCATTCCTTTTTTTTAAATAAATTTTATTTTTATTTCCCCATACAATTGCAACCCCCTTATTTTGACCCCAATCCCTCCCCTCCCCGCTCCGCACCCCCCATAGAGTGTCTCTGGTTCATAGTTGTTTGTTGATTTTGATTTTCACTTTCTTATATTCATTTTCCTGGTCCCTTATTTAAGTTTTCTAGATTCCTGCTATGAGTGAGACCATCCAGTATTTTTCTTTTTCTTTTTGGCTTATTTCGCTGAGCATGATCCCTTCCAGCACCATCCATGTTGCTGCAAATTGCATGTGTTTATCTTTTTTGATTGCTGAGTAATATTCCATGGTGTATATGTACCACATCTTCTTGATCCAGTCATCTATTTTTGGGCATTTGGGTTGTTTCCAAAGCTTAGCTATTGTAAACAGTGCTGCTATAAACATAGGGGTGCAGGTGCTCTTTAGAACGGCTTTACTTATATTCTTGAAACACATCTTTTTATTTAATTATGGATTATAGGCTACAAGTGATCTGGAACACTATGACAAAACTCGACATGAAGAATTTAAAAAATATGAAATGATGAAGGAACATGAAAGGAGGGAGTATTTGAAAACACTTAATGAAGAAAAGAGAAAAGAAGAAGAATTGAAATTTGAAGAAATGAAGAAAAAACATGAAAATCATCCCAAAGTCAATCATCCAGTAAGAATTATGACTTTATGACTAGTTGAAGACTTTTTCTTTTGTACTAGAGAGTAGAGTTTTGTCATCAAATTATTAGTACTTAAATATTAATTCTTAATTCTGCCATGTTCATCAAACGTATTTAATTTTGGTATATGTATATAAGTGTTATATGTATGTATATTACATTTTGAGTGTTTTTAAAAATTGATTCACAGGGAAGCAAAGACCAACTGAAAGAGGTATGGGAAGAGGCCGATGGTTTGGATCCTAATGACTTTGACCCCAAGACATTTTTCAAATTACATGGTAATAAATTTGATGCAAATATTAATATTTACAACTGCTGTTTGAAAAATTACAGTCTATTCCTGATATCTGACAAAATTGTTTATGTAGTAACATCTATTAAAAGACAGTTTTCTATTGTCCTACTGATAGCAAATTTTTTAAGTTTTTCTGTAGGGTACTAAAGCAGTCTTTATTGCATACTGATCCGCAGGATGAAATATCTTAGGGTCAGTAGCTGTGTCTTTATACCTGTTTTTACTGTTGAGTTATTATGTGATTTTTTGCAAGTTTCTCTGTAAAATGAAGGTATTTCTATGACTCAGTTATATCTTTATGCTATAATATTAAAACTTACTTTTAGTGTCATATATTGCTAGATAGATGAAGCTTTATATTTGGGGGGAAATTAGTCATGGTTTTTTATAGAAACTGTTATGAATTATGCATTGAGTAGTGCATGTTATCAGTTGGACTGAACTGAGACTTCATAAAAAAACATTTTTTTGTAATGCTTCATGTCAGTACTAGTTTTGCAAACCATCTGTAAACATTTGTATTTTTATTTATTGATTTATTTTCTAAGGCATTAAGATAAGTTTTTTCATTTATAATATTTAAACTTTAGATGTCAATAATGATGGCTTCCTGGATGAACAAGAATTAGAAGCCCTGTTTACTAAAGAGGTAACTGAGTTTATCAAGTATTCATTGTTTTTGCTTTCTCTTTTTTCCTTCTGTCATCTTCCTTTCTTTTTATGTTGGTTTTAAAATTTTCTTTTTAGTTGGAAAAAGTATATGACCCCAAAAACGAAGAAGATGATATGGTAGAAATGGAGGAAGAAAGACTTAGAATGAGGGAACATGTAATGAATGAGGTAGGTTTTCAAAGTTTAAGATTACATGTTATATCTATTTTTTTTTCTTTTTTAAAGATTTATTTTATTTATTTATACAAGCACTGGGTACAGTCAGAAGCACGGGAGGGTGAGAGAATTCACCAGAGCCAGAGCGGGGAGCAGAGCAGGCAGAAGGACCGAAGTACACTGCTGAGGGGAGCAGCTGGCGGCAGGAGAGGTCTGCGCGCCATGTGGGACCCTTCTCCGGTGGCCGGGGAACAGCCGGGGATCGAACCGGCGCTGCAGAGGCAGCGGGCAGCTTCGCAACCCAGCGCTCAACCGCTGCGCCACCGGGGAGGCCCCATGTTATATCTATTGATTGTCCAAGTCTCTTACAGTAAATCTTGCCATAAGATGAAAAATAAATACACAGAATAGGTATTTAATTGGATTTTGCATTTTTGATCCATAGTATTTAGTATATTCACTTAGTATAAATAAAACAATTTGTAACTATTTCAAAATATTTTAAAAACTCAAGATGCCCCTGCATATCAGCTCTAAAATATTCTTTAGAAGTCAAGAAATACTGTAGTGCAATATTTGATGTTTTAAATGCTATGTTATTTTTAGTTAAGAAAATTTAAAAAACCCAGTACCTTAATAATTTATAACGATAGATATTTATTTCTTGTTCACATCACTACACTGAAAACTCTGATCTAACTAAGGGTAACTAAAACCTATGTTTTGCTTCAGTGATTTTCACTGATATTTGAGCTGTTAATGATGAATTGGGATCTCTGCTGACTGCTGGAATCCCTGTATCAAATAAATTTCTCTGGCCATTGTAGATGTCACCTTTGTAATTGAATTTGCCTGCATCTACAAGCACCGTTGAAGAGGATTTGGAGAGGTTGTCTACTTTAGTTTTGGCTTAGTTAGTCATCTTTAAGGAAAAATGTTCAGAGGATTTTAACTTAAATTCCTGTACTTTTGACCAAAACAGTTTTTTTTCTGGAAGATTATTTTTCCTGACCAAGCACTTGGCCTCAAGAGGGATTATACATGGTGTGGTAAGGGAGGAGGCAAATACTAGACTAACCAGTCAGATCAGCAAACTGAAACTTTGGGGTATCAGATGTATACATATCTCACTGTATTTTTAAATTGGAATTATATAGATGAGAAAAATATCTATTTTCTGATTCCAGTACAATTGAGTGTTCCATCTCAATTTCTGTGGGTGTTAGGCTAGCTCTTGCTGAATGTCAATGTAGTAGCATCTATTAGAGGATAGTTTCATGAGAAAGAGTTACTTTATTTTACATATTCATTTTCCTTTAATCAGGTTGATGCTAACAAAGACCGACTGGTGACTCTGGATGAGTTTATGAGAGCAACAGAAAAAAAGGAATTCTTAGAGCCAGATAGCTGGGAGGTAATTTGACATCAGTCTGTTCTACCTTTAACTTTTATTTCACATTATGGTTGCATTATTGTCTTGGCTTTTCATATGAAATGCTACTATAAAATAATGTCACTATAAAATAATTGATCTCTTATTTGTAATCACATTGCATATAATTAGAAGTCTGTTAGAAATTGCTCTGTTTCTAAATATAAAATGTTCATTCTTGAAAATTAGAAATATAGATACATTTAGAGAAGTAAATTAGAAGCTACCTATATTTCTACCATACAGAGGCAGATACTTAAATTATGCATTGTGATAAAAAATTTCTTCAGTTAGCCTGCCCCATCCCAGTTTCTGTGGGTTATTTTATTTGCTTTGGTTTGTATTCAACTGGTGCTTTTCCAAAAATCAAATCTTTCCAAAAATGTGCCTTCAGAAGAGTATCATTTTCTTTCCCACATTCTTTGTCCTTTCAACCCAGCTCTCTCCCTTGTAACCAAACTTGTAAGTCCTATTGTAACAGGGTGGTCCCCAGGAAAGGGGGAGGTTCCTGGCCCCCTTTCCTGGGGACCACCCTGTTACAATTCTTTTCTCTTTTGCTGAAATGAGTGCATAAATACCTATTTTCTTGAGTCCCCTTCTTTTTTGCCCCAAAAGTTTAATAAGTTAAATACACTAGATATTCTTTTATACATTGCTTATCATAGAACTTTAAAACTGAATCTGACCTTCCTGTTGTACTTGTAAGATTATTTTTTCTCTTTTTTTTTTTTCCTTTAAGACATTGGATCAGCAGCAGTTATTCACAGAGGAAGAGCTAAAAGAGTATGAAAATCTTATCTCTTTACAAGAAAATGAACTAAAGAAAAAGGCAGATGAGCTTCAGAAACAGAAGGAAGAGCTACAACGTCAGCATGACCAACTTGAAGCTCAGAAACTGGAATATCACCAGGTGGTGTTTTGTAGGATTGTGACGTTAAAAAGGATTTTCGGCTTTTTGTTAAAAGCCTATGTTTTTGAAATAGATTATTTCAATATATTAGAAGCTATAACATTTTAAATTTTACTATTTTAGGACTGCTTTATTGAATATTAGTCTGAATTTTAGAGCTGGAATATCTCATTTTAGAAATCAGTTTTCAATTAGTTTGTTGGGCTTTGTCAAAGGTTATAGATAAGAAAAAATAAAACAAAACTTAGTTTTAAAATGTTCTTTTCCACTCACTAGGTTGTACAGCAGATGGAACAAAAAAAATTACAACAAGAAACTCCTCCAGCAGGGCCAGGTGGAGAACTGAAATTGAAGCCACGTATGTAATTTTGTTTGTTTAAGGAAATAAACAACTGATTAAATTTAAATTTTATTTATTACAAATATAATTTCAAATCGTTATTTGTAGTTACCTGTGTTACTTTCTATATGTCTGTGGAAATAGAGTAACTTGTATCACAGAAAATGAAAAGTACAATTTTTATGTATCAGCACATTTGAAAAGCTATATAATTTGATAGCTATATTCATGATGACATGATTTACTTCAACATTATTCATTATTATTTCTAATCAGTTATTGATATTAAGAAAACATGTTTTTAATTGTAATCTATGATTAGGTAAGTGTAATTAAAAGACAAATATCCAATATATCTACATATAAAAGAAGGTTCAGAATGAAAAAGGTACCTTTAAATTGAAAGCTTTTTTTTTTTTATAGATAATTAAAATTCGAAGCCCATCAGAACTTGGAAGAAAACTGTTACCAACATCTGTTTCATTTTTTTTACCTCCCTTCCTTTTTCTCTGATCAATAAATACTTTAAAGCATATATGGAATAAAGGAAGATACTTTTCAAATGAGAACACATTTTTTGGACACAGATATGTAAGGATTGACGTCTACAAGAACCAGGAAGACAAACTCAATATTTGCTTCCATTTTCACATTTCCTCCCTTTTTTCTTTGTTCACCTTTAGTGATTTAACTAAATGGGCATATGCCATAATTTAATGAAACTATCAGTGAGATGCTATTTAAGTGAGACACCTTCATGACTTTTAAAATCAGTAACTTGCTCTCACTCATAAAAGTAGATTTTCTTTTATGGTCACTTATTATCCCCTCTCTCTGTGAAAGTCTTTGATATTAATAGTTCTCCTAAGAAGATCATAGTATTCCAGTGTTTTTGGTAAACTTTTCTTACTTTCTGCAGCCTTACTTACTAGAAATTCTTTCACTGAACAGCTTTTGCTGCCACTTCATGTCATTTTCCATTTGTAATTCTGTTATTCAAGATCAGGTTCTGCTAAGCATAACAGAAAAACCAAAGATTGCAATGGTTTAAACCACTGTTTAAAGATTTTTTTCCCCCTCTTACATAAAAGAAATCTGGAAGTAGGTGGTGTCCCAGTTCCTGTTTTTATGCCATACTATCCTCAGTTCATGGTTTTTATCCTCAACTTACTTCATTCTCATTGTCCAAGGTTGCCATTTAGACAACATAGGGCAAGAAAAGGAACTTTCCTCCAGTTGAATGAGCTTCCTTAAGGCAGTTTTCCTGGAGAACCATACAGCATTTGAACTTGTACCTCACTAGCCAAAACTAGTGAGAAATTCACCTGGTAATTTACTTAACTAAGGAAGAAAGGGAAGAGGGAGAGTTTGGTGGGCAGCTTTCAATTTTAACCCAAACAGCCATGTTGGCTACTTATATATCCATGTACATTTTTCTGAAACATGGAAAACACTCATTTCCTCTACCACGAAGGAAAACCACCCAAATCTAATCCATTATTATATAAAGCTCTAAGTCCATGTATTGGGGGTTAGTCTTCTCCATCCAGTTAGGATGTGGCTCCCTTTGTTTTGGCCATCTACAAACTAAAAAGTAAGTTGTCAGTCCCATGAGTTGCCAAACACACGCATCATGGTGGGATAGGTGCAGGGGAATGGCAATAAAATCAACCTTTTAGTGAAGGGGAAAATGGGACTCATAGCAGTCACTGATCCACAACAATTTAAAAAAATACTGCTTAGCAAAAATAACCAGGTCTCTCTGCTGTCAATAAATATATTCTTTGGTTTACCCATCAGGCATCCTGTTTCACCTTTCTGGGAGCAGCATCCTGGTCTACTGTCCTCAGAGGCCCTTGGCTTTGCCCTTTAGGAAGTTCTTATTATCTATTAATTTTCAAGGCCATATTGGGGCATGTGAAAGTAAACCCTTCTTGGAGGCTGTGTAGCCATACTACTTCCCTTCCTGTTATTGTGTGAGATTGTTTTAGATAGTTACAGGCTTTTGCAGGCTGGGTTTGGGAATTTAATTTATTTTCATTTCCTTTAGTTCTTTGGCAAACAGTTCCCTGCAAGAGTAATAAGCTGCTGGTCTGTTTTCTTTAATTATTACCAAAGATCTTGTTAAGACAGTTTTTAACATGAATCACATCTTTTATTTGCTGACCTCTGTACTCGGTCTCCTCCCCTTGGGTCTTAACGGAATGGTACCTACTCAGAACTATTTTAAACATAGATTTGGATAGGATGGCAACAGTTTTAATCTGACCTTTTCCCCTAGTGTGACTCCCGTTACTCAAAGGAAGGTGCTTGAAAATGGCCTTAGAGCCTTTAAAACTGTTTGAGTTTGGAGTATGTTGGTAGTTGAAATTTTCACTTCATCAGGGCTCCAGACTTGGGATTTTGTCAATGTTTTGTAGACAAAGAACAATGCCCTCATCAAGTTAAATTCCATTGCATCTCTGCAGACCTCTTGCTCTGAGTCATATCTCTCTTATAAGATTGAAAGAGGCAAGAACCAGACAGCATTCTGCTAGCATTCTAAAGTTCTACCATCACTTTCTCTGATAGCTTTACCTCCTTTGTCAGGAGTCTTATTACCCAAAGCCCTACCTTCTCAACCAAGTTAACTCCATATTTAAGATCATTTTACCTATTGCACCTTATTTGTAGGTACCAAATTCTGTGTATGTCAAGATTATCGGTTTAGGTAAGGGGATCTTCCTAATTGGTTTTTAAACAGAATGAGATTGATGAAGAGATATAGTTAGCTTGCAGAATCTTTGGTAGGGCTAAAGAAACAGAACCTTGTCTGAGCTTCCAGGAGCTATATCAAGAGTGATATGTCAAAGAAGCTGATGCTTTTGGAACAATCAAGAAGCAACCTGGTGGATCAGGAAGTCATCTGCTGGATTAAACAGCTGTGAATAGTTCCCAGCTCCAGAAATACACCAACTCTGCTGTGCTTTGTGTCGGCAAAAAATGGATACCTCATGTTCTGTCGCTCTCTCCTTTGACTCAGTTCTGAACAGAAGTCTCAAGTAAGTGCATCTAACTGATTGGATCAGTCATATCTGGACCCCTAGCTGCAAAGGAAGCTGGGAAATAACAGTGTTTAACTTTTCCATCTCTGCAGTTCAGGAACGCCTGTTAGAGGTTGCTGAGTGAACCAATCCAATGTAACAACTCATAATCTTACATTATTTCCCTTAATACTAATACATCTTAAAAATCTTGGTTCCCATTTCACAAATTTTTAAATAAGCATTGCATATTTCAGATTTTTAACTTTAAATCATGAATCTCCAATTTAAATATAACAATATAGATAAGGTCTGCTTTTATGCAGTATTGGAAAAAAAGCACAAAAATCACTGAAGAGCATATTTTTCTTCAGAAGTAGAGAATTCCTATCTCTGTTTTTTAAGTTGTAAGGAACATTAAAAAATGATCCGGGACATTTCTTTGTTCATGATTCTATCTGTAGCCAGAAACTGTGGTAAAACCGGAATTCTCTCCTTAGTTGGTGGAATGGGGTTAAATTAGGAAATAATTGGGGGAGAATGTAGAGCAAATTCTTAAAATGCTTTTGTTGTGACAGGAGTAAATTAATGAATGGATATTACTGTAGATAGACTTCACAGTTTCTAGCATATTATTTTAATTTATAGTATTTAAAAAAGAATGGTTAGTATTTATAGGTTTAGGGAATTCCAGTTCTTGTTAGTACTGGGCATTTATGAAGAATATGAATCTATGGAGTTGCTAGAAGTGTTCTTTCCACCTCTGTTAGAAAGTATTGGTTCTGTGTTAATTTATATGATTCTTCTTTATACTTATGTAGATATTAAATAGTCTTTGGTTTAGCTAAATTACAGTATGAAATAATTAGAGTTTCACATATAAATTTTCATGAAACATCAATTTCGCAGTATGCTTAGGTATACATAATTAAAATTGTATTTTAAAAGATGATGGCCCTCAAAATATTTAATTCTCACTAAAGAAAACTAAACTAAAATTTAGAAACAATGGTAAAAAGTCCTTTTGAGACATGACTATACTTTGTTTAAAGGAAAGTTTACAACTGTATTATTTTTTATGCGACTTGAACAGATTTGCAATACCATTTAAATGCAAGTTGTTTTTCATGTGATGAAAATGCAAAGAAAATTTTACTGCTTTGAGGTAATGTGATTTTTTTAAAAGATTTATTTATTTATTTATTTATACAAGATTGATTGATTCATTGATTGATTTATACAAGCACTGGGTACAGTCAGAAGCGTGAGAGGGTGAGAGAACTCACCAGAGCCAGAGCGGGTTGCAGAGCAGGCAGAAGGACTGAAATACACTGCGGAGGGGAGCCAGGAGAGGTCTGCGCGCCATGTGGGACCCTCCTCCGGTGGCTGGGGAGCAGCCGGGGATCAAACCGGTGCTGCAGAGGCTGCGGGCAGCTTCGCAACCCAGCGCTCAACCACTGCACCACCAGGGAGGCCCGGTAATGTGATTTTTAAGATAGCCTAGCTAATAAAAGAGAAATCTATTTTCTTTAGGGAGAAATTTTGACAAGCCCTGTTGTGGTTAGCACCTAAAATTTAATCTTTGTTTTATAGCTGTGCAGTACAATCAAGAAGAAAATGAAAAAGGGCCAAATTAGATGATGAGCTTCCTTTTCATGCAAGATTTTTATCCCTTGAAGAGCCTGCTGGAGAAGTCCACCTTCTCTCAACCACTGGTGCCTCATCGTCACACTTTTTAAATTCATTTGTCTTTGTTGGAATCAGGAGACTAAGGAGTATTAAGCAAAATGCAAAGTTTGCTTCTTTGTTCCTTGTGGGTGATATAAAGGCAGCTTGCTTTCAAGGTGTGAGATTTCAAGGAAATCAAATATTTTCCTTTTTTGTAATATCATCAGCAGGATTCCAATATTTCTCTACCTACCTTTAGATTTTTAAAAAATGAATAATTAGCTGTGAATTAGTAACTATTTCTTATCGACTCCAAGAACTGAGCCATAAAAAGCAGCAGCAGCAAGTGGGGAAGACACCAAATTGAAAAATTTATGTTTCTTGTTACCAGCACTGCCAATATTTTTATTGAGACAAAAGCAAAGCAAAACCAAACTAGTGAAACCTTCGATTAAATTTTAGGAATTGAGGTTTTTTTAAAAAATGTTGTCTGTAGCATTATATAGGGAAAAACACATTCCATGTTTATTATCGATCGATGTCTACTATTTCGCTGCAGGGCTTTTTGTTTACATATTAATTGTCAGTCACATTCCTGATGAAACACCATGAGCCTACCTGGGTGTCAGCCAGCCCCAGACAGCACATTTTTCCTTACATGTGCACCTTCTAGTTGCCTTCCAATCTCTGCATACCTGTACACTAGTGTATTGTTTATAATTTGATATTCTATTTTGCTGTGTAAATTTTCTTACCTCCTTCTGTTTTATCCTTAGTAATAAGTATAGGAAAATCCCAAGACTTTCGTAGATTATGAACATAGAGCTCATTGTTTAAATATTAAAGTCTATTATGTTACAATTCTTGTAATTGTGCCATTCCCTGGAATTTAAAAATGAATGATTGTTTTGCCACCTGATTTTAAAGTTAAAACTCATCGGAGAACTTTGAAAGTAAGAGAGAAAAAAATTCAGTCCCATCTAGTTCTTTTTGCTGTCTCCTATGAATTGTATTAGAATGTTACTTTTGTTCAATTTTAGTCCATTTTATTATTTTTTTAAGATTTATTTTATTTTATTATGCATACAAGAACAGGGGTGTAGGCGAGAGCTGCAGGGGGTGAGAGGATTCACCAGAGGATTCTGCAGAACACACAGATCTACTGAGATACACTGCTGAGGGAGCAGGGGGTGAGACAGGAGAGGTCTACTGAGTCATGTGGGTCAGCTCCCTGGCTAGGGATTGAACTCATGCCACAGTGGCTGGCAGGGGCTGGCGATAGCTTGATAGTGATGAGATTTTAACCCCCGCGCCACCAGGGAGGCCCTTTAGTCCATTTTAAATGTTTATTTTTAGTAATATGAGACTGTTTGTTATTTAAGTGAATCCCTACCCTCACTTTAGATTCCCTAGGTAATAGAGTGTGAAGAAATGAAAGGCCACGCCATCCTGTATTTGTACAGTGTTGCTTTATCTATTTTGCTGTCCACTATCACCTTCAGTTGTTCAAGCAATTTGAGTTTGCTTTTCTTTTTGCACTTTATCCTTTCTGTTCATGGTGTTGCTACTTCATAAATATTTCCTTATTTGAGTAGTGATTATTTCCTTTTTCAAGGAAATTATTATTATTAAAGGGAATTATTTCTTTTTAAAAACATGTTGGGGAGAAGGGAGAGAGGGATATTGGGGTGATGTGATAGTGTAGTGGTGCTCCAGCTTTGGTGGAGGGTGAGTGAAGCAAATGCATGTTGAAGTGTGACGTTCTACTCCCCAATGATACAGTTATGCGAACAATATAGCAACTCAATGGCAAGAATGCAAATTAACAGAATTCGATTAAACAAAAGCATTAATCGCCATGCTTCTTAATGTTTTAAACACTTTCATGGTAGTGTCAAAACATGTTTGTCAAACACAGCAGCTTAAAACTCCAACCCCCTTTATGTAGTAATTCCTTCTCATTCTATAGCACTAAGTAATGGATCTTAGAATTTGTCTCTTAATTTTTTTTTTCCGGCTATGTCTCAGTTCTAGCCCTGTATACATTTCTTGTTTCCTTTGATGAGTAAGTGTTTTTACTCTCTGACATTCACAGTATGTTTCATTGAGATTCAAGGTTGATCTTGGAAAATGAAAACCATATTGAAGAAAAGTCAGTTTTTCTAGAGCTTCTTAGGCAAGCAGCTCATCATGCCTAGAGTGGTTTCTGAGTGCTTTTAACTCTGAAAAAATTCCTAATTCAGTAGACACTGTGTCTGACTCTGCCTTTGAGAGAGTGAACCAGCCGGGATGTGGAGCATCAGCCCTGGATGAATGTCCTTGTTCAATTCCTTAGCTTCTTGGTAACTTCCTTAAATAATACCAGTCTAAAAATTTTTTTGTGCATCCCAGCAGATATTTTTTTTAATCATACAGTTATTAATAAAGCAAAAAATCCCACAAAAAACCGGCAAACCAATTCAGGGTGGGAGAAGGGCGGGTGGGAGAAAGGCGGGTGGGGAGAATGAAAGACCAGGAAATGATTTAAGTTATCTCTCCCTCTGACTAGAAGAGAATTAGCATCATTTATTGTTTCTTTACTACTTTTGCCTGGAGGATGTGAGTTTTAAGTTCTTTCCCATTTTCCTACTTTTTTAAAAAATGGACTTTTCCACTACTGTTTTCTTAATGTACCTCCCTTCTCACTGGAGAAGGCCTAGAAGGATGAGAATGATGTGACACCATTGTCAGCCATAGCCAGCGGCTTCATGGGGCTTATTATCAGGACTTTCAAAATTAATTCTATCCTTCCCTCAAAATCCCAAACTTTTCTCTAAGGCAGTCTGTGGTGTTACTAATTACTTAGTAATTACTAAGGTGAATTTATTAAAACAGGATTATTTTTCCAAAGGTTTATAGAAAAGATAAAGTAGAAGCTAAATATTTTAAGGCCCAGATTTTGAACCCAGTTAATACTCAGAGTGACGGTTTCATTCTTTTGTGAGAGCCCTGGTGACTTCCAGATAATTCTATGTGTACCTCTCTATCCACTTTTAGGGCCTAAAAAATGAAAGACCCCTGCAGGTGAGGTACTGCAGCCAGGAGTCCCTTTTCATCCAAGGTTTTTCTTTCTCTGAAATTGTTCATCTATGGTCTGTTTGCACATATGAAATTCATAAGCTCTTGCAGCTTTCCAAAATATCTATGTACCAATTTATATAGCCTCAAACTGAAAGATCATATTTTTGGAAGGACTATGTGATTTATATGTAAACTTGTGACTAAAATAGGACTCAAGGCACAACCATTAGTTATTCCACGTCTCTGAAAAAATTGTCTTCTGGAATTAAAACATGGAAAAAATTTTTTTCATTATTGTTTTTCTTTGTCATAAAGAAAACCAGTGCTATATGATCCATATTTTATCAATATTTATTATGTTTTAAAAACCATTTAATAGTGATGATTTATACATTCTATTTTAAAGTCAGAGTTTTAAAGAACCTTTATTTTGTTAATACTATTTGGGAGGATTTTGAAAGTTTTTCAGTTTAAATGTTGAATTAAAAATGTAACCTTTTATAAAATGTGACCCAAAAAGCTCTGTTAATTTTAAACTCCGGGAAGAAATTTTATTAGTCTAATATACACTTAGATTCAATTCTTCTTGGCTTATTTATAGATATTTGAGGTAATTGTGAAATCACATAAATAATTGGATTTTGATTCGATAATCAGGAAGACACAGAGACTTTTTACAAGTTTTGAATGTTTTTTTGACAATATGTTGTAAAAAAATTCCCAGTGCAATATTTGTTGGAGAATATTATTCTACTCCTCATTTGTATAGTTCACTTTTAATGATATTAAATCTAAAAATCAGAAAAAAAAATTGTTGTAATTTTCTGGGGAAAAAGACAAATATGACAATTCTGAATGAATGGATTGTTTGAAGAACACTAATGTTCTAGAATCTTACAACCTGTGGGTCTTAAAGATCATTTACCAATGAAGGAATCCTTCTCCAGCATTTCCTAATAGACTTTTTATGCAGTCCCTTCTTCTAGTGATAACATTAAAGTAGAAATCACAGTGGTTTCCAGGCTTGTCTACATATTGGAATCACCTAACAACTTCAAAAAAATACTGAAACCTGGGTCCCATCTCCAGAGATTGTGATTTCATTCTTATGGAGTTTGGTCTGGGCTTTAGAAATTTAAAAGATTTCTAGGTTATTCTAATGTGAAGACTAGTTTGAAGAATGCTGCTAGTAAATCATGTGGAAAACACATCAACCTTTTTCAATATTGTGCTGGGGAGGGAAACTTACTGATGTTCTAAAAGTTCTGTAAGCATTTTGATGGCACCTCCAGCAAAAGCCAGAGCTCTGGCCACTGGACAGCAGCAGGGGCAAAGTTGCAAAGCTTTGGCATAAGAAACTCAGGTCCAAATCTGGGGCCTACCAATTATTAGCTGTGAGATCTTAGCAAGCTAATACCACTTTTGATGCTGTTTCCTCATGTGCAAACAGCACCAACACAGGACCACAGGGAAATGAGACACTTCCTTCCCCTTCCCTCGGCTCCTAGAGGATAGCCTAGCTTGGACTGCTTTGTCTGCTTTCACAAGATGCCAGTGCTGCTGTCTCAGAAGAAGAAATCAGAAACAAAATTCTCATTGAAATCACTCCTGTGCTAAGTGGAGTTCAGAGGCACTTCCTTGTCTAATTTAGAGGCCAGTGCCTTAAAAAAGGGTGCGCCCAGATGGAGGGAGCACTATCAGTAGGCAGGAACATCCAAATCAATAAAGTCTTGGATGACCTGCTCCCTCCATGCATGTAATGTTACAGCTTCTCCCTGAGGGAATCTCTCTGAACCAAAGCCTAAGACTAGTAGCCCTGATTTTTTTGAACCAAGTAGGTCTTCTCTGTGGCCAGCAGGTGGCACTGAGTCCTCAGTCTTGCTTGTTTACTGTCACCAGCTGCCTAAAGTGCATAAAGGGACGGAGAGAAGGAAGGTTGACTCTGTAAGGCTATTTGAGATGCTGCCAAGGGGCTTCTCATTAATAAGTCTGCTTTAAAAGGATAGACACTACCTTGGCCTAAAGGAAAGCCATGCTGGGTCCCATCAATTGCCCCCAGAACTCTGGGCTGCTTATCTCTTTTTCCTCTAAACCAGAAGTAGGTCAGCTCAATAAGGAAGAGAACAACAGCAGTAACCCTGGGTTGTCCCATACAACATTCATTCATTCATTCATCCATTCATTCATCCATCCAGCCATCCATCCATTCATTCATTCAGCACTTGGTGCCAGGCACATGTGAATCGACACAGCCTCCGACTATAAGGAGCCATGGACTTGGGAGACAGACCCAGGAACATAGGCAAAAGTAGAATACCCACAAACAGAGTAATGGAGGGACCGTTTCTTTCCAGAGGAATCAGGGAAGACTTCAAGGAGGCATCATTTAGCCTGGACTTAAATGGATTTCAACAAAGATGAGGTCTGGGCAGTCCAGGCAAAGGGAATAACATAAGCAAAAGCCTGGAGGCAGAAAGGTCAATGATATATGTAATGAGGGGATAGTGAGGCAGCCAGGGGTATGGTGAATGCAGGTGCGCTGGCAAGAGAACAATGATGTCAAAGACTGGAAAGTGAGCAAAGCCTGAAATGGCTGGCTGTGGGGTTTAATTTCAACTGGTGGTGATGGAAACAACTGAAGGCAATTGACATGGGGGGAATGACTACCATCTTATTGGGGGAGGCAGGGAGGATGGTTCCATGGCAGATGGACTTCGGTGGGGGGAGAGATGGAGACAAGAAGACCAGATAACATGTTGCCACAGCCCCTGTCGTCAGGATCTGAGCTGGGAGGGAGAACTGGGTAGGAAACATGACCAGGCAAAGAAAGTCATCACTGGGAAAATACAACAGCACCTTCTCTCATATCATTCACTTGATCAGTTGTCTCATCATGTCTGATTGAGCAGCAATCACAATAGTTAATATTTATTGAACACTTATTATGTACCAGGCACTTAAGCATTTTACATGTTTTTCAGGTACTCCCACAACAACTTTATGAGGTAGGTACTATGAGTATCCCCATTTTATAGATGAGGCAACTGAGGCACAGAGAGGTTGTTACTTAACCAAGACCTTAGAGCTACAGCCAGGATTTGAACTCAGACAGGTGGCTTGAGAGCTTACATGCTGCCAATACACATATGCACAGGGCTTCCCCATCTCTCGCCCTCAGCATCCCAGCCTTCCAGCAGATCCCTGGGAATGAAGGTAAGCCTGGTGGGTGTCCAAAGAGTGAGACAGCCAGAGAGACTGGCAGGGCTGGGCTACCTGACACAGAAGGGGAAATTCTTCCTGTATTGGGGGAAGAGGACCAACCCCAGGTTCCTTTCCTGGCCCCTCTGCTAGGGTCTAGGGCACCTTTGCATCCCTGCTCTCTGTCCACCAGCGCCCTCCCTGCCTCCCCCAGGAAGAACAGCCCAGAGTTTAGGTCACGAAGGGGCTTTATTGACAACAGAGAAGGCAGAATTCTGGGCAAGTACACATAGCACTGCTC
This sequence comes from Talpa occidentalis, assembly GCF_014898055.3. Lineage (NCBI taxonomy): Eukaryota > Metazoa > Chordata > Mammalia > Eulipotyphla > Talpidae > Talpa > Talpa occidentalis. The sequence continues at coordinate 32,342,733 of NW_023603184.1, forward strand.
TAAGAGTCCAGGCCTGGAGTCGTCCATCAGGGCGAAGGGCCTCTAGCTCAGGAACCTCAGTCACCCCCACCTGAGTTTTCCAACATCCTTTCTAGCAACCCAATGACCCTCCATGGCTACCCTCTGGACAAAGTGAGTGGCAGCCACTGGTGAGGAGGTGTGATGGGCCCAGGATGCCCTCTCCTCGGCCTCTTTCTGCTTGGCATGCCAGTGCCTGCCCCAGCCTCCCAGGGCAGTGGACAGCATGGAAGAGGCAGTCACGGCAGCCGCAGCCCACAGAGCCCTCACCATAGAAGCCTTGGCATTGGGGTAAGTGTCAGGGGCCTGACACAGGGCCCATCCCCTCTTTCCTGTGGTTGAGCAATGCTCAGCCAAGCCAAGTCTCCTCACACCATTTCCTCATGGCCTGAGTCTGCCCTTCAGAGGGTAGCCCTGCCAGCCTCAGCTTGCTCCTGTCTTTGTAGGTGCCACACTTTCAATTTTCCAGCTGAAATGTGCGCCCTCACTGACGGCCCTCCCCAGCTGGCTGGACAACCATTTAGCCCATCACTTTTTCAGAGACTGAGGTGGTCAGGGGCTGACCATAGGCATCTCTTCAGGCCACAGAAACATAGCAGCAAGCCATCAATGTGGGGACTGTTCTTCCCCAGTCACCTGCCCAGCCATGGCCAGTTGAGCACAGAGGCCCAGGACTAGCTGAAGACCCAGCTTTAGAGCTGGACAACTTCCTCTAGCCTGGGACAGCAGGAGAGGGATGAGCTAGTTTTGCTAGGGCTGGGAGGAGCAGGGACAAAAATAACCCAGAACAGGCTCCTGTTGAGGCCAGAAATAGCGTAGTGACAAGTGCCTTGTAACACCCTGGGTGAGCAGTAGTGGGGGAGACTGAGCTGAGGAGGCCCAGCCTCACACCAGGGCCTGGCCTGGCTAAGGGGCCCACAGCAGGTCCACTCTACATACCATGCCACACTGACTGTGTGCATACATGCAGAGGACGGGGGTAAGGGGCTGTGGCTCAGGATAGGGAGTCTGGAGAGATGCTAAACTTGGGCCTGGCTTTGGCTACAGCCACGCTGCGCTTGCGCAGGGGCCCACGGGCCGAAGCCAGGGTCAGGGCATCCAGCAGGCTGCGGTCCTCATCAAGTTGGCGGGCGGTGCAGAGTGGTGTGGGCACTTTGACGGTGTTGCCAAACTTGGAGTAGTCCACCGAGTAGCGGCCATCCTCCTCGGCCACAATGGGTACAAAGCGCTGGCCCCACAGGATCTCATCCGCCAGGTAGGAGGTGCGGGCTTGGGTGGTGATGCCCGTGGTTTCCACCACGCCTTCCAGGATGACGATGATCTCCAGATCCTGATGATGGTGCAGGTCGCTGGGTGCCAGGTCGTAGAGCGGGCTGTTGGAGTCAATAACGTGGTAGATGATCAGGGGTGCCACCAGGAAGATGCTGTTGCCACCCACGCCATTCTCCATGGGGATGTCCACCTGGTGGAGGGGCACCACCTCGCCCTCAGGGCTGGTGGTCTTGCGCACCACCTGCATGTGGATGGTGGCGCTGATGATCATGCTTTTGCGGAGGTCTCCCACCCGGAGCATAAAGCAGAGGCGGCCTTGGCGCAAGGCGATGACTGCGTGCTTGCTGAAGATGAGGGTCTCTGCCCGCCGGTGGGCCTGCGCAGTCTTCATGAAGATGCAGCCCAGCATGATGGCATTGATCATGAGTCCCACGATGTTCTGCACAATGAGGATGAGGATGGCCAGCGGACACTCCTCAGTCACCATGCGCCCCCCAAAACCAATAGTCACCTGGACCTCAATGGAGAAAAGGAAGGCAGATGAAAAAGAGTGGATGTTGGTGACGCAGGCCACCTCCGTGCTCTCATGGGAGGCCAGGTCTCCGTGGGCGAAGGCGATGAGCCACCAGACCATGGCGAAGAGCAGCCAGCTGCACAGGAAGGACATGGTGAAGATGAGCAGCGTGTGAGGCCACTTGAGGTCCACCAGCGTGGTGAACACGTCCTGCAGGAAGCGGCCCTGCTCGCGGATGTTCTTGTGCGCAACGTTGCAGTTCCCGTTCTTGGACACAAAGCGGGCCCTCCGCTCGCGGGCGCGATACCGGGGTTCGGCAGGGTCCTCTGCCAGCCGCGTTAGCACATACTCCTCGGGAATGATGCCCTTTCGGGACAGCATGGCTCCAGCCACCAGCAGGGAGAGGCTTCCCCCATGTGGGGGGGCACTCCTGCCTGAACCGAGGGACTCGCTGTGGGGTGCCTCCCTGGACACCCTTCAACGCTGGTACCACCCTCAGTCTGTGCTGGTCTCACTTCTCAGATGCCTCCCCAAGCATCCTCACCTCCCCACCTGGCCCCTGCTTCAGATCTTTATACCAGCCTCACACCTGGGCCCACCTGCCCATGCCTAGTGCGCGTTCCTTCCCACCCTGCCTGCTGCCCTCCTGACCCTGGACCCCAGCTCAAGTCTCTTCACTCCTGAGCACTCTGGGCTCAGGATAAAGATCCTTTATCCCCACCCAGCCTCCTTCTCAACCCACCTCTCGCATCTAGGAAGGTCACACCTCTGGATCTTACCAACTGGCCAGACCTCACACAACCCCCGCCTCACCCATTTCTGGTCCCGGACAGCCTTCAAGCTCCAGTTTCGGACTCTGACCGCCCCTTGTCTCCTCTCCAAGTGTGCCCCCCTCTCCTACCCCACGCCCCTGGCAGCGCTCTGGCAGCTCCTCGGCTCCCCCTCAGCTCGGGTGCTCTGTGTCTCCCGGGTACTCTGCGCCCTCCAGTCACTCGCTGCCCCACCCGGCTCCACTCCGGACCCCTCTCCCCGGCGCGACCCGGCCGCTCACTCCAGGGGCGGCCTCCCGGCTCCCAGCCGGCCGCACGCTCGCCCGCGCCCGACCCCGCCCGCGCGTCCCCGGGGCACCTGCTCCTGCTCCTCAAGCCGCAGCCGGCGCCTCCCCGCCCCCTCCTGCTGCCGGGCGGTGCTTCGGCCAGTGCATCCGACTGTTGGTCAGCGGAGACCGACTGGGGCTAGGTGGGGGTGGAGGGCTGAGGGCGCGGGCGGGGGTGCAGGAGTGGGGTGCGAGCCGGGGCCACCAGAGGGAGCCCGACCCGTTCCCGAGCAGGAGGCGGGGCGGGCCCAGCCGCAAGCCCCGCCCGTCGCCTTTCGCCTCCCTGCTCTGCTGCTCGGGACTCGCAGTCTGGCCTTGGGGGGTTGCTCAACCGATGGACAGAAAGAGCTTCTTCCCGCCCACGTTCTTTGAAACTGGGGTGGGGAGTGGAGGGAATCGTGACTCGCCCTTCCAGACTGGGGATCGTCTCCCCTTTCTTCCCCTCCCCCAACCCCCCATCATCTACCATCCTCACTTAGGTGGATGCCCGCCTCTCTGCAGCGCTGGGCTTTGCAGGTACCAGGGAAAGGAGACATGAGGGGCTGCGCCACCAGCCCGGTGACGGGGAGTAGGTGGCTGGAGGATTTCTCAGCCTCCCTTCCTCTTTGGGAAAGCTCTTAATCTTTTCTGAGTCATGGGTCCTTTGAGAACCTGATGAAAGCCACGATTTCCTCCCGAGGGGACAGTACATTAGTAGGTGTGGGAATGCTAACACCCACTCTGGGGTAATGGACACAGCAACCTGGGCGGCTGAATCTTCTCAGTCATGACGCTGTCCCCTCCAACCTCATCCCCACATTTTAAAGATAGTTTGAGCTACTGGCTCTTGCTTTAGTCCTCTGGATTTCTTCTACCTTATGTAATGGGAGGCACCTGGATCTGATGGCTGTATTCCGGCAGGCATGGGCACTCGGGGAGCCTAAACTCTTGACCTCCAACTTGAGTGGTGTTTCTAATTCAACTGTCAACCTAAGGTTGCCCTGGGGCTCCCCAGTGCTCAGCTGGGAGAGTAAACATGCTAGGTCTCTGTTGTTGGGGTAGTCGTGGCTCCAACCCCGCTCTGGTGCTCAGACCCTTTGGAGAAACCTCTGAGTCCTGTGTGTCCATTGGTTGGAGCTGGGGCTTGAGGCAGGGGCTGGAAAGATAAGGACAGGGGGATGTGGGCCACAATAGGGCAGGGGATGACCTTCATATTGAGTTTTCTCCTTTCTCTCCCATACTATCTGCAGGCAGAGTGAACACGGCTACTCAGGGTAAGCGTGATCTTGGGTCATATTAACAGAGGTGTAGTTCCTAGGGAAGGGAGGGAGAACAGGATGAGCAAAGTGGGGAGCTCATGGAAACAGAATTACATAGGAAACTTGAGAAGTAACTGCAGCTGTTCAGTCATCAGAAAAGAAGTCTTGAGGGCCCAGGAATTTGGGGCACTATTGCAGAAAGCCTTGGGATCAAAGGAAGATGGATTAGTTTTGTGTAGCCCAATGTGTAGATCCTGGACACTGAGTGGGACAGAGGCAGACTTTGATCTCACATATGTAAAACTCAATTCTAATAACCAGAGATGACCCACATCCAAGGGGGCAACCAAGTTGAAGTTGGCAGACCATCAGGGATGCTTTGGAGGGTTTGGACTTGGATGACCCTGCCCTGCTCCTGCTCCTACCCTTCAGTCCCTTAGAAAGTGGTAGGCATGAAGGGATGGGAATCCCTTTTTCCTTCCCAGGCTCAGCTCCTGGGTCCCCAGAGGCATCTCAGCTGGAAAGCCTAGACCCTGCTCTCATTGTGGTCTTGAGTCTCAGCTATTCACGACTCTACCCTTTCCAGAACGAGTCTCTATCCAAAGAACTCAACTTCCTGCTCTCTTCCCTCCTGCACCACCTCATCTCCCCTGAACCTTGCACTTTTCAAGTCCCTTTCTCACTGGAAAAACTCTTCACTTTCCTTTTGGTCATAGGCTTGTCCCAAGCTCCTCATCCTGGCATTCAAAGATCCCTAGTCTCATGCCCTCCTCCTCCTGTCCCCCATGGGCCCTCTTCTTCTAGCCCTGCCTATCCAATTCCTATCCAATTCCTATTCCTTGCTCAACTCAAGTCCTGCTTCTCTTAGACAGCCTGCTAGGCCTCTCTCTTCTTGAGCTCCTCTGCTCTGGAGCATCCAGAAGGGTATGTGCTGGGGCTCTCTTCAATGACTGGTGGGTTTTCCCTACAATGTACGGTTCTGACCCCCTCACAATCAAGCAAGACTCCTGGTCTGCATCCCAGAGCTTGGAACTGTAGGCAACATGTCAATGATAATGAAACAATACGTAAGTGAGCTCGTGCCAAGCATTTCTTGGCTGAGGCAGATGGAGCCCAAGGACAGCTGTTTCAGTCTCCCCAGTGTCCAGGCTCCGGCATGTCCCAGCCACTACCTGCTTGACTTGTGGTATATGCGTTGTGCTTTCCCTCAGAAGGACCACCCTTCTCCCACTTCTGAATTCCCCACTTGGAGGGTGGAGCTGGAACATGTCATTCAGGTCTAGCTAGTCAATATATTCGAGTCCACCAACCAGGGATTAGCTGGATTGGGGATGTCACGCAAGCTGGTCCATTGAGATTTATTCCCAATATTTTTGCTGGAATTATTGGGAAAGAGCATCTTTTTCCCCCCAGAGGAATAGGATACAAACTGGAGGTGCTAGTGGCCACTTCTCATCCTGTCACTGGGGAGGGAGAGGAAGAGGAAACCCAGAAATGGAGATACCTCCTGATGTCAAACACCTGCATCCAGGCTTGCAGTAAGGTAGCTCCTGATCTTCTCAGTCATATGTGACAAACTCCAACTTTTGTGTAAGCCACTATGAGTTGGGTCCTGTCATTTGTAATGGAAATAGTGTTAATCCAGGATATCTAAGGTCCCACAATTCTAGTCCAAGAATTACAGTGAGAAGAAAGGGGGCCAAGTTCTATGCAGATCTGCTGTCTGATCTGATGATATAATTATAAAGCTGCTGTAACTTGGGTACGCACTGAATTCATATATGTTGAAGACATAAATCATGTGCTGAGAACCTCTGCCCCCAACAATGAGATGATAGTTGGAGATAAACCTCATGAAAAGGCACTTAGGTTAAATGAGGTGACAGGAGTGGGGCCCTAATCCAATGTGCCTGGTATCCTGATAAAGAAGAGACACCAGGGATATATGCGCACATAGGAAAGGCCACATGAGGACACAGCTGCAGGCAGCTGTCTGCAACCAAGGAGAATGGCCTTAGGAGAAACCAAGCCTCTAACATCCTGATCTTGGATTTTCAGCCTCCAGAACTGTCAGAAATAAATTTCTGTTGGTTAAGTCACCCAGTCTGTGATGCGTTATTATGGCAGCCTAGGGGACTAACACACCCCTGCTCCTCAGATGAGGACGCATACTGCCCACGCTCACATGACTTGGTCAGGTCTGCCTGATGCCCAGGTCAGGCTTTCCCCACAGAACCCACAGTCCACCCTGCCCTGACCCCTGGACTCCAGGCCTCTGATAGGAAATAATCAATCTCTTTATTTACAAGTGATTTACAGTTAGAAAACCCAGGTGGGGGGTGGGGGTGGGTGGGACATGGGCTGGCACTTGGGCGCTTGGCAGGTCACTTGTCTGCACGAACGAAGGAGGCGAAGACGCTGTCCTTGCGGCTGAGCAGCTTCTCTGGCTTGTCAAACTCCAGGATGGCACCGCGCTTCAGGACAATCACCAGGTCGGCACTGAGGATGGTGTGCACGCGGTGCTGGGGGTGCAGGAGGGGCCCGTTCAGGGAGGTGGGGGAAGAAGCGGGCAGCTGAAAGCACCCCTACTGAAACTGGAGGAGGGGCATGTGGCCAAAACATCCTGTCTCTGGGAAGGGGACTGACCTCTCCTGGGGTGGGTGTGACTCCAAGACTTCTAGCCACTAATGTCACCCTCTATCCTCAACAAATCCCAGCCCTGCCCTCACCTCCAGGCTTCAGGACTCAGAGAGCCTCCCATGCTCCCTATCCCCTACTTCCTAAGGAGGAACACCCTTATCCTAGCTCAGGAGACTTTGGGACAGGGCAGACCATGGAAACTGAAGAATGAGAGGAGAGGTCTAAGGTGTAGATACAAAGCCCCCAGGTCCCAAATCCTGCAATCTAGGATCCCCGCAAGCCCTCCAGACCCCTTGCCCTGTACTGCTCCAGGGTCCTCTCTTGATAACCCAGACCAGGTGAGCTCAGGAGCTGGAAGTAATGACAGCTTCAGGAGCCAGACTGCTCTCCGGTTGTCCGCCCCCCCAACCCACTCACGGGCCCCTTACCGCGATGGTAACCACAGTGCGGTCTGCGAAGGCCGTCATCACCACCTTCTGGAGGATGTTCTCCTGCCAGGTTGGAGCATCAGCTATTGGTTCACCTGCCCAGTGGATGGGGTCTGGCCTTGCTTCAGGGGTCAGGCCCAGGTTTGGGGTACAGCTCCCATGTGACCCCAACCCTAACCCCCTCCCCTCCCCTCTGTCTGGCTCTAACCCCCAGAGGACAAATCAGGTCCCCAGAACTCAGAGACTAGACTTAGCCTGTTGGGAGCTCAGCCCTGTGCACACACACACATAGTGGGGGGTGTGTGTGGGAGGGATGTGCTGTGTGGCAGTGAGGTGTGAAGTCTGTGGGTCTCTGTATGGCTTGTGTGCATGTATTAGCAATGTGCCCTAAGACTAGCTGGAGTCAGGGACCTCCAGCCCTTTATTTTTTTGCTATAAAAGGCCCTCGACATTAAAGGCAACTTGAGTTTGTGCAAACTTCTTCCTAATACCCCATGAAAACCCTCTCCAAGAACCCCACCCCTCGGATGTGCCCAGGACCAACCGTGGCCATGTCAATGGAAGCTGTGGCCTCATCCATGATGAAGATGCTGGTCTTCCTCACAAAGGCCCGAGCCAGGCAGAACAGCTGTCTCTGGCCCTGGCTGAAATTCTCCCCACCTTCTGTGATGATGGCATCTGAAACCAGACCCAGGGAAGGCGAGCAAGGAGGGTTAACACTGTGTTACCAGTGGAATAGATGGTGTAGCTCAGGGGATGTGTGTACAGGGGAAATACGTGGGTGTGTGTCCTGAGTACAGGACTGGGCAGGGTTCAGCACCTCACACAACTGTGTGGATTATAACGAGACGAGCCCCCCCTGGGAGGGTGCGCTGCTGTGATGCTGCGCAGTTCTGAGGGGGTATTTATGTGCGGCATGTGTGTGGACCTTGGTGGGGTAATTCTCTGAAAAGAGGGTGTGCCATTCCTGGCTTCAGGGGTTGCCGCAAGTTCTCCAAAGCTCTGGTCCCCGGGGTGGGGCAGAATGCTTTCCAGTAGCCTTGAAGAGTGACAGGTGCTGTGAGTTCCCGTTCTGTCCTTCCCTTCCTGGGGGGTGGACGGGTGGAGGATGCACCAACCAAGTAGGTTGTTGAGAAAGGGCAGAGTTGCACCATGGGACCAGGATCTTGTGAGTTCTGTCTCACAGTGACCTCCCCACCCACTCTACCCTGCAGGAGGGACCAGCTGTGTGACCTCGGATAAATCATTTGACCTCTCTGAGTTTCTGTATGGTGAAAGGTAGGACCTCTCACCAAATGGTTTCTAGGGGCCTGCCAGACCCAGCCTCCAAAATCTGGACACACCTAAGATATGGATGTGAGTTTCCCTCCACAGCTCTCACAGGCATCTGCAAGTGCCTGACTGGCTGCTCAGCCAGGAGTAGTTACCCAGACCTCCTGGCAGCGCCTTCACCACCAGCTTCAGCTGGGCTATCTCCAGAGCCTCCCACAGTGTGCTATCAGAGCACTTCTTCTCCGGGTCCAGGTTAAATCTGGAGGGGACACAGAAAGACCCTTTAGGGAGGGAAGCAGAGTCCTGACTATCCAGGGGAGTCACAGAGGGAGAGGCTGGTGAAGGGAGCAGTGAGTGAGAACTGCCTGACTGGGTGACGGCACCAAGGCAGTGGCATCCCAGATCTGAAGTTTGGGGTACCCCTACCAGTACCTGTGCAGACCTAACAGGAAAGAGAAGGCATGAAGATAGAGCTCTGGGGGACCAGAGCCAGTTCGTAGCACCAAAGCCTGACCAGGGCTGCTAGCCCAGGGAGGTGGGTACCCAGCTGAGCGCTCTGGCTGTATCCACTCCTTCTCTGTGCTCCAGATCTGGTGGAGCTGAGCCAGCCTGGGCCTGGGGTGGGAGGCTCACCGGATGGTGCCGCTGAAGAGGACAGGATCCTGCAGGATGATGGAGAGGCGAGAGCGCAGGGTATGCAGCGGCAGTTTGGCGATGTCAATGCCATCAATGATGATGCGCCCTGCATGGGGAGGATGACACAGGTGGGGCACACCTGGGGGATGGTGGTGCTGGAACAATCTAACCTCATATGTTAACCCCAAGGAGGATATATGGGGAGGCAGTGACGGCTGGGCCTCCTGTGATGTCTACCATATCACAGGACAGGCGGCTGCGGGAACATGGAGCCTACCCACCACACTGCTCACCTTCGAACATGTCTACCATGCGGAAGAAGGCGAGCGAGAAGGAGGATTTTCCACTGCCTGTGCGGCCACAGATCCCGATCTAGAAAGAGACGAGCAGGTATACTGTGGGGCATCTGGGGGCAGCCAGGAGCTAGGGTCTGTAGGAAGGTCACGGCAGGTCTTCTTCACCTGGTTTTCTGATCAGCTACTCTTTGGCTAGGGCTGGGCCCTGGATTTGGACTTGAACCCAGAGTGGGCTCCCATGGGGACTGACAAGCAAGTGCAGGGTGTAGTTGTCCACTTGTCTGGGCCTGGGTGTGGGTCTGGCCATGTGTGGTACTTGGCTGTAGGGCACTGGTGTGTCTTTATGTGAGTGGATGTGCAGAAAGGGGCAGAAGTGGCGGGGTGGGTGTGTAGGGAGGTATTTATGTGCCCCACCTGAAAATGGAGCCATCTCTGATCCCATCACTTGGGTACCAACAAAAATGATAATAAGGGACCAAAACAGAAAGAGCGATAGTGACAAAGGCAGAAGGAGAGGAACAGTGTCAGGGAGAGCTGAGGGGGCCTGAGGAGGGAATTAGAGATCAAAGTGCCTCCCCAGGACAAGGGCAGTCTTGTTTTCTGCTCCTAGGCCTCTTCTTTGAAGCTCAGGTGACAGCAGCCTGGCAGAGCCCTTGTGCATTTGTAGGGGATCCCTGACAAAGCCCCTCTAAGCCATAGGAGTCCAGGGTGACCTCCTTGGTGGGTGAGTGAAAACACAGGATGGGGGAGAGGGAGGAAGGGAGAGGCAGAATGAGCCTTGTCAGTGTGAGGGGACCAGGGCTGGGAGACTGGGGGGTCTGTGAATGGTCACTAGGCCTGGGGTGACTCTGGGAGGCTATTAGGCCCTGTGCCTTCCCTGTCCCCTGACCTTCTGTCCTGGGGAGATGAGGGCGTTGACATGCTTCAGCACCGGCTTCAGGGAGCTGTCGTAGCGCACGCTCAGGTTCTGGATCTGGATCTTCCCCTGGTCTGGCCAGTTCTTCGGGATCAGTGAAGGTGCTGGGGGCAGGTTGGGGGTCAGCTACCAGGTGCAGTCCACAGCTGATACCGAGGAGTGCCACCCTACCCTGGACCCTTTTCTGGTCCCCCTCAACCCAGTCCTCCTGTGCCCCTCACCCAGCAGACCCTCGTAGCTCTCCGCTTCAGTTTTCAGGAGCCCATGGATACGCTTCACAGCCCCTAGCTGGATCTCCATGTCTGCCAGGTTCCTCACCATCCAGTTGAGGTAGTTGGAGACCTGCATTTGGGGGAAGCCAGTTACAGACAGCCAGTGATCACTTGTCCTGCCCATAGCCACCAGGATGGCTCTTCTTTTTTCTTTTTTTGCATGGAAGAACTGGGATGTAGGCCAGAGGTGCAGGGGGTGAGAGGATTCACCAGGGACAGAGTGGGGAGCAGAACAGGCAGATTGACTGAAATACACTGCTGAGGGGAGCAGCAAGCGAGGCAGGAGAGGTCTACTGTGCCATATGTGGTTTATCTCCCTGGCCAGGGATCGAACTCAGGCCATAGCAGTGACAGTGCAGAGACTTAACCCCTAGGCCACCAGGAAGGCCCCAGGATGGCTTTTCTTATAGCCGAGAATGAGCCAGGGCCCATGTGCTTTCTACTGTCAACCAGTTGGCAGTTTGGAGTGGCTCTCCCAGGAGGCATAAAGTGCAGATTGCAATGAACATGGCTTCTCACCCACTCCTATCTAGGGCCTGAGTCCTAGATAAAGAGGCAGGGACTGCAGTCAATCCTCCTGCCCACATGTCCCCTCTGGCATCAAACTCAGAGTGCCTTGGGGTGAGTCTTAGGGGTATCTCAAGTCGGGAAGGTGCCCGGGAATTTTCCAAGTGCAGGCGTCTGAACCCTCCCCTGTCACTCACCATTAGAGCATAGGTGAGGCCTAGTCCCACGAGGCCGGCAGAGAGCTCCCCGTGCAGGGAGTTGGAGATGGAGGTCACGGCAGCGATGAGAACCACACATGCACCAATGTACTCCTAGGGAGGGAGGGGAGCTGGCCAGGGCCTTGGGGGCATTGGGGCCTCAGAACTCCCCAACCACCTCTCACCCTTGGGGCAGAAAGCAACTCAGCAGAGACTCCACCCCAGTCCCACATCTCACGTGCACATTGTCAGACACAGGAGGCCCATGACAGCTGGAGCTCCAAACCAGCACGTGTAGGGTTTGTGCCTCCTCACTCCCAGCCCCCTGCACACATCCGAACACGAATGCCTTATCTGCAGGCCCACATGAGCACACAACATAGGCGTCACATGACCCACTTCAGACACACTCATCACAGGAAAACACACACCCATTCTTGCTATCAGCACACATCTCGGACACATAAGTCCCTGCATGGATACAGGGACGAGGGGGCTCACCCGGCAGGACACCGGGAGGACCATCAAGCCTGGGAAAGTAGGAGGCTGGGGCTTACCCTGTGTGCGCACATGGTCTCTCCCCCCACCACTGGTTCATATTTGGCCTAAACCCCTCACACAACCCCTGTGTTGGGATCTAGGATGGGAGTAGGTGCCACTTACCATGCGGACTTCTAGCCATCTGTTCGCAGCCGTGAGGAAGAGAGAGGCGATGTTATTGGAGTCTGTGTATTCGAGGAGCTTCTGCTGGAATCGGACCTCGTACCTAGATGAGGGGAGTCTGAAGGAATGATCCTGGCCCATGTAGCCCCTGGAACTCCTTATAGACAGAGGTGCCCACATGGGCCTCACCAGCTTCCAGATAGTCCACCTCTGCAAACTTATGTATACCATTCCTCTCCGGAAAGCCCTCCCAGCAACTTTTTATTTATTCAAACCTGTCAAGAGTCCCACCTTCTTCAAACTCTTATTTTTATGACAAGACCCATTCTTCTGTCCAGTGCTTCCTCATTACAATAAAGGGCACCTCTGCCCACCTAGTTGCTCAGGCCAGAAACCCAGGAATCATCTGGATTCACAGCCAATCCCTCAGCATGTCCCCTTATTCCTACTTTCAAAATAACCCTTGCCTTTGCCTACTTCTCTTGCTTCCCGCCTACCACAGGCTCAATTGGACTACCGTACCAGCTTCTTCTAGGTCTACCTGCAGTTTCCCTCACATAGTAGCCAGCACCATCTTCACATAATAGCCAGCATCATCTTTCTAAATCATAAATTATATCCTCTCTTTCCCCTGCATAGGATATCAGTGACTTCCCATTGCTTTTAGGATAAAGAGCCATCTCCTTGCCAGAAGCCTGTGTGAGCCAGCTCTTGCCAACCTCATCAGGCTTCATCCAGGCCACAAATTCCCCTGGTCACTATAATGCAATATAGTGACAGTACTAATTCTTCCCTACCCTAGGGCCTTTGCATACGTTTTCTCTGCTTTTTACAAGGCTGATTCCTCTTGACCTTTAGGCCTTACTTCAAATGATATTCTTTACAGAGGCCTTTCCTTGCCTGCTGTTATCTATCTCTGCAGCCTCTTTATTTCATAACCTCTTTGCATATATTCATTTCTCTGTTTATGATCCACCTTCTTTATTAGACTGCAAACTCCATGGAGACCTTGTTTGTTTTGTTTGCCCATACATCCCTAGCATCTGGTACACTCAATAAATCTTTGTTGAAGGAATACATGAATGAATGGAGCCTCCTCTGACCATCTAAAGTAGATGGAATCTCTCTGTGTGAGGAACTCTGGAAGCTTCTTTTCCACCCGTGTCCTCATTACATCCTCCTGTGTTACCACACATAAGACTGGCCTCTTCTCTCTGAGGAGCTCTTTTGGGCTCTTGGCACCACCCTCTCTGGCCACCCCTTCAGACCTGGCTGGCTTAGGCCAGGCCTAGAGGAGGGGCAGGAACTTGTTTGATGATGAATGAAGATGAATTGTCTCAGCCCTAATCTCAGACATGACTGGGAGAATCAGCGGGACTCAGGACAGACCTTGTTGGGCATTTGCTCTGCTTTGGTTAATTCTGAGTCTAAACTATGTGTCTAAGGAAAGTGCATTAAGTCTCTGAGGTTTAAAAGAGCATGTGATTGCACAGCCACAGGGTGTGTGTGTGATGTTTCGGAGGTGAGATGGGATCCACACATTTACAGTGTAAGTGCGAGTTGAAGAGGTGCGTGTGTAAGAGCACGTGTGTGTGATGGGAGGGTCTGAGGGCTGTGTGACTATTGTGAGGGGTGGATGTGCATGGGGGTGCATGTGACCTGGGAGCTTCAGTGATAGGTGTGCAATAGTGAGGGTTTTGGAAAGAGCCCAGATTTGGGGCCATGCAGACCCAGGCTGAAGTATAAGCATTTTTATTTACTGTCTGTATGTCAGCGCTGAAACTCAGTTTCCTCATTGGTGAAATGGGGATAGTAATAGTTTAGTTCCTATGTAGACCTAACCTCTGAACTCAACACTGAGCCCAGTGCTGGGGACTCTTGAAACTTTTTTGGGAAAAGCAGGTCCTCCTGGAAAAATCAGTCAGATAGGACTGAGTCCCAAGGCCAGCACCAGCTCTTAGTGACCAACTCTGTGACCTCAGGTTGGTAACTCAGCCTTTCTGGGTGTCTTCGTCTGTACAACATGGCTACTTATTCCAACGCCACAGAACTTTTGTGAGGATTAAATGCAGTGATGCATGCACAGCACGTAGCATTGTGCTGTCCTGTGGTAATAGTGAATCAAGTGTTAGTTAGCTCTCAACAGGGTAGGCTTCTGGGCAAAAGCCAATGAATGAAACACAAGCAGGGATGATTAAAAAGTTCTCTCTGCAAATTTAAAAATCATCCACTGTGTGCGTGCAGGGTATTTAGGCCTTGGTGTGAAACAGCTCCTCTAGCTGACTGATGTGGTCCGAAGCTGATGACAGGATGCTGGGACACACTCAGCTCCTACAAAGAGGGTCTGGCTCATTCCCTGAAAGTCACAACCTTGGCCCAGGACCCAGCTTGAAGGCCTCTGGGATACCAACTGGAAGAAGGACATCACCAAAACAGAATCGAGATGAGATCCAGAGATGTGGAGGGACCTGGAAGTTGAGGGAAGTTGCAAAGTCCAGGCTTGAGAAGAGGGCACTGGGAGACCATAGAGCCATATGGCAGACTCCAAGAAGCTTTTTTGTGGAACATGGCACAAGCTTGCACAGGATGCCCCAGAGCAGAGGCAAGGCCAAGGCTGAGCTCTGCTTGGCTTTGCTCTGCTTTGCGTTACTCTGATAAGACCTTGAAGAGGACCTCCCACCAAGCTCAGGTGCAAAGGGGGGCTGCAGTGCTGTACTGGGGGCCAGGCACCTTTTACAGGATTGCAAATGGTAAAAGATACAAGCCACCCTGGGCACTCTTGGTTGGTCCTTGAGCCCTAGGGTTACTCCTGGACACAGAGCTTGGTGTCTCATGGTTACTGTCACAACCTGCATAGCTGTGGCATCCTAAAAATAACCTAGAATCATTCTTGGTGAGACTGAGAGATCAGAGTCCAACTGTCTGGGTCAGGGATCTCTAGCCCGTCTGGATGGAAGACGCATGCTCAAATAAAACAGAGAAAGGCTGGAGCCCCTCCACTGACCAGGCAGTCTCAAATGCTACAGTCCACCCTAAATCATGACTCAGGATGGCAAGAGGATGACAGGGGCACTGATATTTTCAGGGAATTGCTCCAGTCTGATAAACTCACTCATCTTTTGAGTTCTAACTCCAATGACACCTCTTTTGTGAAGCATTCCATGACTGCCTTCCTTCTATGCTCTCTTAGTCTTTGTCTCCCCTTCTTTCAGAATACCTGTCACATGGGTTTATCATGGCCTGGAATATAAATGCCTCCAGAGCAGGGGCTCATCTGACTTATCTCTATCTTTTTAGTGCGTGGCATATTCCTTAGAACCAGGGGAGTGTTCAGTAAATGTTTGTTGAATGAATGACCAGGTTCAAGTCTGGGCTTTGTGGGCCTTATACAGAGAGGTTATGTAACATCTGTAAGCCTCAGTTTTCTTATCTGAGAAATAGAATTCATGATACCACCTAGGGTTGCAGGTGCAGGATGAATGAGTTCGGCATGTAAAGAACTCAGCATAGCACTTGGCTCACAGGAGATTCTCAATGAAAAATGGCCTCAGGGCTGACCCACATGATAAAAGGGCCTTTCTGGCACTGAAATTGTCCCAGCTTTGTTTCTTTTCATATTCTGCCTTAGTTTATAGACGCCTTGGGCTTGGCTGTAGGGTTGAGATTTCAGTTTGGTTCAGACAGCTGGAACCCATGGGCTGGACCCCTTTGGTGGACAACATCTGGGCCTTGGGGACTGACCTTGGGTTTGGAGAGATGTGTCCTGGGCCTTCCTAAGTGGAACTCAAGAAATGAATCTCATGACCTGTGACCCCCACCTCCCTGGGGAGTGAATCCGATACCTGAAGGCCCGGATGGTGGTAAGGCCTTCCACGGTTTCAGCAAAGTGCGAGAGCAGAGGGAGCTGGGTGGAATCATCCAGCTGCTGCAGGTCCCTGTGTGGGGGAGCAGAGCGGTTAAGAGGGAGGCCCAGGCTCAGATGAACCCCAGTGCCACACCCCTGTGTGGGTGGGCATAAGGGTTCACCTCTCCAGGAACTGGTTTTTCACCTGTAAAGAAGGAATGGTAGCTCCCCCGCACCCCGCCCACCCAATCAAACTATTGTGAAGACTAGATGAGCTGACTTATGCAAAATACTTAAACAGAGCAGGTTGCCATAGCCCCTGATACCCTGGGCCCCATCTACCTCACATCTAAATCTGTCCCTGGTGCCTAATGAACAGTTATGCTCTGCCACAAGGCTTGGCAAGCGGTGTTAAGTCCTTTTCACAGGAGAAAACCTGCTGCTTGGGACCTCGGTCAAAGGAAGAGAAGAACTAAGCTCAAAGCTTATAGTCCTCTTCCCCAACATCACAGAAAAGGATCTAAAGGGTAATTTGAAGGGGCAAGGACAGAGGTTTCCATGGAAACAGGATTGCTCCTGCTCCCCATCGCTGCACCTTGACAAGTGTGTGTGTGTGTGGGGGGGGGTAAGGGGTGGTTGCAGCTTGGGATGCAGAAAGTGTCTTTCCTGGACAAAGCAACTCCACTGCCAGGGGAACAGTGGCTTCTCTGGCAGAAGAAATGAACTTTGTAGAACAGCTTGTACAGTGTTTGAAAAACCACTGAGTTGGTGAATATCAATGCGCTATGTTCCTTCTGGATACCAGGGGATTCTGTATCATTCAGGCAAAAAGCCATTTGTATAAATCTTGTTCCTTGTGGGCAAGGTAATTGTGCCCAAAATATATCTAAATTTAATTATTATGGCTGATCAACATTTTGACTCCAGTTTCTAACAAACTCTACACACTTGGGAAAGGTACTTAGCCTTTCTGACCACAACCGTCAAGAAGAAATATATTTCATATCATAAGTCAACACATACACACACACACAACTCTATACAACCCAGAGATTCATGGAGCAAAGCTTACTTTTACTATATGAATACAGACCCCTATTATCTGTTCTATTTCATGTTTTAAAAATGCTGGTTGTGATCTATGATATTGATTTCATGGCCCAATGATGGACAGGTTGTCGTTAGCAGTTTGAGAAATATTGGCCTAGAGGTTCTTTAAAAATTTTTCCTGTAATTCTCTGAATCTTAGTGTAATATAATCACTCCCAGGAAGAACTTCCTAGAAAATATCCTTAGAAGCTTTTGTGTAGGAAAGAGGCAAGCCTGGCTCCAGGGTTCATGAGGGCAACTGGGATCAGTGAACAGCTATAAGAGGCTTCTTCAAGTCAAAGTTTCCAGTCCTGCCTGGACTCACGTAGGCTGCATGCTCTGGGTCCACGTGACTCTGCTGTGACACCCCTCATGTCAGGTGCCCACTGATTTCATGTATCAGCGATCAACCTGCTCAATGGAATCACAGAACCCTTCTGGCAAGCATTTTGGCAAAATGAATGAAGAGCATAAGCATGTTTTTACACCCTGACCTAGCTAGTCCAGTCCTGACCATATGTCCTAAAGAAATAGTCCAGATACTAACAGCAGTGTGTGTGTGACAGATGCTAATATTAGGATAGTGGAATAGAACATTTCTATTTCCCCCCCCTTTTTTTTGAGCGAAGATGACTCTACTACTTTTATGATGGTGATTCTCATAAAAGTACCAAATTGCCCAATGCAAAGCACACCCCCCCCAGACAACGCAAATGCTGCCCTCACCTGGATGCCACCCGGAAGTACTTCTGGATGAAGTAGCACACCACAGCCAGGGGAAAGAGGGCCACGAGGAATACAGGTGTGACATAGGAGATGACAGCCAGAGCTGAGACACAGAGCAGGGTGGAGCGGCTCAGGCACTCCAGCGTGGATGGGATGTGCTGACGGAGGGAGGGTGAGAGCAAGAGGTGAGTTCTGATATTTGATTATGTTCCATGTGTTATCTGCCCCCATGTTTTGCTTTCTTCCTTTATTAAGAGTGCAAGTCTTATCTCACCAGCCACACTGTGGGCTCCCTGACAGCAGGAATCAGGACCTTGTCTTCACATTATTTAGTCCAATGATAAACAGTGAACAGGCTAAATTAAAACGAACATTCTCCACAAAATCAGTCACCTGGTTCAGAATATGCCTGAATGTTACTGGAATGATCTGGGAGGGGTCTTGAGGCAAAAAGCATTGTTTTTTTTACAGCCTTACTATGAGGGTCTCACAGGGGAGGCCCCAGACCCTGAGGTAGCATTATAACCAGAGTAGGGCCCACTGTGTTCTTCCCCCATGTCTCATCACCCCATCTGGAGAAGTCAGCCCTAGACAGGAAAAGGCCCCAGGGTTCTGACCTGTCTTTGAACTGGGGAAATAAGTGATAGTCCTGTGTACCTGGTCGATGGTGTTACAGTCAGAAGAAAATCTGTTTAGGATGCTTCCCAGGGGTGTGGTCTCAAAAAACCTAAGAGGCAATGGCAAAACAAATTTACTCCTTTGTTATTGGTTTCTTCCCTACTTACTGAACAAGGTAATTATTTCTTTCATTTTGGTGACTCTGGAGTTGTCCAGATTTGGTTTCCCAGGGGCGGTCGCCTTTGTGGGTCTGCAGATATCTGGCCTGTGGCCCTGGGATTTCCTGCAGCTGCCAGAAGGGGTGCTGGCCCCTCTCGCCTCTCTGACTCTCAGGTTCACGTGGCACCACTGCCTTCTTTTTCAGCTGCTCACTCCACCTGACTCACTCAGCAGTTGTTCCTCCTGGGGACACAGAGTCCTTTCCAGCAGGACAACTTGCCAGGGAGGACCCTGGGAACAGCCTGTCAGATGGCTGAACTTCCAAGTCCACT
The DNA here is from genome assembly GCF_014898055.3 of Talpa occidentalis. NCBI lineage: Eukaryota > Metazoa > Chordata > Mammalia > Eulipotyphla > Talpidae > Talpa > Talpa occidentalis. Next base: position 32,361,466 of record NW_023603184.1, read on the forward strand.
CTGGCTGCCATCACTCTGGCTGTGACCAGGAGTCAGTCCAACCCCAACCAGAGAATTTCAGAACCACAAATCTGGGACAAATAAAGAGGAAGTAAATTTTGAAACAATGTCTGGGGGCCGCAGAGAGCCAAGAGGTAAAAAAGCATAGTCAATATGTATACAAACACATATATTTGTACACACACATAGTTTATATATAGTCAGTATATATAGTTTTGGCACTGGAAACAGGCCAGGTAACCTGCTTTCCTGTTGTGTTTTAAAACGGGAGTTGTTTTAGTGAAATAATTCAGGGGAAGATAAATACCAAATGATTTCACTTATGTGTGGAAGATAAAGAAACAAATGAATAACCAGAGGAAAAGCTGTTAGCTTATAAGAACAAAATGGCAGTCACCAGAGGGGCAGGGAAAAAGGAGTGGGGAGGTAGGGAAAGGGAGGTCAGTGTATGGTGGACGATGAAAACCACATTTAGAGGTGAATATGATGTACACCTATAACCTACAGGTGTTGAGTTTTAATGCTGTACACCTAAAACCTACACAATATTATAAACCAATGTTACCTCAATAAAAATAAAAATTAAAAAGAAAAAAAAAAAGAACAAGTTGGGCAGTGTGTCAGTGACATCTTTAAACCCCTTTAATGCTAATTGAACTTTGGACTTTTATTCATCTCATTTCAGAAAATTAGAGTAGCTGCCCCGTATCCCAGCATCAGAACCTGCATGCTGGCAGAGGGAGCAGAGAGGTAGGGAGTGGGGGGTGGGGACAGCCAGATGGTACCTGCTTAGGGAAGTGAAACTAAAATTCACTCAGAGACTGAAAGAGGCTGACTAAGGGGCAGAAGTTACAGCTGGATGAACTAACCTAGCACTGCATCTGGCTGAGTAAATGCCAGATTCCCTCTGTTTTCTGCCCTTAGGAAGGTACTTTCACACGTTCCATCTTCTGGAGTCACCCCAGCATTTTGTGACAGAGATTATATATCCCCATCCCCATTTTATGGGTGGGAACACTGAGGCCCAGAGAACAGTGACACGACCCCAGGCCCAGCCCCACAGGGGAGGAGTACCTCATGGGAGCCAGGATGATCTGGTTCAGCAGGCTGCGGTGCAACCTCTTGGCCACCTTCAGTCCTGTCCACTCTACTGCAATAGACGTGACGAGGCACAGCACGATGCCCAGGCTGCAGAGCACCGTGAACACCATAGCATAGACAGTCTGGCACTCCTGGGACGGGCAGAGAATGAGGCGGGGTCCCAAGGGTGTGCAAGACTCAGCCCTCCCCCACCCTTTCCCCCGGCTCCACACACTTTTTTTCCCTGACTGCTGCATTATTGTCAGGTAAATTGCTCAAACATGTTCTCACACCTGGCTGAGGGAGCAGTTTCTGGCCACAGGGTTCAGGGTCAGGGAACTGTCGGTCCACTTGGCCAGCCAGTAGTCGATGGCCACCAATACCATGTGCTTGAGCAGCTGGGAGAAGACAAGCAGGGACAGAAGCAGGACACCAGCAGATGACAGATATTTGGCACAGGCCCTCCATGGAATCTTGGCACGCTGGTGCAGCACTGATGACAGGTTGTCCTCCTCCTCGCTCTCGGCTGCCTCCTCTGTAGGCCACAGAACCCACTCTGGGGCTTCACATTTCACATACTTCTTAGGGGGAACCAAGGGATGTGTTATCCTTGCTTACAGAAGGGAAAACTGAGGTACTCAGAGGCATTCTAGATTACCATTCCCACAGCCCCAAACCTTCGTGTCCTCATGGTTGACCATGTTTTCACTCCTAGTCCCATTTTGTACCTTCCTCCTCTTCCTCATCCTGCAGGAAACCATCTCTGGAGGACATGGCCCGGGGCAGACCTTGGCCTGGCTCTGTGGCTTTTCTTTCCATGACAGTCTCCTGCAAGACAGATGATGCTTGGTCAATGTCTTCAGGGTGTGCAGAGGGGAAAAGGGGGGCAAGGGGTAGCCACCTCTGGTGAGAGTCCAGATAGAAACATTTTTGTCTTGCCAGAATTCACTCCTTCTCCTTCACACACTAACAGCACCCCAATATCCCTAGGGAGATGCCTCTCCCCTATCTGTGACTGAGGTGGACTGATCATTCTCCTTGGCTCCAGGAGTGGGCATGTGACTCAGAACAAGCCAATCCTTACTTTAAACATCCTTGGCCACAATTAATTGTTCACTGATGAGCTCAAATTGGACCAAGAAGAGTCAGCCCTGGGACTTTTGCTAAACTATTATGAAAGAGGTACCCTCATTCTGGCAGTGTTGTTGAACTGGGAGAAGGTCAACCTGAGACTGTCAATGGCCTTCACTGCTACCGTGAGAATAAAGTCCTCTGATTCCTGATGACACTGATTATGTGGCTCTAGCTCTACCTGAAACTATGACAGCCCTGGACTCCTAGCTTTCAAAAATGAATAAATCCTTAACTCCCCTCTTTTTCTTTGGCTTAGCAAATTTGAGTTGATTTTGTGAAACTTCCTAAAACAGTGCCTATCTCAGGATAAGGGGAAAGCATCCACCTGATTCTGCCTTGGTAACTGGCACAGGGGCAGGCTCTTCTCTGGTAGGAGCAAGTTCATGCCCAGCAATCACGTTGGTCCTTTGGGGGCATCCTGAGACAATGAGGGCAGAAAGTCCTGTAGGAGTTCAGGTTCGAGGAGCTACTATCCCCCTGGGGGTGGCTGCCTGACTCCCAGGATCACCCTACCTTCTCCAACTCTTGGTCCTGCCGGTTCATGAGGGTCTTCCAGTGCTCAAAGAGCTGGCATTCAGACCTCTGGAAGTCCTTGAGTGTGCCTTCCCTCTGGATGGTGCCATCCTTCATAGCGATGATCTGGAAAGGCAGAAACAGAATGCAGTCAGTGGGTATTTGGGGAGGGGCAGTGGCAGTTACACCCCCCCACCACCTAACCAAGGACTCTGAGATGGACAAGCACACCTCCTTTCCCCACCACAAATGACGCTGGGCTCGCCCATGGCAGTGACCGGGTAGTGATGCCTTAGCCCTTACCCAGGCACTCCCAGGATTTAGTTTGGTTCACTTGGAGGGCAATTCTCAGTGGTTGCCCCATGGTTGAAAGGAGCATTTGCAGAGCAAGTGGTGCATCCCAGTCAAGCTTTCTGGTTTACCCACAAAGGCTCCATCAGTGGCAGCTGTTTGCAAACTTTTAGCTGGCTGATGGCACAGTACCCTTAGTTTCTGATGGCAGGTCAAGCAGATTCCACCAGTGCTTTAAAGGACCAGTTAGTTTTAAGTGTGCCATGCCTCTTTGAAATCAATAAAATTGAATTTATTTGAAACACACAATGTTTCATACTCAAGTAGATTCATCTTTAATTCAGATAGCCGCCCTAGCTCCTGCCGTCCCATGCACCCCATGCTGGTGTTTTGGAGGGGGCTAAGACAAGGAATCGGACACCTCTGTGTCCACCTTCTTTCAATGAAGGATTGGTCTGACCTGCCTTGACAGGGTGACCACAGAAACTCAGACACAAACCTTCTGCAACTGCTTTAATAACTTCTTTTTAAATTTGAATATTTCAGAAAAGCCTTTTTCATAGCAAAGGGAGGTCTCACCACACAGAGAACAAAGACTTATTGGGTGGAGTGGAAGGGTTAGCAGGGCCTTTTGACACAGGCCTGAAGCTTGGGGAGGGCCTCATTTTCGGGGGTAAATTTATATAGTTGATGCCATATAAATGATGCCCTGATGCCAAAGGGGAGGAAATGTCATGCCCCCATTACTCTTCAGAGGAGACTGTTCTGATCCCTACTCGATTGTGAACTCTTTGGGATAGAGGCCTGGCTCTATCCTCCTATGTGCCCCCTCTTCCCATTACGGAGAAGTGACCTGTGTGCGTGTACTGAATTCATGTGGAAGCAGGAAACATGAACTTGAAGATTTATCATGAAGGTTCTAGGGACCATGTGACCGATGCAAACAAAGACAGAGGAGCTAGGAATTTTTATCATTCATAAGGAAGATAGTCATGGAGAATCCGGTATGACTAAGTTTACAGGTGTCAGAAAAGGCTCAGATTTCAAAAGTCATGTTATTTCCATCAAAAAAAAAAAAATTAAATCCTACCCAATTAACCAAAAAGTAATTATTGTCTTCATATTGAGGATTATGGGAATTCAGTTAATGTAAGATTTCACAAAATTGCATTGTATTGGTAATATTGACGTTTCCATTATTATTGCAATTGTTTGTTTCCATGTTGTCCATCAGAGAGTCCCCATGCCAGGGGAATGAGTGTTCAAGCTGGGCAGAAAACAGAAGGCTGGAACAGTTTCTGCTTCTTTCTGAGTCTTCTTGGTACCAGTCTTGCATGGAGCCACAGGGGCCCAGGCCAGGATGGGAAGGTCTATAGCTCTAGGTGATCCCCAGCCCTTAGCCTCTACAGGGTCTCCCTGAGCTGCTCACATGCATGGAGCCACTCAGCGCCAGTGGCTTCTGCTTTGTGACCCTCAGCAGCTGCTACTGAGCCACATGGCTGATTCCTTTCAAGATGTCCAACTGCCTCTGCTACCTCAGCCCTCCACAGTGGATTCTCTTGTGACCTCTCACCCAGTCTGCATGTGGCAGGTACTGTAGCTTGTGGGTCACTAGGACCACTGTCCTGTTATCATCCCGGAGCAGCTCAAGGATCCCGGCCTGCATCAGGTGGTCACTCAGATGGATATCCAAAGCTGAGAATGGGTCATCCTGGGCAGAGGAGAAAAGGTAGCAGCAAATGTGGGGACAGGAGTAACAGTGAGTATAACAACTACCAATTATTATATCAGTTTTGGCCTAGGGACTGATACTTACTAGCTATGCTAGCTATGTGGCTTGGACCACACACCTAACCTCCAGTTGCCTCATCTTAAAATGGGGTTCTGTTATCCGTTACCACTCTTAAACAGATCTTATCACATGTGTTTCCTGACTGCTGAACTATCAATGGCATGATTATCTAGGCCTTTTACAACCGGCTTGGTCTTCCATCCAGACTCATTTCTCCTCTGTATTGTCTAAGCTCTCTACACTTTTGGTTTGCAGGGAACTAGGCCTTTGCTTAAGCTGCTTCTTCTACTTGGAGTGCCATTTTGCCTGTTATCTGCCTGGTGAACTCCTATTCATCCTTTAGTGCCCCACCCAAGTGCTACCTCTTCCTATTTCCTTTCTTGACCCCACATCTAGCATTCTTTCCTTTCTGTTCCAGTGATATCCTGCACAAAGCCAGATTCAATAGTTATTCGTCCACTCCTCACTGTAATGCTCCCAAGAACTGAGACCCCTTGTGCCTATGCCTGGTACAAAGTAGTTTAATAAAAGTTTGCTGAAATAAACAACAAAAAATTATTTTGCTTTTCCTCTAACAAGGTTGTTTAAAGTTCCCATGGGGCCACAAATGAGCTAATACTTTGTTAAGTGCTGTGCAGATATAATTGCACAAAGACTGTGACCCTTTCCATTATGAATTATGTTTAATGGGGAGTGTTTGTGTGTATCATAGAGGAAAGAGAATAAACCTGGGTTCAGAAACTTGAGTTTCCTCCTTCCAACAAACTGTGCAAATAGCCTTCCTCTTTCCTTCTGTTTAACTGATTCATTCTTTAAGGTCCTCCTCCAGGAAGCCCACTCTGATTACTTCGTATGAGACAGCTCATACAATTGTCTCCCTGCACAAGTTTCCTCATAGTCTGTGCCACACAGTTTGGTTTCAACTAGGCTGACTCTTGAGTATGGATGCTCTGTTTCCCTAATCCAGTCAAGGGTTGGGTCTTAGAATTCTTCAGTGTCAACATAGATACCTACCACAGAACTTGGCATGAAGTAGGGCAAGCACAGCTAATAAATTTGATCTCATATGTGATTGTTAGGGTTTACCTGGAGTGCTATATTAGGATTCTGAAGTCAAGTTAGGTTTTCATGGGAAGAATTCTGTGACCAAGGAGCAATGTCTGCTGTGGGAACAGAATGAGAAGTGGCAGCACATACTCCTATAGTTGCCATTTTTATAATGGGGCTAAATTAGTGTTGACAGGTTGAGGCTGTCCTATAGGGAGGAAGTGACTACAGAGTTCAGTGCAAAGTTCACAATGGGTCAATTGCATTTTCCTTGACTCAGTTTCCCTATCAATAAGATGACTAGGTAATTATCTTTGACAGGAGAGGTTTGTTACTGGAGAGTGAAGCTGTTGGGTGATGGGGTGTATGCGTGTAGACAGTGAGCTGGGGGGCAGCCAGAGATGAGGAAGGTGCTGCTGGTGCACTTACCAAGAAGACGACATTGGTGTGCTGGTAGAGGGCTCGGGCCACACTGATTCGCTGCCGCTGTCCACCGGACAGGTTGATGCCCTGATACCAAAGGGGAGGAAATGTCATGCCCCCATTTCTCTTCAGAGGAGACTGTTCTGGTCCCTACTCAATTGTGAACTCTTTGGGATAGAGGCCTGGCTCTATTCTCCTACGTGGCCCCTCTTCCCATTACGGAGAAGTGACCTGTGTGCATGTACTGAGTTCATGTGGAAGCGGGAAACATGAACTTGAAGATTTATCATGAAGGTTCTAGGGACCATGTGACCAGTGCAAACAAAGACAGAGGAGCTAGGAATTTTTATCATCATAAGGAAGATAGTCATGGAGAATCCGGTATGATTAAGTTTACAGAGAAGTAGCCCACCTGGAGAGGGAACTGAAGGAACATAACCCTGGGCCTAGAGCAGTGCCATGTGGCTCTCAGGATGTATGTGGGGCATGAATGAAGGAGATGTCAGGTCTTCTCCAGCTTGGGGAAGCACTCAGCTGACTTTTGCCACCTAGTGTGACTGACAACTGTCAAGGACAGCCAGCAGCCCAGGGTTGAAGAGGATCCTTTTGACCCACTGCAGGCAGCTCTTCAGCCTTTATCCTCTCATTTCCCAGTGACCTGGCCTCCCTGAGAGAAATCTTGGGGCACATTTCCCTGTCACATGGCGGGCAGCCCATGTGACAGGTCCCCAACTGTGAGAAAACCTCTCGGCCGTTGTTACTAACCCGTTCCCCGATCTGGGTCTGGTCTCCGTGGGGCAGGATGTCGATGTCCGGCTGCAGGGAGCAGGCTTCAATGACTGTCTTGTACCTGAGTGGGGGGTGGGGTGGGGTGGGCACAGCTGGTTAGCCTAGCGGAGTTGAGCACTTTCAGAGGGTCATTAGTTTCTGAGCAGCTGTGCCTGGGGTGAGCAATGGCTTTAATGGGCCTCCTGCTTGGGTGCAAGCAAACACCACGTGAGCTTGAAAAGAGCTGAGGGCAGCACCTCACACAGTCTTGGAGCAAATTAAATATTTGAAAGATGGAATGGGATGGGAGCAAACATGCTGTGCAAGGGACAAGAGAGGGCCCCTGGCCCCTGTGAAGTGGGAAAAACTACAGTGCTTGGGGCACTGCCAGGGAAATCTCTGCTGGTCGGTTTAGGCAGTAATGATGATGGCTGGTCAAATATTTGCCCAGTCTGCTTCTCTCATATTTTCCTGGGCAGATCTTCCCCTGGGCAGGTGCCAGCTAGCATGCATGTACATCTCAGAGTGGATTGGTGACAAATACTTGGGTGTCAGGCAGCCTTGGATTTGAGTTTCATTTGTCATTTACTGATTGGCTGGCCTTGCGCAAGTTGCTTAACCTTTCTGAGCCTTGCTTTCCTCATCTGTAAAATGGGGATCATAATAGCATCTGCCTACTAAGACTGTTGTGAGCATTAAAGGAAATCATGAATACAAAGAGCTTGGCAGTGCCCCTGGCATGTTGCAAGAGCTCAGCTGATCTTAGTGGTTGTTATTATCACTGGAGGGAAAACAGTGCGTGAGCTGCGGAGTCGGGGTAGGGAATTGAAAATGGAGAATCATGGAGAGCTGGGTCTGTCTTCCTACCAGCCTCACCTGCCCTTCCATCCCCTCCCACCTTCTTGCCCACAGGAGCTGGACTGCCAGGATGCCAGGCACATCTGGACCTTTTCCAGATGGACCATATGGAATAGGCTGGACTCCAGACAAGTGGCCTGGAGAGCAGGATGATTGCTGGCGAGTGATCAATGACATCAATGACGGGCAGCTTGCTGGGGCTGGGGGGATGGGTAGGCCTTATGAATGGTGCCTGGGGCCAATTTCTCCCCTCCCCCAGCTAACCTTCCTCTGAGAGGCTTTTACCTTTGTTTGTTGAAGGGACTCTCAAAGGTGATGTTCTCTTCCACAGTTGCATTTAGCAGCCACGGTTTCTGAGAAGCATAGGCTACAGGTCCTCTCTTCCTGAAAAAAGCCATGGGAGGAGGAGAGGCATCTTAGGGACTCATTCTCAGAGGCAGCTGTCAAGCTAATGGCTTAAACTGAGGCAAGGGGGTGGGGGCAGGGCTAAAATGGGGAGGTGCAGTTGGCAGAAGTTTGCTTTGTGTGGTCCTTGGTGGCCTTTCCTTCCTCCTGGACCCGAGGTAGGCTTGGGTGCACATGTCTTAGCTGACTGGGTCCTTGGCCCCTCCCTGCCCTGCGTCCATCCTGCCCCAGCACTGTAGTCTGTTCTCCTGTTGAGTCTCTCCAGCCAGGGAGGACCCCAAAGTGTGCCAACCAAGTAAAAACGTGACCCCCTCATTTCCTCTTTCCTTTAGCTCTCAAACCACTTGACATTAGCAGGTAACTCTCCAAGTGGAACTTTGTAAGAGTGGAACCAAGGAAACCACAATTATGCTGTCATTCTTGAAGACCAAAAAAAAAAAAAAAAAAGTAAAGATGAACAGAGAAAAATGATCTGTGTGAAGGAAGCAGCAGCTTGATGCAGAACGGGCCATGGCTGCCAAACCACAAGAAAGAGCACAGATCCCCCTCCCCGGTCTGCTCCCCACAATAGGATTTGGATCTGAGGCTGTTCTCCAGAACTCTGTTGTTCCTGGGCCTCGGGGTCCCTGTGAAGCACAGTACCTGACATCTGAGTCGGCCACCGGCTCCCGCTCTGGGCTGCAGCAGGGGAGGAAAGACAGGAGTGGATTGAGCTCTCCACAGATATTTTGAGCTCCCTCAAACCCCACATGAGTGTGTCTTTATGATCCCTGAGACAAAGTCTGCAGCCACAGATATGTCTGTGCACGAGGAGTGTGGGAGTGAGGAGTGTGGGAGTGAGGCAAGGCCATCCTAGGGGAGGCTCTCTACTGCTTGCCCCCTTGCATTGTCTGGAGTTCATGACCATCTGAGAAGCTGGTTCAAGAGTGAGAGTCAGGGGAAAGTCACCATGGGTGTGGACTCCTGGGGTAAAGCTTCCTGCATCACAGAAGCATGAGGCCCACTGTATAGCTCCCCCAGACCCAGTCTCTGCATTGGGGCTTAAATGCACAGGCCAAGACTATGGGCCAATGCGGGTGCACACCAGCTGGGGTGGGACCTCTCTGGCCAGTCAGGCCAGGATGCCATAGAGCTGGCAGTTTGTGGGTGGGAGCCTATAACCAGGGGAGGTTGGGGTATTGAGAAGGCTCCAGATGTGATCCACAGCCCCACGTGGCCCTGTCAGGAGACAGCCGTGGAATCTTGGGGAACTGCCAGGGTGGACACGGTCAGCTGCAGTGTCCATGTGCCCTGGGCTGCCCCAAACTGCTCCAGTGTCAAATATTCTCTCCTGTTGTTCCCATCTGCACATTCATAATTGTCACACACCCCGAGGCTTGATTTTTGGCTCAAGAACTATAGTCATAATAGTTAGACAGGCCAGGCCTGTCATCACACCCTGGCACTTGGGGACAAGGTGGGAGAAAGGGCAGAGAACAGACAGGGCAGTGAAAGCTCTTTGTTGGAGAGTGTAAACTTAGTTACAAAGTTGAGTCAATGTTCCCAGACCTGATGCCAGACAACTTCCAGCATGTCTCAAATGTTCTTGGGAGAGGAGAGGTTAGGGAAGGCTTTAAGTTTCTCAGAGTCTCATGCTCTATTTTCCTTGGGATTTTTAGACCTGTACATTGAACCTAAAGCACGTGACCAGGGGCCTCCTTGGTGGTTCAGGGGTAAAGTCTCAGCACTATCAAGCTATCACCAGCCACTGTGGCATGAGTTTGATCCCTGGCCAGGGAGATACCCACATGGTGCAGCAGACCTTTCCTGACTCACCCGCTGCTCCCCTTAGCACTTTCAGTACATCTGCCTGTTCTGCTCCCCACTCTGTGAATCCTTTCACTCCCTGCACCTCTGGCCTACAACCAGTTCCTTTTTTTTTTAAATACAAGAGCCGGGGTACAGGCCAGATGCGCGGGAGGGCGAGAGGATTCACCAGGGACAGAGTGGGGAACAGAACAGGCAGACTGACCGAAATACACTGCTGAGGAGAGCAGCGGGCGATGTGGTTGCTCCGAGGCCAGGGGGGATTGAACCGGCACTGCAGAGGCTGTGGACAGCTTCACAGCACTGCGCTCAACCGCCTGCACCACCAGGGAGGCCCACACCCAGTTCTTGTATGCATAAATAAATAAAAATAAATATATATATAATAAATATAATATAATAAATATATATATAATATATACATAAATCTTTAAAAAATAAAATAAAATAAAGCAACATGACCAACTTTTCTGTTTGGCTTGGAGTAGCCACCTCCTCTCCTTGCGACTCTGTTTCTCAACACCGTTTTCATGATCACCCCTATTAATGTTTTCATATATATTTTTTCTAATTGTCATCTCCCTGTCACATTTTTTCTCAATTCAGTGTGTTTTATTATATTCTCAGGGCAGTCCACCATCACCACTATCTGATTTCTTAACATTTTCATCACCCCCCAAAAGAAATCCTGTACCCATAGCAGCCTCTGCCCTTTCTCCCTTTCCACCAGTCCTTGGCAACTACTAATCTGCTCTGACTATCCACCACGGGAGCTAAATACCGAAGATACACTTTATCTCTGTTTATGTACTAAGGCCCTTTGGAGGGCCACAGCCCTTCCGATGTCTAAGTTTTTTCCTCTTCCTAAGCACCAGATTTTGTCCTTGTTGAGAATGCCTGCTTTATAAGGCCCCATGTCTCTGAAATTATGTAGGCTGCACACCCCAGAATCTATATTCAGCATGCCCGTCCCCACCTCGCCCCCCTTCCTTTTTTGGGACCCATTGCCAACCCAGTTCCAAGGCTGTACCTGGAGTCCTCTCCTGGCTCGCTGTCGGGAAGGCTGCTGGGGCACAAATGGGAGAGAATGACACCAGTTACTTCCCACTCCACAGCCTTTCTCTCCATCCCACTGAGGCTTTGCTGAAGAACAATCCCCACCCCCCATTCATCCCCAACTCTCCCCCAATTCCCCAGGAGGCTTCCCTGCGGCAGAAAGTACTCCCTTCTAACAGCACCTGTGTGGGCACCTTCCAAATAGCAAGGACTTAACTAGTGTTCCTGGCACTGCCTCAGAGCAAGGGTGAGGCTGGCTGGGCATCACGATGGTTTCATGGTTTGGGAAACTGAAGCTCAGAGAGGGAAAGTGACTTTCCCAAGGTCATAGCCATTTCTTACACGGTTTTCAGATCCAACACAAAAGTTGGGTCTTAAATAAGAAAATTGCAACTGCACTAAAAAAAAAAAAGAATGAAAATATCAGCATGCACACTGTGTGGTCACAATGTGTACTTGTTGGTGAAATTTTTCCTCTTGTCTATCATTCCACGAACATCATGGATTGTGATGGAAAATGCATTGCATACTGTGAATTATAATAAAGTCATTTTTGAAAGACACTGATTATGTATTTTGGTCCCAACTTTGTCAGTGTTCTTTCTCCTGCCCCAGGCCATCTCTCAACCTTCCAGAAGCAGTCTCCTGCCAATGAAATATGTACTTTTGACAAGTATATTTGGGGAAAAAAAATCTACTCTGTCTTCATACAGATCTTACTTCAGTAATACTAAAATCACTTAATATTTATTGAACTTCTAGCAACACTGTGATAAGCATTGTTAAGATGTAAGTATCATCTTTTTGGAAGCTCAAAATATCCGTAGGAAGGAGGTTTATTTTGAGTGTTCCAACTTTACTGACCAAAAAAGTGAGGCACAGAGAGGCTAAGTCACACAGGCAGCAAGTAGCTGGGGTTCTATCTGAACCCCAAAGCTTCATGCACTTAATGTCCATGCTATATTACTTCATTGTGACTTCCCATGCCATAATTCTGATAAATGCCTTCTTGTCAGGAAAACCAAGATGGACAGAAACAGAGATGGGAAGAAGTCCAGTGAAATTCTTTTCTGTTCCTTGCTGAGGCCCAGAACTAAATGGAGATCCTGATGGAGAAGTAATCACCAGTCCCTCTGATCCTGTTCTCTAATCTTTGTTGCTCTCATTTCATGCTTTCAATTCAACCTAACCTCCTGTTCCCTCACCACAGAATGCTGTAATGTATGAACAAGATGGTAACATGAGACAGATAAAAAACCCCAAAGCTTTCAAATTCCAATTCTGTAGCCACAGCTCAGATAAGCTTATCTCTGGAGTCTTCCTGCCTTGACTGCTTCCAGAGTTGCACCAGCGTTATTTATGTGCAGGAAGGTATATCTGTGGTTTCCCTGGGGACCCAGCATATGATGAGCTCTCTTGGTATTAACTCAGTTTGCAAACTGTCTGGGCTGCTCAATTAGCCCTTATAATGGAAAACTTTCCTTTCTAATCAGCTGTTGCATAAGCCTTTTATGTCCAGTGGGATTATAAGGCAGGAAAAACATCTTTTTCAGCCCCCACAGTACTTAGTACACGTCAGCTCAGTAATAAATGGAGGGAGCTAACTAACATGTTAATCATCCAGGAAGAAGGAAGGAGGGAGGAGCGCTTCACTCATTGCAGGTCATCCTCAAGTCAGGCATTGTGTGAAGTTATATTCACCACTTTATCCTCAAAACAACCCCCATAAAGAGGTGTTAGTATTCCCATTTTAAAGACAAGGAAACTGAGGCTCTGAGTTTACAAAATGTGACCACTGTTTCAGGGCTAGGAAGGAGGGAAGCTGGGTGTGATTCTCAGTGTGTCTTTTCTTTCCAGTGTAGCCCTCGCCTCCCAAGGCTTCATGTATATGTTTTAATCTGAAACGTAAAGAATGGTGCACAAGGGCCTCCCTGGTGGCGCAGGGGGTAAAGACACAACCTATGAAGCTATCTGCAGCTGCTATAGCACGAGTTCAATCCCCTGCCAGGGAGCTACCCACATGGTGCAGCAGACCTCTCCTGTCTCGCCCGCTGCTCCCCTCAGCAGTGTATTTCAGTCAGTCTGCCTGTTCTGTTCCCCACTCTGTCTCTGGTGAATCCTCTCATCCCCCTGCCACACACACACATCTCTGGCCTGTGCCCCAGCTCTCGTATGCATAAATAAATCTTTTTTTTTTTTTTAAAAGAATGGTGCACAAGACACATATTTTCTTGTATTGACTTCTGGGATCTTAAGTGAGTGTTGGGAGCATTTCACTGTTCCTCGACCTGCACACTTGAGACAAGCACTGAGCTCAAAGTAATATACCCGTTTTCCAACTCCGCGTCCTTTCCTCCAGCCAACTAGAAGTGGGGCACTCAGTCAAGGCACAGAGCTGACCCTCAATGGGTTCAAGGTCTGATAGAGTGACCCAGACAGAAAACAGAGGCCAGGAAGTTACAAGGACCAAAAGGAAAGTAGGAGCAAGAAAGCATTATAGAAATTTGGGGGAGAGGTACACACAAACACCTGTGCAAACTCATAGAGAAAACACGGGCAGTTTCTGGATGATGGGATATTAGGAGGCTTTTATCTTCTTTATATGACTATATCTTTTCTAATTTGTGTACATTCTTTCAGAATCAGAGAAAAATCTAATTTTTATAAGTAGTCTGGAGGAAGAAATTTTGAGAAAATGAGGAAAGACTCAACTGAGTGAAACCTTGAAAGGGATACCTGAAATGGTGGCGATAGAGGAAGGGAAATATTCTAGGCTGGAGGGAGGGAATTCTGGACTGGGTGTGGGTAGGGAATTCTAGGCTGGAAGAGGAGGCAGCACACGAGGGAAAGCAGCATGGCTAAGTGGTTAGAATATGGGCGCTAAAGTTTCATTCTGAGGGGCTTCTCTGTCCACTGCCTGTAAAATCTTCAGGCAGTTTCTCTAATTAGGGGGAGCCTCTGTCTCCTTATCTATAAAATTGGGGTGATGGCACAAATCTCACAGTGACACTGGGAGGATTTATTACAAACACAGCTCATAGACAGTGGGAGGGTAGGAGGTGGGTTGGAGAACTGGGGGGAATCATCCTCTTAGTTCACTGCTTGGTCTCAAAGGTGTAGGCAGAGGAGGAACTGAATGACCTCAACACTCATTTCAGACCCCAACAATATGTGAAAAGGGAAAAATGTGGAAACTGAGGTCAGAAAAGGAAATTGGGACATAGATGTCCACAGTTCATTCATCCTGCCACACCTAGACCCGTTGCAGCCCTGAATTGTTATTTTTCACCCACAGTGTCCTTTCCAATCGATATCATTGAATCCTTATGCCAAATCTTTGAGAGGAAAGGATTTTCCTTATGTACATATAAGGACACTGAGTCTCAGAGAGGTGTTAAATTCTGCCCAAAGTCACACAGCAAGAGTGGCAGGGTCTATAACCAGAGACCATTTAGTTGCTAAACCTGGCTTGTCTCCTACACACAGTACCCCATCTCTGGTCTGCCTGCCATTCCCACCACACTTTCTTTCTCAAGGATATCTGGGGTACACTTGAGCTCTCACCCAATTGCCCAAAGACTCCAGAGACAGCATGGGCAGATCAGACCACATGACAGTCCGGAGAAGAGCCCATTTCTCACCTCTTGGGGAGTAAGGGGTTCAGGAAGCAGCCTTTACACCAACCAGCACAGGCAAAAATGTTCTGAGGCAGGCCCAGAGCAAGCAGGGCCCAGACCCGCAGAATGGGCACAGAAATAGTACAGTCCATATGTGGAGGTCTCAGCAAGTAATGGGGGCAGAGGAACAGAGAGCTCCAGTATGGCCCATTTGCAGTTCCTCATCAGGACACGGGACTATCCTCGCATCCCAGTGATTTTTTTGGGCCCCACTTTTTGCTGGCTCCCTGGAAACCTTTGTGGACAAGTAAAATCATTCTACTATAGATATTAATGGCTCTATTCTTTAGGGACGTGGGCACAATGGAATAATCTAGTCTCCAGCCCTGTCCTCAGGGAGCTCAACATCCTGGAGGGGAAAGACACATGAGCAATCACAGTACAGGCACACCTCAGAGGTAGTGGGGTTCTGTCTCAGAACACTGCAGTAAAGCAAATATCGCAATGAGGCAAGTCACATGAATTTTTTTTTTGTTTCCTGATACATAGAAAAGCTGTATTATTTACAATCTGTAGCTGTGAAATGGCATGATCTCTAAAAAGATGTTTACATGAGCACATCACGTTGGAAAAATGGAGCCAATAAGACTTGCTCAACACAGGGTTGCTCTGGGCTCTGCCATCCCATGCAGAAAAGGCCTGCTTGAGAGCAAGCCCCATCCAAACTGCCCTCCACATTGAACTTGGAGAATATTCCCTGGAATTAGGACTATGGGACCCCAGCCCAAGACACTGGCCAGACTTAAAGGAAAGAACACAGGCTTGGGTCCGTGTTCCACAGGCTGGTCAGTAAGTCACCCAAACTTACTGAGCCCCAGTAACTACCTCTGTGAAATGGGGTGATAACACTTAGTGGGAGCTAGTGGGAGGTTTCAGTGAGATATGTTTGCAATATGTTTAGCATAACAGATGTGCAAACAATATTGGTTGTTTTCTTCAGTTCAGTGCCCTGGGGGTGGGGGTGGAGGTCCTGTCTTCCTGTGACATACATATGTTTGTCAGCCAATGGGCAGGGGATCTTCACTGCTCTGAGGGGCAGTTAGTTCACTGGACTGGCAAAGTGACCTCAAACCTCATACCCGGGCTTTCTCTGTTTAAGAAATCCTCTCTGGAGGCAGAAACTCCTCCATACCCAAACACACCATATTCCCCAGTGCAATTAAGGCCCCAGAGACTGAGATTATGGAAAATCCAAGGGGCTCATCTGCCAGCCCATAGTCCCACTGAGAAGCAAAACTTGCCATCTGTGGGATGCAGCACTCAAAGGCATTTTGGTAAAGCAGGACATAGGGGTGCATGCTGACACTGGCCCCCAGGACTTTCTGCTCAGTTCTGCACTCATACTTATGAAAAACCTGACATCTTGAATGATAATTTCCTCCCAAGAAATGATTGCTTGGGAAAGCTTGTCTATTTGCTGAATTGGTTGCAAAGTTTACTCCTGAATCACCACTGGAAACCTCCCTCAGGTCCCCCTTTGATTTGGCTATTGTGGAGCTCCAAGCAGGGTTTGTGCTACCTGCAAAGCCTTGCTCTGCTGGGGTTCCTGAACACCTTTTACATCCTCTTTATTTCCTGGCTTTCCTTTTCTCAATTTTGAAAAAGCTTCCATTTCAGATGTATCTTTTATCAACTAGCTTCAAGTGCTTTTTAGAAGTAGGTGGACATAAATAATAGATTCACGATGGACTCAGCCTGGGGTTCTGACTCTTTAATTACGATGGTGATCTCTGCCTAGAAACCCACGTTTGCCTGAGTTGTCGCTGGCTCCTGTAAACACCCACTGAATGGTCTGTGTCAGCTTTGCTGATGACCAAGTCAGAAACCCACATCTGTGCTGCAATTCCCCACACAGGGAAGTGGTGTGGCTGAGTGAGCATGGAATTTGGAGATAAACAGAATCAGGTTCGAATTCCAGCTCTGCAATTTATTAGCTGATGAATTAGGGCAAAGAGTTTAACCCTCATTGAAAATGAGAACTATTAACAGTACTTACACCTTGCTGGCTGTCACAGGACGAAATAGTAGAATGTATTCAGAAGATTTAGCCAAGTGCCTGGCATATAGTAAGGGTTTAATGAATATCGATGATGATGATGATGAAAATAATAACTAACTGCATGGACTGAGTACTCACTGAACACTAAGTGGCTACTCAATAAATGCAAGACCATCCTCACCTGAGAAGGATGGCTGCCTACCTGCCCACTGTCTCGCTCCGCTGAGCCCTAGGATTCATTTGTTACCTGTTCCAGAAGACAGCCCCTGAGATCTTCTGCATCTCCCCCAGGGTGGCTAGGAGGAGTGAGGACTTGCCACAGCCCACCTGCCCCACGATCATCGTCAGCTGGCCTGCAGGGAAGGCGGGGGTGGAGGGAGTGAGGGGTATGAGAAGGAAGCCTGAACTGCGAGCCAGACATACAGATGCACCCAATCCTGAGGCCACCATTTGCTTTCTTCCTACTTGGAATGCCCAGGGAGTCCTTCTCCCCACCCCCACATTGGCCTATTTTTTTGCCCCTGGAAAACTACATTCCTCCTGGCTCCCCAGGTCCTTCTTCACCACTGACATCCAGCCTCTTCCTACACACTGGCTTCTTTCTTTGGGTGTGCTCCAGTGTGCACTCAGCTCCTCGTGGTCCCAGCAAAGGCCACTCTGGGTCCCACCCCCATCCCACCTTCAAGCTTTGCCCATACTGCTGCCTCTGCTAGAATGTCCACCTGGCTTCGAGGATCAGGGAGCTCATTCTCAGAAAAGTGACCTCTTCCATAATGCCTACCCGGCCACTCAAGTCTGCTCTATTTGTGATGCTCCTATCCTCTCTGCAGCAGATGGCCTGACATTAAGGCCCTGCTGTCTTGCCCTGTCCATGCTGCTGACCCTCCCCCCCAGCACAGTGACACCTCCTGGATGAAACCCACTCCCTCTCTAGTGTTCCTGCCCCAGAGCACCCCCAGGGTGGGAGACGAGGAGGGGCACTCCAGACTCCAAGGGAACACCCCCAGAGTGTGGTGGGGGTTGAGCTGGACCATACCTCGGGGGATACGAATGGTGATGTTGGACAGTGTGGGGATTCCATCAGGGGTCCATGTGAAGAAGCCTCCAATGATCTTCATTGGCAACACCCCACAGCCCAGAAGAGAACGGAAAGGCAACGGGTTCTCAGTATGAATAATCTCTTGTGTCTTGTTCCCCATGAAAGCCAAAACCCACATATCACTTTCAGGGCATGCCAACACATCTCTGGGAAAATGACTCTCATGTTAACCCATCCAGGAGAGAAGACAGTGCCTCCACCTGGTGAAGACAGAAGCACTGTCCAGGTCTCCAGCCAGTGTAGGCAGGCAGGATGCTGTAGTAGGCAGGCAGGGTGGCCTCTCGGGCAGAGGACTTGGCACACAGCTCTTTAGGTGCTGAGGTCCCTCCTGGAGATGGCGGCTAACATGGGGTGCAGGGTCGAGGACTCACCTGGACACAGCAGTTGTCAGGATCCCCTTCTGCACTGGGGGCCAGACTCAGCAGAGGACCCATGAGGCCCTGACAGTCTTCTCGGGAGGGATGCTTTCGGTTCACAACTTTAAGCGGCTGGGGACAGTTAGAAGGAGGTGAGGGCCCAGGGCACTGGGAGATGTGCAGGGAAGGGAGCCCCGCCCTGTGAGGAAAGGCTGAGGCAGGCCACAGGCGGGTATAAATTGCAGGCATTAGAGAAAAATTTTGTTGCTGGTCTGAGCACTCACCACGGCCTGGTACTTGCTGGCTTGGCCCTGGGGTGGGAGTTCCCGAGGAGCACACTGCTCCTCTCGGATCTCTGCACTGGATAAGAATTCGCTCAACTTTTGCACGCTGCAGAGGAAGCACAGAGATACCCCTCACCCCTGCCAGGGGCAGAGGGGAGGGGAGAAAGTGGAGGGTGAGGCCTGAGAAGGCAGCTCTGAGAAGGTCCTAAGGTGTGGCCCTCCCAAAGCTCACACAGGAAGGATACAACTGAGGGCGTCTTATGTGGGGCAGTGACAGGTGTTATCAGGGTTCGCTAGAGATGACTAGTCAACTGGAGGAAGTTAGGGTCTGGATTTGGCTAGCTTTAGGGCAATTTAATGTTGAAGTTGACTAATAACCCAGACTAGCCAATGTTAACATTAAGTGATGTTGAGTTTTACCAGTTACTGGTAGAGGTAAAGTTGGTTAGTGTTAAGTTTAATTAAGATTATTATTAATCATACTATTAACAATAACTAATATTTATTTATTGAGCATGTACCTATTGCTGTATGCAAGCACTGTAATAAATGCTTTTATAAACATATAATTTAATCCCAATTATATAATTCTGCTAGGGGAGGTGTGAGGGAATTGTATTCCCAGCTTACAGAGAAGGCTATTATCTCTCCCCTAAACCCTCCACCCCCCAATTTCCCTATGGACCCAGAAGAGGTGTTGGAAGCTTTATTCTTTTAGTTCATTCTCTCTCATTCCTGGGTGTGTGGAAGCTATGACATTTGAAAACTGTGTACCCCTTTCCTCCCTTTTGCTAAAAGTCCAACAGCTCTAGACCAGGCAAGCCCACCAACTCCCAAGGCCCTAATGTCTGGGCCCTAAATGAGCTGTGCTCCTTAGAGGTCCGTTCTGTGTACCACTCCCCACCAGGAGCAGACCTCCAGCCTCCCTGTGCAGCTCCAAAACACACACACACACACACACACACACACACACACACACACACACACACACACACACACACACATTTACTTTCCCTCTCAGTCCCAGCTCCAGCACTCTCAACTGTCTGCAGCTGGGCTGGGAAGGGTGGAGCTGGCTTCTTTTGTTATCTTACTCCTACCTTTGGGCCCAGAATCTGATCTGCCTCTCTAAAAAGGCCTCAGCTACCCTCTTGACAGTGCATTTAGGTGTGTCTGCAAATGGGAATGCTTCTGGAGCCGGCAAGGGATTTCCAACAAGTGTAGCATCCTTGAATCAGTAGTTTCTACACAGAATCATAGGACTGAGGGGCGGCTGGGGCAGGTGGGGATTGAGGAGGGGGTGGTCCTTAGAAATCTCTATGCCTTGGCCAATGGAAATGAGACAGCCTCACCAACCACAGAAATGGGAGCTAATTGATTTCCCACCAGCTACTTCCTAGCCAGATACTCCTTTGATCACAATTATGCTCCTTTCAACCTTGAACCCCTGCCAGAGCTTCCTTGTGTGATTTGCTCCTTCCATCACTATTTTATTCAAACAGCTACTCCTCCCTGAAGGTTGCCTAGGATCTGCCAGGGTCTCACGAGACAGGGATGTTGTTTTCCTCATCGTTGGAGGGGCTTGAGTTCTGAGGACATTTGTTACTGTCTGGCCCCATGGGCGATGGGAAAAGACAGAGGCAGCTCTCCCTAGTGGCATGACAGCTCCTTGCTTCAAAGGAGTTTCAGAGGCCCAAGTAGATGTCCCACTCCAGCTAAGGCATTTTCCAGCCTCAGCCCTCTGCCATCAGGCTTTCATTCCAGGGAAGAAGGTGCCTCTGGGAGGATGGTAGAGTCATTCCGGAGTTCTAGAGCCTGGAGGGGGCTAGGGGCCCCACACCTGGAGGCCAACTGGGGATGGGACATGCAAGCATTTTGGGGAAACTGCTTCACTGACCGGGGCTGTGAAGCTCTGGGACCCGTGGGAAGAACAAGAGATGTTCAGCCTGGGGAAGATGGAGATTCAGTGAATGTCTTCTGAAACCTGAAGGGCTGGCATGTGGGGGAAGGATAGTGCTCATTGTGGGTGGTTCTGAAGGATGAGATTAGGACCGATAGGCAGAATTTATGAGGATATTCCAATTTGGGCAACACCATATATTTTTGCAAAGTTATCTTGGAGATGACTTTGAGATCCCTCTCCTTGGAGGGACGGAAGCAATTTGGCTAGCCCTTTCTCAGGGGTGGCGTGGAGGGAAAGCGCACATGGCCTGCGTTCCTCTGAGCAATCATCACCAGCTTCAGCAAGGCCCGTGAATAGGGAGGTGTGTCCTGGACTAAACCACCATGGTCCCAGCAGCAACAGAGCAAGCCAGGGGATTGCCACATGAGCTCCTCCCCTCCCCTCACCAACTCCCCTCCTCTCACCTGACTAGAGCTTTCACTGTTGACCGGACCACACTGGACAGCAGGAACAGTGGCGTGACCAGGATGTGGAAGAGGGAGAGGGAGGCAAAGGCCACGGAGGGCGAGAAGTCAGTCCCTTTGAAGAAGCTGTCATGGCCCACAAAGGTCTGTGAACAAAGGCATCAGTGAAGTGGGGGTGACTCAGGGCATGGGCCCCCTCTCCAGTGGCATTACTCAGCCTCTGGGAAGGAAGCAAGAAGGCTAGAAGAGGGGACCCGAGGGAACCTTTCAGTTAGACACCTTCTTCATCCTCACAGTTATCTCTTGGAAATGTCCCCAGTAAGTTCAGACTTCAAGATGGAGGTCAAGGGCAGCTCTCACCCTTTCCCACCGCATCCTGACTGGGAATGCCCAGGGAGGAGCCCTCAGGCTGGGTCAGCTCCTCAGATGGCAGCCGCAGTCTGGGGAAATGCGAACACAATCATCACAAAACCGCCCCTTGCAGAGCCTGCCCTGCTACCTGGCTGGCTCATTGACCCAAAGTTCTCCGAGAGCCAGGCCAGGAACCAGCCCAATAAATCATGTCGAAAATGAATTCCCAAGCCTGCTTGACAGGCTGTGAACTCACCACAGTTCAGGGACACTAGCCCCAGGGGAAATAAATGCATCTTTTTAAAGAACAGCAGCCGTCACAGAAGCCAAGCATAGGAACTATGGGGCTGTGAGGGGCTGTGGGCTGGTGGGGGTTAGGCCTTTCTGGAGGGGCACCTGCTTGCGGTGCTGCTGAGCTACACACACAGCCTCAGCTGAAGCTGCCCTTTAGAAAAAGAAAAACCACCGTTGTAATATTTAATGACCTTGTGGCCAGAATCTTAAATGTTGAAAAAGCATGTTACAAAACTACATATGCAGCCCAATCCTATTTTTGTAAAAATGTCATATTATGCACCTTAAAAAAAGACTGGAAAGAAATGCATAAAAGATGTTGCCAGTGGATTATGGGTGATTTAAATTCGACTTGAACTTTCCCTTCTGAATTTCCCAACATTTTCATCATAAACAATTTTCACATTTTAATGAAAAGATTCGATGGCTATTTTGAAAAGGAAATTTAATTTCTCTAAAGACTAAACCTTAAGTCTTCCAGGCTGGGAGGCAGAGGCCCCTGCCTGCCTGGAGTGAGGGAGGGCCCTGCTTCCTGTCGAGACTTCGAATCCCTCACCCTATTTTCAGCCTGCTGCCTGAGCCATCTATGACGTTCCTGAGCAGAACGGCTAAACCCGGGAGCCTCTCACTGCAGACGCCCTCCCAGGCCCCCACCGGGAGAGAGAGAAAGGCCCCACTTACGATGAGGACAGCTGCAATGGGGATGGCCGTGTTCATGAAAACTGCGGAGGAAGCACAAGTTTATTGTCGGGAAGGAGACAGCTACCCATTTAGTCACCAGGTTGGTCAGGGGCTGCACAGCCGATGGGGTCCTCTCCTAGCCTGTGGGTGGAGCTGGGGTGGGGTAGGCACAGAACACCAGCCCAGTGGCACCTCTGGTTCTGTCTCCCTCAGGACTCTTGCTTCTGAGTCTCAAGTTGTTTTTTTTTTTTAAAAGATTTATTTATTTATGCATACAAGAACTGGGGTACAGACCAGAGGTGTGGGGGGTTGGTGAGAGGACTTACCAGAGAAAGAGTGGGGAACAGAACAGGTGGGTTGACTGAAATACACTGCTGAGGGGAGCAGCGGGTGAGTCAGGGGAGGTCTGCTGTGCCATGTGGGTAGCTCCCTGTCCAGGGACTGAACTCGTGTTGCAATGGCTGCAGATAGCTTCATAGTACTGCGTCTTAGTACTGCGTGTTGCACCACCAGGGAGGCCCTGAGTCTTAAGGTTTTTTTAAAATATTTTATTCATTTTTTTAAAATGTCAGTTGCAGTTGTTTTTTTTTTTTTTTTTTAGATTTTTATTTATTTATATAATAACTGGGGTATAGGTCAGAGGCACGGGAGGGTGAGAGAACTCACCAGAGACAGAGTGGGGAGCAGAACAGGCAGACAGGCCAAGGACACTGCTGAGGGGAGCAGTAGGCGAGATAGGAGAGGTCTGCTGCGCCTTGTGGGTTTCTCCCTGGCTCGCTGGGAATCGAACCCGCGCTGCAGAAGCTGCAGACAGCTTCACAGCTGGCGGCTCAACCCGCTCTGCCACCGGGGAGGCCCCTGAGTCTTAAGTTTTTAATGAAATGCTGACATGCTCCTATTTGGACCCATGTGGGCAGTATGCAAAGTCCCCTGAGAAAGTGGTGGAGCAGGAATTGGAGAGTTGACTGTGATCAACTGTGAGGTGAAGAAACTTCCTAATCTCCCATGGCTCTTGGGAAGGATTTCAAACTCATTCACAATGTTAAATTAAAACAATTTAAGACACATCTCCCTCAACGCTAAAGCTAAAGGGTCTAAACCCAGGCTAGGCGTGGGCGCTGTCTTGTAACTAGACCATTCAGATGGATTTCAGGGAGCAAAGAGAGTGGGACTAGAGTCAGGTGGTTTGGCCCCTATTACTTATAAGCTGTATAACTTTGGACAGGCCATTTACCTTCCCTGTGCCTCAGTTTCCACCTGAGTTTTATAAATTCATACTTCCTCACACATCTTGGCTCTCTCCAAGGTGAGAGGAGATAATGTAAGGAACAGGCTCTCTGTGAACCCTCAGTTTTGCCTGAATATCACACCTCATGAGCCAAAAAGTTGGCCCTGATGCTCAGATCACTGCTGTCCCACCCAAGACACGAGGATGCCTGAGAAAGCCCTGACCCTGGCACTCTGCTCTTCCAGAGTCAACAGCCTTTCTAGAGTAAGAGGTGACCATCTGAGCTGCCACCTTCCCATCTCATCTTCCTGACATTCCAGCAACCTCTTCCAGACCAGTCCAGTAAAAGAGTCTGGCTCTGTCATGGGCCAAATTAAAGCAGAGAAAACCAGGAGCCAGGAGCCAGAAGCCAAGGGCTCAGACCACATGGCTCTTGTCTAATGAGTGAAGTCTTTAACACTGATGAAGTCCAAGTGATCAACACCATTCCAAGAAGCTGTCCACTTACTCCAAGACTCATGTGCCAGCTAATACATCTACAGTGTATGTTGGAGATGTGGACCCCCGAGTGGGTGGGAGAACATGGCCTCTGCCCTCAGGGGGCTCCCAGTCTGAGTGGACCTGTTCCCTGGAAGCCCCTGATATGATGGAGAGACAGGGAACATGCCCCTATGGATTTTCCAAGCACACAGGAAAGACACTGTGTTTATCTTTGGGAATTCCAGTCTGATGGAGGGGACATGGCCTGTGCCATCGGAGAACTCTTGTTCTCCCAGAGAAGCTATGGCTGGTTCCTTGGCACGCTGTTAATCTCTAACCATAAGGCTTCTCATCAACACCATTAAAGCTGGGTAAGGCACCATCATGAAGTGATGATGAAGACTCCATAGCCTCCAGGTACCCACCTCAGTGCTTTATGGTATCTGTCAAGGACCAGTATAAACATTGTTTTTCCTACAGGATAAAGGGCTCATATCTGGGACACAGACCACAACACAGTCATCACTGTCTGTGGAGAGGGAGCATGACGCCTGTGACCGTCACCAACCATGTGATTCTAAACACCAGGTACCCTCCCCATCCCCACCCCCGGTCGACTCCAGAGCGAGTTATTCCAAGTAGCTCCCTCAAGGTAGAGTCTTTTCCTTCAGTTCACTCCTTGCCCACCTCCATTAGTTACCAGAGTAGGGGTTCAAACTAGAGAAGGCAATGGTACAACACTCCTTCGCCCCCTGCCCCAGGCCAAGGTCCCTCTCACACATCTTGGGGCTCAACTCCCAGCTAAAAAATCTGCCAGGCGTTAGAGTGTAAATTGGTACAACACTCTCGGAAAGCAATCTTGTGCTTTGGAACTGGGGTCACACAGAAGTTCAGACCTCCTGATCCTGTAATCCCTCTCCTGGGAATTTATCCTGAATAATCACTCAAGAGCAGCACAAAGCCCTGAGCAAAATGGTGTTAGCTGCAGCATGATCTGTCACAGCAAAACAAAACCACAACCACAGCAACAAACCACCCAGAATGAAATAAACTGGAAACTTTGAAGAAAAGAGGCAGTTTTAGTAAATGTAGCACGTCAACTCTAGGGGAGATGATGCAGTCAGAAAACATGTGATAACTGACATTGTGTTCCACTGGATGTTCTGCCTGGTTTGGTTTTTTAAGTTGTATTTTTTCCTATTATATTGTCTTTATTCTTGTAGCTGCCTGAACTCTTTTGAGGAATGAAACAGGCTATAAATAAATTTAAAAATGAGCATTCCAAAGCTGATGCAGCAACATGGAGAATGCTTATAATTAATTGCTACCCTGTTCTGGCTGTGGTACGGAGATGCTAAAGCATGAAAATGTAATTTTTCATTTCCTTCATCCTGTGCTGGAAGGACAGCCTTTGCGCAGGGGGCTCTGGGTCCCTCTTTGGGGGTGGGTGGATCGGGGGGTAGAATTATGAATTGTGTGTAGTTTTAAGGGCATCTCTGTAGATCACCCTCCTGGATCCTGGGGCAAAGATGTCTGGGACGAGGGGTGTCAGCATCAGCGAGGAGGCCTGGGGGTGCTACAGGTTTGGACCCTCTCTAAGCTCGGCAGATATTTCTCTGCCCTAGTTGAAAGTGGGGTGGGGATGGAGGATACCCAAACATCTCAGCTACTGTAGGTCGAAGACTTGAGGGTTTGCTTCCATTTTCCTTAACCACATCAGACCCCGTAAGACATTCAAGGTGGTGGGGGAGTGGGAAATGTGACCAAGAATAGATTTCTCTCCAACTTTGGCAAGGGGTGGGCTGACTCACTTTGGTTTCATCTAGGAAAAAAAAGTAGAACATGACAGTGTTCACATATTGAATGTTAAGGAGCAAGAAATACTGTTAAGTAACACTAAGTGAAAGCAAAAGATTACAAAATGGTGCATCAGTGTGATGCCCTTCTGAAAAAGGTAGTTGCGTAGACAGGCCTAAAAGGCCACCTGCAGAAGGTGGAAGTCTTGCTGAAATGGGGTAGACATATGAGTAGGTGCTTTGTAGCACCCCCCATAGCCTTTGAGTTATTCATTCAAAAATTATTTTTTCATAACCTGCATCTCCGCCCTCGCCCCCAAACAAAACAACATATCAATCAAATCCAAAGCAGAACTGAGGTCACTGTACCTTCTGCTTTGCCAGGGAATGCTGCTGGCCTTGTGAGTGCCAGCCCAGCACCAAAATACCAGCTTTTCATTTCCAAAGCATTGATAAATATTTCAAAGCCTTGGTTTCAGGGAGGCATAGCCAACACTTTGTGCCTCTGCTTAACTTCAGCTCTGTGCCTGGAAGGGCCAGGGGAGGGCTGAGGCTCACAGCCTGGGTCTAATTGCAGGCTCATCTGCAGGAGGGCAAAATGGATTTTGAAGGGCACAGTGCTATTTCCCATTCAGTCCGGTGGTCAGTCCAAAGGCAGCAGAGGAGGAAGAAAAGCCAGTTCCTGGTGTGTCTACTCCTGGCAGGGGAGGGCGCAGCAGGAGCTCTGCACTGATTTTTTAATTGCTGAACCTCCCCAGCCACTTCCCCACCCCAACAGGCCAGGCTGTGCCTTGGCACCTACTGTGACTGAGGCTGCACCAGCTGGCAGAAGAAAGTACAGATACTGAATAAGTTCAAAGAATCAAGAAGAGGACGGGAGACCACCATCTACAGGTGACCTTGAACCCCAACACTGGCTGTCAGGCCTCTGAGGAGGAAAGGCGCTCAAGGCTTGGAGAGAAGAGCCAGGTTGTGGGTTGTGGAGAGGGAAGGTGCTGGGTTCCCCATGAATGAGGTTCCTGACACCATCCACTCCCCACTCCCATCCATGGCAGATCTGGGTTTGGGGGTTTGGTTTTTGTTTTTTCAGGACATGCCAGTCAGATGCATCCAAGGAAAGCCCACCGGACTGGTTCAGACCCAAATGGGAAAAGGAAGCCCCCTGGCCACAGGACACTGGAAGACACGGCAAACACATCTTCCCTTAATTCAAACTCCCTCTACAGCTCCCCGGCCTCAGAACACGCAGAAGGCTGTGCACCGCACACAAGGTGCCTGTGATCTGGTCATCAAATTATGCCCCAGTCTTGAACACATCATCATCCTTCTCATACCCAGGCCTTTGTGCCCGGCGTGCCTGCCCCATCAGCAGCTAGCTCATGTCATCCGTCAGACCCCTGCCACAGACTTCACCTCTGACAAAGCTTCTCTGACACCCACCACCCCTAAGACAAGCTAGGTACAACTCTTACTGGGGTTTAGGACGCCCCTTTCTGTTCCTGTCACTCATGACACAGTTGTATGTGGGTCTTCCCTGCCAGGCTGTGGGCAACCCGTGGTCAGGGAACTGTATTTCTTCTCATGTCCACATCCCCTATACCTAGCGCAGGGCCTGGCACATAGTAGGTGCCCAGTAAATAAGTGTTAAATCGATTCATGAAAGAAACTAAGGAGGCAGAGCCAAGTGAAGACCACAAAAGAGAAAGCACGGCACCTGGAAATGACCCCACGAGTCTGACCACAACACAGCCACTGCTCACCAATGGGTTCCCACTAGACCATGAGAGTGAGGACCAGACCTGGGCCCCCTCTTGGAAGCCCAGGTCTTCAGTAGAGTCTGGCACAGATGGAAGGTTCTGGAATGGATGCTGCAGAAAGGACTGAACAAACTGGCAGCATGTTGGTGGAGGACTGGCAGGACCTAGGCTACCTTTTTACCCATGTAAGGCTTGTCCTCAAATACATGGCCAGGCAGGATACTTAGAGTTATGCTGCTTCTGCAAGGAGGTTAGGACTGAACTGACTTCTAGGGGAGTGCACAGCACCCACCTCCAGTTTTATCTCCAACTTACTGGAATTCAGCCCAAGTTTCCTCTTGCTAGAAGCTCGGGCGAGCTCTCAGCCCACTGTGTTTCCTTCTCTATTCTCTGCCATTTATTGGCTCAGAAACTTAAAATCTTTTCACCTCATTGGGCCTCGGTCTTCTCTGCTGCACAACGGGAAAACAGAGGTGCACACCTCAATTGTTATGAGGACGAAGTGTTGGACCTGCAAAGCAGACAGTACACAGCAGGCCCACAGAGTTTAGTGCTTCCTAAACTATAGATGTTAGTTCTCACTTCCCAGCAGAATATAAACTGCTTGAGAATGGGGAGTACGTTTTATTCTATCTGGAATCTCTCCCAGTGCTTAGCACAAGGCCAGGCACACAGGGGTGGGGTTCACCCAACAGCCACTAATTCACATTCTTCAGTTCTGGGTTTTGATGGTGGGAAAACTACCCATTTCCTTCAACACCCTGCCCTGCCCTGCCCTGTCCTGCCCTACTCTGCCATGCCCTGCCCCCGCTCAGGGCTCCACACAGGAGCTCTCAGGGAGGCTGATGGCAGGCAGACGAGTGTCAGGGTAACACTGTGGGCTGCCAGCCTGCCTGCCTGGGGCACTCCGAGCAAACTGATAGCCCAGCAGGCAGCCCCAGGATGGGCCCATCAGGAAACACGACTCCAGGACCCCACAGCTGGTGCCAGGGTTGAGAATGAAAGCTGCCCCATTACCTCAAGCCTAATGACCTGTGTCCTGATCTCTGGTGACAGAACAGAAGGCAGGAAGTCTGGGAGGAGGTAAATGCAAATGCACTCAAAGTATATAGCAGCAGCCCTGGGGGTGCCTCCATCCCAGCACCCGTCTGTTCCCTCCCACTGCCAGCAAACACAAAGAAACCCATCTTAAGAGGGTGAACACTGAGCAAACAACATTTGGCTTTCAAATCTCTGCTGGAGGGCTCTTCCCTTTGCCTTCTTCTGGAGACAGCCTGGGCTGTTCTGTTAATCCTCCTAGGAGACTGAGCCCTGGGCAGGTAAGGTGCCCTGAGCAGACCCCTGTGGCTCCAGAGTCCCTCACTCCTTCCAGAGTTATCTCAACCTTTCACAATAGGAGTCTCTTTTCCTAGGTCCTCCTGGTCCAGGGCCTTCATAAGGCCTTGGTTTGTCTTCTGAGGGCTGGCCTTGGTGAGCTAGGCTTCCGTGGGTCAGCCTGAGAACCTAGGCCTCTTATGACACTATTTACATAAGAAAATGCGTGCAGGCTGCAGTCTGGAATGCAGGAAATGTGCGCCTCCTAGAAGCAAATGTGCATCTCCTGCAAGTGTCTCCTTGCAGCTGCCACCTACCCTCATCTACATGTCCCGAGGCAGCTTCTATCTTGTTGCCACGAATCTTGGGGATCCTGTGCCCTTGATTTCCTTGCTGTTTCCCTTTCCTCTGTCTCATTGCAGGGACAGTGAGTCTGCCCCACCCCACCTAGCCATGTTGTTGCTGGGAGATATTACCCGTCTGCAGGGGGAAACCTTACCTTAGCAGCTGTTACCACTGATGGGCTGTCTGGAAACCAGGTGTCTGTAACTTGGGGGGCTGTACACAGTGTGGGGTTACTGTTAACACAATTAGTTCCAGGGGCAGACAAAGAGGGCCCAGCGCTGTAGGCTGGTTTCTCTAGCTCCCAGATGTCCCCTCTAGCCTCCCAATGTTCGCTGTCCAGTGGAGTGCTCAGCCTGAGGGCACTCAGAGGCCCTGAGTCTCACAGGGTCAGGGATGAGGGTAAAGGGGGAAGCCAGCAACTCAAATGAGGAATTCAGGAAGCAATGGCTGCCTGCCATGCTCACAGCCCCACTCTGAGAAAATCACATCATCCTAGCAGAGCAGCGCCTCTGCAGAAAGAGGCCATGGTAGGTGCCATAAATGTTAGACGGCTTGGCCACTGCTGGCTGGACCAGCGTTCCCACCCAAGGCACAGGACATCATGGTTTGGCTAAACACAGGCAGGCGGGACACCTGGGGTGCTCAGTGCAAGCCCTGCCCCATGGGAACCTCCAGGTTGGATGGTGGTCCCCTGGTCCCGCCAGAATCCCTCTCCCAGCAGTGGGAACATCAGGAGCATATTAATGACCTGAGTGCCCCGCCCCCCCCCTTTCTTCATGAATCCTCCATTGAGGATTTTTATTTATTATTAGCTCATTGTTCTCCCTGAGGCTATCTGGGAGACACAGCCAGCACACCCTCCTTTACTTCCCCCACAGCTGGCACCCCCACCAGGTACACCTCAACCTGGCTCCACCAGTCCCAGCCAGGGGCGGGGGCAGTAGAGTCCAGCTCTCCCACTTTCCTCCTCTATTTTCCACTCCCATCAGAGCCCGATCTAGTTGTTTCTCTTCTATTCAGAGGAAATAGCCTAAAAATGGTGTCCCCCTGTGTCCTAAGCCTTCTCCTCCCCACTTCCCACATGGGTTCCCAGCTCTTTGTGGAAAATAGGATGGGGCTGAGAGTAAAAAGACTCGGGAGGATCTAGTCTGAGACTTGCTCTTAACCTCAGGAAGAGATGCCCTCTTGTGACCCAATGTGTGAAACGGTTCTTCATCTCCCAGAAAACATTTTCGTTTACCTCTCCTTGCCACATTCTGTGTACCTCCCATAGATCTTTTTAATTCACAAATTCTCTCTTTGGCTTTATTTATTCAACCTGCACACTGAGTTGCTTCTTATTTCCTTTCAGTTTTTACACTCTGGAGTTTTCCTCTGTAGTCTTCCTGCAGTAACAGGTCAGAGAAACAGTGTGAGGTCTGCCAGCTCCTAAAAACCTATATTCTAACTGTTCACTCGGGCAACCCCCTTGGGGTGGGTCCATGAGCCACCAGACCACCTGTAAGGTAAACCTGGGCCACAGCACCATCAGCCCTGCCTCTGACCTGGGGATGATCATCCACTGAATTAATTTCAATAACTAAAATTTTAATTTCTAGAAGTTCTTTGGCTGTCTACCCCCCCCCTTCCTGTTTTATCTCGTGGGTTGTGCATCTGCCTTTAGCTCTTTAACTATTTTTAACATACTTATTTTATTCTCTTTCAGACTATGCTATTATCGCCAAGTATTGAGGGACTAGTTCTCCTATTTTTTGCATTTGCTGACTCTCACCCTGGTGGTGCATTTTTCTCTGGCAGATTTTTATTATTAGCTCATTGTTCAATAGAGAGTTTGCCACTGGAGTCCCACATTCTCTGGAAAATGATCTTTATATGCATGTCTGCTGGGATCCTAGGAGTTTTGTAAATTTGGGTCTTCTTTCTCTGTGTATTTTCTGGATCCAGCATTCCCAAATCACTTGAACACTGTAAACCCAGCTCCTGCACTTGTGAGGACCTCAAGCTTGAATTTGCTCTTTAAAGAGGAACTTCCTCTTTCTCATGGATGTAAATGGGAGCTTCTTTGTAGCTGCCCCTGGGTAGCTTGGTCTGACTTTTTGAAAGGAAGTCCTCTCACTTAGGAGAATTTGAAACTATTGTCATTTATACATTTACTGCTACTCCTCAATAGCATGTCAGCTCAAGAGCATATCAAATACTTCAACTGGCTTTCTCATCACTGCCTTGAGAGCCAGCACAGTGCCAGAGCATAGCAGGCCCTCAGTACGTTTGCTGGATACATGACTGAAGGACCCTGTGATTTCTGGGGGCTCTGCTAAGAGATCGTTTGAGACTCTTCAGGATTCGATGATCCCAAAGCCTCCCCGCTTATGCCCCTAACCCCACCCCATATACCCAAGCCTTGACACCTTCTCTTAGCACATAGGCAGCAACAGTCAGGAACGGCTGGTTGGAATGGACTCACTGGAGATAGAGGTGTAGACGGCGAAGGCTCTAAGACTGGTCATTTCCTTCTTGCGAGTCATCTCCACCCTCGTGCAGAAAATGTTCTCCCAGGCATACAGTTTGAGCAGCTTGATGCCACGGAGCATCTCGTTGGTCTGCTTCAGCCTCTCATTGGAATATTCCTGCCAGGAGTCACGGAGTCAGAGAAGGATTTCCTCTCATCCCATCCCAGCCAAGAGGAAGGAACTGAGTCAAAGCACAGACTTCACAGACAAAGCAAGTGAGACCTGGACCCAAGGCCAAGGTCAAGGACAGTGTGGACATGTGTGTGGGGGAATGTCTGGGGGGATCTGGGGGGTGAGTGAGGAGACCTGCTAACATGAGAGGAAAGGGAGCGGGCAGACACTGGGGGCAGGGTGGGGAAAGGAGCAGGTGCAAACCTGCAGACACTCACCAGTGTGCTCCGCTGGGCCTGGGAGAGCTTGGTGGCCACAAAGTACTGGACAGGGGCCAGCAGTATGATGACAGCCGCCCCAATTAAGGCACTGACTCCGAGGATGTAGTAGAGGAGAATCACGCCCACTATGATCTGAGGGGGAATATGGAAGATGCATTCTCTCTGACTTGGTAGCTGGGTTGCCAAGGGGTGAGATTGCTTTGGTGCCCAGGTTTCCAAGTTGCCTCGGTGGGCAGAGGAGGAAGGATAGAGCAATTTCAAGAGGGACGGACATGATGGGCTCTCATACAGTTTCTGGGCTGGTAACTGCATTTGTCTGCAATGTGACTGAAGTCTTAAGTCTCTGCCACTCTGTTTTCCAGATGGACGTCTCAGAGTGGGAGTTGTACAATGCATGTGAGCACCTTTTGTTCTGTTTGCTGGCTATCAAGACTGATATTTCACTCTATTGGAAAAAATGTAATATGTGACCACATCTGTGCCAAACAAAGCTGGTCCAGGCTCGGGGAGAGTCTACTTTCCATTCTTATGCTCTTGCCATCTTTGATTTTTTAATGAAGCTAGCCAGTATTCTCTGAAAAGAGAATTCAATGTCTCTAGATTTATGTAAATGATTGCCTGCTTCTGAATATTTATGAGAAGTGTAAGTTACTCTTGCCAGCGCCTAAAGCATCAAGAAGACAGCTTTTCCAGTTACCTTCAAAAGCAGACACCTCTAAATTCGGGGCTTATTCTAGAGGAACAGATGTGCTGTCTTCTTCAGTTGGAAATAAAAAGGCTGCCTGGGTTGGCCATGCACTCTCTGAGTGCTATACCACATTGGCACTCAGCTCCTTGCACCACCTCAAGGACAGAGGAATGGGTGGGCGGTTCTGTAATTTCCGTTGATTATAGCATGCCATCTGCATTAGCAGATTGTAAGGGACTGGTAAGTGACCCCTTCATCACCTGCCTCCCAGTGTTTAACTGATGCTAAATGCTGGCTTGGATGGGCAGAAGAGCATATTAAGAGATGAACCTACTATCTCTGCCAAGCCCTCTTCCATCACCCTCCTGGAAAATTATCCCCGGCATCCAGTCTTGTCATTATCTGCCCTCATATGGAGGGCATCACTCAGACACCAGGGAAGCTCCCAGAGTGTTTGAGTCATCACCAGGGCAGCCTTTGGGTGTCAGTGCCTGTACCCCTCCGCCTCCCAGGGCTAGCAGTTGCTGGCATAGGAGTCAGGGACACAGTTGCTGCTGCTGCTGCTGCTGGGCTTCTCCAAATGTTCCACCTACATTGTTGTGCTCCCCCAATTCTTCTGTCCAACCCTCTCTTCTGCAGGAGTCTGAATGGATCCCATGGGCAAACATATCAGAAACAAAGGATTCTAAGTGTGCAAAGCAAGTGTGGGGAGCAAGGGGGCAATTTTATCTCCTATTTATACATGTTAGGAAAGCAATCTAGCATAGTGGTGGAGAGAGCACAGTCCCTGGGCTCTACTAGAACCCTGAGTCTGAATGCAGTGCAAGCTCTTATCAGCTGTGCAATCTTGGGCAAGTTACTTGCTGTGAGACCCAAGGTAAGAGCCCCGCTGCACTTTCTGGGTTTTTGAAGCTCATCATGGGAATGAGGAATCAGGTTCCCACAATGGCCAAGTTCCTTCTCATAGTGTCCATAAATTTCAGGAGGCCCATAAAGCCTCTGAAATTGTAAATAAAGTGTGTTAACTCACATTTGTTCTTCTGAAGAGAAGGGTTCATTAGACTTTCAGTGGTATGTGTAGATTAGTAGTTGCCTTGGGCTGGAGGAGTGGGTGAGGAGAGGCTGTCAGTGGATATGGGTTTCTTTTTGGGGTGATGCAGACATTCTAAAACTGGATGTGGTTGCAATGAAACCATTGACTTGTATACTTTAAATCGCAGAGGTATAACTCATAGAGCGGTTACATATATTTTTAAAAAAGATATGTGACAAAATATAAATATTGCAAGCCAGACAGAGCCCTTGGGGCCAAAGGGATGGGGCTCCTGAGCTAATTTCAATAGTGTCACCAGGTTCATGTGACCTGTGACCAGTCAGGCAGCACACAGAATCCTGGCCAGGTCTAAGGGATTGTACTGATTCTGGGTGGTGACCCTGGTTCTTGAGGGCTGTTCTTAGAAAGCACAGTCTTTGAAGAACTAAGAAACATAAAATCAAATGATACTTCATGATCAATAAGAAAAAGCAAATAATTAGTAGAGATAAAAATTCCTTTTCCTGGGTGTTGGGAGAGTTAATTAGATCAATGAGAGGCTGGGAGAAGGCCAGCCACAGGGCAGGCACTACTAGTTAGGATTAGTATTTCTAGCAATGATGCATGGGAATAAAAATTACAAATAAGAGTAAAGCTAGCAATGCAGCAGGTTTGGAGGATAAAGGCTGGAAAGGATAAAAGGCTGGTGATTGTACTCGATGAACTTTCCAAGCCCCGCTGGGGCTTTATTAGTCACTGATTCACCTTAGCAGAGTGGGGTGAGGAGCAAAGGAGTCTGGGCTATGGGGGATTGTATATAAGGCTAATCCCATAAAAATGAGTATCAGATTCCCTGTCCTATACTACCATCTTGTCAAGTTGCCTCCCTGTGAAGTTGTTTTTTTTTCCTCCATTTTCCTTTAATGGAAAATAGAAAAAAAATTTTAAGAGCTATATATTAATATATATATATAATATATAAGCTTATATATACACCTATATAAGCTTTTCAATATAAGTTTTACAGGAAGGAGGCACAACAAAATCATTTGAAGTGAAGGTTTATGAAATTTACATCCTAAGAAGCAATGGATTCTGGACTGGTTGAAGTCCTCACTCTCTGAATGTACAAGTTAGAGGGATCTGATATTTAATCACTGACTACTCTATGCTGGGCATTGTGCTGGGTATTTGACTGACATGACCTAATTGAATCATCAAAGCAACTCCAGAGGGGAGGAATCATCCCCATTTCATAGCTGAGGAAACTGAGGCTCAGAGAGGTTAAGTATTTGAGTCAGCCTATCTCATCCAAGTCCAGACACTTTCTGCTAACACCAGGCAGACCCCTGGCACCTGTGGGGTATCTGGGGCCCATCTGCTCTGATCTGAAGCACAGGAGAGCTAAGTCATTCTCAGGTACTGGACAGGAATCACAGACTCATGGTGGAAGAGCTCTGGATGGGAGATGGAGCAGGTGGGGTGAGGAGTCAGGTAAACCATGCTGAGGATTCTCCTACTACTATCAGGGGCGAGTGTGCCTCCTCCCAGAGCCAGACCCAAAGGTTGTTTGGCTTTAAAAAAAAATCTTATTTTTGATTTAAAAAATAATACATTTTTTATTGGGGAATTTAGAAATGCATAAAGAACGCTTATTGGGGAATTTAGAAATGCAGAAAGAAAATATAAATCCCTTGTAATACCACCATGGGGCCTTCTAGTTCTTTTTTCTGTGCGAATCTGTGCAGATGTATACCTATACATTCCACCTGAGTACAGAATGCACTGCAACTAATATTTTGTAATTTATTTTTTTTTTGCTTAAAAAAAAAAAAAACCTCATGCACACTATTCGATGCAATTAAAGACTATGCTACAACATAACTTTTAATGTCTGTGAAAGTGCTCCACATACGATTATTATACATTTTTTAAGATTTTCTACATTTCAAGTCTTAATGACATTTCCTTCTCTGATCATCAAGAAAGAGGGCCTATCTACAGAGTATGGGAGAGCACAGGGACCCCGGGGTATATACCTCACAAACACCGCAAGGAATGGAAGGTACCGGCAAACATGGAATGGAAGATGGTGCGCACCTAATCACGTGCCAGCATATTCTGGTTTTGTGTCCTCGGCCCCCAGCCTAAAGCACACACCCCTTACCTGTACTGGCATAGCCCAGAGGTTTGGGCACAAGAAGAAAAACCACATGAGCTGATTGGTATCGATGGCAACCAAATTACAGATTTGCCCGGCAGTCATTTCCCCCATGGATAGGTTGGAGGTGGACAGGTGCATAATTTTATTGTAAATCTTGGTCTAGAAATGAGAGCAGAGAAATTCACATTTGTCATCATCATCGTCCTAATCACCATTCCATACGCCACGTGTCTACAGTGTGCCAGGGGCTTCTCAGACATTTCCCTCCTAGAACCCAAAGCAGCTCTGTAAAGGAGCACCACATTACTGTTTCAAAATTCCCTCAGTGAGGGAAAGGGCTTTGACTACAGATCAAGCAAATGAGAGAGGCAGCCTTCAATGAGGAGCCCAGTATGGCAAGCTGCTTTCCTAGCAAGCTTTCTCCT
Organism: Talpa occidentalis; assembly: GCF_014898055.3. NCBI lineage: Eukaryota > Metazoa > Chordata > Mammalia > Eulipotyphla > Talpidae > Talpa > Talpa occidentalis. The sequence goes on from NW_023603184.1 coordinate 32,397,879, forward strand.
TTGGGAACAGGACTTAACTCCTAAATCTTAAAAGTAGATCGTCATGTCCAGTTGTATTCTTGATTTACCAAAGGCCAGTGGAGAGCACATTTTATAGCCATAAAAATGATGAAGTGGGATAGCCATTGTAATGTGTCTCTCATAGGGGAGGGGGCATGCTCTGGGGCTAAACATGTCTTACTGGAGCCTTAAAATAAAGCAAGTATCCAGCCTAGGACAGTCTTGTAAGTGTCAATCAGCCCCAGCACCATCCAGCCACCCGAGGGCCTCACTCTGTGTCTCCAGGGCAGAGGGGGAGAAGCCATGAGCTCTGAACCTAAAACCTTTATGTAGTGTGATGTGCCTCCCAGAAAGATGGCAGTTTTCAGGTTATGTGCTCAATGCATTTCTGTCTTAACTGTCCTATTGACGTTAACGTTCAAATGAAATTTTATTGTGCTTTCTGTTGTAAGGCAATTCCCAACCCTTCTATTTAAAAATCCGGACTTTTCGTGGGTCAGGTTTTCTTAAAGTATGAATCTATTTTATGCTTTTTTGCTGAGTTTTTATATATCATGGGTAAAGTTTAAAATAATGACAATGACTTTTTTTCATTCCAATTTATGCACATCTGAGGAATTTTGCTTAATAACTTTTTTTTTTTTTTAAAGTTTTATTTATTTTTTTTTCCATGTATTTATTTATTTGTTTTGTTTATACAAGCACTGGGTACAGTCAGAAGCGCGGGAGGGTGAGAGAATTCACCAGAGCCAGAGCAGGGAGCAGAGCAGGCAGAAGGACTGAAGTACACTGCTGAGGGGAGCAGCGGGCGGCAGGAGAGGTCTGTGCGCCATGTGGGACCCTCCTCCTGTGGCCGGGGAGCAGCCGGGGATCGAACTGGCGCCGCAGAGGCCGTGGGGAGCTTCGCAACCCAGCGCTCAACCGCTGCGCCACCGGGGAGGCCCGCTTAATAACTTTTTTAAGCAAGAACTGTGTTTATTCTCAAACTCATGAAAACAGACCCATACTATAATTTCCCATAAATCGCTGGCAGGAAGGGTTTTTACCTAATTTGTTTCCATAATTAATGTCAGCATTTCCTTTTTGTGGCATATGAATTATTTTTTCCTATTAATGCAACAGATTCAGATGATTTGGTAAAAATAATTACATGCTAATACATTTAAAATATATTTAGCTCTTTTAGCATAATTGGAAAATATTAGGTCAGCGTGATTTATGACATGCAAGTATGTCATTATAGGCTATTTATAATGTAACAAGTAGATTTTTTTTTAAATTACAAAACAGTTCAGTTACAAAATTGACTGTTGCTTGTGGTGGCACTGGGGGGGGGGTCTGGGCAGAGGCTGAGCAATAGCTTGGGTTCTCCTAAGTCAGAAAAACTATGATTGTTAGAAGGTCTTGGGTTTTCCTGGGCCCCTCTATCCATTCTCAAATGATGACATACAAATTCCTCTGCTTTACCCATGAAAACCACAGGGAATGAGTAGTGCAGTTTTGTACAGTTGTCTAGGGGTGCCATTCACGTGAACTACATCAAGTCTGGACCCTCACACTGTCTGCAGCCCAGGTTACACCCCTCTCTCAGGCCCTTTCCTGCAGAGTTTCTGGTCCTGGCTCCCAGAGGAACAGCCAATGCTTATGAGTTTGAGGAACATTTCTGAAGCAAGAGGTGGTTTTGGGATCTAGTCACAACTTCTGAGCATTTCACTGACTTCATGGGAATCACTGGGTGTGACAGAATCTGTTAGCTGTCTCCCAATATCCATTCTTTCCTTTTCACAAGAAGAATTTCTAACAGGGGCTTACATGACTGTCAAGAATAAAGAGGACACTATCTAGCCCTTCTAGGTATGACATGTGGCCAATTTCTCACCAATGGCATGGGAGAGGGTATGTGCAACTTCTGCATTATAGTTTTAAAAGATGGCAGCATGTCCTCCTATTGCTCCATCTTCCTTCCTGCTGGTTTAAATTGACACCGACAGCAATGTCAACAGTCATCTTAAACCAGGAGAAAAGTCACATGAGGAGGCTGGCTGAGTAACATTTTAGAAGGACACAAGGTCTCTGATGACTGCATAGCTTCCATACTAGTCCTGACTAAGTGTGAAATGTCTACTGAAACTACTTTCAGCCTGGGCTCTCCACGCCAACAAATGAACCAACATGTGAATGAAAACATGGGGAAGGCTTGAACAACTCTCATCACCACCTTGGATAAAGGGGCTCTGAATTTCCCCTGATTTTATCATCCTTCCAACTGATGCTGAGAAGGAAGCCAAGACCTAAAGGACCCATCAACCCAGACAAGTCTCTCTCAATACCACCCTTGATTAAGTAGATCTTAGAGACTATACAGTCTTTAAATGTCAAACACCCTTTTTATTTTCTTTTCTTTCGCTTTTTTCTTTTTGTCCACCCAGAGAAGACTTCTGGCTGTAGAAGCCTGGAATAGTATCTGGAGAAGGATGCTGAAGCTGCAAGTGCAGTCATCCGCAAAGAGTGCTGTGATCCATCAGTGATGATCCCAACCAAGACTGAGCAGTTGACATCTCAGATCTAGTCCTAGACAGAACCAGAGCTGGAGCTATTGCATTTCCCAAGGCACCTTCCACTCTCCCACCCTGCCTTGTCAATAGCCATTATTTCAGAACATTGTTAAAGGGCAACAAACACAGCCATTGCCAGCGGAATTACTCTTGAGCTGCCTGAAGATGAATAACGCAGTTTTTATTGTGAAATGAAGAAAATCATCACCCAAGTACCTGTATTGCTCCTCTCAAGTTAATTCCGGTTTCGATGGCGACATAGTAGGATGCTTGCAGAAATGTCCTTTGCAGTAGGAGGGCAAGGAACAGAAGCACCGCTAAGACATAGGCATTGGCTAGGAACTCTTGGGATGATACAAAGTAAACCCCGAGAAATTGTGTCTGTTGGAAAGAGAAGTTCAGAGGTGGCTGTCACTGCCAGCAAAAAGATTAGTGCCATTATTAGTACCTGTGATTGCCCATTATCATGTTTGCAAAGCACTGCACAATTGTTCATGAGTGAAAAACCTGATAAATTCAACTAAACATTCTTCTAACAACAGGAAAGGTTGCCTTCACCCCCTTCACCATCTTCATTTAGGGAAACAGAGCATGGCCAGTTCTAACCTCTTGCCCATACACATGATTCTTAGCACTGTGGCCACCAGGCCCAGGGAGCTCATTCTGAATGGAACAAGAATACATAGAGTGAATCACAGAGCAGCCAAAACCAGAACTGCTAGAACAAATCCCATGATGTGTGTTCTCTGCTACAAAAACGGAATCAAGTGAGGCCTTGTCCCACACTCACTAACAGTCTGCTCTGTAGTAATTTCTGGGTAGATAAGACCAGTGAAAAACATGGTCCTGTAGTGCTCCCAGGCGAGAGACGTGAGCTCAGAGATTGAAAAGACCCAACCCCCGCCCCCAGCCTGATGGGCTCCTGGGACCTCCTTTGAAATGTACGGTTCTCCTGTTGCACCTCCTGCAAGATTTCAGATGATAAACAGTGGGAAAAAACCATATGTTTGGTTTTGTTACTAATGATACCAGAAATAACAGCATGACTGTTTCCAATTTCAGCATCAGTGGCTCCCAGGAAAACTTTGATCTTGATCAAGTCCACGGTTCCCCAGCAGAGCCACATCAGTATTTCCATGAAGAAAGAAGTCTTTCCTTTCTGACTCTGGCCTGAACTCTGCAAGCTATTTGGAAGGGTGTGGGAGCTGCTGCAGGGTAAGGAGTGGTGGGAACAGAGATGAGAAGGCTGAGGGTATGTCCGTGACCATGATCAGGCCGAAAGGGTCAGGAATTGAAGAATCCTCTTCCTGGAGAGAAATGGCTGGATCCCATATACAGGGCTTCCTGGTGGTAGAAAAGTTCCTGCCTCTTTGTTCAGAGCCCTCTAAACCAGCCCTCACTGCTCGGTGGAACTGGTCCTGTTTACAACTGTTTCTTCCTTGCTTGTGGGACAACAGGAAGCAGACACAGGCACATCATGGACACCATGAAGAATTCTAGAAAAAGGCCAGGTTGAAGGCCCTGACCCTGTCTCATCTGCCAAAGTGTCAGGAGAAAAGCAGTCGGGTGGAAGGGCAATGGCAGGCAGGTAGCAGCAAAGTAGACCTTCAAATTACACTGCGGGGGAGAGACCTGACCTTCCAGGGAAATAAGGGGCAGGCTATAATCTTTCTCAGGTGCAGAACTCCATCCTCACAATACCCTGATGAGATGAGGACCATTACTAGCTGAGTTCTGCACATGTGGAAATGCAGTCTCAGCATTGCTGAGTGGCTGAACCGTCACATGCTGGTAAGGGTGAACGTGACCATCTTTGATGCCAAAAATACTACCCTGGATCTCCTATCTTAAGCTTCATCCAGCCTTTTGACCTCGAGTCTCCCATTGTCAGCTACGGGCTTGTGGCTCGTAGGCAAAAGGAACAAGTCCTCTTGGCTGGTTCTGAGTTAAAATTGAAGGCACGTGGGCTTAGGAAAACCTGGTCCTATTTAACATGCCTTGGAGTTCTTCTGTCCTACCATCCTCAACAGAGTCCTGGCTCTGAAGAATGAAGTATATCATTATAAGCATAGCAATATAACACATCATGGGAATTTATCCCAAGGGAAATAATTAAAAATAAGGAAATAGCTAGACATGCAAAGATGTTCTACTTGTGGATTATAAGAGGGATAGTGTGCAAAAATCCATGTAAATGTTCAACCATAGGGAATTGTTAAGTATATTGTGGTATCATCCTGCATTGCTTAACAGTAAGGAAATATTCTGAGAAATGCACTGTAAGGTGATTTCATCCTTATATGAACGTAACAGAGGGTAACGATGGTCTAATGTAGATGGAAGAGCCTACTATACATCTAGACACATGGTCTTGTATGTGGCCCATTATTGACCAAAATACCCTTAAGTGATGCATGACTGTAATTGTGGGAACATAACACACCCAAGAACACAGACCACCATGAAAGCCCTCAAGCAGCATGGAGTACCACTGGGTTTTGTGTCACAAGGATCAGAAAACACATAGGCTGGTGAATGAGGGCTAGAAAAAGACCCAGGGTAAAAATGATGAGAACTACCTTTGATCCCTCACCAACCAACACACCACCCATGCAACCACAATCACTTGCATGGTTCTGAGAGCCTGGACTTTGAGCTTAGCCCTATCTGAGTTTGTGTTTTCTCCTGATGTATTATTCATTATGTCCTTAGTTAAGTTTATCAACCTCTCTGAGTCCTAGTTTCTTCACCTGTAAAATGAGGCCATTAAGGGTTTTTGTCTCACAGAGTTACAAGAATTCAATGAAACAATACAGGTAAAAAAAATAGTAAGCACAAACATGCCATGTATGGTAATTTCTGTATTATTCATTGAAGAATCGTTTCTCCTGTACCTCCTGAGTGTCAGGCATGGAGCTGGGTGCTGGGTACCCAGAGGCCAGATATTACAGTTCCTCTCTTAGGGGACTCAGGATCTTAAGGTCTGAGAAAAAGACAAGGGTGCTTTGAAGGTGCAAACATGAACACAGAGAGGGGGCATCTAATTCAACTAGAGGAAGGCTTCCTGGAGGAGGTGACATTTCCGTTGGGTCTTTGAAGGGGTTGGCAAGGTGACTGAGAAGAGGTAGGCAAGGTGAAGGGAGGCAGGCCAGGCCAGAGATGGGCATCATCAACCCACACACTGTCATCACAAAGCCACAGAAATGCATATAAGTTCAGTCACCCTAATGATCACCACAAATACATGTACCCAAATGGGGACACAGACACCCATGGAAAAAGACCTGCCAAGAGATGCAGGACAAGCAGAAAGACACACATACAAAATCATAAATAGTTCCCAGGAAAACTCATTCAGAAACAAACACTCACAAACCTACACTCACTTTCCCACTGAGGTTTAGAGGTTGTTTGAAGCTTTGGCTCTTAGCTCAGAACCAGACTGTTCTTTCTTTCTCTGCTTAGCTGACGGCCTTGAGCAGTGCTGGCAGGTTTCAGATGCCTGCAGCTCTTGATGAATCCACTTTCCTCACCTCCAGCCAGATCTGTGACATCCAGGGCAGGTGACAGATTGTGCATGGGGGCTGGGCAAGAGATGGGGCAGGAAGGAGATAGATCATGGGTAGTTCCTGCTAGAGCTCAGCTATCTCTGGGGAGTAGCAGAGGAGACAAAAGTGTAAGGATCTAATAGGCCATGACACTGTCAGTAATTAAAGAAGAAATAAGAAATGTTTGCCCTTGGGGATGCCAAGGACAGTATAAATCTTGCCAACTGTGAGTGTTCTAGAAAGGGAAGGGAGGACAGGCCACTGATAAAGAAGTAAACAGTGGGTGCCTGGCTGTGCAGTAGGATGAATTCAGGCTGAGTGGAAAGGACTTTCTCACTGAGCGAGAGAGCTTCCCTCTCTGTAGGCTCATGAAGACCAGAATAGCACCCGTCTCTCTGGACTAAAGCTGCTGGGAGGCAGGGGGATAAAACCAAATGACCTCGATAAATGACCCCTTTCCCCATTTTCTGGATCCAGAAGCCCACATGAGAATTAAGCTGTATCCTAAGCAACCACATGATTGAGGATTCTTTGTGGCTGACACTGGAGGCTATATTTACTTTCAACTCTTGTTTCTATGTCTGTAATTTGCTGGTTGTATCTGGGTTGCAGGGAACAAATATTAAATCTGATAAGGCCTGCTGCCACTGAGGCAGGACCATCTGTCTCAGGGATTTATGTGCTGACAAGTAATCGGGACAAGAGCATTCCAATGAGAAGACAGTAAATTCCAGAATCTGAAGAGAAGTGCTGAGACTCTGAGAGATGGCAAACCTAGTGTTCAGATGAATTAAAACTCTGTAAAGGCTGTTCTCACTACCTCTTTGGCACATCCTGCCTTAGAGCTCTCTCCTTAGGAGAATTCCATAAGAGTTTTGAAAAACACAGGAAGAAGACCACATGGACAAGCTGATAAGAGCTCTGGCCTGTGTCATTTCCCCCTAATATGAACAACTGACCCCATGTGTTAGGATTCTTACTGCCGAGAGTTCTGGGGTAGCCTCTGGTCAGACTAAAACTGAAAGTGACTCTTGTAAACCAGAAAGCTGTCCTTTCCTTTTTCATTTTGGGCCAAGTAAAGCTCAGAGGCTCAAAAGTCAGAGAAAACCTCAAAACCTGCCAAAGTTAAAATAAGTAAAAAGAAAAAAAAAAGGTCTCTGTATTCTTAATTGAATAAGAGATCGTTGCCTGGTCTATTCCTGCTCATCTATTCTGAGAATCCCTCCTCTATAAAGCCAAGCTGTCCACTGGCTGAGTTAGTTACCCCCCAATACCTCCTAATATTATTTAACACACAGTATAAAACTGTGTTATTATATTTTTTTCTCCTTCATTGGGTTCCACAATCCTTGGACTCAGAGATGATGACTTGATAAAACAGTCAATTTAATATCATGGCGGTAAGTTCTAGGGTGATGGTGTCTAGGAAACTATAGTTCAAATCAGACTCTGTCACTGAATAGCTGAGACCCTAGGGGAAGTTACTAACCTCTCTGAGCTTAAAGTTCCTCATCTGTAAAATGGAAATAAAAATACTCACCTTGTAAGTTGTATGGTATGTCAAGTATATCTCAATAATAGAGTGACCAAAAAAACCCCACCACACTTACCCTAAAATGTTGTTTTAAGGATTAAAGAACACAAGAGTAATGCCCACATGCAACCAGCCATGTATTAAGTGATCAATAAGTGTTTGTTAATATTATTAATAATCTTCATCATAACCACTGACTCTCTATTCCCATAGTCCGGCACACAGTATAAACTTGTATGCTGAAGGAATTAGACAAACAGACTTGGAGTGTGTTACATTATTGACTGAAAGTGCTCAGCTGATTAATTATAGCTCTGGAGAAAAAGGAATATAAACCTCCCGAGGATTAAATCATATCTGCAATTCTGGAGCCCATGAGATGAATAACATTACACAAAGGACTGTCATAAATTATTAGAATATCTAATTAGTAATTCTCAGCATCATTTTGGGACTATCTGCTTGTGGTTAAAAGGTTATAATGATTTTTTTCTGGCTGGAAAATTGAAACTCCGAGTCATATTGACAGATGTGAAAAGTTTTCCATTTTGCGACCATCTACACTTAGGTGGCAGTAAAGAAACAGATGAAAAACATCAATAAATGCCTCCCCCCCAAGCGGATGCTATTGCCTCAAGCAGGATAAATAGCCCCCAGAAAGTTGGTCTGTCTCTTTGTCCAGAGAATTTCCAATTGCAGCGTCTCTGGGCTGGGAAGGCCATTAAATGTCATCTAGTCCAAGGACTTTAACTATTTTTAAGAAATGGAACCCCTTTTAAAAAAGAACTTATAATGGGAAAGTCCAACATATTAATAAAACCAGCCAGCTCTGAATGAAATTTGGAGGGAGAAAGAGCCTACCCATGGAGTTTTCCCTCTCCCCTCACCCTCAACCCCAGCCTTCAAGATGTCCCTGCAGAACCTCAAGGGCAATGGACACACAGTATTGAAGAAGACAAATTTCTGCAAAGTTAGAATCTATTAAGATGACAAAAATTAAAAGCCAATACATTCAACAAATCACAGGAGCTCCTGGCACTCAATAAACAAATGCACTTCCAACAACTTTCTGGATGACTAAATACCCAGCAGCGGCATTATGATGGTGATGGTGCGGTCAGGAAAGCAGACACCACACCATAAATCCTCCTGAGTCACCACTGGCCACCTGACTTTTCTGTTGGCTGGATGCAGAGCATTTTCTGGAGGGGATATTGCCAAGGGCTTTGTGCATGTATGAAGAGCTACCCCAGCACAACCACAGCACATATGCATCAGCCTCTCATACACTCTCATGCACAAGAACAAATCTTCCAAAGGGTGTCCTCTTTTACTGCTGGGTGGGCCTACCTTTGGCTGGAAGACATGGTTCTCCTTCCCAAGGTGGTCCACAATCCCGAAGATGCATAGCGGCCCGGCAAAGCCCAGCAGGTCAGCCAAGATACGGAAAGTGCTGCTGAGGACCAGGCGTCTCCCGAAGGCATGGCAGAGTGCCCGCCAGATGGCCCGGGCACCCTGTGTGCCCTGTGCATCCTTTTGCTGCCCAGAGAGACCCACAGCCAGGTCAGAGTGGCCAAAGGCCCATTCATGGCAGGGTCTGGTCTCCCAGGAAGTCCCTGACTCCTACAAGGAGGTGAGCTCCAGGAAGAAATTATGGAACCACCAGGTGCATGGTTGGATGGGCCCTATCAATGCCAACATAGGCCACATGGCAAGAAATGAGATCAGATGTCAGTCCCATAGCTGGCTATGAGCACAGCACTGTACTGAGAGTGGTATTCTTTACAATCACTCCTGACCACCTGCTACTGCATCTGTCTCCGTCTCCCCAGTCCCTCCCAAACCTTTTCCCTCTGCTAGGGCAGAGGCAAAACAAAGGAGCACTGGACTGAGAGTTGGGAGACCCACTCTACCTCCTACCAGTGGTGGGACAGCTCTGGGTAGAACACAACCTTTCCCAGGCATCAGTTTCCTCCTCAGTGATATGAGAAGACCCCTGCCTGGTCCAACTCATAGAATTACTATAAGGAACAGGTCACTAAAACCCAAGCTCTAAAATGCACAAAAATTCCCACCTTTATTGTTACTGAGCTCCAGAAGGAAACACATAAGGCATGGGGGAGTCCAGGGGGTCCTCAGTTTCCCCATCTGGATAATGAATCCGTTAGATCATATGACCTAAACTATAAGCATTATTCTAGCTGCGATGTCCTGGACATTTTTAGATTATCTTTAGTCCTGGACTTTTCCCTGGTGTGACTATGGGCAAGCCTCTTTCCCTTCTCGGTTTCCCTTTCCCCACCTAGCCCGGGGGTTTGAACTAAAGCCTTCCAAGAACCCCGTCCGTGACTCTAACCCGGAGGGTGGGGAATGGATGGTGTGGCTGTGCCCCCACTGACCGCCTGGGCGTCGAAGGCCTCACAGAGCAGCCGGTAGTTGGTGAGGGCCCTCATGGCAATAGGCAGCTTTCCAATGGCTCGGAGATCAATGGGCTTCTTGTGGGCAGTCTTGATGAAGGCATTCATCCACCAGTAGGTGCCTTTGGACAGCAGGTTCACAAAGGGCTGAAGGAAGCGTACTCCCAGGTCCTGCAGATCCTCGGGGGGTTTCACCTCCCTCGGCGTCTTGAAGAAGATATATCTCTGTGGGCACACGGGCCACCAGGGATGGGTTAGTGCAATTTTTATCACTTTCCACTTTGCCCCAGCTAAGGCCTGAGGTTGTAACATCCCACCTTTCACCTCTAACAGGTGGGGTCAATTTGCCTGTTGTGAGGATGAGGGTCTCCTCTCTCTTTACATCTTGGCTCTAATGCCAAGGTCTCCTAACTTGAAACTCTTCATTGAGGTCTATTCTGAATCTACCTGCTGGACTGGGTTGGGTAAGTTGGGTTTCAGAAAAAGCAGAAACCTCCTTCTATAGCGTGTGCTCCAGGAATCTGAGAACACCACCATTTTTTCATGCTGGATTTGTAAGTCATGGAGCCATGCAGATCTGGGTTTGAATTCTGCCTCTTCTGATTACTAGCATGGTGTCTTTGGACAAATCTCATCTAAAATGTCTCCTCGCTGAATGAGAGGGTGACATTTGCATCACAGGGGTGCTATGAGGATCAGTTGAGACAGGAATGTAGATGGCCTCTGTACCCTCCAAACCACCAACTAAAAGCAAAAGAGTTGGAGAAATGTAAATTAAAGTAGAACTTCACATTCATCAGGCTGGCCAAATTAGAAATGGTTCTACTTCCATTGCTGTTTGGAGGAAGGGGAAGGATTTTCCTATTCACTGCTGGTAGATTAAAGTCTTTCCTGAAGATGATCTTCAACACTGATTAAAATTTAAAATACACAAATCCTTTGAACCAGCGACTCCAATCCTTGGACTGTGTTCCATAGAAATACAAATACAATACATGAAAATATAACTGTGTTTAATACAGTATTTGTGAAGGCAAAAACTTTGCAACAAAGTGAATACCCACGCAGAGGGCAAAGTTTGAATTAACTGTGACTCATCTACATGATGGAATATTAGGTAGCCATTAAGAAAACAGAATTAATCATATTAGACTTGAAGGGAGTCCTACAAGATTAAGAAAAGCAAGGTGCATAAAACTGTTTTTAGTATGATTCTATTTTTACAAAATATTGAGAGGCAACACCTGTCTATGTGTATGTGTTGAGAAAAAAAAGCCTGAATAGATACAAGTACATGGTATTACAGTAATAAAAATCGAGGATTGAAGGAGAGAGAGGAAGAGAGGAGGGCACAAATCTGAGAGATGGTAAGAGGGGCATGCAGAAATGAAAAGAAAAGACATGTATACAGCCTCCTTTACTCATTATCCCTCACCCTAGACCCCTCCAAAAAAACAAAATCCTGAGATGCCAGCACCTGAACATTATTTCCTCTCTGAGATGAAACCCAGAATCTTTCACCCTGCCCTCTCCTCTCTCTCTGGAAGCCAAGAGTTGGTCCAATGGATTGTTCCTCCTGAATCTTCTCCCACTGACCTCAACTCCCCTTTGGGGGCAGGACTCTTTCCAGGACTTGGCAGAGCAGCAGGGCGGGGCTCACCCCAGGGACAGGGCACTGATAAGAAGTGTATGCCCTCAGGTACATTTCAAGTGGGCAGTGCTTACCCTCACTCTGATGACATTGACCTCCACAAGGAACAGCATCCCGTAGAGGACCACCAGCAGCCCCGTGAGGCAGAAGCGCAGCTGGGAGAAGCCAATGGCGTGGTCGTAGAACTTGACAAACTTGATGGTCTTGGTGATGAAGGCCAGGGTCCAGTAGACTAACAGGGCTGCCAAAAAGAGGTAGGAGAGGTTGTGTTTGTGTGCACCCATGTGTGTGCAAGTGTGTCAGAGAGAAGAGAGGAGGTGTGTCTTTGCATGTCAACAAGTGTTTCGGTATGAGTGTGCACACTTCTAACTAAAGGGATATGTGTGTGTGTGATTTTTGTATAATGCACATACAATAAAACGTTCATGATAGGCATATTAAAGATATTGTCTTGTAAGTCAAGAAGGTCAGTCAAATTTCCCTTTATCACAAATAAAAAGAAAAATAGGAAAATTATTTCTTGAATTTAACAGTTACAGGCACTATGCCAAGTAAGCACTTAAAATACATTATCTCGTTTATTCCTTCCAATAACATTGTGAGGAAATACCGCCATCATCCCCAACTTAATAGACAAAGGAATCAAGGTTCAGAAACATTAAATAATGGATCCAAGGTCACGCCCAAAGCCATTAAGTGGCAGAGCTGGACTAGTCTAACTCGACGGGCTTCGCACCCTACTTATGATGGCTTCCTGTGCAATGTTCAAGGTGGGAAAATCTTAAAAGTTCTTCAGTCTGGATTGACTGCTCATTTTACAAATGAGGAAACTGAGGTGGAGAGAGGAGGTAACCTGCCCCAATTCCCTGAAAGCAGTGACAGAGAGAGGTTAAGAGTCTAATCTCTGGGGCCTCCCCTGGTGGCGCAGTGGTTGAGCGCTGGGCTGCAAAGCTGCCCGCATCCTCTGTAGCACCGGTTCGATCCCTGGCCACTGGCAAGGGTCCCACATGGCGCGACAGACTTCTCCTGCCGCACCCACTGCTCCCCTCAGCAGTGTATTTCATTGGTCTGCCTGTTCTGTTCCCCGCTCTGGCTCTGGTGAATTTTCTCACCATCCCGCGCTTCTGACTGCACCCAGTGCATGTATAAATAAATAAATAAATCTTTAAAAAAAAAAGAAGTTTAATCGCTGGTCCCCCCAGTCCAGAGTCCACTGCAGCATGATGATGCTCCTCAGGGAGCCTGGGCAGTGGGAGATAGAAAAAAGAGAGCCATGGTCCGCCAAGACATGGGTGCCCTCCAGTAAGACGCACTGTGCTCAGGTCCTATGATTTGATAATGGTGGGACCATAGGTAAGTCATTTAATTCATCCAAGTGTCAATTTCCTTATCATAAAATGGGGGAAATAATAGTACCACCTCAAAGGTTGTCCTAAGAAATGTCATGAAAACAGCACAGTGAGCCCGGCACTCAGTGGGTGCTCTTTGGACAGTAGCTTTTAATGTTTTTATTATCTCCAGAATACAGACTTGGGACCATAAACATCAGAAGCTATCAGGGGCTTCTAACTTCTAGATTCCCACCACTGATAAACCACTGTCAGCTGGCTACAACAAAAGCCAGCAAGAAGTCCCCCTTTAGAAGATGCTTTAAGCACAGGCAGCTCCTTCCCACTCATTCCCTAGATTCACATGCAGATAAGTTCAGCATATACCTTCAAGAGCCCTCTTTAGTGGAACCACAGAGAAAAAGCCTTTTGTCCTGCCCACCATGCCTAGGTGCTCCTGGACATGAATGCCAGGGCATCTCTTGGCAGCAAAGCCTGTTCATAACAGCATCATAAACAACAGCCAAAAGATGAAAGCAACCCAAGTGTTCATTGGTGGATGAATGGACAAAGAAAATGTGGTTTATACAGCTGACCCTTGAACAGTGAGTTTGTACCATGCAGGTCCACTTACATGCAGATTTATTTCTATAAGCACAGTTAGCCCTCCATAGCTGTAGGTTGTACATTCATGGATTCAACCAAACATTATAGAGTCTGAGGATGTAGGACCCATGTTTACTCAGAGCCAACTAGAAGTGATCTGAGTATTCGCAAATCCAAAAAACAACACCCAGGAGAGACCAAGGTGTGACTGTAGTTAAGTTTCAGGGGTTTCAAAAGCTATGTGTAGATTTTTGACTGCACAAGGGATTGGTACCCCTAGCCACTACCACCTTCCCTCACTGAATTGTTCAAGGGTACACTGTAAACACAATGAAATATTATTCACCTGTAAAAAAGGAAGGACATGGGCCTCCCCTGGTGGCGCAGGCAGTTGAGCTCCACGCTGTGAAGCTGTCCGCAGCCTCTGCAGCACCAGTTCGATCCCAGCAGGCGAGGGTCCCACATGGCGTGGCAGACCTTTCCTGTCTCGCCTGCTGCTCCCCTCAGCAGTGTACTTCATCAGTCTGCCTGTTCTGTTCCCCGTTCTGTCTCTGGTGAATCCTCTCACCCTCCCATGAATTTGGCCTATATCCCGGTTCTTGCATAAATAAGTGAATAAATCTTAAAAAAAAAAAAAAAAGTAAGGTCATTCTGACACATGCAACCACATGGGTGAACCTTGAGAATATTATGCTAAGTGAAATTAGCCAGTCACAAAAGAATAAATAGTGCATGATTTGACTTATGGGAGTTTTGTATAATAGTCAGATTCATAGAGTCAGAAAGTAGAATGGTGGTTTTGAGGGGCTGAGGGACAAGGAGAGAGAGGGGAGTTACTGTTTAGTGGGTACAGAGTTTCAGTTTGAGAAGATGAAAGTTTTGGAGCTGGATGGTGCTAATAGATGCACAACAGGGTACTTAATGTGAATGGACTTAATGCCACTAAACTGTGCACTAAAAAGTGGTTTAAGTGGTCAATTTTATGCTATGTATATGTTAGACCGCGCCCCCCCCCAACTGCCCCAGCCCAATCCTGAATGTCTTCGGGATAAAGACCAATGCCTGTGGTGTGAACTTCAAGACACTACCTGGTGCAGACCCCACTGCAGCTACGGCCATTGAAGTTCAGTTCTCTTCCATCCTTAGCACTCTAGCTGCTATTTTTCTCCCAGATTTCCTAATGTACTTTGTTTCTCCTGCTTCAGGATCTTGGCACATGCTAATCCTTCTGCCTGAAGCATTCCCCTCTGCCTGCTCAGTTAGTTTCTACCTACCTTTCAGTTCTCAGCTCAAAGAACATTTCACTGATCTTATCTGGGGTCTCAGATCAAGTTTCTTTTTTGGAACAATGTAATCCATATTGTGGCCCACCTTTCTGCAGGATTCCTGACCTGGGATCAGTCAGCAGCCTCCTCAGAGGACCAGCGGTTCCCACAATACCCCATGCCAGTCAGTTCCTGTAGCTCATGGGGTGTATCCTCTATACTTTTCCCTGTTCTAGAACTTCTGTGAAGGGCAAAGCTAACAAAGGGGAACACAGGGAATGAGACCTCATTCTTAGGACAGGGACTGGTTCATCTACAGGTGATAATTTGTGTTTAAGGAGAGAACATTATGTACTTTCTAAAAGATGAGACTATGAACTTGCTAGATGGCCCCAAAAGGTGTTTTTGGAGAACTGGTTGGCCAGGCCCTGGAGCTCCTGAGGGGTTTTCTGTGCATCAGGAGAAGCATCATAATCTCCACTGAGAGCTCCCTGAAGCATTTCTTAACATCTTCCTCTTTCTTCCCTTTCCTCTTTTTTCTCTTTCCTGCTGCCTGCTAATCCTTCAATTAGCAGAGGGTCTTCTGGGGTGAGGGGTTCACCCCAGAACTGGGTACCCCAGCTCCTACCTTACAGAGAAGGCAAACCTATGATTAGCTTGAGAGATAACCTCTACCCCTTCACAACTCTCATACTGTCTCTGGCTTAGCACAGAGGGTTCCAGACACCAAATGTCAATTAGACACTATGACAGCTAAAAATCATAGTCTGACCTAATAATGCAATCTGAACATAGCCTGATGTACAGCCCTGGCCTTGGACTCAGCCCAACCCAGAGGCATAGTCTGAGATCCTTTAGACATGTAGTCCCAGAAATGGTTAAGAGCCTGCTTAGGTGCCAAGCTCCTGAGATCTAAACTTAGCTCTGCCCCTTCACTAGGTGGGCAGATTAATGCACATCATTAACCTCTGAGCCTCGGTTTCTTGATCTATGAAGTGGAAAAGGCAAAGGTACCTACCTCACAGTGTTGCTGTAAGGATTAAATGAGTTATTAGATGCAAAATGGTTAGGATCGTGTCTGTTGCATATAAGTGCTAAATGAGTGTATGCTGTTACTCTTTTTAATCTCTCTGAGTTTCAGTATTAACAAATGTAAAATGCACATGGCAACAGTCCCAATAGGGAGATTGTGGGAATCAAATGAAAAAATGTATACAAAGCCCGGCACACAGTGCATACTTGTAAATGTCAACAGTCATGCTGTTGTTTCTGCCTGGGACCCAGTCATAGTGTCAGAAGCCCTAAGTGGGCATTCCTTCCTGATGTTCCCTAAATGCTGGCAAGCTACGGGCTCGATCCTTGGGCCTTTCTCTTCTCTTTCCAGGTGACCTCACCCAGGCTCAAGCAATAGAGGCCACCTATAAGCCCGTGACTCCTGAATGTACATCTCCAGCTCTGACCTTTCCCTGAATGCCCGACTTGTTTATCTCACTGCCCATTTGACACTCGTGTTGGCTGTCTCAAGGTCAACATGCCCCAAGCACCTCCAACCCCTGCTCCTTTGTCACGTGTATTATTAATACCACCTTTCACCCAGGCACTCAGAGCCCGAGCCTAGGAGACTTCCTGACACCTCTCCTGGCCCCTGACCTCATCTCCTATCATTCTTCCCCTGGCCCATTTTGGCTTTGCCCACACTGGCCTCTTTGCCAAGTTTTTCCTATCAGAAGACCTTTGCAATTAATGTTGCATATGCATGAAACATTCTTCCTCCAAATATCTGCATGCTCATTCTTATCAGAGATCTTTCTCAACTGCTTTATAAAGTAAGTACATTACCATCACTCTCTACATCTTATCCAGTTTTTGTTTTTTTTTAAAGATTTATTTGTTTATTTATACAAGCACTGGGTACAGTCAGAAGCGCAAGAGGGTGAGAGAATTCACCAGAACCAGAGTGGGGAACAGAATAGGCAGACTGACGAAATACACTGCTGAGGGGAGCAGCGGGCATGGCATTTGGGACCCTCACCCGGCGGCAGCCGGGGATCGAACCGGTGCTGCAGAGGCTGCGGGCAGCTTCGCAACCCAGCGCTCAACCGCTGCGCCACCAGGGAGGCCCAGTTTTATTTTCTTCATAGTATCATCACTACCTATTTGTTTACTATCTTTGTCTTCTCTCACCAGACTGTAAGCTCTAATTGGCAGGGATTTTTTTCTTCTCTGCTTTTAAACTTATAGTGCCTAGAACAGTACCTGGCACATAGAAAGTCCATAGCAAATATTAGCTGAAGGAATGAATGAAGTACCTAGCCCTTTCCCACACCCTCTCTCTCCTACCGATCAGCAGCTTGGGGAAGTTGGAGGTCTCGATGTTGTGATAGTAGACCACGGAGGTGACAGCAGCCAAGAACGCCATCCCAGCCGGCATGTACAGGTGGAGATGGCGGGATTCAGTCACCCTGAGATGGGGAAAGAGAGGGAGAGAGAGAGAGAGGATATGGATGTGCTGAGTACCCCAAAAGGCCACAAACTTAGGGCTTAGGGCTCAGCACACAGTAGGACATTCAGATCATATGCCAGCTCTACTCCATAGATTGGTAGCTCTGCCTAGTCCATCCCCCAAACACGCCTCTTACCTATGGGCCTGGGAGTCCATACGCACAGAGATGCTCTGAGGACTCTGTGTTCAGGCTTTGGATTCACGGCCTTCTCTCCTTGGTCTCATGCTTTCAGAACCTGACATCAGAAAGCCAGCCTTGGCAGTCACAGCTGCAAAGCCTCTGGCCTGGGAGCACTGTCCCTGGTGTGCCTTGGGCAGGCCAGGGCCTATACACCACAGCTCTCTTAGTGACAGCCCCATTGAACATGAACAGCATAAGTCAACACTGGTCCCTCCCTGGGAGGCACAATAACAACCTGATAGTCAATATTTATTGAGCATTTACCCTGTGCCAGGCACTGTTCTCAGCACTTGATTAACTCACTTAATCTTCATACAATCCCCTGAAGTCAGTACTCCAAGTTTCCTCATTTTTCAGTTGAGGAAACTGAGCCACAGGAGGACAGTAATAAGCTCAAGGTCACTGCCTTTGTTTTATCCTTGGAATAGGGATGAAGGCAGCCCAAACCAACACACCCCTTCCTCACCTAAACTCATAGAGACCCTGGTGGTGGGTGGACTCTGGTTTGGTGATAAGGCTAGAGCTCACTCCCAGACCTCAGGGCTCACCTTAGTTGGCCCCAATCATGCCCCTCCATGGCTCCCTTGTACAGAAAGCAAAACCCACACTCCTCCATCTGACATCAAAGCTCCAGGTGATGTGATCTCAAGCCACTTTTTCTGGCGCTGCAGACTGTTCTTTCTGTTGAAGTCATGGGGGGGGCGGGGAGGCAGCCATGCTCAGAACTAACTGACTGGGCCATCTAGGGAAGTGACAGTGCAGATGAACAGAAGGCTGAGAAGACAAACGAGTGAGCAGAGAGGAGGCAGCATCAGGCTGGATGTAGGAGGATGAGCAGGAGTTTAACAGAGAAGGAGGGAGGACACGAGGAGAGCCATGTAGGGACCCCCAAGTAGTCTGGTAGGACTAGGGTGCTAGTGTATAGCCGCTGTAGACTACTCACCAAATACCGTGTTTCCCTTCATCTCTGCCAAAAGAACCACACATTTGCTCCAGCAGCAATGTGCCCAGTCCCAGGGACTGGAGGGCAATTAGTTCAAGTAGTCAAGCAAATCCACACCCTTTTGTCAGTGACTTGTTTAAAGGTCGCCAGATATTACCTGGTTCTGGCCAATGAGATGCAAAGGGACATCTACAGAGGATGATCTTCAGCATAAAGAAGGGGCAGGCAGGGACCATGGCCCCTCTGCCCTAGCCACCTCCTTCCCGAGTGAAACCTGCAGCTGAGCAGCCTCTTGTGACCATGGCTGGGCACACAGGATGGTGTAGAAACATGGGAAGAGGCTGGGTCCCGATAACATCACTAAGCCACCAAACCAACTAGAAATGGCAACCTTTTGCTTTCTTTCTAAGTGAAACTGTTATGATATTCTTTAGACCTCAATTAGTGGATATTTGAAGCAAAAGACTGGTACCGAGGTAGGAGACCATCAGTCCCTAGTAACACAGAGAACAACCACCCAAGGGTCATTGAAACTCCAGCCTTTCTACTCCTTGAAATAATTTTTATTCTATACTCCCTCACACATTTTTAAAAGACATCTGAATGTCATAGCATATGTCTCAATAAATTCTTTTTTTTTTTTGCAGCAGGAGGTAAAAATGATAAACATTTTATAAAATTAAATTAGATGAATAACTGAAATAAGTGTTTTATGACATGACTCAATAACATAAGTTTGGCCTGCTTTACTGAACAATATACACTGAAATAGGTAAGAAACTATGTAAAAGTTTTATATCTGGGTTCTCCCAGTGGATGGTAATCTAGGAACATTCTAGTTATGTTGCTAAAAACTTTCCCCAGTAACTTATACCACTTTGGTTATTCTGAATTCAGTATCACACATAGAAATAATATCCAAAAGAATAGAGGAAGCTCTATAAGGTTAAAAGACCTTCATCAATCACTAAATAAGCCTTACCTAAATTAGTTCTGCTTTTACCAGCCCCCACTCCTACCTGCCCACTAGACTTCTAGGCAGGTCTGCAATCCAGGTCAGGTAGACTGGGGGGGACCACAGGGCAGAGTCTGTGGCTTTTCTTCTGTCTGCTCCCTTTCCCTGTCCTTCCTTCATGTTTGCCTGCCCGAGTGTGGGTCCACAGATGGAGGCCAGCAATGACCAGGGAACGAGTGTCCAAACAGGAAGGGCTGCCTGACAGGAAGGGTTGACAGTTGGTAGGAAGGAGTCCCGGGATTGATCGATTCTGTGCTATGTGACCTCACCCAAGCCCCATGAAGCTGGCAAGGCAGGAGTTATGAAGCTCACTTCACAGAGAGAGAAAGTGAGGCCCAGAAGACTGAGTGACTTGTCCAAAACCCCACAGTGAGCACCCAGCAGAAGCACCAGAGGAAGACCCAGGTCTACCTTTTCAATGAGCAGGTGCTCTCTTCTCAGTCACATTGCTAATTATAACTTGGTGAGTATGTCTGGCCTGAGGGTTCACGAGGCAGCTCTCCCCTTTCCAGCATCTGTGCCCCATTGTTAGGGGGTGCTGTGAAGTGGGGGGTGGGGTGGGAGGCAGACTTGTCACCTGCTAACTATGTGGCATCACGCCTTCTGATCGTCCAGCTGGTTTGGGGGACTTTGATAACCAGGAAGAGTCTCAAGGCAAGAGGTTATCCCAGAGATGACCACTACAGCCAGGATGCAGGAATAGTGGGGGTGTGGGAGAAGGAGTGAGGGAGTGTGTTGGGCTGGGGGGGGTCCCTATTCCTGTCATCCAGCTGCAGGAGCCAGGACTGGCAGGAGTGGGGTCTGAGTGTAGTCTGATACCACTGAGAGTGCTTGGACCTCAGTTGGGACCTCCACCCTCCACCTCTTCACCCAGCCAGTCAATGAGCCTTGTCAATTTCTTCACTTGATCTTAGCCAAAAGGCCGAGAAGCGATTTGTCAATTTCTTGATTCTTCTTTGGTTAAATGTGTGCCTCATCTTCCCTTCTTCTGCACCCCTAACTGCTGGCACACCACTCTGGCTGCAGTTATCTCTCATGTAGACCACTGCAAGTACCTTCTAAGTGATGTTTCTACCTCCAGCCTGTCCCTGACTCAGAGTTCTCACCTAAAAATGCTGTGCTGACTATATCTGTCTTCCTTTCTAAACTAACAAAATTCCACCCTAACACCCAACCTGTCATTCAAAGCCTTCAGAAACATGCCCCCACTCTAATTTCCAAGGCTCCAAGCCAAGATTCCCATGGCTTCCCTGCATGTGTGTCCCTGGCACTGCTCCACCCCTACCCACTTTCCCCAGGGAGGCCTTTGTTCCGCCTCCCTCCTACCCCAAGGGCCCTCCTACTCCAGAACTCCTCTGCTGTCAGAATCCTAGTCATCTTTCCAGGATCAGCTCAGAAGCTCTCAATCCGGATGCCTGCCCATCCCTGCCTTCCTCTCTCCTCCCAGAGTACTTCCTTATAACATTATTCATTTTTTTCTCTTAAGGAGTCAATAAATGTTTTTGGACTTCATCATGTGTTTCGCACTGTGACTACAGAGATGAATAAAACCCAAATTTCTCTTGTAGTGTTTTCTGACTCAGGGGAAAATGGTTTTGCAAATAGCTATAACTTTAAGTAGTGTGATCTGTGTTGTAGCAGAGTTATGGGGAGTGTGCCATGGGGCCCAAAGGAAAGGTGGGTGTGGGGTGAAGTCCTTGGGAATGAGGCTAGAGATAGGGGGACTCACTGCGAGGACTCCCAACACCCAGAAAAGGACCTGGGGTCTGTAAACAAGTGGGGACTAAAGAAAAGTCATAACCAAGAGTGATTTTGATTTTTTCAAGAAGGGAAATCCAGCAGCTTGTGAAAGTGGCTGGATTTTTCTCACAGGATTTGGGGCACTCCAATAGGCCCTAGAGTTATTTCACTGGGTTTTGGCATGTAGATCCATCCTCCCTCTACCCTGTTGCATGGGGGCAGGGTTTGGGTCTCCCTTGTGTCCAGTGCTTGGCACAGAAATTCTGGCACACAGGAGATGCTGGTTAAACATCTGCTGGATTTATTAGTCAATGATACTGGCTCATAGAATGCAGGTGAGCTGGGGAGGGGGCAACACCCCCACCCCCACCCCCGGCCTTTCCAGAGAGACCCTGGAGCAGATCTACTCTCCTGAGTCCTTCTAGAGTCACTCACCCATCAGACAGGATGCCTTCTGAGATCTCACACACCAGGACAAAAAGCAGCATGAAGGTCAGGATCCAGCGAAGGTTGTGCCCGGGAAAGTGGAGCCATGTGCTGTGGTGGATGTGTACTTTTGAGCTCTGACTGCCCCATCCTGCAAAGAGAGATGGGAAGATGTGGGAGGCCTGGCTCAGCCAGAGGAGGGTGCATGAACTCCAGGAGAGTGCTTGGACATTGGGTCCATGGAGAGGGGGCAGAACCTACCCATCTGTACACCTGTGCATGAGGATGCCTGAGCCTGGCACTTGTGCACTAAATATCCAAACAAGAAATCTGGAGCTGCGCAGGCTGACCTATGCAGGTAACCCATTTTATATGCTGACCGCTCATGCCACAACTTACCACATGAATAAACCATTTGACTGAGAACAGAAGTGTGAGTGCTGGTACAATTTCTGATACACATTTGAGAGTATGTTGCATATGATTCTTTTCTATTTCTGTCTGTTTATCTTTGTCAATAACATCTCTTTGCTTCTGCAGCATCATCCTTTAAATTTTATGACAAATTTTCCTTTCTTCCCAAAAGCTGTATATGAATATTAAGATCTGTTTTTTTTTTCCCCTCCTCTCAAAATGAATCAACACATTTTGGAGAGGCAAGGAACACCCAACTAGTTGACAGAGCTTGGGAAATTCAAGATCTTGCAGAAAGATCAAGGGGACCCAAGTGAAGAGGCATGCTGGGTGGCCCCTTCCAGCCACCATAGCCAACTTTGCAGACTGCTGCTTTTCAAGTAGGGGCGTTGGGGGCTATATCCCTGAGTTGGTGCTGCAGGGCACCGAGCCTGAGAAGTTGCCCTCTGGAGACCTGCTCTGCTGGGGTAGCAGGGGAAGGGGAACGAGTTTCTCTAGCTCGGTGGGGCTCTCTGAGGTACTGACCGCTGTCTGGCTAGCCCCTGGGAAGTACAGGGGTTCGCAGGGCCTACATCCCGGGCTCAGGAGCTGGCGCAGGCTGCTCTGTCCTGGGCCCTGCTGCGGTGACAGGAAGGGTGCCTTGGGGGAGGGGTGACCTCGCTCCGAACGCACAGCCCCCCAAGGGCATCGCCTGACCCCCTCCCTACCTTTCCAGAGCTTTCACAGAAACCTCTGCTTTCCCTCTTTTCCATCTAACTCTGGCCGGGTGGTGGCAAAACTTGGGGGGAGGTCCTCTGGGTGAGGATCGGCCTCTGTGTTTGGTGCAGGTTTGGGGGTGTTACAGGGCATTATCGGGGCACCCGGGGCAGAGCGCGTAAGTGCGGGGGTGAGAGTCCTGGGACTACAGAGCAAAACACAGAACAGGGGCCCCCCCGGGAGCCAGGCGGACGGCGGTCGTGGGGACGCCAGGGGACACCGGGAGGTGGGGCGCCCCGCGCCAGCTCTCCCCCCACCCCCAGCCTCTGCCTTCCCCTCCGCCTTTGCTGTAGGCGCCCGCTCACCGATGAACAGGATGGGGAAGGTGATGAAAAGCAGGAAGACGTGCGGCACCACGTTGAGCGCATCCACGAAGCAACCGTTGTTGAGGACGCCATGGTCCACCCGGTAGGCGGCGGAGTGGTTCTCGCTGCCGCAGAAGGCCAGGGGCATGGCGGTGTGGGCTGGGGCTCGGCTGCGCCTGGCTCCACGCGCCTGCGGTGCCTCTGTGCCTGGCAGCTCCGCGGCCCGGCCGTCAGGCCCCCGCCCCCGCCCCTGCGGGCCCCGCCCCGCCCCGCCAGCGCTCCCGCCACCCCCTTCCTCCCTGCCCCCCACCCCTGCTCCTCTACCTGCGGGGCGGGTGCCTGCAGTCCGACCTGCTCGTGTTGGGGTGCGCTGTGCCCGCGTCCCGCTGCGCGCGTGCGCTGGTGAAGAGGGGCAGGCGGACTGCGCGGTGGGTGCGCTGGGGTCTGGGAGGCAGGAGGGGGCTCGTGGGGGTCCGGAGTGGGGGTGCTCGGGGTCTTCAGTGTGAGCTCACTGGCCCCGGGGCTGAGATGTGAGCTCTCTTGGGTCTGGTGCCCGGGGATGTAGTTAGAGCGGAGCAAATCCCACTCCACGTGGATACGAAAAGCAGTGAAGAACTTCAGCTTTGGGCACGGTGGAGCCCTTGGTGTGTTTGCAAAAGTGGTCCCAGGCGCCGGGCATGGCTGGATGCTTTCCCTCCTTACCCATCGCTTTCACTATTTAGGATCGCCCAACAATCCTGTCAATTACAGAGCACAATTTCTCCCATTTTTCGGATGAGGAAATTGAGGACAGTCAATCTGTTAAGACTGACCCAAGTGGTCTCACTGGGGTCAGTGAGGGAAGCATTATTTGAATTCGGTTCCTCATCTCTCCACCCCTAATGACAGCCCCCCACCCCCTCTCCAATCTCCCTCAGGCAGGCTTCCATAACGGTGCAATCTCAGGGTGACTGGCTGGTGAGTGGATAGGGTGAGTCCTGGTGCAAGCCTGGAAAGCAGGTACTTGTGGAACTGTATCCAGCAAAAGTAATGGGAGGCAGCCAGGCGGGGTGGAGGCACACCCTAGGCTGTATTCTTTACCAGACATAGGCTTAAGGAGTTCAAGGACCTGGTGAAATTGTAAAGAAAAATGCCAGGCATTGCTACTCTTCTAGTGAGAATAGACTCAGATCGATGGCCAAAAAAATTTATATACTATGAAGAAAGAAGACAACATGGAATTTGGGGTTAGATTTTAGAAGAATTTCTTGAGTTATGGTAAAAGAGTATAAATGCATATGTTTGGGGGAGGTTGAGCAGGGGACATCAAGATTTCCTCATCTCCTTTCCCTGCGAGCTTCAAGGAGCTTGAGACTATTCAAAACCTTTATAGGACACTGTTAAGCACCTCAGCTCTGCCTCAGGCCCTGGGAGAGACTAGGGCAGTAACAGGTACCAGGATGGCGGGCTCATGATTTTTGGGTAAACAGCTTGGAGTAGGCAAGAGTTTAGGGTGTGGTGGCCTCATGTAATTATTGACTTTCAGAAATCTCTGAAGCTGAAAGGCTTTTCCCACAGCCTCAACCAAAATAGTGAAAACTTGGCAGTGAATTTCCAGCACCAAGGACAGGAGTTAATTAACCTGGGTGAATACATCTGCTGAAAAAGTGATAGCTGCCAAGTCCATGTAGCCACGCGGGAAAGGCTTAGGAGATCACGTCAGTTGAAACAGCAGGTAACACAATTGTTTGTTTTCTATGATTATAGACATATTAAATATGTATGCTTATTTTTAAATTATTTATTTATATATATTTTACAACATTGTTCCTCTTTGTACAATGTTTGCTTTCTCTTCTCAGGTGTAGTCCCTGTAAAATTCCCACCACCAATTCACCCGTGCAGTATCACCAATGTCCCTTGTGCTCTTCCCTCCCCTGTTTTGATCCCTTTCCTTCCCCCTCCCCTGCAGAGTGTCTCTGATTTATAGTTGCCTGTTAATTTGGGTTTTCATTTATTGTTATTTTTTACTGATTCCTTATTTAGTTCCCCTATAGTCCTCCTATAAATGAAGCCATCCGATATTTTTCTTTTTCCTACTGTCTTTCACTGAGCATAATCCCTTCTAGCTTCATCCATGTTATTGCAAATGGCATGAGCTTATCTTTTTTTTTAAGATTTATTTATTTATACAAGAACGGTGTACAGGCCAGATGCGCGGGAGGGTGAGAGGATTCACCAGAGACAGAGCGGGGAGCAGAACAGGCAGACTGACGAAATATACTGCTGAGGGGAGCAGCGAGAGAGACAGGAGAGGTCTGCCGCGCCATGTGGGACCCTCGAACCAGCACTGCAGAGGCCGCGGACAGCCTCACAGCACCGCGCTCAACCACCTGCGCCACTAGGGGAGGCCTGAGTTTATCTTTTTTCATTGCTGAATAATATTCTATTTGTGTGCATATATCACATCTTCTTGATCCAGTCATCTATTTTGGGGCATTTGAGTTGTTTCCAAATCTTACCTATTATAAATAGTGTCGCAGTAAATATAAGAGTGCAGGTATCCTTTTGAGTTAAAAATATGTGTGGGGCCTCCCCTGGTGGCACAGTGGTTGAGCGCTGGGCTGCGAGGCTGCCCGCAGCCTCTGCAGCGCCAGTTCATTCCCCGCCACCGGCGAGGGTCCCACAAAAAAAAAGTGTGTTTGAATGCAAGTCTGCAGGGGAGGCTCAGAGTTGGAAATGCTTGTTGCTTTATTTTTTTTAATTTAAATTTTATTTTTATATTCCCCATACAATTACAATCCCCTTATTATTACCCCAAGCCCTCCTTTCCCCGCCCCCACCCCCCATAGAGTGTCTCTTGTTCATAGTTGTTTGTTGATTTTGATATTTTCTTTCTTATAGTTATTCTTTTTCCTGGTCCCTTATTTAAGTTTTCTAGATTCCTGCTATAAGTGAGACCATCCGGTATTTTTCTTTTTCTTTCTGGCTTATTTCGCTGAGCATGATCCCTTCCAGCGCCATCCATGTTGCTGCAAATTGCATGTGTTTATCTTTTTTGAATGCTGAGTAATATTCCATGGTGTATATGCACCACATCTTCTTGATCCAGTCATCTATTTTTGGGCATTTGGGTTGTTTCCAAATCTTAGCTATTGTAAAAAGTGCTGCTATAAACATAGGGATGCAGGTGCTCTTTGGAATTGATGTTTCTGTGTCCTTTGGGTAAATACCTAGGAGTGGAATTGCTGGATCCTATGGAAGCTCTATGTTTAGTAGGTCAAGAAATCTCCACACAGCTCTCCATAGTGGTTGGACCAGTTTGCACTCCCACCAACAGTGCAGGAGAGTTCCTTTTTCTCCACACCCTCGCCAACATTTGTTGTTGCTAGTTTTTTTAATATGTGCCATTCTCACTGGTGTGAGATGGTATCTCATTGTAGTTTTGATTTGAAATGCTTGTTGCTTTAGAGTGGTGTGCAAGTATATATTATTCACCATTGCTGTGCTTGTTTTTGTCATTCTCTTTTTGTAAAAATTATACAACCCAGGGTCAGAGATCTACCATGATATGCCCATAGTCACCTAACAAGATTTTTGTGTTTTTTTTTTAAGATTTATTTATTTTTATACAAGAGCTGGGGTACAGGCCAGAGGTGCAAGAGGGTGAGAGGATTCACCAGAGACAGAGCGGGGAGCAGAACAGGCAGACGACTGAAATATGCTGTTGAGGGGAGCAGCGGGCGTGGCAGGAGAGGTCTGCTGCGCCATGTGGGATTCTCACTGCCGGCCAGGAATCGAACCTGCGCCTCAGAAGCCGCAGACAACTTCACAGTGCTGCAACAACAACCCACTGCGCCACTGGGGAGACCTGATTTTTGTGTTTTTAGTTGCACGTTTTTTCCAGTGTTGCCATGTTGGTTTTATAATTACCATATCAGTTTTTCACTTTAGCAGTGCTATTTTTCTTTTTTAGTAAAAAATGTATTTTTATGTATTAATATGTATTTTTAGAGAGCAACATTCCTACACTGTTTTTCATTTTTCTCATTTGTGAATGGGGGAGATAATAATACACGCACAACAAATGATTAAAATTGGTATAAATGTGTTTTGCAAGCCAAGAAGATAGGCCAGGCTTCTTCATCCCAGAGGAGCCCACACATGGGATCCCCTCAATCAATGAAAGTTATCTAGTAGTCTTTCCCTCCCACTCAGCGTACAGTACCTGACACAACCCACACATTTATCTCTTCTGGGCCATTTGAAATAAACAAAACCCTGTTCAGTCCAAGCTGATCCAAAGATAAAAAGCCTTGAGGGAGCAGCAACCCGGACTCAGTGTTGGATCTGAGACTGGAGGGAGATGCTGCATTTGCCATCTCTAGGACAAACCTACAGTATGTGAGCCAGTGAGGGACTGACATTTCCTTACACCTAGTTTTAGAGTGAGGATACCCATCACAGTGCCCCCACATGGGTGCCAGAGTTGTTTTGAAAACTGTGGAGTCAGGTGCATAAAAAGGCGCGAAATGACTTGAAATGAAGAAATGATCATAATCTTCCCAAGATTATGATCTTGGATACAACCCAAATGTCCATCAGTGACGGGCTGGATAGAACACACATCCATACTGTGGATTGCTGTGAGACAAGTAAGAGGCTAAAGTAGGTTATACATACTGGCGTGGAAAGATGTCCAAGATGCAGAGCTGCCTGTGCTGCAGGAAGCGATTTATTTTTTGCAAAAGAAACAGACACAGGCACATGCCTCAGTGGGGCGCTGGGTCCCCGGCTTTCCCACTCCCATAAAGCCGGGTTAGCTTCAGATATGCAGGGGGGTGATGAGAGGGCAGGCACAACCAAGGGTATTCCTCTTTGAGAATTCTCAGCCATTTTCCCGGCAGAAAGGAAAACCCGGCATGGATCTCAGGGACATGGATTCCAGCTGGCAAATGATGTGGGTGTGACCTCACGCAGAGCTTCGCCCCTCGGATGTTCAGGCTAAGGACTGGCTTAGAGTTTCCTAACAGTCTCTTCCAGTTCTCAGGTTGTTCAGGCTCTAGTACTTTGTCTCTATCTGGCTGACCAGTGAACATGAAGAAGGTAGGAGGGGCATTCAACAGAATGATAATGGTGACATAATAGAGTGGTGTGATTAGCCCTTTCAATAACCCCAATAGCGGTCTGGTTAAAAATAAATGAATTGGGGCCTCCCCGGTGGCGCAGCGGTTGAGTGCTGGGTTGCGAAGCTGCCTGCAGCCTCTGCAGCGCCGGTTCGATACCCGGCTGCTCCCCGGCCACTGGAGGAGGGTCCCGCATGGCGCGCAGACCTCTCCTGCCGCCCGCTGCTCCCCTCAGCAGTGTACTTCGGTCCTTCTGCCTGCTCTGCTCCCCGCTCTGGCTCTGGTGAATTCTCTCGCCCTCCCGCGCTTCTGACTGTACCCAGTGCTTGTATAAATAAATAAAATAAATAAATAAAGATAAATCTTAAAAAAAAAAAATGAATTGTAGTATTATCCATAATGTGGACTACTATAGATCAAGTACAGAGAATAAAGATGTACTCTCTGGGACCTCCCTGGTGCCACAGGGGTTAAAGTCTCAGCACTATCAATTTATATCTAGCCAGTTCAGCCTGAGTTGGATCCCCAGCCAGGGAGCTACCCACATGGCACAGCAGACCTCTCCTGTCTCGCCCAGTGTTCCCCTCAGCAGTGTGTTTCAGTAGATCTGCCTGTTCTGCTCCCCGCTCTCTGGTGAATCCTGTCTCTCTCTCTCTCTCTCTCTCTCTCTCTCTCTCTCTCTCTCACACACACACACACACACACACACACGCCCCTCTGGCCTATACCCCAGTTCTTGTATGCATACATAAATAAAAATAAATCTTTTAAAAAAGAGATGTACCATCTAGAACTTGGAAAGATCTCTCTTCTTCCCTCCTCCTCTTTCAGGCAGATGACTGTAAAGATGCATGTGAAATGGGTCTGGTGGAAAGTAGATAATTGGTGTTTGAAATCCATTGGATATTTAGAAGACTGTGGAATCACTAAAAGGAAGAATCGAGTTATAGACAAAATGTCAAAGCTGGAGCCTGGGAGAGAAGTTATTTCCTTCCCCACGCCCCTCCTCCCCCATCTTACCTTACTCTCAGGAGGAAAGAAGACAGAAAAGTTCTGATGCCCCGCTTCCCTGCCTGCTTCTGCGTGGGTGGGCAGGGAGAGAATCACCTAGAAGGGAAAAGTAGTATGGACACTGGGGGGGAAATGC
Source organism: Talpa occidentalis (assembly GCF_014898055.3). Classification (NCBI taxonomy): domain Eukaryota; kingdom Metazoa; phylum Chordata; class Mammalia; order Eulipotyphla; family Talpidae; genus Talpa; species Talpa occidentalis. The sequence goes on from NW_023603184.1 coordinate 32,427,318, forward strand.
ACACAGGGGCTATATTGAAGAAAGGCTCCCTTTGCCCAGAACAGGGCTACCCAGTTAATAGAGACAGAGGACCCTCAGCCATACTTGTGTGGGTAACTGATGCAGAATCAAGATGTATCCTCCCTGCCTAGATTTTTTTGGCCCCACATAACTTGGAGGAGGGGAGGAAACACCAAAAAACCCCAGTGTTTTTCTGCCAGCCTGGTGGGGTCTTGAAAAAGAATTTAAATGAAGTTCTTGATGACTTAAGTTTTGGTCCAGGGTCACCCTCACTAGAATAACATATTCCAGAAGGACTTCTCTTGTGCATGACCTGATTGCTCTGTACCCTTGAGGCTGTTGTAGTCAAATTGACCCTCACTGCATCCCCCCAAAGATGCAACTCCTCAGTGCATTGATGAAAATGAAGGCTTTGCTGAACTCAGAGAAAGGATGGAGGGGGGATGGAGAGGATGTAAATTGCACACTTCACAGCAGAAACTTATTAAAATCCCCCATTTCTCCTCTATTACCAATGGTTTTCCACTTTGAGTATTACCTTATTATGTCTTCTCTTCCTTTCTTCCACATCATTTCTTTTTAAAAAACAGACCACTCATTTCCTAGAGCAACGCGGTCCTTGGCCTCACCCTCTGAGGTTTCTCGATCAGACCCTTTACCCTCCCCAAGCTGCTGACCATCCTCAAACCTGCCCTCTTCCTGGAAAGATGGATGGGGAAGGAACAGAGAATACAATTTTCTCCCTTTTGTTTTATACCATTTGTTGAGTGCTTAGTATATGTGACACACTTGGCCTGTTTTAACTGTTACCAAAGAAAACTGAGGCTCAGAGGGATTGAGACCCTTTCCCAAGATCACACAACTGGGAATGGGTAGAAAATGGATACAAGCCCAGTTAGACCTGGCTTCAAAGCCTGTGCTGTTCACAACTTCCTAAAGGAGAATGAGGATCTGAGATTTCATCTCCCAAGAAGGGAATGCAGGTTCCCAAGAATAGATCTTTGGAGAAACCTGCATGCCTGTGAATTTTGCCTTTTCTCTGAGTTAGAAACCACAAGAAAAGCCAGTCATGGCATCAGTTAGGAGCAGAAGGGAGGACTTGAGTCCTTGGGTGGGGGAGAAGGGTTGCTAATTGGGGTCACACCTGTGGGCGAAGCACAAATGACCCACAGTGACTGGCTTAGCAGACAATACCCATGTAGAACCCAAATGAGCGTTTAGCTATTACGAGTACATTAAAAATTCAAATTGGTGAATGTATTCAATTTTAAGCCTTTTGGAAGGCCAGAGTGCCCTTGAGAAGATAATGTAAGGATGAGGGTGCACTCTGGGGCTTGGGCAAGAGGCAGAGCCTTTTTGCTGAGAAGTGAGCCTGCTGGTTTGGAGAGAAGCAGCACCTTTTCCACTGGAGCTGGGGAAACCAAATCGAATTCCTCTGTTGGCCCAGTGGGGAAGAGATGATGAGGCTGTGTCCTTTGCCCAAGCCTCAGAGTTCCCACATCATTAAATGATAAAATGATTATTTTTTTTCAAGGCTACATGAAAAGCTTAGTATTCAATATATCTGTCAATTTGAAGCTAATGAAGAAATGGGAGAATGTCTGGTTGCAGAGGTAGGATATCTATGTATGAAAGTGGAGAAAATGGAACAAAATTTCTCAAATGCAGTGAGCAAACCAGTGAGCCTTTGCTGGGATGAGGTGCATGGAGAGGAATCGTGGAAAATAGTGGGTTTGGAGGGTTGGATTGCTAGCATTCTGGAATTTCCAGCTAAGGAGTTCACCTCAGAGATTCTGCCCCTCCAGACTGACCACTGTTCGCTTGACAATCCACATTTAGGAAGCACTTGTTGTATGTGCTCAGCACAGGCCATGGAAGCTACAAACAGGGTTTCCCAGAGGCTGTGCTGTTCCCTCTGGGGGACAACCCCTCACTTCTCACCTCCCCCACTCCACTGACTACCTGCTTCTCAGTTTTCAGCACTGGACTCAAATGTCACTTCCTTAGGGAAGCCTTCTCTGACCTGGACATCTTTAAGATTGCTCCTTGGGGACCTTTGTACAGTCCCTGTCACAGCCCTTTACACCCAGTATCACAATAATTTATTGCGGGGTTTTTCTAGCCCCCTGAACTGGGAGCTGCTTGAGGGCTGAAACTGAGTCTTATGTAGCTTGGTTCTAGCACAGATGCTCTGTCTTGGTAAATATTTGCTAAATGAATAAATGAGTGGATAAATAAACAAATTGATCAGTGATAATATTTACTTAGGGACATAACAGCTGTGTGCTTGCTCAGCTAAGTAAAAAGTTGATGTCTATAAACTGAATTCAACTTTCTCATTTTGCTATATCATTGAGGTGTATAGCTTATTTTGCTATATCATTGAGGTGTATTTTCTTTGTTTTTAACAGATTCTTCATTTATTGAGCCATCTTTATTAAACACATACTATGTGCTAAGCACCTTTATTAAGCACATACTATGTGCTAAGCACCTTACTAAGTGAGGGAGACACAGGGATGAATAAAGGGCCTGCGTGTAAGGAGCTCACTCCCAATCTTTTGAGAGTTCCTAGCACTCACTATTGAATTTTTTGTCTTAATCATCACCCTTTCATGAGAATGGATTTAACCTCCTTTGGGTCAGAGATATTTCTGAAAGTTTGATGAAGGCTTTGCATCACTTCTTCAAAAAGAGATTCAAAATCTGGAGTTCGTAACCCCTCCATCTGTGAACCCTGAGTTAGGGACTGCTGGCCTGAGGCAGCTGTGGGTAGGTGTCTATTGGTCTATGAGGAGTTTTATGAGTCACATCAGGTAGAATTCTGCTCCATGGTACTGTCAAGTGAGTCATCAGGCCTGAGCAGTCAAATCTGAGCTGGTTCACCAGCCTTAAGGGCTACCCTTGACGGACAAAGAGTCTGTAGCTGTAATGGCCAACTGTGTTATACAGCAGAGAGGGGGAAACTGTGTCCTCCAAAGTAGCTGCATTCATTGCTTGTCTGTGATACTTGTTGAGGTGTAATAAGCCATCCACAAAAGGATAAATATTGTGTGATTCCACTTACATGAGGTGCCCACAGGAGTCAAATTTATAGAGACAGAAAGCAAAATGGTGTCAGCCAATCTCCTAATGCCAGGCAAACTCTGGGGTCTGTATTTATTTCCTTATTTTTCTCATGCCCAACAAGATTGAGTATGTGGCTCTGGAGTCATTCAGATATTTTCTACTTTTTGCTTCCTTGTTCTTTATTCTTCATCCTATGAAAGCTTCCTACCCTGTACCCCATTCTCCAAATGGAGACTGTTCATTTCATGTAATGATCAGTAAAATTTGTTTGCATCAAATTAAAGGAGGCAGTAGACTGGTGGTTAACAGTGGTCAGTGGTTAAGGGGAGAGGGAAATGGGGAATTGTTGTTTAACGTGTACAGAGTTTCTGTAATGCAAGACAAAAAAAGTTCTGGAGAGGGATGATAGTGATGATGGTTGCACACTGAAGTGAATGTGTTTAAAATGATTAAGATGGCAAATTTGATGTCATGTATATTTTATCACAGTTTTTAAAAGGAAAATAACATTTCTATCTCCCAAGAGGACCGGGGGTTTCTGGAGGGGAGGTGAAGAGAGGGAACACTTTTCTCCTATATATAAATGGAGGATATAAATCACCCTTCACTGTGGAGGGTCTCACCCCTCATGTAGGAGGTTTTCTGACTTCCATCGCATCAACTCGGTAGTAAAGTCTGGGAGAGGTGTGGGGAAGAGCTGATGCATTTACTGTTTACTATAAGGTAATTGATTAAGAAAACTTTCTAGAAATCTGTTCTTGAAATCCTCCTGTGTACATTAATCAAGATGAATATTAAAAAAACAAGCATGTTCTGGGTCTCTCTCTCTCTCTCTCTCTCTCTCTCTCTTTCACTCCTTTGGTGGCCTGTCAGGAGTAAGTGTTTCTCCTTAGAAAGAGAAGGTTTATGAAAGAACCTTCTGCACTTAACATGTGGAGAAGGCAGATAGCTCCCCCAATTGCTACAGTTTTAAGTTTGGGGGGCATGGAGGAGGGTGAGGAACAACTCTGTCTCAGAGCTCACCTTTGAGAAGCTCAATCTTAAAGGTGAAATGGGCCCCAAGCTCTTCCCTTTGCAACATCTATCCCAGATTTTAAAAAATCAATATTAAGATCCAAGAACTATTTCTAATACTTTATATTTCTTTTGATCCTCACCAGTCTATAAAATAGGTGCGATTTTGTAGCCCATTTATAGTTGAACAAACTGAGATACAGATCAATGTGCTCAAGGTCAGATTTCAGTTCTCACTTCTTGGGACATTTGGGGAGCAAGTGTTAGGAGCCCTGTTTCTCAGCCCTGGAAGTTTGGTGATAATAGCAGCCCCCCATTTCTTGTCCCACTTGGTGGCCAACCAGCAGGCCCTGGCCACTGGGAATTGGTAAGGCAGTTACACGGAGGGAGTTAGCCCCTAGCCCCAGAGCACAGATCCTCCCATAGTAGGTCACAGGAGATGATTCTACTTTTACAATTGACCTGCATCTTGAAGGATGTGTGGCAGCTCACAGGGACACGAGCAAGACAGGGTAGAGTGACCATGTGCCAGCACAGAGCAGTGATGGAGCATGGCCAGCCCAGGAAATTGAGGAGTTCAGAATGGCCTAAGTGACTGGCATGAGACTGGGCTGGAGAAATTGTCAGGGCCAGGTGGTGAAGGATTTTGAATCAGCCAGGCTGAGGAGTTTGGACTTTGTCTTGAGGACAGCAAAGGAGACTTTGAGGAATTTTAAGGAGAGAAAGCTCTTGGCTGGTTCCCTTTGCAGTGTGAGGACTGCAGTGAAACCGAGAGAAAATAGGAACATAGAGGAATTAATTCATGGCTGGAGTTTTTCCCTCATTTCCTGAGATCATATTCTAGACATCATTTCTTTCTTATCTCCTCAGGACAGTATAGCACAGTGGTTAGTGATACAGATTCCTGGAGTTACCCTGCCTGGATCTACAACCTCGCTCTGCATCTGCTGTCTGTTTAACCTCAGACGTATTCTTTTTTTTTTTTTTTTATAATTTTTTTTTTTAATTTTTTTTTTTATAGAGGCATGCTTTATTTATTTGTTTGCTGGTTTGTTTGTTTGTTTTGTTTATACATGCACTGGGTACAGTCAGAAGCGCGGGAGGGTGAGAGAATTCACCAGAGCCAGAGCGGGGAGCAGAGCAGGTAGAAGGACCGAAGTACACTGCCCTCAGACGTATTCTTATGTCTTGGTGCCTCCATTTCCTCAGTGAAGTTAACATCATTTTCTACCACTTAGGGTTTGTTGTAATGATTAAATGAGTCACTACGTATTTAGGGCTCAGCGAGTGCCTGACATAAGTAAACACCTTGGACTAGTAGCAGTCTTATTCCTACTAAGGCCAGCAGGTAACCTCCTGGCTGCAAACCCCAGCGTCCAGCAGGGTGGCTGTGGCAGGCCCTCTCCCCGCTCCCTGCACCAGCCCCACCTGCCTTTCCCAGAAGGCTGTGCTTGCTCTCTCCAGTTCTCACAGAGGCATGGCCAGACTGGGCTCCAGGGAGCTGGGAAGGGTCACTGCAGGGACGGGACAAAAAAAGGGTTTTTAGCTCCAGAAACAGATTCTTATCCAAATCTGTCTTGGGAATTAGGCTGGACTCACATGAAAGTAAGCTTCCCAGCCCTGCCCAGGCCCAAAGGGGTTGATGTGGAACTACAAAGCCTGTTGACTCGGCCCTTTTGCTCTGACTTCCAGATGCAGAGGTGAGAGGGGCCTAGAGCCAGAGAATAACTGTGGGAAGCAATTCCAATGAGATGGATAAGACACTAAAAGTTCAGAGGAGACCTGATGACTCAGGACTTATGTCATCCATGCCACCAGCCTTCCTTCATTCTCTCTTCTCACACTGCCCAATGGCACATCTCTGCTCTTCTCCTCTAACTGGGAGTTCAAAGTCTTCTTTGTTGTCTCACTCATCAAGTCCTGATAAGCACTGATAAACTCACTCACTCTGAGGTGCCAATAACTAAGAATAGCTGGAGATGAATTTCAAATAGCGAGATTCCAGGAACCAACAAGCTAAAGACCTCAACAACAGTACTTGTAGGTCACAAGAGGATGTAGAACATTATTTGTTTTTCAATTGTGGGGAGAACTGATCTGCCAGCAGTTCAGAACTTGAGACCTTCCAGTGAAGCTACCTAGCACAAAGTGGAGACAAAGGTATGGCCTCTGGGCCCAAAGTATCTGGGTTTTGAATGCCACCTGCAATACTTTCTCACTGTATGATCTGGGGAAAGTCACTTAACCTCTTTGTACCTCCATCTTCCCTTAATAAAAAGCGGTTGAAGATAATAATAGAAAACAACCTGTGGAGTTGTTAAAAGGAATGGATGGATGATCTCAGCACTTAGAATAGCACCTGGCATATAGCTCATGCCATGTAAGTGTTGGCTATTATCACTAGGATCCATAGAAGGCCATGGACCATAGAATTGGTAGAAGGCCAATTGCATAGAAGGCCATGCAATTTCAGATGTAGACTCTAGGGTTCAGCCCAGGCTTGGCACACAGTAGGTGTCAGCAAACATAAGCCCGTTCCTTTTACCTCCATTTTGGGATTGTCTCTAGAGACAAGGTTAGCAGCTATATGGGAAAATACAGAGATATCTGACAGGATCCAGCATCCATTTATGGTAAAAAATGCTTAATAACCTGGAGATAAAAATGCTTAATAACCTGGATGTAAGAGTAGAAATCGTAAAACACATAGAAGAAAACATAGGCAAAATAAAAGGAACATATCTCAATATAATAGGAACATATTATAAAAGGAACATAAAAGGAACATATCTCAATATAATAAAAGGAACATATAAAAGGAACATATCTCAATATAATAAAGGCTATAACTGCCAAAACATATATGCATGATACTCAATGGTGAGAAACTGAAAGCTTTTCCTTTAAGATGAGGTACCTGACAAGAATATACATGTCTCCACTACTGTTCAACATAGCATTAGAAGTCCTTGCTAGAGCAATTAGGCAAGAGAAAGATATAAAAGGAATCTAAATTGGAAAAGAAGTAAAACTTTCAATATTTGCCTTGGATGTGATTATAGACATAGAAAACCCTAAATACTCCATTACAAAAAACTATTAGAGATAATAGATCAGTGTAGTAAAGTGGCAGATTACAAAATCTACATTCAGGAGTCAATTGAATTCCTATATGCAAATAATAAATTAGAAGAGAAAGAAAGAAAAAAAATCCCATTTATAGTAGTATCAAAAATATTAAGCACATGGGAGTAAGCCTGACAAAGGAGGTAAAAGACCTATTCAAAGAACACTATAAGATATTGTTAAAAGAAACAGAAGGAGAAACAAAGAAGTAGAAAGATAGCCCATGCTCATGGATTGGAAGAATTTATGTCCATCATACCCCAGGAAGTATATAGATTCAACACAATCCCTCTCAAAGTTTCGATGGAACTCTTCAAAGAAATAGAACAAACATTAAAATTTATATGGAACCACAAAGGACTCTGAATAACCAAAGCAATCTTGACAAAAAAGAAGACTGAAGGTATCACATTCCCAGACTTCAAATTATTCTATAAAACTACAGTAATTAATTAGAATTAGAATTGATTAGAGTATTAAAATTATAATTAGTATCTAGAATAAAAATAAAGACATAGGGCCTCCCCGGTGGCGCAGCGGTTGAGCGCTGGGTTGCGAAGCTGCACGCAGCCTAGGGGCGCCGGTTCGATCCCCGGCTGCTCCCCGGCTACCGGAGGAGGGTCCCACATTGCGCACAGACCTCTCCTGCAGCCCGCTGATCCCCTCAGCAGTGTACTTCGGTCCTTCTGCCTGCTCTGCTCCCTGCTCTGGCTCTGGTGAATTCTCTCACCCTCCCAAGCTTCTGACTGTACCCAGTGCGTGTATAAAAACAACAACAAAAAACAAACAAACAAACAAACAAACAAATAAATAAATAAACATGCCTCTATATAAAATAAAATAAAATAAAATAAAAAAAAAAATAAAATAAAATAAAAATAAAGACATAGACCAATGGACTAGGACTGAGAGTTCAGAAATAAACCCAACTACATATGGACAAAGGAGACCACAATGGAGAAAGGAAAGTCTCTTGAACAAATATTGTTGGGAAAACCGGATAGTCACAGGCAGAAAAAATGAAACTAGACCACTCTCTCACACAACACACAAAAATTAACTCAACATGGACTGACTATTTGGATGTAAGAGTAGAAATCATAAAATACATAGAAGAAAACATAGGCAAAATACTCCACAACATTGGCTTCATGGATGCCTTTGGAGACTCAATTCCAATGGTGAGGAAAAACCAAAATAAAAAATAAACTAATGGGACTACATCAAGCTAAAAAGCTTCTGTACAGTGGGAGAAAAATTTTGCACATCATACATCCAAAAATGGACTGAGATCCAAGATTTACAAAAAACTCACACAACTCCACAAAAAGAAAACAAAGAACTCAATCAAAGAATTGATTTAGAAGAACTAAATTGATTTAGAAGAGCTAAAAAAAAAAACATTTCTCCAAAGAAGACATACAGATGGCCAAAAGGCACATAAAATAAACGTCCAACATCACTTATCGTCAGGGACATGCAAATCAAAACCTCCATGAGGTATCACCTTACTCTAGTGAGAATGGCCTGTATCAAGAAAACCGGAAACAATAAATGATGGTGAGGATGTGAACAAAAAGGAATCCTTGTACACTGCTGGTCAGTAAGCAGACTGGTTCAGCCCTATGGAAAATAGTATGGAGGTTCCTCAAAAGATTAAACATAGATATACCATATGATCTAGCTATTCACTCTTTGGTATCTACCCAAAGAAATCACTAATTCAAAGGGAAATATGTACTCCTATGTTCGCTGCAGCACTGTTTCCAATAGCCATTGACAGACCAGTGGATTAAGAAGACGTGGTATACATGCTACATGGACTTCATGTGCTGCCACCCTTCTGCTGAGAAGACACTGAAGCCCAGCCTAGCTCATCTCCTGCTGCCCCAACTCCCTGCCCCAAGCCGGTCCCTGGCCATTTGGTCACATGCTTCATGTCAGACCCAGCTCCCAGCACGGCACTGTTTCTCACTCATAAAGAAGGGCCAGAACCTTCCGGTTTCTTAGTTGACAGCCTGTAATCAGCTGCCAAAATCCATACTGACTCCTATAAACTGGAAAAGAAATCTGTTTTATTCATGAATTCAGAGTAAGGGTTGTGGCAGCAATCTCAGCAGCACAGGAGCAAGAGGAAAGGGGTGAGGAGAGCCCAAAAGTTGGGTCCTATTAGAGTTCAAGGGAGGAGTCTCCCAGGCTGGGAGAGACCAAATCCACAGCGCCAGAGGAAAGAAATGAGTCTGGATCCCAGGGATGCGCTTCAGAATGGCTGGCTGCCTCCTTCCTCCCTGCTGTCCTCCCAGTGTTCTTTATCCAGCCCGAGTTCAGGGCCAAGGTGAGCCTGAAATCTCATTGTGTGTTTCCAGGGTATTGCAGGTTGGTGCCTCTCAGGGCCGGCCCCAGTCTTTATGTTTAAGAGGGTGGGTTCAGAGCTCATTGGCTACTAGAGATGAATTTGGTTTCTCCTTGCAGGCTTCAGAAGAAGGTCCTGTAGGAAAGAGGAGACAGAGCAGGTGAGTGCAGGCCTTGTGGGTGTACCCTCGGAGCAGGGCCTGACAGTAGGGAGCACACCCCTACCCCCAGAGCACAAGGCCCTGCCAAACCTCTGGAGACCCCTCTGGGTGCAGGCCCCAAGCAGCTACACACCACCATAGCCACGGCACACGGGAGGCCAGGGAGAAAGCAGGAGGGACACCTGGCATGAAGGGGGAAGGACCAGAAAGCAGAGGGCTGTAGTCCCTCGCAAAGAGCAGATGGCAAGTGACAGAAAACACAGGGCCACTGAGATCATCCCAGAAGCCACAGCATAGTAGGTCAACCGCCTTGGGAGCTCGAGGCCCTAATGTTTTGAGAAACTTGTAACAAATGTCAACAAGATCAGGCTTGGGTCTGTCCCACATGCGCTTTAGGCTGTGCCAAGCACCAGCTCCACGGCTACCCACCAGCTCTGTCCATGGACACAGTCCTGTCACAGGGTGGGAAGCACCACCCAAAGCTGGGCTCCGCAGTGTCCCACAGGTGAAGTCCCAAGCCAAAGGGCATAGAAGGCACAGAAGACAGTTTGGTCTAAGCAAGGCTCAGACCACAAGTCACAACAGGACATGAACGACACTAATAGGCCAACCTGGTTCTTTGGACCAGCCTTAAAAACCTCTTAATGCTCTGCCCAAACACAGAGGCCAGCAGAGCAGGGGCGCCCAGCGGGTGGCATTCCCAGGGAAGAGAGGCACACTTTGCTGAGGACACTTCTGAATGGGGGCAGGAGGAGATTCTAACTGAGCTTCCTCTGGGCTCTTCCAGAGGAATCATGCCTGCTTTGAGGCACTGTGTGTGCCAGCAGAGAACGGTGCTCACAGCTCCATCCTGCTCATTCAGGTGCTGCATGGCAGGAACCATGGGTTGTGGTAAGTCAGGCTCCTGGTCCCAATAGTGCTGTGCACTTGGCTCTCCTGAACACAGTCCCACAGAATCCCAGTGTGACCAACAGTAGGCCCAAGTGGCACTTCTGGGAATGGCGCCTCACACACCCCTCCAGACACTAGTCCAAAGAACCTGCCGACAGCTTGGTCAGCAGACGGCCACTGCACGCAGCATGGACAGACGGGGCCCCGCAGCCCGCCTGCCTATTCACCATGGGGGGCTGCCAGGCTCCAGCTGCAGGAGGAGCCCGTGTCTATGCACGGGAGCACGGTCTTCAAGGAGCTTTCGGACCGGCTGGGGGCTTTCGGCTGCAGAAGAGGGAAGAGAAGAGCTACATACGCAGAGCAGAGCAGGAAACACAAAACAGGGCTCAGTTATTCCCAGGCAGAGCCATCGGGCCTCTCCCCTCACTTGGCTCCTGCCTAGGCCCTGGGCTCCAGAATGAGTTACTCTAAGACCTCAGTTTCTCAAGACATACGGAGAACTCAGCCTCTGCTGGGCAAGGGGAGCAAAGCAGGCACAGTCACGACGCGGTCAGCAGGGTGGGGAGGCGATGGGATGAGGTGAAGATGGAGGCCGGTGGCCACAGAGGCCGAGAGGGAGAGTGAGAGAGGCTGAATGTCCAAGACAGAGAAGGAGGGACTCACAGTCAGGGATGCAGGGAAGCAAGAAAAGGAAAGTGGGAGAGAGGTGGAGGGAAGGGGGATGAAGCAGCGGGGAGGAGAGATAGGAAAAGAGGGAGAGAGTGACAGGTAGGATGGGGAAGAGGGAAAGAGAAGATGGAGGAGAAAGACAGCGAGACACAGAGACGGGACCGGAACAGATTCTGAGACAGACACAGGGAATCAGAGAAAGATGGTGGCTGAGCCAAGGCTCCTGGGAGATCCTGCAGGTTGGGTTCGTGGTCCTGGCTGTTTGGGGATGCAGTTACCTCTCAGTTAGATATCAGAAAAACCCTCCAGAGTGTAAAAGACACAGAAGTCTTCAAACTAGTGGATGACATTCTCAGTGGGGAGATGACATTCTCAGTGGGGAATCAGAAATCCTGGATGTTGTCTTAACTTCATTTACTTGGCCAAAGACCCTTAATGTCTCTGGGCCTCAGTTTCCCATATGTCAAGAAGAATTAGAATAAGGCAGTCTTGGAGGCAGCACTGACAATAATTGACAGTGACTTGGTCCTAGCTTTCTCTAGCCTGGGAGTTTTCCTAGGATGGATGGCTACTAAGAGCTGTGTGCTTGGGCCATTCCTTCAGGCTGGGGGAAGATGGCCAAGATTTTGGAGGAGAAAGAATAGGAGATCATGGAGAGGTGCTGCGCACACTTACAGTTCATCGTTATATTCCTTGGGGGGACAGACAGCAACAACCAGGTCGATCCAGTCCTGTAGGGAGAAGTCTTGTGACTCTGGAGCGTACTCAGGGCTCAATGGTGTGACTGCCCCTGACACTCCATTCCCATTACTGGATCCCCAGCCAACTGAGGCCTTCTTTCCATGGGGGGAGAGGAGACCCCTGGTGGAGCTGGAGTCCTCCAGCTGGGGTTGGGGCTCACTGTTGGGTCCCATGGTCTAGGGAAGTTTGTAGATGCTGAGGCTTCAGAACCATAAGATCAGGGTTGCCAGGCCCTTGAATGACACTAAGTTCCCAAATGCTGCTCTGTGGACCAGGGCAAAGTAGCAATCTCAGAATCACTTGGGGGAATGTTTTAAAACTCCAGACTCACACCTGGAAATCTGGGGCAGGTCCTGGGAAATAGTTTTTTAAACAAGCTCCTTAGGTCATTCTGATACACAGCCAATTGGGGAATTTCTGACATAGATTTCTGATCCTAACACTGAATACCCTCACCTGCATGACTGCCATCCTAGGCTGATTCATTGTTGTCCTACCTTGGCTTGGGTATAGCCAATAAAAAGTATGTGAACTATCACTGGGCCCCTCTACCATGGAATAACTTCCGATATTGAACTAAAATCTTTCCCTAGGACCTCCCTCCATCCAATCCAGTTCTGTCCTCAAGAATCACAGAACACACTTCTGTTCCCTCTAACCTAATGCAGCACTTCAGATAATCAAAGATAGTCATCATGTTATCCGTAAGTCTCCTCTGGTCCATATCCTTTTATGTGGGTCCCAAGTCCATCTGGTCAGCTTCCTCGGCACTGAACTTAATACCTCAGGCTCAGCTGCCTGCACACAGTTGCACAGGTTGTTCATTGCACAACTTGAGTGGGCACCGCTCATGCTGTAGTCTATAGGAGGGCACCCCTTGCAGTGCACGGACTGGGAAACCATCCATGGTGGCCCTGCTGTGGGTGGCTAATAAATATAGAGCAGACTAACACCAGCTTCTCCTTCCTGAGTCCTCACCTGTTAGTGATTTCTAGCATCCTTGAGCACTCCCTTGACTCTGTTCAAGGTGTACTTAGAGAAGGCCTTATCTTTTGGGGGGTGGGTTGCTATGCCTTCTCAGCTGGAGTCTGTATTCACATCACTTGCTTTTCAGTCTCAAGGTCAAGAACTGACATTTACTTTTCTGGAACCCGTGAGATTAAGACCATTGGCTGGATGGGGTATGGGAGCATCACCCAAGAGTTGCCTTGACCCTAGACACCTGCCTGAGTTGGGGCATCCCAAATGTAAGGCCTGGCTGTAATAGCCAGGGTTTGAGGTTAGGGTTTGAGGCAAGGAAGGGAGGAAGTAAACAGGCTAGTTTCTTACCCCGTGATTCCAGGCCTTCAGGAGGGTAGCTTCAGCCTCAGCCAGGGTGTAGTCAGTCACGATTTTGCTATTGATTGCCATCACCTCATCCCCTTTCACAATGCCACCTACAGAAAGACAAGACTGTTGGCTATAGATGACATGTATGTTACACAGGGCTTGGCAAAGCACTCACTGTAGGGCTACAGAAGTCACCTGACTCCTGTGTGCTGACAGCTCACATGGGCTCAGAGCACAGGGGAATCTACCAGGTAACTCAAAGACCACTTCCTTCCCAGCCTGGCCACGTGTCCTCACCCCAGCTCAGTAGAGTCGATGGATCATGGCCACCCAAGCTTTTGTGTTGGCCTCTGATAGTGCAGGAGACAAACCTGCATTTCTAGTAAAGTTATCACAGGAGAGTTCTGGGCCACTCCAGCCTGCTGGTCAGCTTCAGGTCCCCGGACAGGCTGAACTCCTTGCTATCTCAAAGCCTCCATATACTATTCCATTTGGAACACTTGCCTTCTCTCTCTCCTCTTCTAGGTCTGACACCAAATGTCTCCCCCTCAGAGAGGCCTCCTGTGGCCCCCACTTGATCTCAAGTAGATCTTTCCTATATTCTCTCCTGGCATCATGGTTTCTTCCTGCACAGCATCTTACAGTTTATAATCATAAATCTGTTTTGTTGATTGCTGGGCTTTCCTGTCAGACAATCAGCCCCACAGGCAGGGACTGTCTTTTTTATTTACCACTATATCCTCAGCACTTACCATAATACCTAGCACAAAATGAACACAACACAAATCCAGTAGATATTTCTTGAATACATGAATGGTGTTATAAGTGTTCTGATGAGATGACCCCTATCTAATAAGTCTGCAAAGGCTGAGATATCAGTGAGTTATTCACTTCACTGAAGGCCTTGTCGAAACCCTGGCCATGCTGACATGCATGGTGGCTCCCCAAAAAGTAGTTAGATTGTGCACAGCTTCCCACATATCATTTTTAAAAAAAATTCTTTTCTTTTCCAAAAGAATTTCTCCCAGTCCTGGTGTCCCCCAACAGAATACTCTCTGAGTTATGTTGAAATAGACCACCCAGAAGCCTTGCAGGCAAGAAGGACCATAGGAATGGGGTGTTACTGAAGATGGTGGCCACAGTGCCTTAAACACACATGCTCCTGGGGAAACTTTCACCAGCTGCTGTGTGCCAAAGCAGTGTGGGACCGAACTGCAGACAGCAGTTTGGACAGTGGGCCTGGAGAGAGGGGGTTTTCACTTTGTAAGTGAATGGTGAGCCTAGGGGTAATAAGGCAGTGATTGTGCTGGGGCTTCATAAGGGGGGAGAGGCCCAGGAAAAGTCACCCATTTATCCTGGTCCTCTTTCCCTGCTGGACATGCGGATAGGTGGCTTCTGAGAGCTAATATACACCTACGTACACACAGAGTTATGGGCAGGTACTTAGAATAGCCTCTGGGCCATGGTTAGTTCTTGCAGATGTTGGCTCTCATTGTTATTAAAAGGTTGGGCAAGGTTTTAATGGTTTCTCTTCGGCCTTTGCACTGCTCTCCCATCTTCTGGAAAGTTCCCAGGAAGTTTCCAAGGAAACATCAACTTCTCTTTCAAGGTGCAGCCCAGGTTTCCTTCTGGGGGCCATTCCCAGCAGCTCCCTTTCTCTAGGTGGACTAAGGGTCCACAGGGTTCCCGCAGTGTCCCTCCACCCCCTTAGCTTTCTGTCACTTCTTAGCAAACTGTACTGTTTTTGTCAGTACCTGGCAATTCCGAGCACGTTTCCTCTACAAGACAGCGAGGCCCTGGAGGGCAGAGTGGTGTCTGGTTCGGCTGTCCACCCACAAATCTTGGCACCATCAGATGCCTGCTGGATGGACAGTTCCAGCTGAAGGGCATTCTGGAACAACTGCCAGCCTTCTCTAAGAGGGCAGCTGTTTGCTTTCCCAAAGGGGCCTGCATAACCATTGCCCACATGGCTGGTTCCCACTCACCATGGCGCTCAGCGGCTCCCCCCTCATAAACAGCTGAGACGACCACCTTCCCGATCGGGGAGTCCACACCACCTTCCAGGGCCAGGTCTAAGGATCCCTCCTGGTTAGAGAAAAAAAGGCTTTAGGGAGCCAAGCAGACAGACAGCAGCACCAAGAAGCCTCTTGATAGGGTCACAATGAGTAGAAGCCCAGGGGTGACAGGCAGGGCCACCTGGGAGAAAATGGGTACAGGGGCCAAGAAGGGTCTGGGTGTGTGGTACCACAGAAGCAGACATTCTCAGGGATTGAGGGGGAGAATAGTGGGGATCTAAGGTATCTCCCAGGAGATACTGTGAGAGTAGAAGCTGGGGACCAAGATGGGAGGAGGCAGGGCAGAGAAGGGGGGTGGCCTTTTCGACCTCCATGTGCCGGGTACCTTCTTAATGCGCAGGAGCCGGACGTCCTTTCCTATGATCTGCTCGGGGGTGAACTGGAAGGAAAGAGTGGGGAGCTGAGTCACCTGAAGGATGAGGGTGGAGCCAAGGGTGGGAGGGCAAACCAGACATCTGTGGGACATTAGGTTTCCTGGCGTTCACACAAACAAGGGGAACTTTGGCAGCCCCAGCCCGAGCAGGCTTCAGCTGGGCACCCGAGGTTTTGCTGGGTCACATGGGCACACACACACACACACACACACACACACACACACACACGCATGTGCATCAGCCATACAGTTCACACTGGAATGCTGTCTCCAAGGAGGTTTCAAAAAAAAAGAGCAGTGGGGGGTCCCTTGGGGCTCCTTGTCCCTGGGACCTCAGGGTCCAGAATGTACTACCATCAAATACACTAGAACCCCATCCTTCATTTCTGGGATTGCTCCCCCAGGGAAAGGAGAGTTATCAAACTCACCATGGAGTAGGGATCAAAGCCTTCCTCATATTTCCGGAAATCCTGAAAGCAAAAGGATGGCATTGGGGGACAGAGCAGAGATCCCCCAAGGGTCACTGCAGGAAATAAGCTTAAGGCAGAGGAATATGAAGGTGAATGGGTAAGCCTGGGTGGGGATGCAGGGAGGAAGCTGGCAACAGGGAGGAAGCTTGCAACCCCAACAGGCAGTGCACTCGGTTCAGAAAAGAAGCAAGATACGGAAGTGCTTGAATCCCCCCAACCCTGGCCCTTGCACTGTTCCAGCGCCCGGGGTGGGCATTTGAGGCTACCAGGGGCACCTGCTGCTGTCTTGGTGGTCTGGGCAGGTGAGTTGGGCTTGTTGAAGGTCTCTTCTGCCCATCCTCAGGCCTTTTAGGCCCTGCCTCCATCCCTCCAAGGGGCCACACGAGGCCAGGTCCAGGTTCTGGGGCTGAAGTGCAGCTTTTTTCCAGCCAGGGTTCTGACCCCAAAGGGCCATCCTGCTCAAGAGGCTGCTCTCCTTGGGGAAGCCAGCTATAAGATGACTCAGGGACAAAGGGAATCAGTCATGAAGAGGAAAAAAGGAAGTTTCTGTGCTGAGCTTGTACCTGGCACTGTTCTTAATGTAATGCTTATCTAGAAGGCAAGCAGTCTCCCCAGAACCTTCACTGGGGGGATGAGGGAAGACACATAGCTCAGGGACCTGACTTGGTGGGGGACAATATCCCCAAGATAGACACAAGGTAATGAGGAGGCAGAAGGGGACAGAGTCAGAACATACTGCCTCCCCAAAAGTCACACACAGAGCATGGAAGCCCGGGGCCCCTCTGTTAATCCTCACGGGAACATGGGGGCAAAGGATAGGTAGGAGGTCACACAGACTCCCAGAACACAGTTCCCAAGGCCTCACCAAGTGTCCCCTGGGCCTGGGATGAGCATCCTGGCAACACCACAGCCTCCTTTATGTCTAGCACGTGGTAACCAACTCTGGGCACAGGGCCAAATCCCAGCGGATGCATTCCTGGGCCTCTGCCTAACTCTCCTCACTAGCCTTATCAGGGTCAACCCCAAAGGACAATGGAATTCTCCAGGCTGGCCAGCTCAGACGCCACCCTGAGGTGGTCTGCAGGCAATAGAGAGGAAGGGATTCATTAATTCTATGTGCAAGAGGGCCTCAGGGTGGAGCATCATATATGGCGTGAATGTTCTTTTACTGGCAGGTCCCTGCCTGTTTCTTTGGGAAAAGTGGGCAATCACAGCTTCAGTCCTCTTTCCCTCCCTGCAAGAACCTGCTCTCTGGGATGGGCCAATGGCAAGTACTCGTGTCTTACTTGGTTGTAGATGAGAGACATATGCCTATACAGCCGGCCAGTCCTTTAGAAGGGAAACTAACCTTTCATCCAACAGATGGAGAAAGTTGGACATTCATGTCCAAGGTCACCCAGTCAGTGGGCAGTAGGCAGTTTGACTCCCAGAGGCAGACCCTTACCCTGCCTCTCTCTTTGTGAGGGCTGCCTGTGCCCTAAAGAACAAAACCCTTGCATGTCTGTTTCATAATCACAGTGCTTAGAGATTCAGGATGGCATAGCTTTTAGGAGTCCATCTGGATTTCAGTCCAGGGTCTGACACTAGCTGTGGCATCATAAGCACTTCTAATCTCTATGCTTCAACATCTCAACTACGAAATGGAGGTGATAATAGCACGTATGTCCTAGGGCTAGTGTTAAGATTGAATGAGTTAATATACAATTGGAAACAGTGCTCTGCATAGCATCCTGTCTAAGTGTTAGCTGTTGCCTGTCACGGCCCAGTCCTGGGCTGGGAGTAGACTCCTCTGGAGGCTTTAATGTCTCACTACATAGCTGACACCTGCCTTCTGCTCCCTGACTGCAGTGAAATGAGCCTGCAGCCAGGTGGCGGGTTATGGGTAAGGAGGATATTGGCTGTAAAGACAGGCTGCAAAATCTCCCTCTATCCTGACGTCTCTTTCCTGGGTGGTCAAATAGCCAGTCCAGTGGCTGGTAAGCCCCAGCATGTGGGGAGGCCTGTGGCTGCCAGGACAGCAGTGTCCTGGGGAGTAAACGACCTGGACCACCACTTACTTCCTCCCTGGTACTGGTTCAGTGTGGGTGGGGCTGGGTGAAGCCAGGACTGACTGTAGGGAGACAAAACAGAGGGAGGGCGATAACTCAGGCACCCCTTCCTTCCCTCCTAACACGGGAACAAGGGTCCACCATGGCCTCTGTGACCCTCTGCGGCCTCCCCCTGCTGGTTCCTCTTCAAACCAACGGCAGCATGAGGGGAGCCCCCAGGGATGTGCTGCTTTCCCAGCTTAGGCAGGGGTCTGACAAGCCCACCTCATAGGAAACCCTCCCCTAATCCTGGCCTCCAGCAACAGGGACATAGCTCAAGGGATGGCCTCCAACCCAACAAGCACTCCCAGGGAGAGAAGTCAGAGAGGGAGGGACGGGGTGACAGGAAGGATCCCAAACACACAGCAGGCATGGGTATCATTGTACTTGTCTGAAGGCTGTCTGATACACCACCATCCTCTTCAACATCTCCTGTGGCTGCCAGAAAAAAAATAGTTCCATGCTGGACATTACCAATAGGACTCGTCTGCCCCCTGGTGCCCGACCCTGGGCCTGTCAGCCCGGGGCTGCCTTACCAACATCCCCCTCCAAGCAGGCACAGCCTGGGGCTGGCTTCGTGCCCTGGGACACAGCAGCGACATGCCATGTCATCCGCCAGAGACGGCGACGTGGACACACGGTCATCACGGGAGCTAGAACTTTGCTCTTTAGGGAGCTGACAGGACAGCTAAAGCTTGAAATAAGCATTCCAGGCTGTCCTGCCCTGACATTTAGATAGGGTTTCTTGAAAAGAGAATAAAAATTCTGGCATGACACTTCACACTGGGGTGGGAGGGCAGTCAGTGGCTGATGCCCTTGGATGGGTGTGCCCCTGAGTGTACCAGTTTACTCAGTCACAGGTGTCTGGGGGTGGGCAGACACTCCACTCCCCCAGCACCACACCTTCCACTCCAGTTCTGTGAGGATGAGATGCAGAAAGGCAGTGGATCTGCTTTGTTCAGTTACCCATCTGAGGGTGCTCCATGCCAAGCTATGCCAGGCTCAAGGGGCAGAGGCCAGCACAACTGGAATTGCTGCAGGTTTCAGCAAGATGGCAATATAGATAAGAGTTTGGGCTGTGGAGTCTGAGAGACTCTGGATTAAATAGTAAGTCTGGGCTTAACCTCAAGCAACTGACTTAACCTCTAAGCCTCAGTTTCCTCAAATGTTAAACAGAGGTAAGAACAGGCAACATGTCACTGAGCTATTTTGAGACCGCTAGAGCATGACACAAGGTTGGCTGGTAAAAAGTCTTAGCTATTATTATTACTTCTAGATAGGGCTCCAGGCTGTTTGGTCAGGTGGGGAACTTCCATTGCTCATGTCAACACCTGCTGGCACCCAGTGGATCCATCTCTTGGCCAAGGAGAAGCCTGCAAGATGGCACTTGATATTAAGTTGTCTCCCTCCTCACTCTCCCTCCAGAGACCTAGGGAAGAGAGTCCTCATCTGCTCCCCTGGAGAGGCCTTGGAGGGGACCCCAGGGGCTTACCAGGGCCTCGGATTTCACAGGTGGCCTGTAGATGAAATTGGACTCCTGGTGGACCATGACAGGTTTGGAGATGGTGGACACGCCAGGGCCTCGTGGAGGCTGTGGGCTTGGGCAAAATGTCTACAGGGGTTAATTTAAGAGAGACCCATATAAAGTTCCAGTGGGGTGGCTCAGGCTAACCATGGCACTTGGGCACACATGCAAATTCACACCCACCATGCGCATGCTAAGCCAACTTGTTCTCTTCACCTGCTGGGGGTCCTAGGGGTGTTATCGTCAGCAGTGAGAGCCATTGAAATACCTGGATGGCTCTAAGGAATCAGGAAATTGAGCCAGAGACTAGTTGTGAGGGTGCCAGCAGCCACTGTCACTCGGGATACACTTTCATGGCCCTCTCTCGATCCACATGGGTGCTGTCCCACCTCCTCTCTCCCTCTTTTGTCTGGCCATGGTTCTAGTCTCTGGACTGGACACAAAGCATCTATTCCTGGTGGGTGGACAAACAGTCCCTTGAGGCCAGTGGGTAAGGATCAATAAGAGCAGCATCCAGGAGGGACAAAGATGCCTGTTTGCTTTTCTCTACCCCATTTGATACTCTTGGACAAGATAAACCAGGTCACAGCCCTGCCCCAAATGCTTCATGGGTTCCCACTAACAACTGAGCTCCTTGACTTGACCCCCAAGGTGCTTCATGAGCTTCTCTTCCTTCCTTTGCAGGCTCACTCCTTCTCATGCTAGTCATCTTGCTTAACTGCAGCCTCCAAATGCCAGGCTTTCTTGGCTTGATTTTTGCACACCTTCTTCCCTCCTTCTGCTCTGCCTCCCCAGATCTAAACTTAGGTGTCACTGCCTTCAAGAAGTGTGCCTTGAGCCTTTTCTCTCTACTCATCACAGCACCTGTCCTCACCCCCCTTCCTTTTTCCAGGGTGGTAATTTCCAGCTTATTTGTCTATCTTCTCCACCAGACTGTCTCAGGCAGGCACTGGGCTGACCATTTTGTGGTCTGGAATACAGTAGGTGCTCACTAAACATGTCCAATGAGAAAGTGAATGATCAGTTGTGTGCTGGGCACACGGGGGTGTATATGGCTCTGAAAACCTTTATCTGGCAGGTGCTGTGTGTCAGGCTTACATGCCAAGGTGGCACACCTGAGGCTTGCTGGTGGCTGGGCTGACTGTGCAGATATGTGATCACCCACATTTCCTGCTGCAGTGCTGATGACAACTTGCCAGAAGCATGCAGGGAAGAGGAGGTAGGGCAGGATCTGGAGGCAAGGGCCAAAGTGCTGATGCAGACAGGATGACACTAATCAAAACAGCAGCTCTCCACCCCCCAGCCTTGAGTCAGGCACAATCTTAGCTTTGATGTCATTTAAGACCTGCAGGGTCTGTTCTTCAGAGGCTCCTTGTGTGGAAGAGCTTTTAAGTATCCCTAAGTGGGCACTTCCTGATTCTTTGAGGAATTCGAGAAAGTTGGAACCTGTTTAGAATCTGGACCCTGCCTCAAAACTTTGCATTTTACCACCAACCCCATGTTTGCAGTTTCACCCAAAGTTTTCTGTGCTCTCCTTTACCACTGATCAGTTTATGTCCACTGAGCATCTGCCATGCTTGTGCTACTCTCCTAAACATTAACCTAGAACAAGTTAATGTATTAACTCCTTTGATCTTCATAAAAAGCAGCTGCTATTAGCATCCCCATTTTACAGACATGGATACCTAGGTTTAGACAGAGGGAGTAACACATGCTCAGAATCACCCAGCTAGTGGTAAGGCCAGCATTCAAACCCAGCAGGGTCTTCCCTGCCATCTTTATGTTCCTTGTACCTACCCTGGCTATGCCCTCCCTCCCACCCTCCACTAATGCCATCACTCAAGGCTCAACTCATAAGTCCTTTCCTCTACAGAGGTGTCTTCAACTTCCCATGAGAATAAGTCCCTCCACTGCACCTGGCCTGTGCCAATTTTATAGCTGAACCCTGCCTGATCAGTTGCTCATTTTTCAGAGGCAAAATCCTAGACAGCACAAGTGTG
This sequence comes from Talpa occidentalis, assembly GCF_014898055.3. Taxonomy (NCBI): domain Eukaryota; kingdom Metazoa; phylum Chordata; class Mammalia; order Eulipotyphla; family Talpidae; genus Talpa; species Talpa occidentalis. The sequence goes on from NW_023603184.1 coordinate 32,449,200, forward strand.
CCAATCTACTCTGTATCTTCTTCAGCACTGCTCCCCTTGCTCCCACCTTCCCTTCTCTCCTTCCCCCCAAAAAGATGCACAAAGCATCTTTTGTCTATCTTTTGTGAATCTTAGTCATGACTGCTAACTCTGATTTGTTGAGGTAAAGTGCCACCCATTTTGGCAGGAATCATTCACAAGAAGGATGTGGGCCCCTGTGCTAGGCCAGCTCAGACCCTTGCAAACCTGCTATGGCTGGGCTCTGGAGCAAGACATCCCTGGGACAGACACTTCTCTCTGCCATAGCTGCAGGGCTCAGCACCTGACAGGAGGCTCAGAGAGAATCCCTCTGGGGATTTCTTCCAGAAGTTGCAGGCTTATTGGCATCTGGCACTTGATTCACTCCCAACTTCCTTCTCCCAGGATCTCCCAAATGCTCTGAAATGCTTGTTCTGCTCTTTATGCAGGAAACTCAAATTCATGCTGATCAGGTCCTACTGAATGCCACCCCCAATGCCCCCTCTTTCAGCTGACGTGAGCAGCATTAGCTGCTGTCTCAAGCCTGGCCCATGGCTCCAAGAAGAGAAAGAATATTTTGGGGATTTTTTTCCCTCCATGGCATCAAAGTTCCATGTCTTCCTTCAAGGTTGCTTCTTCCCAAATAGTCTTTGGATTAAGAACAATTAAACAAGAAACAGGCATTTTTGAGAAAGATAATTATTTAGTATTTTGACACCCAAGAAAAATATCCCTAGTCTTTTAATAGTTAATTTGGAGATTTCTAGGAACCATCCATCTTCATCTTTTCTGTAGCTGGGAGTTGGCCAGAACTGTCTCGCTACTTTATTTCAAGTCAGTTGGCCAGTTCCACAGAAAATGACACTGTAATGTTCTAATAATGCAATGGATAGTGTTAGTACTTCGTTTACAGAGACTCAAAGAGTTGTCCGACCCCCACTTTTTTATCCATTAAACCAGGGATTCATTTTCCATATTCAAGGCTTTCTAGGCTAATACCAAGAAATAGCTGGCTGGGACATGGAACTCTGGCTCTCAAAAACATCTCTGCAAGTACTAGCTCATCCTAGCCAAGTATGAAAGCTACCAGCTCATACTAAGCAAGAAGAGCAAAGAGAGAGCAATGAACATCGATCCTTTCTTGCTCTTCCTTAGTATCACACACAATCCACCAGACACTACAGCACTTCAGTATCAGCAGAAACCATGCACATGCAGGAAGTCCACAACATGCAAGTGGGGAGCGCATTCCTGGAAAATGGGGTGGGGTGATGTTCCCTCAAGTTCCCCTCAAAGGGTGAGTGGAGGATGTGGGAAACAGCAGCCCTGGCCTCTTTTCCTGCTTCCGCACACAGCATGCAGAACAGGGGCGATACCTTTGGGGTGGGTGGAAAGCTTCGTTCCGGGACAGGGGAATTGGCTGTCTTCCCGCTGTGCTTCTTTGCCTCCCAGTTCTCTGCTGGGCTGCCCGTGTCCCCAGCACGGAAGGTATGGCTGCCCAGAGCTTCTTCCAGGGAGGAGGGCAGCGGGCGGGTAGGAGTGAGGTCTTGGGTGGGAATAGACGGTGGAGGAGGGATGGGGATGGGGGGTGGAGTGCGTTGCACCCAGGGTGAGGACGAGGCACTCATATGGCCCGATGAGGGAAGAATGGGGGGTGCCGAGACTTTGGGGGGTGGGTTGGAGGATGGAGGGTGGGGCATCACAGGTAAGGCAGAGGCAGACTTGGGGGGATAGTAGAACATGTCCAAGGGGATGTCATCCAGGTCAGTGGTGTGGAGGTGCAGCCCACCTGCAAAGCGTCTCAGAGGTGGGGCCAGAGGGGACACGGAAGGCAGAGGAGGTGGGGGCCCTGTGGTCATCTGGGGGTTGCAAAGAAGTTCTGTAATTATCAGACGAGTGCTCTATTCCACAGTATATTGAATATGATGTTCTTCTAATATGTTTCTCTTGCTGCTGGGGACCCACCACCCTCAAACCAGAGCCAGGGGGTGTCGCTTCTCTGGCACCTGGTGTTCAGCTGAGCCCCATACCAGACAGCCAGTGGGAAGTGTCCCATACAGGGGAGGTCCCAAGTAATACCATACATGGGTGATAAATTAGGTGCCCAAATAATTAATCATCTAAATAGGAACATTTAACAGTGACAGAAGCACTTGCAGTAATTACGCCAGAACAACAGGTCCACTTAGGACCATCTCAGACCAGGTAGAATTTGGTCACTCCGGAGATAAGTCAGAAAAACAGAGTTGTCCCCCCTTCCAAGAGAGGAGGTGGGAGTGGGCTGGTGGGAGGGGTGGGCCAGTAAGCCCTGCCAGAGGCATCTTGCCTGCCGCTGACCCCAGGATGGGTAATGCTGAAGGCCACAGGAGTGTCGTGTGGGGAGGGGGCTCTGTTACCTCTGGAATCTCATTATCAGCAGAGGAAATCTGCTCAAGGCGCGTCTGACAGAGCCTTTCCACCCAATACTGAATCTTTTCTGATTCCTCGAGGTCTTCCCGCTCTGTCTCAGACACCTGGGACCAGGACCAGGTCAGCCCAAAAGGACAGGACAAAGGCACATATGTTACATGTGGGCAGCACACTGAATCAGTGGTATAGAGACACTTCTTTAAAAAAAAAACCCAGAGGATGGGCCTCCCCTGGTGGCGCAGGCGGTTGAGTGCAGCTCTGTGAAGCTGTCCACAGCCTCTGCAGCACCAGCTCGATCCTGGCCTGCTGGCGAGGGTCCCACATGGCAGGGCAGACCTCTCCTGTCATGCCTGCTGCTCCCCTCAGCAGTGTATTTCATCAGTCTGCCTGTTCTGTTCCCCGCTCTTTTTCTGGTGAATCCTCTCCCCCTCCCAAGCATCTGGCCTGTACCCTGGTTCTTGTATAAACAAATAAATCTTTTTTAAAAAACCAAAAAAACAAACAAACAAAAACACCCCATAGAGCCTCCCTGGTGGTGCAAGGGGTTAAGCATTGCACTATGAAGCTATCTGCAGCCTCTACAGCACAAGTTCAATCCCCTGCCGGCCAGGGAGACCTACATGACGCAGCAGACCTCTCCTGTCTCGCCCGCTGCTCCCCTCAGCAGTGTATTTCAGTCAGTCTGCCTGTTCTGTTCCCCACTCTGTCTCTGGTGAATCCTCTCACCCCCCGCACCTCTGGCCTATACCTAGCTCTTGTATGCATAAATAAATAAATCTAAAAAAAAAAAAAAAACTGCATAGATGTGGGCAATAAGAGGGAAAGGGTATTGGGTGTCAGGTCAACTTAATGGCACCAATGGGCAAAATCTGAGAATGGAGTCCTGAATTGTATGAGGGTCACCTTATCCCCAGGATTCCCATGAACCCTGAAGCCCTTATGGTCCTCCAAGAAGATCCTTTTGTAGGCTCTGAAAACATTCCAAGAGTTTGACTTTTTTTTTCTCCCTCTAGGCTGCCTTGTTCTTAGAATCACAAGTTTGTAGCAAATTTATTCCTTATGTCAGATCTAATGTACTTTACATTTTCCAGGACTTCTCTGGTTTTATAATCTAATCAGCTTGGCATTCTGATTCATGGATGCATTAAAGAGAAGCAGCACCAATAAGATCTCCAACAGTTAGGGAGTTAAAGTAACCCAGCTCACCCACAAAATAGGGATCATTCTTTTGAGAAGGCTGGGCATGTTTTGAAGACAGCTTTAGATACATTCCCAGGTCCAAGAGGTCTAGCCTCAGGCACATATCCTATGTGATGGGAGCAGCTTCAGACTCACAGCCTGATCAATTGGGGGATAGCCTCAGCCCCGCTGCCTGCACAAATGGGTTAGTCTCAGAACCAAATCCCCAGAGCCCAGATTGACTGGGGAAACCTGGTCTTGGATTCAGAACCTGGGCAGGGGGAGGTCAAATTGACATAGACCTAATGATAGATGGGTGGAAGGCTAACTTCAGATCTAAAAGGGGTAAGCCTCAGACTCATCCCCTGCAAAGGGAGGCCTACTCCTGCTCATACTCTGACAGGGTGGGAGTGAAAGACCAGGTGGGTAGAGGCCTAACCTAAGACCTACAATCTGGGCAGACAGGCTAGTCTCAGACCCATACCTGAGCAAGAAGGCTAGTCTTAATTACAAACATACACCTAATCTAGAAGTTAGCCTCAGAAGAACCTGGGTAAGGGGGGTGATCTCATTCTCCAGACTGGGGAGGGGGCAGGACTTACTCCATTCTTGGACTCCATTTGGGGAGAACAACTCCAGTTGGTTCCATGGGGAATATAGCATGTGGGGAACAAGCAAACTGTATCCCAGGGCTGCTCACCTGGCCCGTGAGCAGGACACATACCTCCTGGGCCAGCCGGTTGATCTTTAGTTGCTTTTCCTTTTCCAGCATTTCCTCTTTCTCTTTGTAAAGCTTTTGCTCAAATTCCAGTTCCTTCTTATTCTTTCTCAACTCCTGCAGGCTGTCATACTTGGCTTTCTTCTTATCTTTTCCTTTCTGAGCAGATGTGGCATTGTTTACATGACAAGGGGTACAAAGTAGCATGGACACTGGCACAGCAGGCAAACAGGGCATTCAATTTTCAGACAACCAGCACAGACTGAATCCCTCCCCCCAGCTCTGCCTCACCACCCTGGACACTGGACCTCCCATGCTACCCACTACAGAGTGGGAGGCACACTACCATTGCCAGACAGAAGAACTGGTTAACCAGTTCCCTAACTAGCCGTGTTGCCATGACTAAGTTCTCTAACTTCTCTGGGCCTGGCTGAATCATCTCCAAACTGAAGGAAATACCTGCACATAGACTTGCTATCCTGAGCCAAAGAAACAACACCCATGAAAGTACTTTATAAACTGCAAAATGCTGTATAAATAAAAGACATTGCATTTATTTCCCAATATCTGAGTACATGCCTTCTCTACCATCTGGATGTTCAGATACCCCAGATGCATCCTGAGAGGCTCTAGAGAAAATCTAGAAGAACTGAGCAACTTCATTTGTAGAGATCCTCTAATTTGATTTAGAAGAGGTGGAAACAAACCTCATACCTCAGAGAACAGAGCCAGGGACATCAGATTTTGTCCCAATGCTTAAGTTCCAAAGCATTTCATCCTAAAGAATCCAAACAGCTTTTCCTTCTGAACTAGGTCCTGAAAGGATGATTAGACAGAAGCAACAGGCCTGGGAGATGGAGTGCTGGGGGAAGGGGGAAGTTGGCCTGCTTTTTGCTGGCCATTAGGGCTTAAGAAGATTTGAGAGGGGATATGTTTATAGCAGCACTGTTTACAATAGCTAAGCTTTGGAAACAATCCAAATGCCCAAAAATAGATGACTGGATCAAGAAGATGTGGTACATATACACAATGGAATATTACTCAGCATTCAAAAAAGATAAACACATGCAATTTGCAGCACCATGGATGGCGCTGGAAGGGATCGTGTTCAGCGAAATAAGCCAGAAAGAAAAAGAAAAATACCGGATGGTCTCACTCATAGCAGGAATCTAGAAAACTTAAATAAGGGTCCAGGAAAAACAATAACTATATGAAAGTATGGGCCTCCCCAGTGGCGCAGTGGTTGAGCTCTGGGTTGCGAAGCTGCCCGCAGCCTCTGCTGCGCCGGTTCGATCCCCGGCTGCTCCCCGGCCACCAGAGGAGGGTCCCACATGGCGCGCAGACCTCTCCTGCCACCCGCTGCTCCCCTCAGCAGTGTACTTCGGTCCTTCTGCCTGCTCTGCTCCCCGCTCTGGCTCTGGTGAATTCTCTCACCCTCCCGCGCTTCTGACTGTACCCAGTGCATGTATAAACAAAACAAACAAACAAACAAACAAATAAATAAGTAAAACATGCCTCTATTAAAAAAATTAAAAAAAAAAAGAATAACTATATGAAAGTAAAAATCAATATCAACAAACAACTATGAACTAGAGACACTCTATGGGGGGTGTGGAGCAGGGAGGGGAGGGATTGGGGTCAAAATAAGGGGGTCGCAATTGTATGGGGAATATAAAAATAAAATTTATAATTAAAAAATGAACAATGATGTAAAAAATATATAAATAAAAAGAAAAGAAAAGAAAAAAAAAGATTTGAGAGGGGAGATGCAGGGCAAACAGACTCATTTTTCCTGTTGGAACTAGACCCACAGTCTGTTTCCCTAGCAGCAATCCCTCGGGATTGCAGGGAAGCGAGGGAGTAAAGAAGGGAGAGAATGAACATTGATGGACAGCCTGTATGGCAGGGGTACACTGATTATCTTATAAATAGGCATTATCCCTTTTCTTAATGAAGAAGCCAAGTCTCAGAAAGAAGTCCCTTGTCTGATATCAAACATGTAGTAAGTGGTGGTGCCAGGATATGGACCCAAGTCTTTCAGGTTCCACAGCTTTTCTTCTGTGCCCTGATGAGCTGCAGACAATGGGAGCATGGCACAGGGGAGGGTCAGGCCCATCACACACAGCATGGAGGACAGAGCTAGCACTCAGGAGAGAGGGCAGCAGAGAGAGTTCAACACTCTGGGGGAAGGAGAAAACCTGCATGCTCACTGAGCTCACCCCCCCAACAAGTCTTCCTGGGGCCTCCTTTTAGAATTCCTGCAACATCCCAGCAATCGAGGCTGAGAATGAGGAATTTCATTTCCCAGCAATGGACACAAAACTTAGGGCACAGGGGCCTCCCCTGGTGGCGCAGTGGTTGAGTGCTGGGCTGTGAAGCTGTGCACAGCCTCAGCAGCGCGGGTTTGATTCCCTGCCACCAGGCGAGGGTCCCACATGGCGCGCAGACCTCTCCTGCTGCCCGCTGCTCCCCTCAGCAGTGTACTTCGTCAGTCTGCCTGTTCTGCTCTCTGCTCTGGCTCTGGTGAATTCTCTCACCCTCTTGCGCTTCTGACTGTACCCAGTGCTTGTATGAATAAATAAATAAATCTTTTTAAAAAAAAAAACTTAGGGTACAGCTGGAGGGTGTTGCGGATCATTACAGACCTATGACTGTGTCATCCTGCCTCCCCTCCAAAAGACACTCCCACTCTGAGCCCAGGTAATTTGTTCTGGAGTTGGTCCCCCATCCAGGAGCAGTCTATAAAGACTTGGAGAAGTGGCTGTCATTGCTTCAGAGTTTGGCCTGGTTCTTTGCCTGTGCTGTTCACTAGATTCTTGGCTCAGCTGATGGATGAATCCCTGCCCTCATGTTATAGATTCAGGTAGCAATTCCCCGAGAGGAGACAGAAACATTCTGCCTAATGGTCACTTGCTAGAATAGGGGTCTGACCTTGCACAGGGACTACCATGAAGGAATGGCCATTTTGGTTAAAAAAAAAAAACACCCAAAAAAACAAAACCTAAAATTTTAAGAGCCAGGGCTCCTGGGTTGGGGCAGGCAGATGTGACAATTTCTGTCCCATCTCAAGAAATCAGCCCCATAGCATTGCCTACTGATTTTATACCAACCCGCAATGTATGGGTCACTTAGTTGTGTGTTAATTTGCCTCCCCTGCTTAACTGTTGACTCTTGCAAGTAGGGCTGGTCTGTGTGATTTACTAAGCAGTTCTGGTGAAAGTAGTTCTGGTGAATTCAAACCCATGAATCCTTTAGGCCCTGGCACAGACTTTGTGGGGTCACAGGCCTGAGGGCCTTGAGCCCCAGAGGTACTTACTGCCAGGTTAGGAATAGAAGACATTGAGTCTATCTTTTCCAAAAGGGGGGCTTTGTGCATTGCTGGTCATGGCCATGGACAGCCACTGGTATCGCCCATGGACTCAGAGTTCCAGCTGTTGAGGACAAGTGTCTCACATGGCTCTAGAGAAAATGATGGTGGATTTTCAGAGCCAACAGGAGGGACATGATTCTATTGTCCTTTTAGCTGCTAGTTAAACTCAAGGCAAACATTCCTTTTGGTTAAATTGAAAGGAAATGATGGGGTTGGCTGTTCTCTTGCTTCTACCTAGAAGCAATTTTCCTCTCATTTGGAAATGAAATGAAAACCAAAACACCAGTTCTTTCTGGAATGACTGAACTTAATGAGTAGGGAGCAAATGACCCTACCTTTTACCAAAAATTTTCAAGTGACCTGATTGCTGATGTGGGTGTGGGTATGTGGTCTTACTAGGTCAGTCCTAGGAGAGAGACAATATATAAAGAACTAGGAATTTAACCCAATGAGACAGAGTCGGGCTGTAAAATGAAGAGGGCTATTTCATGAAACGAAATTCTTTCTGAGACCATGATGGTGTGAAAAGGAATCCCTCCCCCAGGTGCTCTGTCCTATATGTAGTCAATATTACAAATCAGGACCTGTGTGCCTAGGTAAAGATTCTCACCTCTGCAGCAATAATATCGCTGTTTATCGTATCTCAACAGCAGCCTTAAAAATTGGAGTAAGGGGACAGATGGTTCCAGCATATCAGATATTCCCATTTTACAGGCAGAGAAATTACACATTACCATTACCCACCTGCCAATGCTTTGGTTTCTGGGGGTTGATGTCCTGACAGAAAGAGCCAGTTGCACGATAACACTTAAATGAGTTCACCAGATTTATGCTGATGCCAGATTTCCAAATACCAAGTCATTGCAAATGTTCAATTTACAGATATTAACAGCAGCGTTCTCATAATCAAATGCCAAGGTGATTTAGAAAGAAAAAGGACAAGCGAGTTTAATGGGGCCTGGAGATAGAGTAATAAGATTTAGGGAGAAATTGCAAGGCCCCAGAGACAAGAAAATGCATTATCCTTGGCACATGCAGGGTTATTTGTTACAGTTGCTGTGTTTCCGTGTCCCAACCTGAGGCAGCAAATCCCCCACCTCGGCAGCCCGTCTACACCTGGCAGGGTCCACCACATCACCTGTGATTGTTCACCCAACCTCTGTCTGACCTTGGTTTCTGGTCCTGGCCTTTGATTCTACTTGACAGAAATAAAACAGAAGTTTCCTGCTACAGCCCAGCCCTTGCCCTATGCCCACTGGAGGCAGTGCTAAGCAGTCAGTGCCTGATGGTTCTTGGGAGGGGGGTCTCGCTCTGTCATCCTGTGACAGAGCTCCGCCACCTGATGTCAGCCTGAGACAGAGGCACAGAGGGGGTTAGCCCTGCAAGTGAGCAGGCTGAGTTACACTGTTTGGAGTTGACAGGAAAAGAAATAAGGTTTGAGAAAGGCAAAAACCCACGGCAAACTCAGCAGCAAACCAGCACGGCACTCAATCCTGTCCTACCTTCCGGATGGTTGGGAATTTGCCATCATAACGATAAAACCACCCAAATGCTACAAGAACACAGAGAACAAAGTGATAAGACCTGGTTCACCTCAGCCAGAGCCTCAGGGGCAGCAGCTAGGAGTGGGGTTTGTAAAAACCGGATGTCTTGGTGAGAAGAACAGCAGCTCTGGCAGACGCAATCACAAAACTATATCCTCTGTCCAGCTCTCTACTTACCTGACCTCACCTGGGGTGTAACGCATGCCCAAGACCACCCAGGAAAGGCCCCGATCCCAGGCCCTGGGCTCCTGTCAACTGCCTCCCCCAGGACACTAGTTTCAGAAGTCAGTGCCAAGAAACCAAAGAGAAAGCCCCTTGTGGAAGGAGGAACTTTTCCAAATGGCAGCCATAATCTTCAAACACAAAGCCCCGTTGAAAGAGAGCAAGGCCTCTCCAGACTGAGGTCGGGTGCCTTCATCCAAGAAATGGCTGGAGACAATGAGGGCCTGGGACTCTGCCTAGAACTGCTGCCAGACAGAACAAAACTGTCTTGTCCCACAATGCAGGCCACATCCTCAGCATCAAAAGAGAAGGTCATGGCAGGGGTCAGCTCTGGGAAGGACTGCTCAGACAGCAGCAGGCAGAAACTCTGCCCCCAGGAAAGAGTATCCCCAGCCAGGTCAGATAACCAGAGCATCAGGCCCAGCTGTACCCAGGCAACAGCACAACAGGGCAATACCTCAAACGTGAAGCTCACTGGGTCAGGCGCAACGGCTTAAAATAATTATCCAGGGCCTCCCTGGTGGCACAAGGAGTTAAGCAACGCACTGTGAAGCAATCTGCAGCCTCTGCAGCATGCGTTCGATCCCTGGCCATCCAGGGAGCTACCCACATGGCGCAACAGATCTCTCCTGACTCCCCCGCTGCTCCCCTCAGCAGTGTATAACAGTAGATCCGCCTGTTCTGCTCCCCACTCTGTCTCTGGTGAATCCTCTCACCCCTGCACCTCTGGCCTGTGCTCCAGCTCTTGTATGCATAAATAAATAAATCTTCAAAAAAAAAAATTATCTATCCTTGACCAGCTGGTGTTCTGGAATAGGATCTTAAAAGCGCCCCCTACTGGACCGAGCACAACCCACTTAGTTGCTAGATCTTGGGGCGCTGCAGGGAGTTCTCGAGGAGAGGCCAGAGCAGCAGAGGAAGGACTTGGGCTTGAGCAGGACTTAAGTATTTGAACCAGTTGTGCACCAGTTGACCTTTCTGCCTGGCCCCAAGTCCTGTTCCCACAGTTACAGGTGCAGTGCTTGGGCCAGGTTTGGAGGCGCATCACAGACTCTTGTGGTCCCCACTACATGTTGGCCTCCTCTCAGCTGAGTGTCTTGGCTGGCAGGAGGAGGAAGGCAGAGCAAGTGAAGCAGCAAGGCCAGGGAGCAAAGCGGGGGACCGCAAACCTGCTTTCCCTGTTCCTTCGCGCCTCCTTTCGGGGTGTCCGCCAGCTCTTGCGCCACTCCCTCATTACCTACCCAGGGAAAGAAGAGGACGCTGATGAACCAAGACTTGGGTGACCAAGAGGCCCAAGGTGCTTCCTGGGGAGTCCTTCCCAGGAGCCTGGGGCCAGCTTCCCTCATGGGAGCTGTGAGGTCAGGGGCAGGAACAAGGTGCAGGGCCGAGGGCAAAGGCTTCTTGCTCTGGGATGCTACATACTTTCAATCTTGGTCACTTTAGTTTCTCTTTCCATAAAATGGGCAAGTAACAGGGGCCTGTGATCTGACAGCAATGTGAGAACCATTTTGTAGGGTGCTCGGTTGAAACTTCAGTAGTGCAGTATGAGGGATGGGAATCTTGAGTATTAGGTACATTTGATGCCAAGGGCCTGCCAGGGCAATGTTGTCCTGGCTTCTTCTCATCACCCTTGGAATTCCAGCTCCCTGCTGTGGGGTAGGCAGCAGATGAAAGTGAGGGATTCTGAGGAGGTGAGGCGATCCCAAAGGCTAGAAGGGGCATATGTGGTTAGGAAGACATGAATTTTGACATAATGTGGAGAGAACAGCAAACTGTTCATTACAGTGGTTTGGTCCCCTGGGACCCTGGAAGGTAGTGCTTGAGGTGGTTGTGAGTTGTTAACTAATATTTCAAAATATTTATTACAAATGAACAATTAACCTATGGAAAGGCTGTAAATTAAACCCCCTCGCTTTTAGCTCATTTTATGTTTGTGTAACAGTGGGACACTGACGTTTTCTTGCTAACAAGGATAATATAACAAAACAATGGGGACATAAATGATTACTTAATAGTTTGATATGAAAAAAATCAACTTCCAAACCACCCCAGCCTACTGGGGGTAGGGGCTATCGATGGGGTTCTTAATGGGGAGAGAAGAAGGGAAATCTCTTGTTCAAACCTCTTCATCTCCCAAGGATCTTTCTAGCTTTGCGATCCATAATAAAATTTCATTCCCCCCTAGTCCCTGTTGTTTTAACTGAGGAAAACTCTTCTGGGGGCTTCTGTGATAGTATGTCCTGGTCTTGAGAGCTCAGTGTTATGTTGGGGTTCTGCGGGTCGACCATGGGTAGGTGGATGGTGGTGAGGGGACAGTGGATCCCACCCTCATTGTTACAAGGAGTGGCTCCATTTCCTAGATAAGAGATGCTCTATAACCTTTCTTTTCTGTTCAAAAATGAATGGTCCGCCCCTCACAGGCACAGACACCTGAGTCAGCTATAATCTGCCAGGTAATTGGGCCCCAAGGTTGGAGAGTGACCATGGAAAAGCTGACTCAGTCTGGTCCTGCTGGCCCAGAACATTCCAGCTTCCCAGAAATGGGAAGAGAGGCAGGAATTGAGCTGGCTTAGAGGCCTTACTGCATTTCCTGACTTATCTCCAAATTAGCATTAAATTGCTGGTGTATATGAAGATAGATGGAGACAAACACAGCTGCCTCCGTTCAGGCCAGCAGACAACAGCCATCAATTTCATGCTTTCTGGCATCCCCTCAGAAAACATTTTTATCCTAAGCAAAGACAAAAGTTCTTGCTCCTTCTATTCAAAAATCCTGATTTGCCTTTTAAAAAGCACTAAATAAATAGCTAGGTAGACAAATGGTTTTTGTTTTCTATCACTCCTGAGCGAGTGTGTTTGCTCTGAAGACAAGAACCAATTTCTAGGAAGGTACTAAATTGACTAGGATTAGTTTCATGAGAGGAGAAGCAATTAAAATCGATTTCTCTCTTTCTGAAGCTCCTATTTCACTCATAAGAGCAAATTAGTTCTCTGTTATTATTACCAGGAATTTAGCTCTGGTCACATTCTCAACTAATACAGAATGTCATGGGGGAGGTTAATGAGAACATGCTTTGTCCTTCTGAGAGAACCCTCAGGTGACACTGTGGGCTAATACCAGGAAGGAATGTTCTGGGAGCTATTTACGCTGCACTGGGGAGGAGTAAAATGGAACCATCTAGATACCCTGCACCTCTCCCTTGACCCAACTGGATGTCCCTTTAGGACTTGGGTATCATCTGATGGGGCCAGAGCTGTCTAGACCCTATCACAGGATCCCACACAACAGAGGGGGGGAAACTTGGTTCTTGGGTGCAGGTTAACCCCATAACTGGAGGTTCCCAGGTCAGCTGAGCATAATCAGCTGGAGTAGAACCTGCTTCATGTCAAGTACAGATCAAACAATTGTAAAGTGGGAGTAAAGGCCCAACTAGGCATCCTGGTTGTTTTTTGCCAGGGCCCCCAAACTGCCTTGTTCCTGGTAGCCCACCACTAACCCACTGAAGAAGCATTGAGGTTAAGTCCCTCTGCCTTGCCCTTTGACAAGCCATCCTGGGAGTTGGAGTTGAAAGCCTGTGGACAAGGGAGCCATGGAGGTCTGGACTGACATGAGAAGTGAGAACACGGGACAGATGAGGAAAGGAGATGGGAAGAGCAGAGGGTGCTGAGGCTGCAGGATGATCAAGGTTTAGTGTCTGGGAGGGGGGTACAGGGGACCCCAGTCTTCTGCCAACTCAATCCTTGCAGAGATGTAACCTCATAGGATGCTGGTGGTGGGAGCACTAGGGAAGCTCTTCCCACGGTTGCCTGTCAGCCTTGGCCCACCAGGGTCCTCTTTAATGTGAGCCTCTTCCCCTCCTTCTAATGCCATTTCATGAGCCCCAGGAGCAGTTCATTTTTGCCATAGCTCTCCATTCCCTCTTCAGTACCCCCAAACACCAGGAGGGGTCCATCTCCCTGTCTATGTTGTAGGGGAGAGCCTGGCAGTAGGCCCCCGGGACAAGGCGGCCAGACAACCCCTGGAACATGGCTCTCTCTCCATGAAGAAATGCAGCCCAGAGAGCAGGGGCCACTCACCTGGGGAGGCGCTGGTGAGTGCAAGAAGACTAGCATCTCTGTCAAGAACCTCCAGATTCTAGAAGGAAATGTCATTCCTTTCCCAGAAAATGATACATACACTTTGGCTTTCGAAGGGGCACTGGGTGCACCTCGGCAGTGATGGTTTTAGATGAGAGCAACTGTTCTTTTGGGTGCCAGTCTTCTTCCCACTGCTTCTTAAATTTCTCTTCCTCTTCCACGATCCTGAAATAAGATTCCCACACCTGTGAATGGAGCCCCCCTCTGCCTATCAGGGAGCCCCAACCAGCATGGGGAGAGGCCTCATGGTTCCAGCTGTGGTAAAGAAAACAAAGCCCCTGGTACTCGTATTCTAATAGAGTGTGCACATACCCCTGGCAATTATATAAGTCTATGTTCTAGCTACCCTAATACAATGGGCTTTCCTGAGGTTATGGAGTGGCAATAAATAAAAGGGGTTTCCCCAGGGTACAAGAAGGCAGGGTGACTCGATATGGAAGGCCTCTGGCTCATCACTCTCCCAGAGCACACTCACACCTACACAGACACAAGCGTGCACACATGCAGTCCGGTCACTCACTGTTCAATCTCCTTCCGGTATCGCTCATTTTCCTCTGCTGCCTTCTGGGCAATTTCCTTTTTTCTCCTGAAACACAAATGCAGATTGGCAGGTTGGAATCTATGTAAGAAGCAATCCTTATGGCTAATTCCTTTTTTAAAAAATATTTTATTTTATATAATTCTTACATCATTTTTCATTTTTGCACAATGTATGCATTTTTATTTTGGTTATATTCCCCATACAATTCCCACCCCCCCTTATTTTGACCCTAATCCTTCCTCCCTCCCTGCCCCCGCCCCTTAGGGCTAATTCTTGATTTGCAAAAGCTTTTAATATTTATTCCAGGTTCCCTTCCAAAGATGCCTGGGCCAGATCTGGATGCTGGGGAGGTGGATCCAGCAGTATCTGGGCCCTGTGCTCCTGTGTAGTTCTGTGTGACACTGCTGAGCAGAGCCTGCACTGTGGGAGCCGGGAGGCAAATCAGTGTGGGCTTCCTTGACTGCTAAACACTTAGAAAAAGTGACTGGTGATAGGTAAGGTCTGGCCTGAGTGAAGTCCTTCTGGAGGAGGGCCCCAGACTCCAGGTAGCTGGGGCTACCCACTGAGGCCAGAGCTATGTGCTGAGGGAATGCAGGGGATAGTTCTCCAGGCTAATTCTGTGATAGGGGAGATGGATAGATCCTCCCACCTTCCTTTCCCAAATTCTGCTCTTAGACTGGATCTGGACTTGGAGTTTTTTTGATTTACGAATTTCTCACCCTATTTATTCTGAGTCCATCTGGTTTGGGGTTGGGGAGGCAGTTATCACCATAGAAGGACAGTCAGACAGCCTGGATGTAAATCCCAGCTGGGCCATCTGTGACTTCATACACAAGTGGCTTAGCCTCTCTGAAGCTCAGTCTTCTCACCTCTAAAATGAGTTAATACCATTTATCTCTCAGATGGAAATTAAATTAAGTAATATACACAAGGCCCATGCCAGCCACATGACCGGTACTCAACAAATGTTAGCCACTGCTAATAGGATCCTCATTTCCATATTCCTGGAAATCAGAGCTCTCCTCTCCTCAGGGACTCTCTCCCCAGGGGTCTGGAGGCAGGGAGTGGATATGCTATCACTGGACCTATCTGGCCTGAGGACAGGCCTCAGGGGCAGAGGATGAGGAGGATCCAGGGAGCAGTGGGCAGGAAACAAGTCAGGTGGGGCCGCAGGTGGTTTGGAAGGCCAGGGAAGGAGTGTCCTGGGTGTTACACTCACTGCTGCTCCATCTCCTGCTGCTCCTGGAGGATCTTGTTGGACTCCATTGCCAGTCGCTTCTGCATCAGAAGCTCCTGCCGCTGCAGTTCACGCTGCCGCACCTCCGCCAGCCGCTCCCGCTCGGTCATGAACAGTTCCCGGCCCTGGTGGGGAGAAAAGAGGCCCCATGCTCAGTCCCTTGGGGAATTAGGGTGTCCACTGCCCCAGTCTTGGGAGTCAAGGTGCAGGCTGTCTTCTTATTGCAATGCCCCTCAGTGTCAGGCACTGTGGTTCCTGCTGTCTCTGACCCAAACTTGTCCTGACTGGGTAGGGATCCTCTCCTTCAGCTGTGTCAGAGCTTCAGGGACAGAGGCCCCTTGGCCCTTTACAGCAGTGTGTGATGCAGATCAGGAGTCTGAGTGACTGAGACTGGAGGTCAGGGGTCATGGAGCCCTCCCCAGTTCATTCTGCACTTACAGCTCCAGCTACGATGGAGATGGTCAGGCTGCGGCTACTCTTCAGCACGTTCACTGCCTGTGGGGACAAGTGGACAGTCCGTGAGGCCTGGCAGATCAGAGCAATGGCGGCCTCTTGAGAGCACAGGAAGTGTAAGATGCTGTGGCAGGGGGCGGTGGGAGAAAGGGGAGGGCAGAGATGATCATGACCGACAGTAAAAACTATCTCACCTCTTTGTGGTCCAGGTTGGAGAAGTCTATGCCATTAACTTCAACAATTTGGTCTCCTGTCTGGTGGAGAAATGAAGAGGGATCAGAGAGTATGAATTATCTGTATACATGCTCCTCTACAGGAAGGGTCCCTCTTGGGGGCCAGGGTTTAGATGCTGGGTCTTCAAGTGGCTACACCTCAACTCCACCCAGTGAGCAGAAGAGTTGGAAAGCTCTGATTGGGTTCTGGGAGAACCTCAAGCCCACCTCTCCACCCTAGATCTCGTTTACTAGCTGCTAATATTACACCATTAGAGGTTCATTTCTTTGGTTAAATTTATGATATTTGTTTTAAAAAGAGAATGTAGACACGGAAATCTGTGGGCTTTTCATATAGCAGAGGCTGTGCTGAGTCATAATAGATAATATTTATTGATCCCTTTACT
This sequence comes from Talpa occidentalis, assembly GCF_014898055.3. Taxonomy (NCBI): domain Eukaryota; kingdom Metazoa; phylum Chordata; class Mammalia; order Eulipotyphla; family Talpidae; genus Talpa; species Talpa occidentalis. Next base: position 32,465,626 of record NW_023603184.1, read on the forward strand.
ATGTGCCAGGCACAGTCCTAAGTGTATGCTTAGGACTCATTAACTCATTTAATTCACACAATGACTCTAAAAGGATATTTATTACACCTGTTTTATGGGAGAGAAACTGAAACACACAGAAACAGGAAGTAACTTGTCCAAGGCAGAGATTAAGAATTTCAATTTTGGCATCAGGTCACCTAGGTCTGAATCCCAGTCTTAACATACTAAGCACATGAGCTTGGAAAAAAATCACATGCTTTCCCTAGGTCTTGGCTTCCTCATTTATAAAATGAGGACAAAGATACTACCTAATTCTCAGAGTTCTTGTACATTTTAAAGGACTTAGAACTATGTCTAGCCATTAAACAATGATTATTATGATTATTATTATTACTACATTCTAAAACTTAGGACCAAAGACTCTCAAGCTGGTGTAGACTACAGAAAGGGTCAGTGAAGCCTTTGGGGTGAGGGGGAATGTGGGAATCATCAGCCAGTGACTTCTAAGAGAGGGCTGTGTGATCAGTCTGACTCCACACTTGACTGGGGCCCCAGTGGGACCAGTCCAGATCACTTACCTCCAAGCCCACTTCTGCAGACAGGGAGCCAGGCTTCACATGGCTGATGAAGATGCCAGGCTTCTGGATGGGACCACTGGAAATGCTGTGGAAGAGGTGGGAAATGAAAGAGCCTCTGTTTTGCTGCACTTGCTCATGTCCTAATATGCAGTGTGACAGATAGCCCCTCTGAATTTAGATCAGCCATGAACTCAGTGCCCACGTCCCTCCACTTTCTCACTACGCAGACTCATTTCCCTGTGGCAATAGCCACACACAACTACTTGTAATTCCTTCCTACCATCCCCTCACCCAATATATCGCAAATGATGTTTTTTCTCTCTTTCTAGTACCTTCCTATTTATTCCCTTAGACTTAAATGCTATCTTTACAGGTTTTCATCAAACTCCTTATTCTACCCCAAGACTAAGTGAGTTGCTCCCTTTCCAGTGCTCCTAGAGTAAGGAGCACTTGTACTGTAACTGTGCCCCCCCCACCACTACCTGTGGCAGACATTATTAATTGATCACAGCACTTTCCCACCAAGCCTGGACACAGTCTTAAGAGTTCTTTTCAAAGCAGGACTTCAAGCAACCACTACTAACTGATTAGACACAGTACAGGATAGGAAACCTATTTGTCATCCCTGACTCCGAATGCACCTTCATTGGAGTCCTTGTCACTCTATGCTGTAGTTACTGGGTAGTTGGCTTCTATATCAGGTTGTAATCTCCTCAAAAGGAGGGGCTTTTATCACTTATACTTGGCAGAAAAATGGTGAAGAAATGTGAATGAATGGAAATAATAAGAATTTATATGATAATCGCTAATGTGTACCAAGTGCTTACTATCCGCCAGGCACTAAGCTTGGTACTTCTGTCATCTCACCCTCCCCACAAAAACCCACCTAAAAGGGTATTATTATCATCCTCAGTTTATAGTGGGAGATACTGGGGCTCAGAGTGCTAAAGTCCAAGGTTCTAGAGCTCATGGATGGCAGAGCAGGCGTTAGAAGCTTGATCTGTAACTATAGCACCTATGTGCTTAGCAAGAGTGCCCTCTGTGACCCAAAGTCTGTTTGTAATTCCTTGGTTGCCTTTTTTTTTTTTTTTTTTTTTTTTTTTTTTTTTTAATAAATTTTATTGTTATATTCCCCATACAATTGCAGCCCCCCCATTCTGACCCCAATCCCTCCCCTCCCACCCCCGCCCCCCTAAAAGTGTCTCTGGTTCATAGTTTTTTGTTGATTTTGATTTTCACTTTCTTATAGTTATTCATTTTCCTGGTCCCTTATTTAAGTTTTCTAGATTCCTGCTATGAGTGAGACCATCCGGTATTTTTCTTTTTCTTTTTGGCTTATTTCGCTGAGCATGATCCCTTCCAGCGCCATCCATGTTGCTGCAAATTGCATGTGTTTATCTTTTTTGAATGCTGAGTAATATTCCATGGTATATATGTACCACATCTTCTTGATCCAGTCATCTATTTTTGGGCATTTGGGTTGTTTCCAAAGCTTAGCTATTGTAAACAGTGCTGCTATAAACATAGGGGTGCAGGTGTTCTTTGGAATTGATGTTTCTGTGTCCTTTGGATAAATACCTAGGAGTGGAATTGCTGGATCATATGGAAGTTCTATGTTTAGTAGGTCCAGAAATCTCCATACAGCTTTCCACAGTGGTTGGACCAGTTTGCACTCCCACCAACAGTGCAGAAGAGTTCCTTTTTCTCCACACCCTCGCCAACATTTGTTGTTGCTAGTTTTTTTAATATGTGCCATTCTCACTGGTGTGAGATGGTATCTCATGGTAGTTTTGATTTGCATTTCCCTGATGACAAGTGATGTTGAACATTTTTTCATATGCCTGTTGGCCATTTGCATTTCCTCTTCAGAGAAGTTTCTTTTAAGCTCTTCTGCCCATTTTTTGACTGGATTATTTTCTTTGTTGTTGTTGAGTCTCATCAGCTCTTTGCAGATTTTTGTGATCAGTCCTTTATCATTAGTGTTGGGTGCAAAAATGTTCTCCCAGTTGGTGGGGTTTCTCTTTGTTTTTGTTATTGTCTCTTTTGCTGTGCAAAAGCTCTTTAATTTGATGTAGTCCCAGCTGTTTATCTTTGCCTTCACTATCACTGCTTTGGGTGATGTGTCTGTAAAGATGTCTTTGATGTGCAAATCACGTAGTGTTTCGCCTATATTTCCTTCTATATATTTTATGGTTTCAGGTCTTATGTCTAGTTCTTTAATCCATTTTGAGTTGATTTTTGTGTATGGTGTGAGGTGGTGGTCAAGCTTCATTCTTTTGCATGTAGCGACCCAGTTTTCCCAGCACCACTTATTGAACAAACTTTCTTTGCTCCAATGCATAGTCTTTGCTCCTTTGTCAAAGATTAGTTGACCATAAATCTGTGGGTTTATTTCTGGATTTTCTATTCGATTCCATTGGTCTGTATGTCTGTTCTTGTTCCAATACCATGCAGTTTTGATGATTATGGCTTTGTAGTATAGTTTGAAGTCTGGGAGTCTGATGCCTCCATTCCCTTCTTTTTTTTTCAGGAGAGCTTTGGCTATTCGGGGTTTTTGGTGATTCCATATGAATTTCATCAATAATTGTTCTATTTCTTTGAAGAATGACATTGAAATTTTGATTGGAATAGCATTGAATCTGTATATTGCTTTTGGTAGGATGGCCATTTTAATAATGTTTATTCTTCCAATCCATGAGCAGGGGATGTCTCTCCATTTCTTTGTGTCTTCTTCTATTTCTTTTAACAGTGTTTTATAGTTTTCTTTGTATAGGTCCTTTACCTCTTTTGTTAGATTTATTCCCAAATATTTGATTTTTTTTGTTTCAATAACAAAAGGGATGGTCTTTTTGATTTCTTCTTCTTCAGATTTATTGTTTGTGTATAGGAAGGCTACTGACTTTTGCGTGTTGATTTTGTATCCTGCCACTTTACTGAACTGATTGATGAGTTGAATTAGCTTTTCTGTGGAGTTTTTGGGGTTCTCTATGTATAATATCATATCGTCTGCAAATAGTGATAGTTTGACTTCTTCTTTTCCTATTTGGATTCCTTGGATGTCTTTCTCTTGTCTTATTGCCCTGGCTAGGACTTCCAGTATTATATTGAAAAGCAATGGTGAGAGTGGACATCCTTGTCTTGTTCCAGATCTTAATGGAATTGCTTTCAGCTTTTCACCATTGAGAATGATACTGGCTGTTGGCTTGTCATAGATGGCCTTTATGATGTTGAGGTATGTTCCTTGTATCCCAAGAATTTCAAGGGCTTTTATCATGAATGGGTGTTGCACTTTGTCGAAAGCTTTCTCAGCATCTATTGATATTATCATATGGTTTTTATATTTCTTTTTGTTGATGTGTTGGATAACGTTGATTGATTTTCGGATGTTAAACCATCCTTGTGCCCCTGGAATGAATCCAACTTGGTCGTGGTGAATTATCTTATGGATACATTGTTGGATTCTGATAGCTAAAATTTTATTGAGGATTTTTGCATCAGTGTTCATTAGGGAGATTGGCCTGTAGTTTTCCTTTTTTGTGTTGTCCTTGTTCGGTTTTGGTATTAGTGTAATGTTGGCTTCATAAAACGTGTTTGGTATTGTCCCTTCCTTCTCAATTTTTTGGAAGAGTTTGTGAAGGATAGGCACTAATTCGTCTCTGAATGTTTGGTAGAATTCATTTGTAAATCCATCAGGTCCTGGGCTTTTGTTTTTGGGGAGGTTTTTTATTACCATTTCAATTTCGCTAATTGTAATTGGTCTGTTTAGTTGTTCTATTTCTTCTTTATCTAGCTTTGGGTGATTGTAGAGTTGTAGGAATTTGTCCATCTCCTCTAGATTGTTAAACTTGTTTCCATATAACTGTTCATAGTAGTTACTGATTATTCTTTTGATTTCTGCTGTGTCCGTTGTGATTTCTCCTCTTTCATTGATGATCCTGTTTATTTGTGCTTTCTCCCTTTTTTCCTTTGTGAGCCTGGCTAGGGGTTTGTCTATTTTATTGATTTTTTCAAAAAACCAGCTCTTGGTTTCATTGATCTTTTGGATTGTTTTTTTAGTTTCAATTTCATTTATTTCTGCTTTGGTTTTTATTATTTCTTTTCTTCTACTGGTTTTGGGGTTTTTTTGTTGTTCTTTTTCTAGATCTTTGAGCTTCGAGATGAGGTTGTTTCTTTGCGTTCTTTCTTGTTTCTTGATGTGAGCTTCTATTGCTATATATTTTCCTCTTATTACTGCTTTTGCTGCATCCCATACATTTAGGATATTAGTGTCTTCCTTGTCGTTCAATTCAAAAAATTTTTTAATTTCTTCTTTGATCTCCTCATTAGTCCAATGGTCTTCCAGTAGTGTGGTTTTTAATCTCCATGAGGTAGGAAAGTTCCTTGCCTTCTTTTTATGGTTTATTTCTAGTTTGATGCCTTCATGGTCAGAAAAGATGGTTGATATGATTTCAATCTTGGTGTATCTGTTGATGTTTGTCTTGTGCCCCAGTATGTGATCGATCCTGGAGAATGATCCGTGTGCGCTTGAGAAAAATGTGTACTCCGTTTTTTTGGGGTTTAGTGTTCTATAGATGTCTGTTAAGCCTAATTGCTCTAGGTCCTTATTTAGAGCTTTGGTTTCTTTACTTATTTTTTGTCTTGTTGATCTATCCATTGTTGATAGTGGTGTGTTGAAGTCTCCCACTACGTATGTGTTTTCTCTGATGTCTGTTTTCAGAGAGGACAACAGTTGTCTGATATATTTTGGTGCTCCTTCGTTTGGTGAGTATATGTTAATGAGTGTTATTTCTTCTTGAAGTATTGTCCCCTTGATCATAATGTAGTGACCATTGGGGTCTCTTTTTATCTTTTTGAGTTTGAAATCTGTTTTATCTGATATAAGTATAGCTGTTCCTGCTTTCTTTTTTGGTCCATTTGCTTGTAGGATTGTTTTCCATCCTTTAACTTTGAGCCTATTTTTATCTTTTGTAGCTAAATGTGTTTCCTGGAGACAACAAAAGGTTGGGTTTTGTTTCTTAATCCAGGCTGCCACTCTGTGTCTTTTTATTGAAGAGTTTAGTCCATTTACATTTAGAGTTAATATTGATATGTTAACATCTGTATTTGCCATTGTGTTTGTCTTTCCTTTGATTTTATTTATTTATTCTTTTAATAACTTTTTTTTTTTTTTTGGCCTTCTTTCATTGTTATTCGTCCCTCTGAGGTTCTGGCTTTAGGACTCCTTGTAGTATTTTTTGGAGTGGGGGTTTAGTTGCAATGAAATTCCAGAGTTTCTGTTTGTCTGGGAAGGTCCATATTCTTTCTTCAAAGAGGAAGGAGAGCTTTGCGGGATAGAGTATTCTTGGTTGGCATCTGTTTTCTTGGAGTCTGTTGGCTATGTCCCTCCACTCTCTCCTTGCCCGTAGTGTTTCTTCGGAGAAGTCTGATGTCAGCCTGATTGGTTTTCCTTTGAATGTTATCTGTTTCTTCCCTCTTGCCAGCTTCATTATTTTTTCCTTGTCCTGGATTCTTGGGAGCTTTACTATTATGTGTCTTGCTGTATTTTTCCTTTCGTCGTGGAAGTTTGGTGTTCTTCTTGCTTCTTGTATATCAATTTTCAGCTCCTTCTTCACATTTGGGAAGTTCTCTTCAATTATCTCTTTGAATATTTTCTCTGTTCCTACATCTCTCTCCTCTCCTTCTGGTATTCCTATAACTCTTATATTTCCTTTCCTCATGGAGTCAGATAGTTCCCGAAGTCTTTCTTCGTTCTTTTTCCTTCGTACTTCTCTTTCCTTTTCTGTTTTGGTTCTTTTTATTTCTGTGTCTTCAAGATTACTTATTCGTTCTTCCATTTCATCTATTCTGCTTTCATTGCTTTTCCCAGAATTCTTTAGTTCTTCCATTAATTCTTTGATCTCCTGCATTTCTTTTACTTCCCTCTTTAGGGACTCAATTTCTTTCTTCTGACCATTGTTTTCCCTCTCTAGGGACTCAATTGCATTCTTCTGATCGTTGATTATTTTTCCCTTATCATTGTTTTCCTTTATGACTTCTGTCAGTTTTTTAATCACGGCAATTTTAAATTCTCTTTCTGGAAGGCTCAGAAATTCTTCCAAGTTATTGTCTTTGCAATCTGGGGGCTGGCTTTCTTTTTGTGGTGTGCTTTTTCTCTGGAGAGTTGCTAGGTTGCGTGTGGTTCTTCTCCTCCCTACTGTCTGTTTTCTAATTTGCCGTATGCGTTGGGACACTGTGTTGTTGGGACTGGCCGGCATCTTGGGTGGGCTTCTCTGTTCCCCTCTGGTTCTACCAGGAGTCATCTGTCAGTTTCAAGCAGCCTTTAATGGAGAAAGGTCCCTGTTCTAAAATGCCGATGTGGGGACACACTCCCCTGTGCGCCTGGTCTGCCCCGGCGGTGGGTTCCTGCTCCCCTCTGGGCTTGGACTGCAGGCCAGAGGGGGTCTGGCGTGGGCGAACTTCCCCTGCTCACCTCTGGCTCCTGAGGAAGCCTTCTGCAGGTAGTCTTTACTGAAGAAATGTCCCTGTTCTAAAATGGTGATGTGGGACACACTCCCTGCGCGTCTGGTCTCAGGCACACTCTTCTGCGCGCCTGGTCTGCCCCGGCTGTGGGTGCTCGCTCTCCCTGTGGGCTCAGACTACTTGTTCGGAAGGAGCCAGGTGTGGGCTAACTCCCCAGCTGGCCACTAGCTCCTTCAGTAGCCTGTGCTGGGGTCAAGTCGCTAGGTGGCGCCAGAGATCTCTCCTAGAGCCCTTGGGGAGCTGATTTTCCACCCCGTGGGACAGGGAGCAGAGCGGGGATGGTAGGGTACACCTCAACGGCTTTGGGGTGCTGTGTCTGCCTTGTGCCCCACCGTCGTGGGAAACCCACGCCCCTAATTTCGTGCCCCGGGTCTCAGTTCCACAGCCCTCAGTTCCAGGACGCGGGCTGTAGCCCAGATCAGTGGCGCGGGAATGGCGCCTTTTGAATCCCGCTCCCCTGCCTGGGCGCCTTGTTCCTGCTCACTCAGGGAGGGCCTCCGCCGTCTCCCCGCAAGCCTAGGTCGCAGGCGCGGGGACCTGGGCAGCTGCGATCCGGTCTGGATCCGCGCCACTTTCCGCGCAAGCTTACCGGGCGGCCGGGGCTGTGTGCTGGGGCTGGTCCCCTTGGTTGCCTCTTAAGGAAGTTCATAAGGTAATAAGTGACCAGGGAACTGTGACAGATGACCAAGTGGACAGTTTTCTTTTACAGTGACTCAAGGACTCACCAAAGGATCATGGCTCTGTTTTGGGGCCTCAATTTCTTCTGTAAAATGGAAACTATTAGAGCTGTCCTGGCCCTACAGGGCTGTTGTGAAGCTCAAAAAGGAAACAAGGCACCAAGAAGTATCATCTACAGGGGATAAAAGTCTCCTCAGAAACAGCAGCGAGAAAGTGGAGAGGGTAGACACCCACTGGGCTTACTGGCCATGAGTGAGTTCTAGGGTGTGCCTGCCACCCACCTGCAGCCGAGGCCTCGGGAGCCCACCAGGCTGATGAAGACCTTCTTCTCCTTGTTTTCCCGACTCCCAGGGGAGCCCAGGCTGTTCCGCCCGCCCTGGAGGAGGGATAGGATAAGAGTTAGTGGGTGTCCATATGTGTACAAGTGGCCTCTTGGGCCCATAAGGTCTTCATGGTGGGCACTGCTGCTTCCACATGAGTCCGACTGCCTTTCTGTTACTGGGGAGGTTGTCTGCACCAGTTGGGCTGGCTGTATACCCACTGCCCATGGGGGCATTCTACATGCCCTCGGGGCCTGGGTGGAGTCCTTAAAGTCACATACCTAGCAAGACCTCCCTTTAGGACCAGCTGCCCTTTCTTGGAGACTATCCCATCTAGATCCCATCAGAGGTGGTGCTAGCCCTTACCCCAGATTCTGACACAAACTGATCCACATACTGCCATTTGAGGGGCTCATCCGGAGAGCTGAAGGGAAGAGAAAGTAAAAGTGGGGTTATTAGGGAGAAATGTTTGGAATAGTCCCTAAAGCCAGATCTACCCTTCCTGGAGTCTTCAGTCTCTCATGGTCTGCCATGGTCCAGAGGCAGTTCTGGTCAGACTCCAGGGCTGTTCCCAGGATGCCCACAGGGAGGTCTGTCTACAGAGGAGGGTCCTGCTCACCTCTTCACAGGGATCAGGCCGATGTCTGCAAGAGAAAGGCATAGAGGTTAGTATAGTCCTCTGCTCTCTCTTCCTTCCCGAGGTGCTGGGTACCCCATCGCCTACCTCACCCCATCACCAGTGACACCCTGTCCTCTGGCCTCACTCACGTCTCACTTTGATGGACACAGTCTTCTTGGTGCGAATGAGGTTGATGACCTCCTCGTGGGTGCAGGAGGAGATGGAATATCCATTGATCCGAACAATCTCGTCCCCTACCTTGGCCATGGACAGAAGGAATGAACAGCAGGTTGAGGGAGCATCAGGCAGCTGGACAGACTCACTGCCAGAGGCTCCAGGCCTGTTTTCCAGCAAAGGAGATGATGGCCATATCTTCCTTCAGAAGAATATGTCCTCATAACCAACCCAACCTCCACCAGCCCGGGGCCTCCAAGGGCAAGTGGCACTTCCACGCAGTCGTTCTGTCCCATTTACAGGTAGGGAAATCGAGATGGGGGAAGGGGCACAGAGTGTAGGTAGCAGAGCTGGGACGACAACTCAGGACTCTGTACCCTTAATCCAGTCTGCCTAGCACCCTATTGGGGTACTGTCAGGTTTTGGAATCCATGGAAAGGGTGACCCTTCACCCTGATTCAAGCAGATTCTTCCTGACCTTTGTCCCACTCCACCCCAGCAGGCAGGGCCCGCGCCACCCTCCCCCCTCTGTTAATCACGGCAGCACCATAACTGAGTTGGGGTGGGGCACTTCCTTGATTCCCGACTTAAGCTTACATCACTCCTATCCCCTTACCCTCAACCCCAAATTCTCTTTTTTACAACTTAATGGAAATGTGATGTACATTTTCATTCTGCCATAGCCATGAGCTCTGAATGACTATTCTGAGAGTAAGCAAAACACAGCAAACACACACATGGTGTAGTGAGCAGATGCCCTGGGTTCAAACCCCTGCTTTTATTCTTATTAGCTGCATGACATTAGGCAAGTCTATTGAGCTTGCTGAACCTCAGTTTTTGTGAAATGGGGAAAGACAGTGATTGCCCTGAGAATTAAATTAGTGCATAAATATAAAGTTGGCCAGCACCTGGCTTGCAGTAATTAATCAATAAATGACTGCCATCACATTTGCGCCTGCACCCTAAATACTCTGGTCAGATTCCTCTTCTCAGGACTTGGGCCCACTAGATAGCTAGACTTGGGCATAGGGAGAGTGCTGGAGGACCAGCTGGCAGGCCAGTCCTGGATAGAATGCAATGGTGAGATTGCCCCCTGCTGGACACTGCCATGGGCTCCTCCAAGCACCTGAAGCTCCTCACTGAGTAACTGTAGGGCTGCAGAGACACCTGACAGTAATCGAAACAGAGGCACAGAGTGGTGATGTTCTGTCCAGGTCACACAAGTGTGAGCTGCAAAACAGGCACTGGCTCCTGGATGCCCCCTCCAGTCTGAGACCAGTGCAGGACAGTTGGGGGCTTAGCTCACACACACCACATGTGCTGACCTTTTGGTACATGTAGGGGATACACTTTGACTCTGTGGGATCTAGGTTGGAGCTCAGGGCACACAGCCTCTGAGGGATTCTCTAGGTTGACTCCAATCCTTTTTAACACTTCCCTGGAGTCCCTTCTTAGTATTGCCACCTGAATACCTCCCTTCTGCACTTGGATACAGACCATACTCTTTTCAGGGCCTGATGGAGTGTCGAGAGGCTCAAAAAGGTGCCATGGGGAGGGGTTTGCTAAAAGTTCTCTAGGTTTCTGGGGAGAACAGCTTAGACTAGCTGCTTTCACCCACTTCACAACAATCCTGCATCTCTGTTAATCAGATGAGGAGGCTGAAGTTCAGAGAGGTGAGGCAACTTGTTTGAGGTTACCCCACAATGTTGGGATTTGAAGTCAGGTCTTTCTAACAAACGAGTGTTGTCTGCTGGGTTTCTGGAAGCAGAAAAGGGCGCCTGACCAAGCTGGTTTCAGTTCCTTGCCCTGCTCCTTCTGGATCCTAGCCACCTGCTAGATTCCTCAAGTTCCCTCATGTTTCTCAGGCTCTCTAGGAAAGGCAGGGCTTATTTTGTCCATTTTACATCTGGGACCAGCCAAGGCTCAGATGCATTCTCTAGCCCTGTACTATACAGCAAGTTGGTAGCACAGGCTGCCTTGTGTAGGGCAGAGGATGCAGGTTCAGACTGGACACTTGAAAAAACTCTAAAATATCTCCAGCAGGGGCCATGAGCTGAAAGATGGGGTTCCAGAGCTAGGGCCTGGGTGGTGGGTGCAAGCCCCACAACTGGGACCCAGTCTCACAGGCAAAATCAGTAGGATCTTCAGTCCAATCAGGCTGTGTTTGAACATGCCCCTCCTCTGCCTGCCAGAATCTTCTCCCAGCTACTCTCAAGCATGAGATGTCCCCAGAAACCCAACCCCAGTGAGGTCAATGGATGCAGACATTTCCCCAGCCTCCTCTGAGAGAAGTTCCCTGTCTAGTTCCTAAAGGGAACACGCTGGGGCCTGCAGTCACAGTACTTCCCACGCAGTCCCTGGCTCGGGTTGCAGGATCAACTTTCCTTTCTCTCTGGCTCCTCCATGGAGCCCTGTAAAAGGTCCTTTATGCAAGGGCCACTGTGTAATGGTGATCTGAGGGTCAGAGGCACAAAGGAGAGATGAGCTCGTTGGGGCAAGAAAGGGTCAATAATTCATAACCCCAAGAAACAGGCAGAAAGGTAAAACTCTAAGTTGCATTAAAATGCCCTGGTGTTCCCCATCATTGAGGCATTGTTGAGAAATGCTTGTCGGAGGAGGCGAGCTCACCCTGGAAAAAAGGGCCTCAGTGACACCACAAGAGGAGCTCATTATGTTTTTCTCTGGCTGCATTTCTGGGCTGGAAAATGTGCCGCTAGGAGAGGAATAATGAAGGGGCTGAAATTTCAGATGCCACTAGTGAGCCGTGAGACAGGGATTTAGAACAAAGCCATGTCTGTCAGCTCCCGGTTTCCACCTCCCGGCCCATGGTGTCTTGTACATTAGCTTTCAGGCCCCCTGAAGATCCTGGCTTGGCAGCCTGGATCGGGATGTTGATAACAAATGTGCCGCAGGTGCTGGGAGGGGGGTGGGTTGGGTGGATTGGTAAGAAAGGCCTCTTTTATCTGGATATTAAAAACACAACTCTGGGCTCTAGCAGGAGTGAGACCTGTATGTCTGCCCATCTCTGCTCAAACACTGAGGTGTGCGGACCCCAAGAGAGAAGCACCTGCGGTGCTGAAAGCTGCCTTGAGCTTGGCAGTCGGAGGACCTGAGTTCAAATCCTGGCTCTGTCATTTAGTGGCTGAGACTCTTAGTGAAGTCTCTGAGCCACTGTCATCTCTGTGAAATAGAGCATTTGGGCACAAAAGGAAAACAACAATCCTGGTTGTGAACAGGTTACCTGGCACATTATAGGTATTTATTAGCTCTCCCTCTCTGTTTACTTAAACACAGACCACTAATGTGCCAGGCATTGTCACAAGTATTTTATATTATGAATTCATTTATTCTTCATAGCAACCTGATGAGTAGGCACTATTATCATCATACCCATTTTCCAGATGAGGAAACTGAGGCATGGGTCTAAGTAACTTCACCAAAGTCACACAGCTGTTGTATAGTAAAACTGGGACACATGGGCTCTGGAGTCTATGCCCTGAAGCAGCACACTACAATGAGATTTTTCTTTCCTCTTCCAGCAAAAGACTTCATGTCCAATGCTTCAGGTGCCAGGATATAACTATGCTGTCCCTATGATTAGTAGGGGATGTGGGGAGATGTGCAGTAACAGCAGCAGCTGGGAGTTCCTTTCCCATTTGGACCCAAGAAAACAGGCAATTTACAGCAGTCTGATCTCTGATTTCTACGGACCAAAGGAAAATCTGTCAGGATAAGTCAGTTTTTTCCTCTCCCAAAGGCTCAGAAGGGTGAGTGGACATGTTATACCACACAGCCTGCCAGCCCAAGAAAGGGCAATAAATTTATAAACCTGAGAAACAGGGGGACGGTAAAACTCCCAGTGAGTAGAGGGTGGAGGCAGGAAGCCAGAGGCCCAGCTGACACCCCAGCCCTCAGCCCTTGCCCCCACCGCCATCCCTACCCAGGACTCCAGACTCTGCTTGCTCACCTGGAGCCCGACGTTGTCTGCCTGACCTCCCTTGATGAGGTGGGATATGAAGAGCCCACAGCCGAACTCGAGACCACCACGCACGCTGAGGCCCAGGCCTTCGGGGTGCAGACGATCTAAACGTACCTCCTTCAGCTTTCTGCCATGGTAGAAAAGGTAGGTGATGTTCCATCCACTAGTGAACAGCCCTGTCCTTCCCAAGCTGACCTCTCCCACCCGCCTCTAGCCTCCTTCTGCACCTGGAGCGCCGGGGGGTCAGTTGATCGTATTCCACCTGGTGCTTCAGCGGGATCAGGGGCCTGATAGCGTCAAAGAGGGGCAGGCGGTTGGGCTCATTGATAACCAGCTTCAAGTCTCCCACAAACACGGCCACGTCCATGGTCCTGCAGAGATGAGGGGCACCCATAACCATCACCCCTGTGACCTGAGGACTCCCAAAAGAAGTCCTGATCTGGGTCCCCACACACTGGACTGAGGCCTTGGAATTGAGGAGGACACTCCTGAAAAGCCCGTAATCCAAAACTCTGGACCATGGACCTTGGAGGAGTTTTTTTTTTCTTTCATATAAATATCATAAGGAAAGCAGTGAGGTTGGGATTGTTAATAGGAGTGCTAATCCATTTTGCTAATAAAATCCAGCCAGGATACAAACTCGGCTCTCCTTAAGTCTGAAGCCCAAGATCTTTCCAGATGAGAAAACTGTGTGAGATGCTGTGACCCCTCTCACTCCCTTGCCTCCCACTTCTGACCTACAGCAAAGCTTTGTAAATTCTGCCCTCACCATATCGTTCCCATGCCCCTCCTCACACTTCTCCAGCTGCCTGCCAACTTGCTCACTCTCACCTAATCTTTCCTAAACATAAGTCACCCATTTCTCAAAACCCTTCAAAGGCCTCCACTTCCCAGAGGACACAAGTCATTCTCCTGGGCAGACTCGGGGCCTCTATGACCGAACGGGTTCCATGGAACTGCTCCAGGCTGGTGGCTGCATATGGTCCCTGTATGCCCCACGCGCTGCTCTCCAAGAGCATGTGGCTCATGTCTCCACATCCTGACTGTATTGCTCCCTCATCCTCCAATGGCCTTCCCTGATATTTCCACCTGCCAAAATCCTTCTTACCCTTCAAAACCTAGCTCAGGCCTTCTTGGTTCTCCCTCTGCCATTAGAGTTGAAAACTTCTTTCTTTACATTCCTACTTTTTCATCTACTTATTTTGGAATAACTTGGAGTATTTTGAGTTTGTAGTGTCTGTCCATCTCTCATGATGAGGCCTTGAGTTAGTGGAGAAAAGAAAGTTGATCTTGTGCATTTTTAGATGCTGCCTGGTGCCAAGGAGAGGGACAGGGTTCATAAATAAGCACTGAGTGAGTCATAAGAAGGTGGGTGCTAAGAGACACCCGGCGCTGGAGCTGGGGCAGCTAGCATTCCCCGTCCTATCATAGTCATTGCATTCTCTTGAATCTCTCTAGCTACTTGAAACCTCCCCCAGAGGACTGTGAACAATGTGAGGGCAGCCACCAGCCTGTCATGCTCTCACATGTACCCCTGTCCCTAGCACAGAGTATGTGCATAAATATCTGCTGAGACAAGTTAATGGCATGTCCATTTGATTCCCAGAAGCCTGAGCACCCCTAATGGAAGGGGAGGTCCCTCCTGTCTCAGAACAACCCACCCCAGGGTTCCCTGAAAACAGAGGGGTGATCTTCAGAGCTGGACCCAGGACACTTACTGGTGGTACATGCGCAGCACATCATAGAAATAGTCCTTCTCGGCGTCATTTTCAATCAGAAAATCCACCTGGAAAGCCCAAAGACAGAATTACAGCTCCAGGCCAAACATCCCATAGCAGGCCCCAGGGAGGGGGAGGCCCCTACGGAGACCTCCTCAGCATCTCCTCAGGTGCGGGGTGGTGAGGAGAGCAGGGAAGGCAGAGGCCAGGCTGGCCCTGTGGCTGCAGGAGTACCGCTGCACGTCCGGATGTGGCCAGGCTGACCCCGTCCCCAGGTGCTAATCACTGTGCACACAGGGATACACCCACACATGCATACACGTGAATCCCTACATGACAATGATGTGCCCCCACGACAGCTATGCTGCCGCTCACCCTGTGGCTCTGTCACCCTTGCCGGGGAAACAATGCCAGTGTCAGTTCAGTTCCCTGGTCTGGAAGAAACCCATCGTCTTACCTGGTGGTGGCTGTAGTGCTGGATAAATGATTTCAGAAAGGATTTGGGCCACTCACTCAAATAGCACATCCCACCTGCCGGAAGTACCCCACCACGGAGTTCTGTGTCACCAGTGCCAGGGGCAAGTCCACCCTCCCTGTACTGGCCCAAGCTGGGTTGGCTCTGACTTCTGTCCACTAGTCAGCCTCCTGGCCACTCCTTCCCCTTCTGATGTCCCTACATCACCACCCCCCCACCACCACCACCCAGGGAGAGTCAGGTTACATCATTTCGACTTTACTGACGTCAATGGCTAGGACTTCAGGGTCAGGGTCAGGAACTGTTTTATTAGCACCTCAATCCCACCTGGAATTGGTGTGCCAGGAGCCCCGAATTTTACTCCCTGGGACAGCTCGGTGTGAATCTCCATGTATTATATACTGGCTCTCTTTAGAGAGAGACTTCCCCAAGACTGTAAGGGAGCAAGGTGGAGGTTAATGGCTCGGAGATGGGGCAGAGCTGAGACTCCACTTTTGCTTATTGGCTCCCAAACCCCTGCTTTGAATCAAAATGCCGCATGGTTTCCACTTACCAGGTGTAGCTTTTTGTTTGCACTTGTCTAATACACGTGTATTGAATACCTACTGTGTGCAAGACAGTGTCATCTTTCTCCAACTAGATTTAGAAAGCGTCTCCTTTTCTTGGATCCCTCTTGATGAGGAGCACAGAAACTGATGTGGGTGGGCAGGGGTCTAGATGAGCTTGGTGCAGCTCATCAGAAAGCCAAAGGAGCCCACCATCTACAAAGAACTAATTGGTGGGGAGGGTCCTCTTTATCACATCAATTCCCCCCCAGCCCCATCCACCTTTATACCTGGGTCCTCTGTCCAGTATCTGCATTCCCTGGCTGATGTTCAACTAGCTCTGCACTGTAAGCCTGTATGGAAGAGGGGGTGCAGGAGGGGCTCCTCTAACCTCACAAGGTTCAGGTCCTCTGTCTGGGCATGGGAGGTAAATTCTGGGTTTGGTCTTTGGGACCCCTCCAGCCTTATATTCCTGCATCCCTCCATATGGACAGTCACACAGGGGAGGCACACACAACCTTTAACTCCTGCAAATCCAACTCCACGCATGCACCCGGGCAAGGAAGGAGAAGGAAAGCTAGAACATTAAAAAAATGCATGTTGTTCCCCTCGCTCATTTGCCCTCCCAGGTCTGTGGAGTCTGTGATGGGGATTAAATGAGTGAATATATGTAAAAAATTTAAGACAGTTGGGACCTCCCTGGTGGCGCAAGGGGTTGAGACTCAGCGCTATGAAGTGATGAGCAACCACTGCAGCACGAGTTCGATCCCCAGCCAGGGAGCTGACCCACATGGCACACCAGACCTCTCCTGTCTCACCCGCTGCTCCCCTCGGCAGTGTATTTCAGTACATCTGCCTGTTCTGTTCCCCACTCTGTCTCTGGTGAATCATCTCACCCCCACATCTCTGGCCTGCACCCCAGCTCTTGTATGCATAAATAAATAAATCTTTAAAAAAAAAAAAAAGTGCCCAGGGCTTCAAAATGTGAAGGGCCCTAAAATGTGGATCTTTCCCATTTGCCCCCAGACCCACTCTCCAGCCTTCTCCACCCTTCCCTGTGTCCCAGGAAGCCTTGCTGTGCTCCCTGTCCTCCGCTTCCAGTTGTGTTCAATCAGTGGGAGGTGACAGCACTTGAGGACAAAGGGAATGGGGTGCTGATTCCTGGCTTCCTCCATGCTGGATTTGGGTTTTTCAGTAGTGCCTCCTGACACATCACCCTCACCCCACATTCCTAAGGGTGCTGCTTCCTGCCTGCCCCTCCTGGGGCAATGTTACCACCCCTTGCAGTTCACCTATCCCTGCCCTCCCCAGTCAGGGGTTCCTTCAAAAAACTCGCTTCAGTTTCCCAGTTGGACAAGCCACCTGCTTGCTGTCTCGACCCTGGTTAGTGTGAAATGTTAGCTACTAATAGTACTTCCTCTCTGTGAGCACCAGCTGTAAGATTCTCCTCAAATGTCAGCTCTCCTTGGTCAAACCTATACTCAGGTTCCCTCACCAAGCCAGTCCTGTCATTCTCTGGGCAGAGGGTGGCACTTTGCTCCCCCCTCTGCATGGGACTCACCAAGCTGTATTGTGTTTTCTTTATCAGCCTGTGACTCCATCACATGGGGAGAGCAGAGGGTAAGGTTAGCAAGCTCCTCCCTCATTTGGGTCTGTACCCCACTGTGCTACAGTCTCCTCTTCTATAAAATGGGGATAGAAAAATCTATTTCATAGGATTTCGATCTTCAATGAGAAGTTAATAATTTTTTAAACTTATTCATGGAGTTAATAATGATTAATTGTTTAGAACTGTGCCTAGCAAGTAGTACATTCTAAGTGTTTGTTAAATAAAACTAAGAATAATTGAATATAAATTCTGTCTTCAGCAGTTTGCAGAAAGTGGTCTCTCCATTAATATGAATGGATCCAGTCACACACTTCCCCAGGCCACTCCTCACCTAGTCAGCCCCTATCTGGGCTACGCAGGAGCATCCTAGCTGTGGTTCCCTTCTGCTCTTGTCCCTCTCGGTCAGAGCAACCCCTTTTATTTTTTTTAAAGATTTATTTATTTACGCATACAGGAACTGGGGTACAGGCCAGAGGTGCGGGGGGTAAGAGGATTTACCAGAGACAGAGTGGGGAGCAGAACAGGCAGATTGACTGAAGTACACTGCTGAGGGGAGCAGCGGGCGAGTCAGGAGAGGTCTGCTGCGCCATGTGGGCTGCTGCAGAGGCTGCAGCTAGCCCCACAGTGCTGTGCAGAGCAACCCCTTTTAAATGTAAATGAATCATGCTACTCAGCTGGTTTCTCATCACACTTAGAAATAAACCCAAAGTCTGAACCATGGCTACCAGTTCCCCTCTGATTGAGCTCCCACTACATTCCATTCCATAATTCCTCTCAGAACCACCATCTTATGTGCTATTTTTAAAGAAGGCGAGTATGTGCTTGCCTCAGGGCCTTTGCACTTGCTGTTCCCTCTTTTGGAATGTTCTTGCACATATATCCCTGTGCTTCCTTCCCTCACTTCTTCCAGACCTCTACTCAAAGAGCCCCTCAGAGAGACCTTCCTACCCTAAAGACTTGTTACCCTCTAAACCCCCAAGCCAGTTTATTTTTTATAGTGGTTATTACTACCTGGCATTACATGATACGTCTATTGGCTTACTTGTTAACTGTCTGTCTTCCCTACTAGAATGTGCTCATTAAGAGGGCAGGGACTTTGTCTTCTCATTCAATGATTACAGGGCTGCTGGTATATATTAGGAGCTGTCAGTATTTATTGCATGAATGAATGAATGAATGACTAGCAAATCCCTAGAAGGCAAGGGTTATTTCTGATCTTATTTATTGTATTCCACCCAGATGTCTGGCTTTGGGCAGGGTACACTACGGATACCTATAAATGCAAGATTACTGAACAAGCAATAAATACTTTTTGAGCAAATGAGTAACCAAGTTTCTGCAACATGCAGGTATAGTAAGCAGAAGGGCAGGCTTCTTTCGAAAAGCTGGTTCTCTGGGGGAGAATCCTTGGTCTCTGATGTCCCCTTCCCACCCCTTGGTATCCTGCCCCAAGACTATGACCAGGAAGAGCAGGCAAATGCTCTGGTGGCCTTAGGTACCTGGACAAACCCAGAGGAATACACTCCAGATGGGAACAGTATCATATGACAGAGAATTCCTGTTTAATGCTAGCTTGTCCATAAGGAAAGCAACTACGGACCTCACCTAATAGCTGAGGAACCCAAAGCTCAGAAAGATTAAGTGGTTGTTCAAGGTCTCAATGGCAGTGAGTGACAAGGTTGAGATTTGACCTGAGTTCTAGTTCACATACTAGGTAAATGTTACTGTATAACTTCAGATAATAGACAGTAGTAGATATCAACTGAGTACTCACTAAATGCCAGGACCTACTTAAGCTTCCTAAATATGTGTAGATCCCATCTAAGCATGTATAATATACATACTAGTTAAATAGTACTGTCATCTCATTTAACAAATTAGCCAAGGCACAGAGAGGCTAATAACTTATTCAAGGTCACACAGCACTTTTTATAAGAACAGACTACCTTTAGTGCCTCCTCCAACAACTCAAGATTTAGGTGCTAGACCTCTCCCAAGCAGTAAATTTATTCTGAAGCACTACAGAAGAAACTTCTAGAGAATAATCAACAGCAAGGTGTAAGTTTCACCCAGTGTACTAGTGTGCCCCCATCTCTAGTCTCTGCTGCTTCATCCTCTCTCACAGTTCCGGATGACCTCCAACCTGGGAAGAAAAGGCTGCTGGTGCCTTGGAAACAGCAGGGCACAAAGTCCAGCCCAGGCCTTGCCCAGCCCAGGCGCCTGCCCCACCTGCATGCACAGGGGCATTAATAGGTAATGACTCTTGAGATGAGGAAGAACAGGGCAGTGGAAACACAGAGGCCTGAGGTCCTGGGCTGTCTGTGGAGCCTGAGGAATGTTCAGGGGCCCATTTTGATACCAGGGACCCCAGAAGTAATTCTCTTAAAAGAGGGAAAAGTAGTATCCCAGAGAGAGAAAAAAATAGGACCTGGCCTTACTTTCAGCTCAAGGGCAGGAAAATGTAATCCAAGCCAGAGTTCTGTGGTGGGGGCTGGGGTGTTGTGCTCCTTCAAAGTGAATTGTCTGAAATCTACACTCACCAAATGTCTTCAGAGGCTGAAATTTCTCCCCTCATGTTCCTTTGCAATAGGATGCCCTGGTGAACACTCTCTCATACGCCCTTTGCTATTCACCAACCCCCAACTCCTGCTGTACTTCCAGCCACCTGTTACCTCTGGGACATCCAAGGCCCCATTTTGCAGGGATACCTTTGTTAGTACAGTTGCCTCCTTTGGGCTGCCACCAAACCTTTATCCCAGCTTGGTAATTATTAGTATTGGGATGGCCTCCCACAGAACTAGCAATGTGAGGGCACTGACTGGCATGGTGAGTATGCAAAACATGTTTATTATATGAATGACTGACTCTAGGCCTCTTGGCCTTTATCCTCTGTGACTTTCATGCTGGCTGACTCCCCTGGCTTCCTTGGGCCTCTGGGTGGGGAGTCTGAGCTCTGTTCCCTTAGGCACTGGAAGGGATTTCCTGTCTGTGGGAAGGCGACAGGGCACACAGCCACTCTGGCAGGGCCTGAGGGTAGCTCCAGGAGCCCCGACCCCACCCTGGGCTTCACCTTGGGTTGTGAGGCATGGGGAGGTCCACACCACATCCCCTTGAAAGGTCTTCTCTGTCTTAGGGCCTCAGTGGCACCTGCACAGCTCTGGAAACAATTCTGGAAATGTCCTGGGGTGAAATCCCCAGCTTTCAATGGTGGTTTCGGAGGATCAGGAACCACCAAGGAAGCCTCTCTCTGGGACACACCAGCAGAGATGTGTCTCTGCCTGAAGGATCTAGCTGCCTGCCCCTCCTCCCCTCGTCCCGCTGCCCACTGGTTAAACAGTTGCTTCTCAGACCCTAATAAATACCTCAAGCAGGAAGGGAGCTCCCCAGAGCATTTCTGACTTATGTTTGGAGGTCAAAGGACACACATACACACAGAAATCCAGTTCCCCTTCCTGCCAGTCCTCACCTCTGGATATTGCCCCTGCACCCTCACATGCTCCAGCACGCTGAGAAAGGAGGGGATGCTAAGTGGGGGGAGAAGGAGGACTCGCCACTATGGGGCATCTCAGAGAAGAGTCCCTGTCTTGAGCTGGGATTCCAAGCCCAGAGAAGTCCCAGCCCCTGGAGGGCAGAGGAGAAAGGACACTTTCAGGATCAGTTAGGTGGTCCCCACACCTGGATCAGTCCCAGCACCCCCTCCTCATTTTACTGGGGATCCCTGCTGGCTACCAAATGACCCCCAATCCTCCCAGTCCCAGCCCAGAGCTCTCAGATCAGCCGGAAAAGGGAGGGTGTCCCCAGGATTGTCTATACCCCATGCACTCCCCGGGGATTCTGAGTTCCTGGGTGCTAAGGGGCCCCTAGCGGCTCTGACCTTGTGCCGAAATTCTCGGGCCACCTTCCGGTCCATGGCTGGGCCAGATGGAGCGCGCGACGCTGCACAACTTGCTGATTGGGGTGCCGGGCTACCCGGAGCCGGCCGCAGCAGCGACCTGAGCCCGCCGGGGCGCGCTGGAGGCGGAGCCTGGCGCAGGCGGGGCGAGGCCTCGGGAGGAGGCCGACAACCCCACTTGGCTTCCCGCCTCCCACTAACGCCCCGGGAGCCTCAAGACTGGAGTATGGTTACGACATGGTGGGGCTGAGGCCGGCGCTCCTCTTGGCATGCCCGCCCCCCAAACACTGGCGGTTGAGGGAGTGGATCGCAGGAGGCTTGAGGAATTTAGAACTTTTTGTAAGACCTGGGATAAAGAGGTCCTGAGACTCTTTAGTGGGGTACTTTATTCACTTTTCTCTGGATAAAAAAATAGAGGCCCGTTCACCCTCCCGAGGCTGTCTGTCACCCCTTGCCATGCATCTCACTTACAGTGCACATTCCATGATGTCCTCCCCATGGGCTTTTCCCACTCAGACGAAATTTTTGATCTGTGGATTCCTTGGCTGGGTCTTGTGTGGCTTATGGGCCTGAACCAGTGGGTGGATGTGCCCCCTCTCAATCGACTGCCCCTCCCGCCTCCCCAGTCCATTCTCCCCAAACACACACACACACTGACTTAAGCATGGAGCAATTGGCAAAATGACATCCTGATTTAAGACTGACCTTTACCCAGGAACCAGGGTCCTTATGTTTCATTGATTCAATTCAAGCTACGTTTGCTCAGCTCCTTAATCTAGTGTTGGGGTTCAAAGACAGTGAGGAAGGTGGGACAGACTGAGCGGAAAGAGAGGGGCAGAAGTGAAACAGATGTTAATGGAGAGAGTGGGAATCATTAATTATGAAGCTTGTGCCAAGAAAGGGGGCATCACGAGTCCAGAGTAATTCCCCCTCCCCAGAGGCAGCACCCCAGGGCAATGCAGAGGTACAACCTGAGCCAGCCCAGGATCCCAGGTGAGTAGATGCTAGCTTGTGGCTGCCCCATTCACTGCTCCTGTATTGATTCCTGGTGTGAGTGACCCCAGGGGTTTACCACAGAGAGGATTGGGGCCTTACCTGTGTGCACCATGTCAGGGGATAGGGAGAGCTAGAGCAGCCCAAATCAATGAAGCACCTACAATTGTAACTTCAGGGGTGCCTAAAGACCTCCCCTGAAGTTTTTCCAGTTTGAGATATAGTTCCCTGATGAAGAACAACCTTGAAATAAATATTATGCTTGTTCTCATGTTAGCATAGTTCATTAGCCAGAGATAAAAGGTAGGCTTGTGTGATTTTTTTCAAAAGTCAAGGAAAGACACACAAAATATATCCTCCTGCAAATGACTTCCCTGATCATCTATTGGTACATATCTAGAATATGTCCTACAGTTGTTTGTTTATTCATATTTAGAATCGGGTCAGTATGACAAATATCCTTTTGGGGGGAATATGTTCCACGGGCATCCTAATCCTTCTTACACATGAACCCGTGCCCCCACAGACTCCTGTGGGGAATCTTAAAATGCTTAAAATGGTTCCCTCCTGGTTTTGAGGACACTATCGAGTTCTGGTTCTCCTCTTCTATGAATATTACTTTTCAAACTTCCTGTGAGAACAATACTGTCTTCATCCACTTCTTAACTAGTATTTTAGAACTCCATCCTTGGCTCTTGCCTCCTTATCTTCTATGTATGCCCATGGCTTCACCCTGTGTGGGGTAACTATGTGTGCCTTACTTGCCAGTATATCCTGAAACAATGTGTGGTGGAGAATAGGTACACAATAATTTTGTTGATGGATGAATGAATGAATGAATGACCCAATGTCCAAGGGTTTATTGGGGCCCACATCACCACCACCTGACATCTAGTTGGTGTTGCAACACTTAGTTGGTCAAGTGAATGAGGTTTCCAAAGCTCTCAGACCCACATTTCCACCATTACATTTTTTTTTTTCTGGACAGGAAGTGTACCATGTCCACAAAAGTATACTTCGTTGGGCCTCCCTCGTGGCGCAAGGGGTTAAGCACAGCACTATGAAGCTATCCACAGCCTCTGCAGCACAAGTTCGATCCCCAGCCTGCCAGGGAGCAACCCACATGGCTCAGCAGACCTCTCCTGTCTCGCCCACTGCTCCCCTCAGCAGTGCATTTCAGTACCTCTGCCGTTTCTGCTCCCCTCTTTGTCTCTGGTGAATCTTCTCACCCCCCGCACCTCTGGCCTGCACCCCAGTTCTTGTATGCATAAATAAATAAATCTTTAAAAAAAAAGTATACTTCGCTCCTGTCAAAGTTCGACTTGATGTGAGCAGTAATATGGCAATGTGAAGCACGTCTCTCACTCAGTTAACATTTCCTGAGCTGGGGCCTGAGCCAGGTTGGACGTATAGAGGACTAAGGCATGATCCATTTCCTAGAGGTGCTCAAAACTGGGTAGGGTAGGGACTTGGGTCCCCAAGTGGAGGCTGTGGGGGGCAGTGGTGGGAGCACAAGCTAGGGCTCTGCAGGTCGGAGCCCTATTATTGATATCTGACCCCTGGCCTGTCCCAGGAACTGGATAAAATGAGATGGAAAGACCAGACACACACCAGCATCTGGGGTTTCTGGTGTGAAGGGCTTCCAGGACCTAGTCTTCTGCTTCAGGGAGCTCTGCGGTGTAAGGTATAGACAGACAGACAGACAGCTAGATAGATAGATATCTCAACAGGTTGCTACCCAGGCTGCCTCCTTGTTGTCCTGCACATTCTAAATCCAGTCTTTCCTGGGCATGAGTAGTCACAGGCCAGGAAGAGCAAAGACTAGACCGTGCCATTCCCTTAAATTATGCCAGTGAGGGGGGTGGTCCTGTCACCCTCGGGGAGGAGCCAGCGCCTGGGAGGTGGGACGAGAGAACCCTGGGGCTAGAGAGCGAGAAAGGGAGGTGCCACTTAGTGGAGGTGTGACCCTTCCTGGGCTGGAGAAGCACCTCGGACTCAGCTTGCACTCAGGCTTCCAGGTCCCGCGCACCCTGATGGGGTCCTCGATTCCGCGCGCCCCGGCGCCCGCGCTCTGCCTGCTGCTCGCTGGTGTCTGGCTGCCCGCGGGTGAGCCTGCAGGGGTGTCTCGGCGAGCGCAGTCTCTCGGTGAGAGGGTGTGAACAAGGGGAGGCGAAGTGTTGGGGGAAATTTGGGCAGGTTGGAGAGAGGGAGGAAAAAGAGATTTGAGGGAGCCTCTAAGGACAGCCTGGGAGAAGTTCAGGGGAGAGAGGGCTCCGAAGAGAAGGGAGGCTGGGGACAGCCAGGAGAAAGGGTCTCAAAATAGGCCCAGTGGAAGAGACCCAAGGTGGGGAACTGGGAGAACTGGGGTACAAAATGTGGCAGGAAAGAGTGAGACCCTTGTTGGAGAAGATTAACTAGGGAGGGAAAGAAAAGACAGGAAGTGAGAATGGGAGGGGGATCGTGCACAAGTTTGCTGGAGAGGGGGAGGGGAATGCAGGTGGGGGCCTGTGGTTGCAAGTCCAACAGAGGGAGGCATCACCTGAGTCCAGAGTAATTTCCCTCACCAGCTGCAGCACTCACATCCAGGGGCAATGCAGAGGTGCAGCCTGAGCCAGCCAAGGATCCCAGGTGAGTAGATGCTAGCTTGTGGCTGCCCCACTCACTGCTCCTGCATTGATTCCTGGTATGAGTGACCCCAGGGGTTTATACCAAGAGGGTGGAACCCATGGATCTTGTGGTAGTGGGGAGACCTGGACAGTTCCTAGCCCCTCACCCATGCCAGTCTTGCTTCTTTTTTAGCCACAGCCATCAAGAGGCAGCCCTGATCACAGATGATGCTAGAATGGTGATGGGAGGCCAGGTGAGGGGAGTCTGGGAAAGGGGGGTATCACTGGGTCAGAGGCTGCCAGGAGGTTGTAGTCTAGTTGTCTCTGGAATTAGTTAGAAGGGAACAAAGTTTCTGGTATCTCCGCTATGCAAAGTTATAAATCACTTCTAGTCCTACTCTCTTAATGCCTTGGGGTTCTAGAGCCAGCTTTTTTTTTTTTTAAGGGTAAGAGGCACCAAGATGTGAATTCAGACAGCTGAGTTCTCCCCTACCCCTAGTGAAAGTGGGAAGGTGAGGGACTAGGCGAGTGGAGTTTTTTCCTGCTTAACCTGGTGGGGTTTGCAAGGAAGGATGATTGAGAAGAGCTCTGAACTACTGTCCTGAGTCTTGACCCTTTCCGCTGCTTCCTGGGTTCCTCCACACATTCAGAAGAGGTGGTGTTTTAGTCTCTCTTTGCCAAATTTCTTTGGTCTCTGGATCAGGTGACTCAGAGTGTCTTTCCAGTCCTGGCCTGCATTTGCCTCCTTTCTAAGCCTCATGTTTCAAATCCAGCCCCCCGCATAGCTGGGTCTCCCCGGGCATCTTGATTTTCAACCCACCCCCCACCCCCGTCCTAAGGGTCAGTTCTGGATAGCTTCTTTTTTTTTTGGTAAGATTTATTTATTTATGCATATAAGAGCTGTGGTACAGGCCAGAGGTGCAGGGGGTGAGAAGATTCACCAGAGACAGAGTGTGGAACAGAACAGGCAGATTGACTGAAGTACACTGCTGAGGGGAGCAGCAGGTGAGTCAGGAGAGGTTTGCTGCGCCACATGGGTTGCTCCCTGGCTGGGGATCGAACTCGTGCTGCAGAGGCTGTGGACAGCTTCATAGGTTGCATCTAAACCTTGTGCCACCAGGGAGGCCCATGGGTAGCTTCTTATGCCAATCTATCGTTTGTAATAGAAAACAGTAGTCCCAAATACTTGCCTTTGGAAATAGATATGAGGACCCCAAAGTGACCAGGTATGCTTATCCTGCAACATGTGGATTACCTGGGGATTTTACTTCTTATCTATTTGTCCATGCCCCACATTCTAGAATCACAATCAGATATAGTTTGAGTGGAAAGATAATGTTATTCTTTTCATAGATGGGGAAGTTGAGGTAAGTGGGTGACTTTTGGGGGGCCTCCAAGGAGCAGGTGGATCCAGGCCTATTCCCCAGCACCATGAATATCCCATAGGATCCAGGGATTTTTGTATTTTAGTGGGGGAAATAATCCTTACTCTGGCAGACTTATCTATTCTTCTTGCTGGATTTTAGGGCAGCTTCCTGAAATCCAGGATCAGACTCATACTAGCATCTGGAGTCTCAGGTGTGAAGGGTTTCCAGGAACTTTTTCCATGGGGAAGCATCTGAAGCAGGGAACCCTAGTAGGTTTCTCAAATCACTCTTGAGAGCAAATAAGTGATTGGAATGGCCCTTCTTTAAAGAAAATGTAATGGGGATGTGGGGTAATGAAGCTATTTAGTTAGAAAGTGAAACTGGGGTCCTGCAAGGGTTTCTAACTGTAATGCCCTCATCAGTAAGGAGGGCACCCCAGATCAGCAGCCCTTGATCCATTTCAGTGCTGCCTCACCCCAGTAGAGCTCAGCCTTTCTCTAGAGAATCAATAATGTAGACCAGTGGTCCATGTACTGGGATGGGAAAATGCATTATTTACAAAAGCCTCGATCTAACCTGCACTGATTCCTGGTGTGAGTGACCCCAGGGGTTTACCAAGAGGGCTCTGCAGGTCTGAGCCCTATTATTGATATCCGACCCCTGGCCTGTCCCAGGAACTGGATAAAATGAGAAATTAGCAGTCCCTTCAGTTATTCCTATAGGCTACAGGAGTGTTAAGTGTCTGTGACTCTCACCAAAAGAGGTCACAGATATTTTCATATCATCTTATAGTTTTGTTGGTATGCTCACTATGTCAAAAATTTCGTAATGACAAGAACTGCTGCTGGCATTTATTATTTAATATGTTAATCAAGAAGCTCAACTATTACCGAATCACATTTTTTAATAAAATGCTTTCATAACTACACTGCCATGCAATTTATTTCCTTTGGCATCTTTGGTTGTGCTTAATGTATTTTAAAATATTCTGAGATGGGATCCATAGGCTTCGCTAGATTGTCAGAGGGATTCACTAGATTGCCAAAGGCATAAAAATGATTACCAGCTCCTAATCTATACTGAAGTCTAGTCATCTGGACAGGCTTTAAAATTTGTCTCCACAAAATGGTCTCGACTCTTTGCAGCATAGGCTATCATACCTTCAACGCTTATCTCAGAGGCCACTTCTGAGGTAGGGGTGAGGAGTGGAGACCCACAAAGTTTAAGTTTAATTAATACACAGAGGCTAAGTTTAATAGGGACCTATGGGATTTGGTGGTGACTGTTTTACTGGCTACTTTGTCCTATTTTCTCATGGTCTCTGAGGCTCCATGAGTTTGGAGCCTGATGCCTGGGGTTCTGGACCTGCAAAGTAAAGAGAGTCAGGGTGAACCTAGGACCCAGAAGCAATGGCATAAACACACTGAAACGAGGTCTAGTAGGGTCCCTCCTAGGGGCCAGCAGCACAGGAAGAGGGGTAAGATGGAGAGTCTCGGCTCACCAAGGAGGAGCAAAGAGCCGGGCTTTGGCTCTGGGACCAAGGGTACTTGTTATTTCTGTGTCTGAGTCCTTTGCTGGAGGCTGGGGTTCAGGCGCAGAGTTGCAGAGTTGACCGGAAGGGAAGACATACGAGACAAGTGTCCACAGTGTGGTTTGTCATTTGTTGGCCCGTGAACAAGAATGTGAGCTTCGTGAGGATAGAGACTTTGTCCTATTCACTGAATTTGGTCCAGGGCCAGGCGCATAATTGTGGGAAGTTGTACAAAGGAGGAGACTAAGGTTACTAGAGGGAGAAGCCCACTGTGGCCAGGGCCCAGGCTCAGGTGACATCACATTCCTCACACTAGGGTTGGAAAGATTGGGGGGCCTAGTCAGTTAACAAAGGGATGACACGTGATGTTAAAGACAGTCCTAATTTCAGTGATTTACACCTAAGAGGCCAAGTGTTGAGATTTCTGGTCTGGAAAATATATTTCTTAGTTACCTTGCCTATGTCCTCTTCAGATTTGTGGTATCAGAGAGTCCTGAGGATAGGGCGTGGTGATCTGGAGGCACTGTTTTCGCTCTTGTTAGAAGAGCCCAAAAGAAAGGTTGGGGTGGGGGTAGGGTGAGATGTTTCTCTGCCCTGGGGTAAGGGGCTGCTTTTGTTTCTCAGCTCAGCCTTACAAGGTTTCTGTGGTGAGGAGGAGCCACGTTTGTTCTCCAGACAAGGAGGTTTTGTGTCGGACTGTGGAAGACACAAAGGTTCACTGGGGAGGGAAGGAGGGAGGAGAGCTGGGGGATATTGGAGCATGGAAGGAAAGAAATGTGTTCAGGCTATAGGCCTCCCCAACCTTTCATGGAGATGGCCACTTGGGAGGATAAAAACTAGACCTTCACTCCTGGGCATAGAGCAGACCTGAAATCCTCCCTGTCAGTCCTCACAGGTGAGCCTGGGGAGGTGGAGGGACTTGGCACCAAGGGCAAAGGGAGCCCCCCAGCCCCTCAACCTTGAGGTACTTGGTGGGAAGGGCTATGACCTCCTGGAAAGCTGTTTTCCCTCAAGTCACATCATGTCTCTTGCTTCTCCTGTTTTTAAAAGGAGGTTGAAGCCCTGGACATCTTGGCTGTGTCTTCCTGGGAAAGGCGGCTCCATCGGGCCAAATGTGCACCATCTTGTAAGTGGTCTCCTTGTGGCCTGTGGGCTGTATGTGAGAAGGCCCCGACCTCCAAAGGCCTGTGACAGCAAAGGGGTTTCCCTCTGGGCCTCTTTTCCCCTCACCACACTCCTTTCTGCTTTGCCTTCCTGTCTTCTGTGGCCTTTCTCTCACCTATATTCCAATGTGAGTCTCTCTTCCTTCTGGTTTATGTCTTGGCCTCTTCCCCTGCACTTATGGAGCAGTGAGGAGAGGTCTCTTGAAGTCTGCCTGCTCACCCTGTTATAGGACAGAGGGACCCCCCAAAGCCCACGTGTCTGTCTTTATACTTACTTGGCTGCTTAACCCCACCTGCAGGTCCCAGCCACCTTCCCTTTGGTGGTGATGGGATTTGGAGTTCCCAGTGTCTTTGGCTTTGGCCTGGGGTGGGGGTGGAGTCCACAAAGCCTGTATGAAATTAGCTTTAGGACATCCTTTTCCCCCTAACAACCTCACATGCTCCATATTCTCAGTTCTGCTGGTCTTGCCTGGAGGCCAGGAATTTTGAACTTAGGGAGTCAAAATGGGAGCAGCCCCGATATTGAACGGGTTCCTGGCTGTGGGTCCTCACCCGCGCGCTTAAAAGGGACTTACTAATACTCTACTACAGGCACACACAAAAGGTTAATAAAAGGTTTATTTACAAGGGAAAAGGAAATAAGGAAAATGTACAACTCAGGGAGAAAATAAGGAAATAAAGTCTTTAATGTGTCCTACCCGATCTGCCGACCTGGAAAACCCAAAGTCACTCTCAGAGCTGGCCAGACGCTGCGAGCTGGCGGGGAGCCAAAATGGGGGACCCCCCCCCAAAGCCCACATGTCTGCCTTTTATATCAACCTGGCTGCTTAACCCCACCCTCAGGTCCCAGCCACCTTCCCTTTGGTGGGGATGGGATTTGGAGTTCCCAGTGTCTTTGGCTTTGGCCTGGGGTGGGGGTGGAGTCCACAAAGCCTGTATGGAATTAGCTTTAGGACATCCTTTTCCCCCTAGCAAAAAGTCTAGGTGGGGCTGGGCTGAGGGCCACTTGGTGCATCTTGAAGACAGGTACTCTGTTCCCACCCCACCTGCCTGCCAGGAAGGTGACAGGCAGCAGTCCAAGTTACCTGGTCATGTGCCCCTTAAGGTTAGCTACTAAGGAACCCTGGAACTATCTGAGATGGGGATCTGAGTTTCTCCAGGCCCCAGCTTGAAGAAAGTGCTGCGTCACTGGGTTCTGTCAACCTTGGCTAAACTGAAGTGCCTTCTATATTTCCCTTGCAGACTTGTTTTCCTGCTTCAATGGGGGAGAATGTGTGCACCCCGCCTACTGTGATTGCAGACGCTTCAATGCCACCGGGCCACACTGCCAGATGGGTGGGTCTGGGCTCGATCCTGCCCCTGAGAGGAGCTGTGGGTACAGGGAAAGCTGTGGGCTGGTGGGGTCCTGGGCTGGGAGGAGATGGGGTTGTTCCGCCAGGGTTGAAACCATCAACCCCTGGCTTGGTGCTCACCACCGCTACTCAGAGAGGTTTTCTTTTCCCTGGCTCAGTGTACAATGCTGGTCCGGAACGGGATAGCATCTGCCGGGCATGGGGACAGCACCACGTGGAGACATTTGATGGCCTTTACTACTATTTCTCTGGGAAGGGCAGTTACACACTGGTGGGGTGCCACGAACCAGAGGGGCAGATCTTCTCAGTCCAGGTGAGGCCTTCTCTGCCCTGTCTGTCCAGGAAAACCCCATAGGCCATGGTTGCTGTGTTGGTCTGGGTTCTGCTTGTCATAGTTAGAGAAATTGGCAGCTTCCTCCCCACTGCCAGATCTTACCTAGAGAGTCTGCACTTAGAAGGAACTGGGAGCTCCCCAGTTCTCTCACCAACCCACTCCTAGTTGCCCCTGGCCATTTATTCATTTAGTTGCTCATTCATCAAGGATTTATTAAATGTATACCTGTACTCTTCCTGGCACAAGGTTTGTAGCAGCCTTGTGGGCAACAAAACAGATGAAGTTCTGTCCTTACAGAACTTTTAGTCTAATGAGGAAAACAGACATCAAAGCAAATGAATCATTTAAAATGCAACTGAGTGCTACAGAGGAGAAATGCAAAATGCTAGAAGAGCATGAGATGGAAACTTAACTGTGCTTATTGGGAAGGATGGTGGTCAGGAAGGGCTTCCTGAGGGAAGTGACATTTAAATTGGGATTGAAGAATGAATTCAAATTAACCAAGTGAAGGGTCACAGGATAAGGAGGTGGACATGAGAACATTCTAGGCAAAGGGAATTTGCCTCAGGGAAATGATAGAGGTTCTGGATGACTCGGTTCAGGGTCACCTCCTCTAAGAAGACTTTCTGGATGCCCTGACCTCCTGAGATGATGTAGAAGCTCCTCTCTGTGTAAAAAAAGTTCTACATAACTGTCATTGCATTTCTTTTATAAAGGTCTGTTTCAGGGTTGGTCTCTACCACATGTAAGCTTTCCAAGCTAGTGACCATGTCTGCTCGTTTGGGGTTCCCTACACCTGGATGGGTGCTCGGTAGAAGTTTATTCTTGTACATGTATGTGTGTGAGACTCACTATTGAGTAGGGCTGGGTTTACAGATTTGCCTCATGTATTGAGTCATGGGACCTTCAGACATGAAAAACTGGTGTGTGGTACCCAAGGCAGAGCAGGGAGAATCAGTCAGTATCCCCAGCACATCCAGGGAATGGCTCTTCATCTGGAGAAAAGTCTATTTGGAGCCAGCTCTGCTGGCTCAAGGGGTGGGGAGTGTGGGGTGATCCCAGTGCTCAGTGTCACCCCTCTGTCAGCCAGGTTTGCTCCTTCTGTTCAGGTTCAAACCTGCGTACAGGCTGCCCTGGGGCCTATTCCCTGAGAACCCTGACTGATTCTCCCTGCTCTGCCTTGGGTACCACACACCAGTTTTTCATGACTGTCATTTCATGATGGATATGTTTGAATTAGACTAATGGGGTGCCACATGCCTGTTGGTCATTCTATCAACTTAGTCACAACCAGCACAGAAAAAAGAGAATAGAAAATCTTGTAAGAATGCAGTGTACATTCATAAACGTCAGTATTATTTTGTCGCATTTTGCTTTATGTGTCTATATATAACTTCTTATTGTGGGTCATGATCAGATAAGTTAAAAAACTATTTAATTAGACTATGGAGTAGTGTTCACGGGTCCCACTTAACCACATTTAATAATAATCTAGTGAAAGGTCTGCTTATGGGGAGGGTTTCCACACTTGGCAGAGACATATTTTCAGACCTTTTCTCTACACTCTGGGGGAAGCTTCATCTCCCTTTCCTGTTTAGGGCTTGGAGATATGGGTTTTATATAAGTGTAAGTGTATAATCTCACTTTAATCTGATGGGATAACCTGGGTGGATAAACAAAAGTTCCAGAAAAAGGAAGATAACAAGATAAAATGGCAAAAGGCCTGAATTTGAGCCATCAGATCTGGACTAGAATCCTGTATGTGTTTATAATCTTTATCACTTCAACTTCACGGTTGTCTTCTTTCTGAAATGCAGATAATCATAGACTTCCTGTGGCTAAGTGGTGGGGAGAGGGGGATTGATGGGAAAGATGGCAGAGGAAAGGTGCTTGGCATCCAGGAGGACAGAGGACAGCATTAATGGAACCTCAACAGGGTGCCGCTGGGCCCAGGGCTGAAGCTCAGGGTCTGTGGCAGGTCTGCACACTGGTCTCTCAACCCCCCAATCAGGTGCACAATGACCCGCAGTGTGGCTCCTCCCCCTACACCTGCTCCAGGTCTGTCAGCCTCTTCTTTGCAGGGGAGCAGGAAATTCATCTGGCCAAGGAGGTCACCCATGGAGGTGTGCGGTAAGTGAACACCCTCTCCCCTGATCTTTCCCCCTTCCCACACCGGTAGTGGGGAATGGGTGATATCTCCCCTTCTCAGGCCTAAAGGAAATTGTCTTCTGCACGCAAACAGCAGAGTTTCCACTGTGAAGGCAGGGCCAGATTGGCAAGCCAGGTTTCAAGTCTGCTACGTTTGTAGAAAGATGTGTCCCTCATGATGTGCCAGACCCCTCAGGCCTTGTGGGTTCCCAGGCAGTGGGTTTTCAGACCAACAGCAGAGTTCTCCAGATAACTGAGAATCCCAATCTAAGCAGGCTTCATTTTTTCCTTTCACAATTTGAAGGAATCTTTCAACTGCATCATGCTCCTTAGAGCAGATACTGACACCCTTTCAACCTTTTCTGATGACATATGGTCCTTGAATGCTAGTTATCTTGCGGGGCCGGAGAGATGCCTGGGGGAACACCCCAGGAGTGAGGAATCTGCTCCCACACCAAATGCTGCCAAACTGTGGTCCCGCCTGAAATCTTCCTTGCATTCTCCACTGTCTTTTCCTATCCTTGCTATCCAGTCACTTCACATTGCTGTTAAGGAGGTCTTCCTGCAATCACCCTTGTCCGCTTCCTCGTCTCCTGCTTCAGATCTGGGAACTGAGTGACCAAGTTTTCTGGGGCGGAGTGTAAAATTGAAGGCCTGCAAGTTTTTCTTCCATGAGACCAGTTCCAGTTTGGGCTGGTTAGAAACTTTTATTTTCCTTTACTGATTTTTGTTTAGCTGGGTTGAAAATTGCCAAGTTCCAGGTTAGCCAGGAAATCCTGTTCTGGTAAAACTGAGAACGAGTCAGGATTGCTATATCCCTGGGGCTTTCTTTTCTACCCCATTTTCCTCCTCTCTCTCTTGCTCTTTATTCTTCCTGCTACTTTTTTGCTCTCTCCAAAGTAAAGTAGATGTCTGCTTCTATTATCTCTCCTGCCTAGAAGGAGTCAAATGCAGTCATTAAGATTTAGCTCAGCAAGGCAAATTGCAATTGTAAACCTCTGAAGACAAAAAGAGTCCCTCTCTCAGGGTGAACTTCCAGTCACCTGAGAAGTCAGGGCAAGGGAAAGAGCAGCCTTAGACCCTGTGGTTCCAGAGGCCAAGTGGTGGGGCAGGTGCTGTGTGCTTGATACATGAGGCCTTTGTGAAGGGCCTGGGCGGGTGGAGGTGGTGTGGACGCCAGGAGCTCTGGGCTATGCTCTGCAGGGTACAGCTGCCGCAGGTGATGGGAAGCCTGCATCTGCAGCGGCTGGCCAGCTACATCATTGTGAGGCATCAGTCGGCCTTCACACTGGCCTGGGATGGCACCTCAGCTATCTACATCAAGATGAGCCCTGAGTTCCTGGGCTGGACCCATGGACTGTGTGGGAACAATAATGCTGATCCTCAGGATGACTTGGTGACCAGCTATGGTGAGGAGCAGGGTGGGTGGCCTCCAAGGAGTTTTGGTGGGGGTGGAGGTACAGGTCAGGAGTGATGGGAGGGGACTTGTGGTAGAACCAGAGAGTCGTGGTACTAAAGACCCAGTGGGAGGCCTGGGGTCCATTCTTACCAAATGTGTGGCCTTAAGTGTGTTCTTAACCAGGCCGGACCTCTGTTTCCTCATCTGCAATAGTCACAATGAGAATTCCTACAGGGTTTGTGTAAGGCTGCAATGGGCACCTTGCTAGGTGAGACTGACTTGCAAGGTGTGGGGGGTATGGCTGGGAGCAGCAGGCCTAAGAGAGCCAGTAAGAGAAAGAGGCTTGTTGGAACTTAAGTTACCTGCAGAGGAGTGGTAAGAAGTAAAGGTAAAGGATTTAAAGCCAAATCATAGTGAATCTAGATAGAAGGGAAGTGACACCTTGGCGCACCCACACCATTCTAAGCACTTCACATGTATTATTTCACATAGCCCTTGCAATAACCTCATGGGGGCATAAAGCCCTATTTCACAGATGGGGAAACTGAGACTCAGAGAGGTGCATGAGCTTGTGCAGTCTCACATACTGGCTCTCTTTCTGTTGCATGGTATTGCCTCCCCTGAGTTTAGCACAGTAGGGAGCCACTGCAGGTTCTTGAGCATTCTTGATTATTGCCACCAAACAGCTTTTCCCAGAGAATCACTGAACTGGGAAAGTGCAGACTGGGATGGAAGCTCAGGTGGTTGGATTCTTCAACTCCTTGCCCTCTTGGCATCTTTTGGCTCCTCCTACCTTCCTGCTCCCTAACCTCATCCTGCCACCCGTGGTTATGCTAGTTCTCCGCTGCAGGGAAGCTGACAGATGATGTGGCTGAGTTCGTACACAGCTGGCAGGAGCAGGCCCCAAATCAACCTCTGGGACCTACTATCTCCTCCCTGCCTCGCCCACCATGCCTGCAGCAAAGCCCAGGAACCATGCAGGTCGGGACACTCCGAAGAGCCGCCTTCCCTCCCTCTTACCCACACCCCAGTGCATGACTTAAGTTGGTTTCCTGCCTGCTTCTTGGAAAATTCCTGGTTGCAGGGGCCCAGGGTGGCCAGTTCCCTGTCCTCTCCACAATCCTCTTCCTCTGTCCTAATTTGGGGTTCCACGAGGGACTGGTGAAGTCAGAGGCCAGTGTCCAGCTCTGCCTGCCCCCAGCTCTGGCTCTGGCCCTTGTCCAGGGTGTGTATGAGCAGTGTGAGGCGCTGCTGCGGCCCCCATTTGATGCCTGCCACGCCTACGTCAGCCCTCTGCCCTTCACGGCCAGCTGTACCAGTGATCTCTGCCAGTGAGTCGGCAGCCAGCAGCTGGGGTGGTATTGGGTTGTGGAGAGACCTGTCTTAGTATTGGGGTTGGGCTCATTATGGGTCACTGAGCAGAATGATCTGAGGCACTGGCAGATGCCTGAGCTCTGAAACTCTTATCTGCATAAGTGGTACAGAGCTTTGCCACTCAACGGAGGCCCAGAAATGGAGCCTGGCCCCCTATAGGTCACACAAGCCAGTGGCGCTGCTGTGGCTATAAGTCAGCCTTCCAGTTTGTGGTTCTTTAGACCAGATGCCTTCCCTGGCTTCCTCTCCGAGCGTGGAGAATAGGTGTGCCCTGAGTGCTGGCTCTCTCTAGAGGGTGCTGGGGGTCTGGTGGCAGGTTGGGTCTTGTTCCGGCATGACCCTTGGCTTTCCTGCACAGATCAGTGGGTGATGAAGCCACCTGGTGCCGGGCACTGGCAGAGTATGCTCGAGCATGTGCCCAGGCGGGCCGGCCCCTGCAGGGCTGGAGGACCCAGCTCTGGCAATGCGGTAGGTGCAGACTGGTGGGCAGGGAGGGATTCAACAAGCTCTGCCCTAGGGGCTGTGAATGGCATTCTCAGGCCTCAGCTCAATGCTCTGTTCTGCTCAGAACCACAGTTGTCAGAGATTTAAGCTCTGAGGTCCATCCCCTTGGGAAAGAGTGGGCCGGTCTGAGGGCCACAGAGTGAGATAAGGGTGGTTCTCAGAGCCTGCCTGACCCTCATCAATGCCCTGGTTATCCAATATTGGGACTAGGGTATCAGGAAAGCAAAGTCTTCCCACTCTCACCCCAAGGCTGGGGTAAGGGCTGGGTGGGTGCTGGCAGGACTGGGGCCAGTAAGGAGCTGATACACCAGCCACTCTCCCTCTCTCCCAAGCCGTGCACTGCAAAGAGAAGGCCTTTACCTACAACGAATGCATTGCCTGCTGCCCTGCTTCCTGCCAGCCCCGGACGTCCTGTGTGGACAGTGAGATTGCCTGTGTGGACGGCTGCTACTGCCCTGATGGTATGGTAGGGGTGGAGTGGGTGCCTGGTAGCATCTGCCTCACCTGCATGCATGGGCATGAAGCAAGGGCACAGAGGATGCCTATTTGTGGAATGAATGAAGGAACAAATAACTAATAAGTGGATATGTAAATGAATGGCTTAAGGTAGGTGGGGGACAAACTGCGGTTCTTGAGAGATTCATCAATAATTTCATCAGTGCTGAATTTTTTAAAATGTGGATGAAGACAGGTCATTCATTCATTTATGTGCTTATCAAATATGCATTTGTCTTAACATTCATCTACACACAATTATTTTGTGCTGCTTTTCATGTTAGCATGTCTACAATGTGCAACTCAGGGCATAAATCTCTGAGGGGGGCGGGTAGATTGAAAAAAATATAGATACATTATTGACTTCAGGGATCACACTGGTTGCAGTGATGACACTTGTACATACAACTACAGTCTGAGGCATGGTGTGGTGAGGGCCAGCTTGTGGGTTCAGATAAGAGATACAAGAATTCAGTGGGGAAAGGGATTGTCAGGAAGGCTTCCTGGAAGAGGTGGTACCTAACTGAGTCTACATATAGTGATATACTTTTGAGAGGTGGAGAGGAGAAGCTAGTTTGTATGCAGGTTGGGGATAAGGGCTACGGGTTCTCTGAGCAAAGGTCTACAGGTAGGATTATTTGCTCAGAGAGTCTGATTTGGCCTGAGCCAAGAATTATGCAGGAGAGAGTTGGCAGTGGGCTCAGAAGTGAAAGAGCTTGGATAAGGAGATTTTTATTACAGGCCCTGGGGAGCCATGAATGTTTGCAAACAGGAACAGAGGTTAAAATTGGCCTTTGTTGTCACCCTAGGGCTGATCTTTGAGGATGGGGGCTGCGTGGCGCCAGCTGAGTGTCCCTGTGAGTTCCATGGGACACTGTACCCGACTGGCTCTGTGGTTAAGGAAGACTGCAATACCTGGTCTGTGTCCATGACTTGGGGGGTTGGGGGAGATAGTGCTTCTCCCAGGCTTTCCATTAGGGCTGCCCATCTGGGGTCTGGGAGCCGTGATGACAAGGGACACTTATTCAGAGTCTCTGAATCCCATTAGCTCCAACCTGTGGGGCAAATCTCCACCTTCCATTTTAGAGATGAGAAGAATGAGGGTGGGGGGCTGGAGCTCTATGGACCCCTCAGTCCTCCATCCATCTCAGGCCTGGAAGGGTGAGCCCCTGCCTCCGTGGTCTCTGTTTCAGCACATGCACTGCAGGCAAGTGGGTGTGTAGCACATCTGTCTGCCCAGGTATGTCTGGCCCCCACCTGGGTCTTTTGTATCTCCAGTTTGAGGGGAAGGGAAGCTCTGGGGTCAAGCCTGCTGGTGGGGAAGGGGTGGTCACTTGGTTACATTGGTTTGTCCTTTTTGTTTTCTTGAGCCTCTTCCATATTAACTCACCCCTGTAAGGGAGAGTATTATATGGGATTCTATACTCTGAGACCTTCCTGATGATGGGGTAAGGGGTGGAGGCCTTGGACTGAGACTGATCCCCAAATTTAGGTCCTCAGAGAGAGATGCCTAGAGCAAAACTGCATCTCCTCACTAACTGGGACTCTCAAAGGGAAGGTCAGGCTTCAAAGGCAGCCCTGATTCCTGAGGACAGGGCACTGACAGGGAGAGGGAGACCCTGAGGGCCAGCCCCCTGAGGGCAGGGCACTGACGCCTCCTACTGGGAGCAGAGAGAGAGGGAGACCCTGAGGGGCAGCCCCCAGGGGCCTCCTTCCTTTCTTTGCCCCTCAGGTGAATGTTCGGTGACTGGAGACATCCATTTCACCACCTTTGATGGCCGTCGGTACACGTTTCCTGCCACATGTCAGTACATTCTAGCCAAGAGCCATTCATCAGGCACCTTCACAGTAACACTGCAGAATGCCCCATGTGGCCTGGTAAGAGCTGGTGACTCCAGTCCATTCCACCAGCCATACCTTCCCTCTGCCCCCTCAGGGACTGGGGACTAAGGGCAGGGCCCTATGTCTTTCCATGACCCACTCATACTGCTGTCTATTCTTTCCGGTCAGAACTAGGGGCCCAGGAATGACCTCTGGCTCTAGAACATCTCCCAGACGAGAGTTACTTCCCTTTCCTGGACCTCAGTGTTTAAAAAAATCTCTGGAATAGGTCTAATTCAACTTCATCTTCTCTGCCTCATAGTGTTTCTTCAACATCTGTGTTTATTTGTTCAGTAAATACTGAACGTCTAATTGTGTCAGATGTGTTTGGTCTTGGAAACTAGGATGAATTAGACAGGCTCTGCAGACAAGTCACCTCATAACCCACTGTGTTATAGGAGCCGTGACAACACAGTGAGTACAAGGTAGCTCTCCAAGGAGGAACTTTTCATTGCTTTGCCCAGGTGTTGGGCAGGGGAGGGGTGGCTCAGAAAAGGCTTCCTGGAGGAAGTGTCCCCTGAATTGCATCAGTCAGAGTAGACATACTGAGAAAATGCCCAGCTTGCATGTCTGGGATAGATGTGGTCAATGCACTGCCCATTGCTGACTATGTCCAACTTTCTTCCTCTTTAGGCTTGAGTAACTCCCTTCGCTTTCCCCACCAGGGATTGCTCTCTGATCAGGAGACTCCTTGTCTTCAAAAGGGAGGCCACGCCCATCACATCCTGAGGGTGCCAAAAAAAAAGCCCAGATAGACAAACACAGCCCAGCTGGGCGCCTTCCCACTCACGGAGTTCTAGAGTGTTAGACTACCTGAGGGTTATGGGACCTCAGGGGTCCGTTACTCAGTCCCCTCCCCCAACATGGCAAGAGCTCAAACTCTAGTACTGGGTGAATTAGGCCAAGTGGCACCTTGGTCCCAGGAATGTGGACTCCTAAAATATGTGTTTGCCCCAGCTCCAACATAATAATAGGCTTCATAGCAATATGATGGCTTCTCTAGACAGATGTCCACAACCTTGATAGGTAGCTAGCAATGTGGGGTGACCCCCTCCTCTGCTTGTCTGTACTTCTTGACAGCACATTCTTCTTACCATGAACCAGGTCTCTTCTTTGTGAAGAGCTCATTTCCTGCCTGGCTGTGAGTGGAGCTTAATACTCTCCAGGATGTGGCACTTGGAGAGAGCTATACAAATACCCATCAAAGGATAAAATGAAAGTCCTGGATTGTAGTTAGGTAGGGGAGGCCAGTGTTTCTGAAGCAAGAGTCTGGGTCATCTGGGGTCTTTCTCTGCTCTCTGTGTCACAGACATTTGAGAATTGGTCATCTTTTTTTATTGTAGTACCCCAGGTCTGTGAGGACTCTCCCCTGGTCTCAAAGCACACGAGAATCCCCACCTCTGGAGGCCTCCATTGGCACCAGCAT
Source organism: Talpa occidentalis (assembly GCF_014898055.3). NCBI lineage: Eukaryota > Metazoa > Chordata > Mammalia > Eulipotyphla > Talpidae > Talpa > Talpa occidentalis. Next base: position 32,505,287 of record NW_023603184.1, read on the forward strand.
GGGCCAGACTAAATGTCCTGTTGCCTTTCTCTCTCCAGAACCAGGATGGAGTCTGTGTCCAGTCAGTATCAGTGATTCTGCACCAGGACCCTTGGAGGCAGGTGACCCTGACTCAAGCTGGAGATGTCCTTCTGTTTGACCAGTACAAGGTCACCCCACCCTATACAGACGGTACGGCTGGTGGAGGAGAGTTCGCAGGGACCTGGCTGCCCTGGCTTCTTTTTCCAGGCTCCTTTGGCCAAAGGCACTGGCACTCAGCAAGAGCTCACTTTCTAGTCCTGGGTGAATCAGGCCAAGGAGTATCTTGGTCCCAGGAATGTGGACTCCTGAAATATGTCTTTGGCCTGACTCCAGCTTAACAAGAGGCTTCATAGAAATATGATGGTTTCTCTTAACATTAGCATAAGAATGGGGTTGTTTCCCATCCCTATTCATGTTAATAATTACTTATTATCCTGTCTGGATCATAGGGGATTTGTGGGAGTTCTAAGAAAACATCTAAGAAAAATGGCAAAACTATTACAAAGTAAGCTAGCCCTGGAGAAAATTAAAAAGAATAAGAGCTCAACATTGAGAGAACAGGAATGTGGGGGGTGCAAAGAGACCAAAGAGATGCAAGCCACAAGAGGTAGACAATCTAAAATTTAATCTTGCTACATGTGAATCTAAAACCACACTCTGGACTTTTGGGTGGCCATTGTGAAAAGAATAGTAGGAACAGAAATAGCCATTGCTAGAGGAGGAAATTCCTCAGGGAATTAAAACTTTACAATTGGCACTTGACCTTAAAATTCTCAGCAGGGCTGCCTGCATCCTGATTTCATTGTCAAACAGAACTTCTTCAAGGCTCCCTAAGCCAAGCCCACAGTGGGGCGTGAGTGTGTGTACCCCTTGGTGCAGGGTTCCTGTGGGCCACGCGGGTGGCAGCAGTGAATGGGGTGTGTCTGTTTATTGACCCTACTTCCTAAATCCCCCTTCTGGTTCCGTGCCCAGATGCCTTTGAGATCAGGAGGCTGTCCTCCGTGTTCCTGCGGGTGAGGACCAACGTGGGCGTGCGCGTGCTGTACGACCGTGAGGGTCTGCGGCTCTACCTGCAGGTGGACCAGCGATGGGCAGAGGACACTGTGGGCCTCTGCGGCACCTTCAATGGCAACACGCAGGATGACTTCCTGTACGTGCCCTGCCCGGAATTGGAGGGAGAGAGAGAAGTGGGGCCCTTTGGTCCGGGTATTTAGAAGCATTGCCCCTATTTCACCGCCACCCTGCTCCCTTCTTGTCAGAAAGGGAGAAACAAGGACACCATGAAGAATAACAAACACCACTGGGTTAACACGTTCTCCCACCTCCCTTCTCCACAGGCAGTTCCTGAAAACTCCTTTGCCCTCCCTCTCTGTCTAGGTAGGAAGTGGTCACTCAGGGGTAGTGAAGAGGGTGAGGGGAGGAGCTCGCTTCCTGGACATCAACGTTCTCTAAGACTCCAGACTCCACTGGGGGGGATAATAGGGAGAGAGCAAAGTGTCCATGGGGTGGGGGTCTACCTGGCACCCACATCACTGCCCCAGAGCAGTGAGACCACTCATGGCCAGTGCACTGTCTCCACCCAGAGGGCACATCTTGTAGGGGGGCGAGCAGCCCACGCCCTCCACCCAGGCCTGCCCACCACTCCAGACGGCTGCTCTAACACCAGCCCCACTGGGCCAGACAGAAGGAGGCTGCGTTTCCCATTGTACATGCTGTGCAAAGCGCTCTGCTTGTTCCTGTTTTCCCGAGTGGGTCTGAATTCTCATTTCTGGCTGAAGAAAGTCCCCATCTTTCTTTTTGGGCCCTCATTTTACCTGACATGCACTATGCATTATTTTTTCCTCTACGCTTAAGTATGGTTCATAGTCTTTGTACAGAAGACTTCCAGGACATGGGGTTCTGGGTGCTCATTAACATGCTTATTTCTGGGTCCCATTCCTCAAGAATCTGATTAGGGTGAGGTCCAGGAGTGCCATTTTACACAAGCACCATGGCAAGTCTGGTAGATGAAGTCTATGGACCAGGCCTTGAAAAAATACTGCTTTACACGGAGGCCTTAAAATGGGTTTTAAGTAGTTCATGATTTTAATTGAACACCTTTAGATGAGTGTGAGCTCCCAATGAGCTAATAATATCAACATCCCTCCTTTCTATCCCACCAGCCGGTCTAACCCACTTACCTGCCCTGCCCAGTGCTTGAAGTTTGCACGCTGAGCTTCCCAATATTCAGGGAAAGGCTATTACCCAGGAAAGATTGAGGCTCTGGACACGGGCACGGCTTAAGGAACTTGAGAGGGGACAGGAGTCAGACCTTTCGGAAAGGGGAACAGAGGGTTGATCTTGAGGCTAGAGGTTTAAGTTACATGCATTGGGTGATGCAGAAAAAAAGATGAGGACTTTCTTCAGCCAGAAATGAGAATTCAGGCACACTTGAGAAAACAGGAACAAGAAGAGCGCTTTGCACAGCATGTACAATGGGAAACGCAGCCTCCTTCTGTCTGGCCCGGTGGGGCTGGTATTGCAGCAGCCGTCTGGCGTGGTGGGCAGGCCTGGGTGGAGGGCGTGGGCTGCTCGCCCCCCTCCAGGATGTGCCCTCTGGGTGGAGACAGTGCACTGGCCACGAGAGTGGTCTCGCTGCCCTGGAGCAGTGATGTGGGTGCCAGGCAGACCCCCACACGTGGACACCTTGCTCTCTCCCTATTCTCCCCCCAGTGGAGTCTGGAGTCTTAGAGAACGTTGATGTCCAGGAAGCGAGCTCCTCCCCTCGCCCTCTTCACTACCCCTGAGTGACCACTTCCTACCTAGACAGAGAGGGAGGGCAAAGGAGTTTTCAGGAACTGCCTGTGGAGAAGGGAGGTGGGAGAACGTGTTAACCCAGTGGTGTTTGTTATTCTTCACGGTGTCCTTGTTTCTCCCTTTCTGACAAGAAGGGGGTGGGGCTGAAAGTGAGGCAGTGTCTGCTCCCAAACTCATTTTGAGCCCCTTTGGAGGCTGTTAAACATGATACGTGTGTGCACAGTGTATACCCACAGTTGTGTGTGTTTGAATGTGACTGTGGCGACACCCTCGATTATTTTCAAGTCTGGCATGTATTTGTGCCCTGGGCAGGTGCATGTGTCCATGAACAGGCAGGTGCTTACCTGTGTGTGTGTGGTAAGGTCACCTGGGTCAGCACAAGCAAGTGTGTGAACGTGGCTGTGTCCTGTCTGCAGGTCTCCAGTGGGTGTGCCGGAGAGCACCCCACAACTCTTTGGCAATTCTTGGAAAACACTGTCCGCCTGCTCTCCACTGGTGTCTGGCTCTCCCCTGGACCCCTGTGATATGCACCTGCAAGCAGGTGAGGTGGAGGGAGAATGAAAAAGAGGGAGTGATGGGGGTGTGACTAGTTTGAGAGAGGCTTGATGAGAACTTGCCTCTGGGAGTGAGAATGAGGATGCTGGTCAAACTGGGAAGGAGTAAGAAGAGGAGGAGCTGTGGGAGGGAACCAGAGTTCCCTTCTGGTGAGGGTTAGGCAGACAGGAAGCTCCATGTTCCACCACCGTTATGTACACAGACATTTACACTGGCTCCCCTATCTCAGGGCAAAAGTCAAGTCCTCACAGTGGCCACTGGCCTGACCCTGTCTGCCCTTCCCTCTTATCTCACTGCCTCCCCCTGCCGTCCACTCTGCTTCAGACATGCTGGCTTCCATGCTGTTGTCCCCACACAGCCAGGTTCCTCTCCTCTCCAGGCCTTTGCACTTGCTGTTCCCTCCTCCTGGAATGCTTTTCCCTCATTAACACAGGCTCTACTCCCTCACCTCTTGCAAGTTTTTGCTCAAACATCATCTTCCCACAGAGACCTTCCTCACCAACTGATTTTAAATTGCAGTGGTCTCTCCAGCGCCACCTTGCACTCCCAGCCTCCGTCCTAGCTTTCTCTTTCCTTACATTCTCCACCTTCTTTTTTTAAGAAAAGATTTATTTATTTATTTATTTATGCATATAAGAACTGGGGTACAGGTCAGAGGTACGGAGGGTGAGAGGATTCACCAGAGACAGAGTGGGGAACAGAACAGGCAGACTGGCTGAAATACACTGCTGAGGGGAGCCCCTGGCGAGACAGGAGAGGTCTGCTGGGCCATCGGGGGTCACCTCCCTGGCTGGGGATCAAACTCATGTTTCAGTGGTTGAGGATAGTTTGATAGCGCTGTGTCTTTAACCCTTGAGCCACCAGGGAGGCCCAGATTTTCCACCTTCTGATTTACTAAATTGTTTAGGGTCTGTCTCCTCTGACCAGAATTAAGTGCCACGAAGGCAGGGAATTTTGTCTGTTTTGTTCATGCCCGTGTCTCTTTCCAGTGCATGATTCATGCCTGGCCTGAGGAGGAATGCGTGTGCACACACAGAGAGGCTCCACGCACACGCACAGTCTGGGTCCTGGGGCCGCAGGTAAACCCCTGAGCCCTGGCCACTGTTTTCTGTCTCCAGCCTCCTTCGCAGTGCAGTCCTGCAGCGTGCTCACGGGGGAGCTGTTCGCACCCTGTTCTGCGTACCTGAGCCCCGTGCCCTACTTTGAGCAGTGCCGCCGGGACGCCTGCCGCTGCGGACAGCCCTGCCTGTGTGCCACCCTGGCCCACTATGCCCGCCTGTGCTGGCGCCACGGGCTCCCTGTCAACTTCCGCGCCCACCTGCCAGCCTGTGGTGAGGGCCCCACACATGTGTCTGTGAGGGCAGCTGGGGGAGCCGGAGCTCCAAATCTGTGTGTCACCTGCCCCCCTGCACTCTCCACTGGGCTATCCCAGGCTCCTCCACCCTCACCCACCTGCTGCCTCTCCCTCACTGCTTCTCCTCCTGTGCTCTCCATCTCTCCCAAGGGCCCCAGCCTTTGGATCACCCTGGCCTGATACTTGGCACAGGTGACACATGACTACTATTCTCTTACCTTCCCCTTTCAGCCCATCACCAAGTTCCACCTGTCCTGTCAATCCCAGCCCCTCATTTCTTACCCCCTCTGCTGCCACCATCCTACTCAGAGCTCCCACAGCCTCTTGTTGCAGCTGGCACAAACTTTCTAAAGACCACTGGCTCCCTGGCCAATGGGTTTGAGGACACGAGCTGCCCTGCCCACCCTAGTGTGCCTGGGGCACTCTCCCCATGTCTTACACCTGTCTCTGTACCCCTCAAGCTCAGCTAATTGCCCCCTTCTCAGCAAGCTTTTAGCAAATGCTTGTTGAATAAACAGAAAGGCACACTACCCTGAGTCAGGAGGCCTGTCTTCTCTTCCAGCCCTGCAGGTAACTTGCTGTGTGTCCCTGCTGTGCCCCTGCCCTCTCTCAGCCAGTTTCTCCAGAGGTGATTTACAGGACTAGCAGTTCCTAACCCTGACTGCACATTAGAATCACCATGAGAACATTTTAAAAAAATGCATTTATTTGGGCCACATCTGTCAATTAAAAAAATTACTTGGCAGGAGGCTGGGTACCAGCATTTATAAAAGTTCTTCGGTTGGCTATGAGGTGTAGCCAACCGGGTGAGAACAACTGAACTTGGTAGTTTCAGTGGGTTTACTGACCGAGGGCGAACCCGGGGAAATAGGAGTCCCTGAGTCTTGGGACAAAGACCCCCAGAGGCTGCGAGAGAGAGCACAATTGAGCCTCGGTCTGAGTGTGTTATAGCTGTGAAAGTGAAGGGTGATGTGTGTGTATTTGCACACCTGTGCATGTCTGGGTGTCTGTGTGTGTGATGGGTTGGATGCAGGCTGTTGGGAGGTCACCACCACCTCTCCCCATGTATTACTGAAGAGGAATGCCCTGTAGAGAAAAGGAAGCACCAGTGCAGGATCCAGGCTGAACTTGTAAGTGGGGCCCGGACTTTCTACTCTGCCATTCTTGTGTAGTTAGTGGGACTCTGGACTGAGATCTGCATTCATATCCCAAATCCCAACTCTGACTTTGACTTGCTGTGTGACCTCGGTCAAGTGTCTTAACTTCTCTGGTTTTCAGCTCTCATCAACATAATCACCTCACCCCACTAAGCTGTGGGGAGAAGGTTGCCAAAGCATGGTTCCATTGCCCACTACAGCCCTGTCCTGTGAGACCACCAAGGTATATAGCCCCTGTGTGACTCCATGTGGACACACCTGCCAGGACCTGGCCAACCCTGAGGCCTGTGGGGTTGATGGCAGCAGTGACCTCGGTGGAGATGAGTGTGTAGAAGGCTGTGCCTGCCCACCAGACACCTATCTGGACACCCAGGCTGACCTTTGTGTCCCCAGGTAAGCAGGCCAGCTTGACCTCTGTGTCAGTGGGGCTGAGGCTAGGGGTCTCTAGGGCCTCTTCATCCTACTTCTCACAGTTGTAGGCTAGAGCTGGGTAGGTGGGTGGGCTCCTTCCTCTCCCAGTTTCCCTCTGCAGCTTTTGCTCTTTAGGCAGCTGCAGTTCAGCTTCCCCACAGGGCAGAGCAACCCCCACAGAGCCAAGACAGTCTCCCTCATCTCCCCTCTCCTTCCACAAATAATTCCTGATGTCCTGGTGTATTCCAGACATTTCTACGCTCTGGGAATTCGGCACCAAACAAAGGAGAATCCTGCTGTCAAGGAACTCACATTCTAGGTGTTGAGAAATAAACAGACACCTGATGGGTCAGCTGCTCACAAGAGCTATAAAGCCCAATGCAGCAGAGTGAGAACAGGGAGTTGTGGGGTGGGAAGGGGCTATAGCCGTGTGGTACAAGGTGGAGGCCTTTCTGCTGAGGTGATGTTTGAGCAGAGACCCGGAGGAAGTGAGGGCCATCAGAACAGATGCTGGGAGTGAGTGACTAGAGCAAGAATATTTGCCCTGCTCCTCACCCAGCATGGGCTCAGAAAGTGTGGGTTCATTCTTACTGCCTTACCCTTCCTCAGTTCAGGTGAGGTTGGCTTTGGGCGTGTACAGACCAGTAAGGCTGTCCTTGTCCAAGTTTGAGGGATGGCCCCTGGATCTGGGCCTCAGCCCTGACCTCTGTCTCTGTACCAGGTCGGCTCCCCCACTCCCGGGAGAAATGTCACATGTCACAGTAGATGTTATTACTTTTCTCTGTGACCTTAAGCCCCTGGCAGACTCAGGAGGTAGGGAGGAGGGTGTCTGGGGGAGGGGGTGATCCCTGTCATTTCCAGCTCTCATTTTTCTCTCTTCCCGGGTTTGATAGGAACCAGTGCTCCTGCCACTTCCAAGGAGTGGACTACCCACCTGGAGACAGTGACATCCCATCTTTGGGCTACTGGTAAGCTCCTTGGGAGGCAGCATTACTGTCCTCTCTTTATTTTTTTTTAAAGATTTATTTATACAAGAGCTGGGGTACAGGCCAGAGGCACGGGAGGGTGAGAGGATTCACCAGAGACAGAGCGGGGAACAGAACAGGCAGAGAGATGAAATACACTGCAGAAGGGAGCAGCAGGCATGACAGGAGAGGTTGGTATCTCCCCGGGAATCGAACCCGCACTGCAGAGGCTGCAGACAGCTTCACAGTGCCGCGCTCAACCCGCTGCACCACTGGGGAGGCCCACTGTCCTCTCTTTAAATGAAGTTGCTACTGAAGAAAACACAACTGAACAGAACTTTCCAAGATGCAGCACCCACCCTCCCCTCTGTGCAGGGAACCAGGGATAGGAGTGGGGATAGGTGTCTGAACCCTGTGGGGACCTGAATACAGGCATTGAGGGGGTTTGTTTCTGGGCTCTGCAGTGACGGGGTTGGCTAATCTAGTTTCTTTCTCTCTCCCTCTTCAGCCACTGCAAAGATGGAGTCATGAGCTGTGATAGCAGAGCCCCACGTAAGAGTGACTGGAAGGGTGGGGCATGCCCCCTGGTGGGGTTATGGAGAGGAGAGGAAGGAGCTTAAGGACAGATCAGAAAGGGGAGCGCCCACCCCAGGTCTTGCCCCACACTGAATCTGCTGCATTCCTTGCCCTCCAGGAAAGACTCTAGGTTAGAGGGTCTTTTCCTAAAATCAGTCCCACCCACAGTCTCACCCTAGTGGCTGCTTCTTGAATAGAGGCCAAGATTCTGTATCCTTTGGGGCAATTGGGTGGAGTGTCTGGACAGTCCCTTGACCTTCCCTGGATCTTGGATCACCTTAGTCTGAGCTGTCACATGTCTACTGAGGTGACTGCACAGCCCAGGTGGGGGTCACATTGATAGTGAGGACAGCCTGGGCCTTGGGGACTCTCCCAGCAGTAGAGATGGGGGAGGGGTCACAATGGTGGGTCAGCCTGAGAGGGCCGGAGGAGGGTCCGACAGGGGGTTGGAGCCTTCAGAGGGGCTCCAGGATGGAGGAGGTCACTAAAGTAGAGGGGATCAGGGAACAATCATGTTACCCTGTGGGTTCATTTCTTGCCCAGCCCTCACTAGCTGTGCAGTCCTGGGTTACTCACTTCACCTCTCTGAGCTTTCGTTTACTCTTGTACGTAACCTAGATTCCTGGATTCTCCCCATGTCTTGTGTTTTCCTTTTAGTCACTTCTGTGGCCATTTCTTTTTCTCTGCTCCATCCCAGGCGGGGCATGGCACTCCACTCCCTTTTATCAGTTTCCCTAAAAAAGATCCCTTGGGCCAAGTATGAGAGTGCATGGGCAACTCAACTGAAGGCTTAGGAGTTAGGTTTATGCCACAGAAAGACAGGCATTGGGAAGCTGACATCTCTGTTATGTCTTTGCCCCGTCTTCCACGCTGCATGACTGTGCTCTTCTGGTCCCTCTCCTGGTCCCTCCGGGGCATCCTTTCCCTGTATTATCCCTTTTGCAAGCAGACGTGGCAGCTCTCCATTGTATGAGAAAATGGGATCTGGTAATAGATCTCTGAGTTGAGGCAGCATTAAATAAGCGGGTGAACGTGGAGTGCCAGAAACAATACCTGGGGGGAGGTGCTGTCTTGGTGGCAATGATGGTGGCTGTCCTGTTGTGTGACAGTAGCGCCCCTCCCTCAGGTTGTGATGTGTATCTGGAATGCACGGGACACCTTGGAGCAGCCAGACAAGAAAGCGTCAGAGCCCCATCTGGGTCCCCACGTCTCTTTAGCCACCCCAGGTCCACCCCAGGCCCAGATGTTCCTGGCACTCTGCTTAAGTGTCCCAGCTCTCCTAAGTGCCCTCCCTTTTCTCTCGCAGCTGCTGCCTGCCCAGCGGGCCAGATCTTTGTCAACTGCAGTGACCCGCACGCAGACCCTGAACTGAGCAGAGAGAGGACGTGTGAGCAGCAGCTGCTGAATCTCAGCGTGCCAGCCCGGGGCCCCTGCCTTTCGGGCTGTGCCTGTCCCCAGGGGTATGTATCCAGGATGCGAGGGGCTCCTACTTCTGCTGCTGGCAGAATCAGGACCACCAGGTGGGGTGCAGGGTGGGGAAAGCCTCGCAGCCTTACAGGGAGTGACAGTGATGGCCGGTGAGGAATTTAAGCAGGAGCAGGAGCAGGGTGACCCACCCTGGAGTGGCTGCCACTGGGCTCCGCTTCTTCCCCACATGTGACCTTGGACAAAGAAAGCCTCTGCCTCTTTGAGGTTCAGTCTCCATCTGTAAAATGGGAAGAAGAAGAATACCTACCCCTGACCTTTACTGCTCACATTGTTGTGAAGAGTAATGAGGTACCAAAGTGGAATCAGTGAGAGGGGTGCGTGGTACACATGACACGCACGGGGGATTGAAGGCTGTGAGAGGGGAGACCCATCCTGTGGCTCTTGTGCTCTCTCTGCAGTGGTTGGATGGGAGCCCTTGGGTGGGAGGCCAGTATCCCTGCAGCACTCCAAAAAGAAAGGCCCACGTGGTGGAGAGTCTCCCTCCGGGGTGCCCAGGAAAAGCTGTGAGATTCCCATGTGGCTTCTCTACACTGAGGTGGCGGCTGGGGTCCAACACCCCACTCTTCGGTGCTCATTCATGACTCTGGTCTCACCTCAGGTCTGTGGGAGAGAACAGAGGGGCCCCTCATGCCATGGCTGGGAGGCACAGGGCTGTGCCCGTCAGCCTTGCAGACACCAGGGGGTCAGCCAGGAGCCTGACACAAGCCTGGCAGCAGGGGAGGTCAGGGTGGACAGGGTAGGCAGGGGAAGGGCCAGTCAGGTGGAATTTTCCTTTTATGAAGAACTGTATAATTTTTTCCTTCAGTCCCAGAGTGTCCCTGGGACTCATATGAAGAAGCTGAGGCTAGAGATAGGGCAGAGGGAAGTGGTCTGCCCAAGGAGCCATGATGGCTTATTCTAGCCTTCCCATTTGGCCGGAGTAAGACCAGCCGAGCTGGTTCTTGTGAGAGTGAATGAGCCAATGACTGCAAAGAGCCAGGCACTGAGGAGCAAGCGCTCTATAAATACCTGCTTCCTTTCACTTCTTAGTGCTGAACCCCCATCACCTCTTGGGGTATTTGCCCACGGCCTGATGTGCTGTATCTCATGCGCAATGAGGATGTACACACATTCCACAGGGGCTTGTCAAAAGGAAACTATCATAGTCTAACTTGTAAAGGAAGGATAAGCATTTCCTGCCATCCTGGAACATCCTCTTGGGAGCCAGGATAGGGCTTCCAGTGATGTCCAAGAATTTTCCTTAACCTCTTCCTGGAACCCTGGGCCTCATAGTCCCCATGCCAACTCCAAACTGTTTTTAAGACTCTCTTGGTGCTGTGAATTGCTCCAAAGGACTCTGGGGCCACTGCAGGGGTCTGCCGCTCCAGATTTCTTTGCATCTGGGTGCTGAGCCAAGGGTCTAGGGTAGCTCAGTGTCCTGAGCACAGACTCTGGAGTCAGACTTGGATCCTGATTCCATTACTTGCTGGGTAAATTAGTAAACTTCTCCCTGGTCTCAGATTCTCATCTGCAAAGAAGCCACAGAGTAAGCACTCGATGTAAGCAGATAGCATTGGCTTCCTTCATTTGAAGTCCATGCACTTGCAAATGCCCCCTGAGAGGGTGCCTTAACAAGTAAAGAGGGTGCTCTATGGATTGAGAGCACCTTGAGGACAGAGACCTCAAGTCGTGGTAGGTGCCTGTGTGTCTGCGTACAGTAGGTGCTCAGGGATGCAGCCAGGCCTGCAAAGACAAGGAGGGGGCTGAGGATGGTGGGCAGCAGGAAACCCCCTGAGGAATTGGCAAGAGACAGGACCTGGGGCTGAAGGTGGGAGGTGGTGAGCCAGGCCATGGATGGTGTCTGATGCAATTGTGAGGAGAGGGGCAAGAAACCGCTATTTGTTGTGTATCTACTAGGCTTGAGGCAGTGTGCCCAGGTCTATAATTAAATTTTCATAATGACCTTGGGAAGAAGATGCCATTATCCCTGTTTACACATGAAAAAAATAGAGGCTTTGAAAGGTTAAGTGGTTTCAGGGAAAACATAGTGGATTAATCACATTCTTTTTGTTTTTCCTGCTTCCTCCCACAACCGCAATGAAATGTTAGTAATGGAGTAAAAAATAGTAGAAATCCCCCAGGGACAGGGAGAACAGGACAGGGGTAACAATGACAGGAGATCAATAGAGTTTGAAGAAGGAATGAGAATGGATGTGTAGAAACTGACCTTGCAGAGTAAGGTTAATGGCTGATGCCTCCAGAGGGGAAAGCAAAGAAGGAGCAGTACCAGGCATCTCAGGGACAGGCTGGTGGGAGGGAGGCAGGAGGATGAGCTGCTGGTCTAGGTCAGGAAGTTAGTTCCCAGTCTCCTGGCCCTCAGGAGAAAGGTGGTAAGCCTCCAAAGAAACCCAATCAGAGACTTTGATCTTGGGAGCATCAGGAGGGATGTGCTGCAGAGAGAAAAGACTGATTAAGTGCAAGTCTACTGGGACCCCAGCCCTCTTCATGGTGTTTCTTAGAATAGAGGGAGGCCTAGAAGGTTTTGCCTCCCAGGCAACAGAGGAAAGAGGATTTTCTTTTTTAATTGGCTAGGTCAAGAGGAAAAAAAAAACGAATGAAAACAGATATTTTGGGAGCTCCCCAACAAAATTGTGGGTCCCCCTCCATAAGCTTTGATATCTCACTTTTTTCCCTTTTAATTTTACAAAGTGAAGCCTAATTTATATGCAGTAAAATGAAGATTATAAGTATATAGTTTGCTAAACTTTGATAAATTTATACCCTCTTGTGACCCACCCCTCTACCAAGCTGTAGAATTCTTTCCATCACCTCAAAAAAAAATCCCCTCATACCCTGTTTCTCTTCCTAGTTGGTTCCTTCCTCACCAGAGGCATCTAGCTATTCTAGAAAGTCATGTAAAAGAAACATACTGTATCTGTCCCTGATATCTGTTTTCTTTTCCCTACCATGTGTTTTTGAGGTTGATCCACCTTGCTGCTTTTGCTCATAGTTTGCCTTTTCATCACTCAGTAATATTCCAGAGTATGAACTTAACAATAATTCATTTACCCTCTCAAATGTTGAGGGATTTTTGGGTTGTTTCCAGTTTGGAACTATTTTGAAGACAGCTGTGTCTTTCTCTTGAATGAACACTGCAAAGTGGAATGACTGGGTCTTAGGGGAGATGCTTATGTAACCACATAATCCAAAATACTTGTTTGGCTTACAGTCTTACTGGATGAGAATTCAGGCTGTTCTGCATCCTCACCAACACTTGCTGTTTTCAGTCCTTTGGGTTTTTGTTACTTTAGTAATACATGGTCATATCTTATTATGGTTTTAATTTCTGTCTCTCTAATGACTTAAAGTGAGTACATTTTTGTGTACTTTTTGGTCATTTGTGTATCTTCCTTTGTGTAGTGTCCATTCAAGTACTTTACACATTTCTTTTCTCTTTTTGATTATTTTTTTTAATTGAGTTATAGAAGTTCTAGTTGCAAGTCCTTTATCAGATACATATATTCCAAATATTTTCTCCTGGTCTATGGTTTGCCTTAATATGTGTCTTAATATACCTAAATATCTGATAAGAAGTATTTAATTTTGATGCTGTCTAATTTATAATTTTTTCTCTGTGATTAATACTCTGTGTTCTGTCTAAGAAATCTTTGCCAACTCTAAGTTTTCAAAGATAGTCTCCTGAGTTTTCCTTTAAGGGCTTTATAGTTTTATATTTTTATAGCTTTTATATTTGGATCTATAGTCTATCTAAAATTATTATATTTTGTATATATTGTAAAATAGAGTCAAGTTTAATTTTATTTTGTCCAATGGAAAGCTAGTGGTTTTAGCCCCAATTTAAAAAAAGACTTTCTTTTCCCCATTAAATTGATTTGGCACCTTGATGAAAAAAATCAATTGACTGTATAAATGTAGGTTTATTTCAGGATTCTCTATTCTGTTCCATTGATCTGTTTGTCTATTTTCAGGCCAGTATCTGAAGCTTTATAGTAAGTTTTGACATCAGAAAGTGTTGGTCCTCCAAGTTTGTTCTTTTCCAAAGTTTCTTTCTTTCTTTCTTTTTTTTTTTTTTTTGGCACTTTTAAGTCTTGACATATCCATATAAATTTAACATAAGACTGCCAGTTTCTATGAAAAAAGCCTCGGATTTTTACTGTGATTGTGTAAAATCTGTAGCTCAATTTGGGGAGAACTGGCACTTCACACTAGTGAGTCCTTCAATCTGCAGTTGTGATGTTATCTGTCCATTTGATGGATCTTCTTTAATTTCTCTCAGAATGCACATAGTTTTCATTTAAAAGTTCTGCACATTTCTCATTAATATTTATTCTAGATATTTGATTTTTTGTTGTTGCATAGCCCATCTAGATTGTCAAGCTTATTAGTTAAGCATTATATCTAATATTTCCTTATTTTACTTTTAATATCTCTAAGATATAGTGCTGTCTCCTCTTATTCCTGATATTGGTAACTTGAGTTTTTCCTTTTTTTTACTATTCAGTCTAGCAAGGGGGTATCAATTTTATTGAACTTTATAACTTCTAGTTTCATTGGTTTTCTCTATTTTACTTATTTTCTGCTCTTATTTTTATTATCTCCTTATTATTCGTTTTGGATTTAATTTGCTCTAATATTTCTACTTTAGATCTTTGATAGTAATTCTTTATTATTTTCTAATATAACTACTTAAATTTATAAATTTTCCTGTAAGCTCTGTATTAGCTGCACTCTACAAATTTTGATATGATGTGTTTTCATTACCACTATTGTAATTTTGAAGTATTTGGAGATTTTCCTTTTATCTATTCCTGATTTCTAATTTAATTTCACTGTAATCAAAAGATATACTTTGTATGACTTTAAGCCTGTGAAATTTTTTTTTTAATATTTGAATTTTATTTTATTTTTTTTAAATAATAAATTTTATTTTTATATTCCCCCATACAACTGCACATGCCCCATTCTTTTTTTTTTTTTTAATATAGAGGCATGTTTTCTTTCTTTCTTTCTTTATTTGTTTGTTTTTGTTTATACATGCACTGGGTACAGTCAGAAGCGCGGGAGGGTGAGAGAATTCACCAGAGCCAGAGCGGAGAACAGAGCAGGCAGAAGGACCGAAGTACACTGCTGAGGGGAGCAGCGGGCGGCAGGAGAGGTCTGTGCGCCATGTGGGACCCTCCTCCGGTGGCCTGGGAGCAGCCGGGGATCGAACCGGCGCCGCAGAGGCCGCGGGCAGCTTTGCAACCCAGCGCTCAACCGCTGCGCCACCGGGGAGGCCCCACATGCCCCATTCTAACCCCAATCCCTCCCCTCCCGGCCCCCCCCCCAAAAAAAAAAGTGTCTCCGGTTCATAGTTTTTTTTTTTTTTTTTAAAGATTTATTTATTTATTTTATACAAGAACTAGGGTACAGGCCAGATGCTCAGGAGGGTGAGAGGATTCACCAGAGACAGAGCGGGGAACAGAACAGGCAGACTGATGAAATACACTGCTGAGGGGAGCAGCGGGTGAGACAGGAGAGGTCTGCTGTGCCATGTGGGGCCCTTGCTGGCCGGCCGGGATCGAATCGGCACTGCAGAGGCTGCAGACAGCTTCACAGCAGGGTGCTCAACCACCTGTGCCACCAGGGGAGGCTGCCAAAGCAAATTTTTGAAAAAGTCACATGCTATTTTCAAACCAAAACAAGATGCTGGTGTTTCTTGTTTTCCCCATCACTTCCTCTTTGTTTTTTTTTTTTTTTAAATAATAAATTTTATTTTTATATTCCCCCATACAAATGCAAATGCCCCATTCTGACCCCAATCCTTCCCCTCCCACCCCCCACCCCCCAAAAAGTGTCTCTGGTTCATAGTTTTTTGCTGATTTTGATTTTCACTTTCTTATAGTTATTCATTTTCCTGATCCCTTATTTAAGTTTTCTAGATTCCTGCTATGAGTGAGACCATCCGGTATTTTTCTTTTTCTTTTTGGCTTATTTCGCTGAGCATGATCCCTTCCAGCGCCATCCAGCATTTGGGCTGTTTCCAAAGCTTAGCTATTGTAAATAGTGCTGCTATAAACATAGGGGTGCAGGTGTTCTTTGGAATTGATGTTTCTGTGTCCTTTGGGTAAATACCTAGGAGTGGAATTGCTGGATCCTATGGAAGCTCTATGTTTAGTAGGTCCAGAAATCTCCACACAGCTCTCCATAGTGGTTGGACCAGTTTGCACTCCCACCAACAGTGCAGGAGAGTTCCTTTTTCTCCACAACCTCGCCAACATTTGTTGTTGCTAGTTTTTTTAATATGTGCCATTCTCACTGGTGTAAGATGGTATCTCATGGTAGTTTTGATTTGCATCTCCCTGATGACAAGTGATGTTGAACATTTTTTCATATGTCTGTTGGCCATTTGCATTTCCTCTTCAGAGAAGTTTCTTTTTAGCTCTTCTGCCCATTTTTTGACTGGGTTATTTTCTTTGTTGTTGTTGAGTCTCATCAGCTCTTTGCAGATTTTTGTGATCAGTCCTTTATCATTAGTGTTGTGTGCAAAAATGTTCTCCCAGTTGGTGGGGTTTCTCTTTGTTTTTGTTATTGTCTCTTTTGCTGTGCAGAAGCTCTTTAATTTGATGTAGTCCCAGCTGTTTATCTTTGCCTTCACTATCACTGCTTTGGGTGATGTGTCTGTAAAGATGTCTTTGATATGCAGATCACGTAGTGTTTCACCTATATTTCCTTCTATGTATTTTATGGTTTCAGGTCTTATGTCTAGTTCTTTAATCCATTTTGAGTTGATTTTTGTGTATGGTGTGAGGTAGTGGTCAAGCTTCATTCTTTTGCATGTAGCAACCCAGTTTTCCCAGCACCATTTATTGAACAAACTTTCTTTGCTCCAATGCATAGTCTTTGCTCCTTTGTCAAAGATTAGTTGACCATAAATCTGTGGGTTTATTTCTGGATTTTCTATTCAATTCCATTGGTCTGTATGTCTGTTCTTGTTCCAATACCATGCAGTTTTGATGATTATGGCTTTGTAGTATAGTTTGAAGTCTGGGAGTGTGATGCCTCCATTTCCTTCTTTTTTTTCAGTAGAGCTTTGGCTATTCAGGGTTTTTGGTGGTTCCATATGAATTTCATCAATAATTGTTCTATTTCTTTGAAGAATGACATTGAAATTTTGATTGGAATAGCATTGAATCGGTATATTGCTTTTGGTAGGATGGCCATTTTAATAATGTTTATTCTTCCAATCCATGAGCAGGGGATGTCTTTCCATTTCTTTGTGTCTTCTTCTATTTCTTTTAACAGTGTTTTATAATTTTCTTTGTATAGGTCCTTTACCTCTTTTGTTAGATTTATTCCCAAATATTTGATTTTTTTTTTGTTTTGATAATAAAAGGGATGGTTTTTTTTTTTAATTTCTTCTTCTTCAGATTTATTGTTTGTGTATAGGAAGGCTACTGACTTTTGCGTGTTGATTTTGTATCCTGCCACTTTACTGAATTGATTGATAAGTTGAATTAGTTTTTCTGTGGAGTTTTTGGGGTTCTCTATGTATATTATCATATCATCTGCAAATAGTGATAGTTTGACTTCTTCTTTTCCTATTTGGATTCCTTGTATGTCTTTCTCTTGTCTTATTGCTCTGTAAGCCTGTGAAATTTATTGAGTTTTTTATGGTCCAGTTGCCTTGACATCCATGTATTCTTATAAGTAATGTGCATTCTGCTATTGTTGGATAGACAGCCCTTTAATTGTCAATTAAGTCAAGAGCATTTTCAGAGTTGATTTTTTTTTTTTGCCTGTTTGTTCTATCATTACTAGAGAGGAGTGTTGAAACCTCCAACTCTAAGTGTGAATTTTTCTCATCCTCCTTTTAGTTGTTTGAGTTTCTGCTTCCTTTTCTTTGAAGCTCTATTATTGGTGCATGTCCACTTAGGATTGTCATATTATCTAGATAAATTGACTTATATTATTATGAAATATCCCTTCTTATCACTGTTAATACTACTTGTCTTGAAGTCTATTTTATCTGATGTTAACATAACCACTCCCTCTTTCTTATTAGTGGTGTTTGTGTGGTATTTTCCCCCGTCATTTTACTTATATCTGTCTTTATACTTCAGTCTTGTTTTTTTCAAATAGAATATAATTGGGTTTTGCTTTTTAAGCCTATGTTAGTATCTACCCTTTAATTGGAGGGTTTATACATGCATTTAAAGTAATTAGATTGGTTGTAATATGACCTTTTTATTATTTCACATCTGTTTATTTAATTGGTCTTTGTTTTCTATTCTGTGCTATTTTCTTTTTCTTTTGGTTAAGGTTTTTATTTTTTGTATTCTATTTTATCTCCTTTATTTCATTATACCTGTATATCTTCATATTTTTATTTTGTGTTTTTTCTAGAGATTATAGTGTTTTTCCTTTATCACAGTCAACTATGAATTAATATTTTACCACTTTATATATAGTACTCACAACAGCATACTTTCATTTACTCCCTTCTTGTTCTTTGTGTTGTTATTGTCATGCATTTTACTACTGTATATGTTAAAAACCCCACAGTTCATTGACATTAACATTGCCTTAAATCATCAATTATCTATTAAAGAAATAAGAGAGAATTTTGAAAATATTTACCAACATAGCTTCTGTTTTTGTAGTTCTTCATGTCTTCAGATCTAAGTTTAGATCTTACCGAAAAACTTCTTTCAACATTTTTGTTAGTACAGATCTATTCATAGCTCCTCAAGCAGCTTGGGTAAGTGGACCAGTGCCCGTGTCAGTTGGTTTGTTAGTATGCGGCTGGTACTTAAGAGACACTGGCATTCAGATGACCAGGGGTTTGTCTCTGGTAGAGCTGAACCTTGTTCCTGATAGATGACTAAGACTTCATAGCTGGATCGAGTCTGTCTGTGTTTTTTCCCATATTAAGGTATCTCTGAACCCAACAGAGCAACAGGACTGTGGTGTGTGGTCAGTTCCTCCTATGGTAAATGCTGACAGGTCCCAAGGGCATCTTGTGGATCCAGGCACCTCCATAAATGGCAGGTTTGGGAGGGCAATCTCCTGACCACCTGTTTGCTTGTCCCTACAGCCTGCTCAGACATGGGGATGCATGTTTCCTGCCAGAGGAATGCCCATGTACTTGGAAGGGGAAAGAGTATTTCCCTGGAGACCAGGTCATGTCTCCCTGCCATACCTGGTAAGTGAGGACCTCACCCAGGCTCTATTTTTTAATGGATATGGAATGCAAGATCATGACCACACTAAAGCACCATGTTCGTATTCATGGTATGTGTTTGTGTGCTCTGGAGGAGTTTCTGTATGTACAAGTGGAGGCATAGAAAGAATTTTGGGTTTTGTGAGTATTTGCATGAATATGAGTATGTTCAAACAGATATATGAATATGTACACTTGCATATTTGTGATCATGACAATATGTTTGCATATTTATGTGAACATGTAAGGGTGGGAACAAATACAAAACACATAGACTGCATATGTGAATGTACTTGTACAAGCTTGTATATGAATAGGTGAGCATTCATGAACATGAAGGTGTTAGCAAATACATACAATTTTGAATTTGTATATCTAGACAGGTGCATTTATATATATTTGTGTGCATGTTCACTTGGTATAGGGACATATATGTGCAAATGTGTATGAATATGTGAATGAGTTCCAGGGCTGTGAGAGATCCTCCAGGACCCAGCTATATCTGTAGGACTGAGGCATCCCTGCCACTGCCCCAGGGAACCAAGATTCAGGGGACCCTGAGCCCGATTCCTGGACAGTGATCAAAGCACATCAGTTAGAATCGTGAGGTTAAGATGAAGAGGGGAAAGAGACAGGACCAGGACCCCTCATAGAGGCTGCCTAGCTCATTCCACTGTAACCTACTTCCTATCTGGGACTCACATCAGAGTCCAGTACTGTTCACAGAGTTCAGGAAGGGCACAAGATCCTGGGTAGAGTAGTCTTAGGTCAGACAGGCTGTGTTGGTTCCCAGTTTGGTGTTTCACAGATGGGTGTGTTCTGTATCGCCACTCCCAGCCACCAGCTTTGCTCAGCTCTCATGTCCCTCCTATGCTGTAAGGTGAAGAAGATCTAGAATCCCCAGGGATTCCTCCTGCCTTAATGACTTGCTCCTCTCCTGCTTCATCCTACTTGTTTATCAAAATCACCATGCTGGTGACATCCACCTTTTGCACCTTTATCCAAGCAGACGAATGTGGCTGGAGGAACACTTAGGCTACTTGGTCTCGTGTTAAATTCATGACCTAGGACCTCAAAAAGCTGACCAGCCTTTGTGCTGTGTTCCCTGGTGTTTATTGTCATTCCCCCCCAGAAGACTTCCACATGAATAGATCTGGATTCACTCTCAGTTCCACTGCTTATTGGCTGTGTTTTCTTTAACCTCTCTGAGCTCCTGTGTCTCCTACATAAAATGGGGACTCACATTTCCCCCCTCCAGGCTTCTGTTGGAGGTTGTGGGCATTTTTTGACCCTTGGTCCTGGAGCCCAGTGGTTGTGTCATGGATATTCAGGGTGTGATGGGGATGTGCCCTGCAAGCTGTTCTGGATGTGTATGTTTCAGTGTCTGCCAACAAGGCTCCTTCCAGTGTGCTCTCCATCCCTGTGCCTCCACCTGCACAGCCTACGGTGACCGGCATTACCGCACATTTGATGGGCTCCCGTTTGACTTTGTGGGGGCGTGCAAAGTGCACCTGATCAAGGTGAGCTTCTGGACGTTCTGTCCAGCTGGCTCCATGGGGACCAAGAGCAGCTGAGGCTGAGGACCTGTCAGTGCATGTTGATGCTCTGGACTCCAATCTGATGCATAATTGGGGGCATGCCTCTCTGCAGGATCTTTTCTTTCTCTTGTTTCATTGAGTGAACTTATTTTCTCCTCAGAGCACATCAGATTTCAGCTTCTCTGTGATTGTAGAAAATGTAAACTGCTACAGCTCTGGCATCACCTGCAGGAAATTTATTTCCATTAATGTTGGCAACTCACTCATCATCTTTGAAGACGACTCGGGAAACCCTGTAAGGCCCAGTGCTGGCGATGGTTGTAGAGACAATTTGCAGTTTAACAGGGTGGAGGGGGCTAAGGGCTGGTTTCCTTACATAAGTTTCTCTTGGCATGCCACTGACTCAGAGTCAGGAGTACAAAGGTCAATGTAAGATTCTGGGGCTGAGCAGTGACTTGTAACCAGGCCCAGTTGACCCAGATGATGGGGGACACTTGGGCTTCAAGAATGACCATCTTTGTCCCCCTAGAGTCCTGAGAGCTTCCTGGATGAGAAGCAGGAGGTTCACACGTGGCGAGCAGGGTTTTTCACACTGGTGCATTTCCCACGGGAGCACATCACCCTCTTATGGGACCAGAGAACCACAGTGCACATCCAGGCTGGGCCACAGTGGCAGGTAGTTATGTGACCAGTGACCCCCAGGGGCCCTGTGCTCCTGCCTGGGGCTGAGCTGAATCACACTGATCTAAACCCTTCTGAAGAACCAGGAGCATCATGCACTCCAGCCCATCCTCCCCCACGCTGCTCTCTGCCCTTTCTTCTCTGACTCTTTTCCTACCGTTCTTCAAACCGTGACTCCGAAAGTCACTTCTGACCCCTGGCTTCTTGAAGATCCCTCTGCCCATGGTTCACCCTTGGTGTGCCTGCAACTGACTGTGTTGTCCTCTCTTTTCTCAGGGCCAGCTGGCAGGACTTTGTGGGAACTTTGATTTAAAAACCATCAATGAGATGAGGACCCCAGAGAACCTTGAGTTGACTAACCCCCAGGAGTTTGGTAGCAGCTGGGCTGCGGTTGAGGTAAAGTCTCCCCAAGGTGACTGCCTCCCCTCACCCAGATGGACTCTGGCCAACACTTAGAGAAGCTGTCCTTAGGTCATGGAAGAGGGCTGCTTGCTTCCTCACAGCCTGCAAGAGAGAGGCTCCAGCAAGCTGGCTCTGTAATCATATGCAACATAATCATGCAGCATAATAGCACCCCTCCCCTCTTAAGTTGGTTTGAAGCAAGTCATGAGTCTCCCACTCTCACTAAAGGGGAGCATATTAAACAAGGGCATGAGCACCAGGAGTGGGTATCAGAAGGGGCACACTGAGTCTATCTGCTATGTCAGGCAACAGGTTTGGGGAATAGGGAGATCAGTAGCTCTGCTTTTGCCCATCAGTGCCCAGACACCCTCGACCCCCGGGACACGTGCGTCCTGAATCCTCTCCGAGAAACATTTGCCAAAAAGGAGTGCAGCATCCTGCTCAGTGAAGTGTTCGAGACCTGCCACCCTGTGGTAAGTGCCCTGGCCTCGCCCTCCCGAGTCACCATCCAGACGCCCACTCCTTTCTGCCCTGAGACCCCTAGACCTCAGGAGGACACCTCAGGTGTGGATGGGGAAGCTGCCTCTGCCCTCCTGGCCTCTGACCTGCTTAGAGAAGTCTGTCCTGTTTCCCCAGATGACCAGGGACAGAAAGCCAGTGTCCAGGCCTTTTCCAAGCCTCACTCGTCCTGGCTCTTCCTCCATCAGGAAGTTAGGTCTTCTGAACAGAGAACCTAAATCCCTCATGCCCCGGCATTGGCCACTGCCTGTTCTGACCACACTGGCGACTGGCACTCAGCTCTGCACAGCACCTCCAGGGCCTACACAGGCCGGGATTATCTCGGGCCCTGACAGGCGGTGCATGCTTCAGCTCCCCATCCAATGGCGCAGGGAGGGAGAGTTTAGTGGGCAGAGTGAGGTTTGCCTGGGCCATCACGCTCTTGTTTCCCATAGTCACCTTTCTGCCCTCACAACACAGGCAGCTAACCCCATCCTGTGCTCCCTCAGGTTTATGCTGCTCATGAGGCTGGGGGCATCTGCCAAGAAACTGCAGGGCTAACCTTTAGGATCTACCCTCTGACCTCTGACTTCTGATCTTCTCTAGGTCGATGTCACTTGGTTTTACTCAAACTGCCTGACGGACACATGTGGGTGCAGCCGGGGTGGTGACTGTGAGTGCTTCTGTGCCAGCGTGTCTGCCTATGCCCACCAGTGCTGTCAGCACGGGCAGGTCATTGACTGGAGGACCCCGCGCCTCTGCCGTGAGTGTCCAGACCAATCACCTAAGGGGAAGGGGAGCCCCCTTGTGGGCAGGACTGTGGGGTACCATCCAGCCAGCATTTACTGAGTGCTTACTATGTGCCAGGCATCAAGTGTCAGTCACTAAATTCTTACAGCAGCACTATGAAGTTGGATTCTATATTCCTTTCTTGCAATTGGAGAAATAGGTTCGAGAGAGAGAGAGAGAGATCAAGTAATATGCTCAAGGTCACATAGTTTAGTGGTGGAGCCAGAGCTCGTCTTCGGCTAGTGTGCAGACACACTAGCTGCACACCTGTGTTCTTAACCGCTTTGCTGGAGGAACTAGGACCCTCGGGTCCCAGGCCCAGTGCTGCCATTTTACAAGCTGGGCACCTTAAGCAAATTAACCAACGTCTCCAGGGCTCAATTTTCTCATCTGAAAAATTCGCAATAGACCTACCCTCACAGGTTTATTGTGAAGATCACACTGGATCGTGAATATAAAGGCCACCACATCAGAAGTGGCCAAACATACCAGTTCATTTAAAGCAGTGGTGGTCTGCAAACACTTTGGGTTGCACACTCCCATCAGGTAAAACTATTTTGGCACACATGCATGTGCACACATGAATACATGTACATAGATACACCATTACTAGTGTAAATGTACATCATAAAACTGATGGGAATGTAAATACTTAAAAGATTAAATAAAACCCATAGAAGTTTAATTAGTAATGAATTAAATATCATTTTCCTGAACATCAGTGATTCTCCCTAGTGCAAGCACACCTCACTTCGGGGGTATATTGGTTCTTACACAGGCCTTGGTCAGTCTGGGTTCAGACCCAAGCTCTACCACATGGAGTGACCTGGGGCATGTTCCTTCCACTCTGAGTTGTAGCCAGAGCTGAACAGATCTGTACTTACCTGGCAGGATGCTGTGAGATTTAAATGAGCTGTACCTGGAAAGCACTGGGCAGGCACAGATGCTGTTGCTGACTTTGTGGTTGTTTTGCATGGATGCTTGGGGGCTGGCACACCCTGAGCCCTGGGGGCTCCTGAAAGAATGACCTTGGGAAGAAGATGGAACAGAATCTACCTCTGGCATCCCTTTTCCCTGCCCATTTTCCCCGAGACCCTTCCACCCCAGATGCACTGTGTCCTCAGTAGTCTGCTACTTCCTCTACCTCCCTGATAAGTCCCTCAGGAAGAAGGAAACATATTTACTGAGAATTTGCTGTAATCATATGCAACATGAACATGAGCATGTGCCTGGCCCTGTGCCTTCTGTGCATGAACCCTTGTACTGATCATGACTGAAGAGAGGCAGGTGAGGCACTCCCTGGGGCACAAGATTTAAGAAGGCACCAAGGTACATCATATTTTAAGCTGATAATTAAAAAAAAATTCAAAATGAGTGCTAAAATACCATTGAAGAGAATATCAAAGGTTTTTAGTAATGACAGGATAAATGTTACTGATTTTTCCTATGTTTTGGCAAAGTGCTATCGAAATCTTGTATTTTTAACTTGGGGCTATCTGGGCGTATTTTGTTTGTTATGGATATTTTACATTACTTTTAATATTTTTTAAATATTGCATGAAAAATATTATGAATCTTGATTACTGGGATTTTTGCTGCCCCCTTGATTGTTTTTTTTTAAATCTCATCCCTCAGGTGAACACTTGCTTTACCCTAATCCAGGCCCTGTCAAGTCTACAGGGCCAATATTAGTGGTGAGCCCATGTTATAAAGGAGAGTGCTAAATTTCAGAGAGGTCAAGTAATTTGCCCCAGTACACACAGCTGATAAGGGGGAGAGACGGAATTTGAACCCAGGTCTGACTCCAGAGGGCTGTCTCTTGAGGACTCTTCTGGGTTACCTCCCAATGACCTGGTACACACTTGCAACCAGAGACTCAATCTTCTAACTTCCTAGTTCAGTCTTCTGAGTCCACCCATGAGGAAAAGCAGGTACTTTCCCATCGCCACATGGCAGGTCAGTGTCCTGACTGCCTAGTGCACTGCCTCGTGCTCTTTGCAGAAGGCGATGCAAATGCAAAGGAGTAGTGTCTGGGGTTTGTAGTGTGGGGAGTTGGTGACTTTCCTAGACATCCTTACAAGAGAGGCAGACCTCTCCTCAGCCTTTATCCCAGGTTTACCCAACTATATCCTCATAACTTGCTTCTGGTTTTCAGCACCCCATGCAAGATCCCCAGCTCTCTCCAGCAGACTGAGAATTCCATGACTGAAGAGCCCGGGGAACAGGCTGTGGTGCTGCCCTGGGTCACTAGAGGGCGTGCTAAGCACATGTTTGGTAGAGCTTGCCAGAGCTTGATAAAGGATGTGGCGCAGAGAGGCCTGAAAATCTTTGGGCCCTGGATGCTCCTGGTCCCTTCCTGCTCAAGGCTCTTGAAAGGCTGACTTCTATCTTGTGCTTGCGTTCCTCTGGAACCTTCTACAACACTTCTAATTGGAGCTTCCGCCCCATGGAAGCCTTTTGGGGCCACATAAAACATCTTTCTGGCCAAGATTCATTCACTGAAACATGCTAAGTGCCTCCTCTAGGCCAGTCTTTGATTCTTGTTCTGGGGGCACAGAAAGGAGCCATTGTATTCCTTGCACCTAAAGACATCCTGATCCAATGGCCATGCCTGACTCTGGGAGTTTGGGAGGCAGGCCAGGTTCAGCCCTTGGGGAAGGATGGAGAGCTGTCTGTTTGTTCCAGACTTCTCAAGAAGTCTCTTCTTTCACTCTCTCTTTCAGCATATGACTGTGACTTCTTTAACAAAGGTAAGTCCACCCTCCCCAGGTGGAGCCTTGGGGACCAGGGCACCCTGATGCCACAGCAGCACAAGCCAGCCTGAGGCCCTGCTGGCCCTAGATGAGCCACGGCAGGGAAAGGCCCCCATCATGCAAAGACCTCTGATGGTGCAGGGCCCAGAGGTGCCTGGAACTCTGGTCCCAGCAGCTCCTGCAAGCCCACATCTTCCCAGGGAACCTGCTCACCCATGACAGCTTCATTAGGAAGCAAAAGCCCATTTGCACCAATGTGCAGTGACCTTCATAATCTAGCTCATTGCACATAGTCTTGGGTTTCCTGCAGCTCTGAGTTAGCAAAGCAAATGCACACTGTTCCTTCTAAGGATGGTGGGGCAAAACCTGTGGACTGGTTCAGCCTGCCAGATTCATCTTCAAATTTAGCCAAGGTCTCGGGGTACCAGGATATGCTCAACTTCTGCACTAACTTGGGTGGAAGCATAGGTCATGACTAAAAACTTAAAAACCACAGGGAGGTCCAGTTAGAACTAACTTATTTAGTTGATTCTTAGTCATTAAATTGCTGGGCAGTGGGCAGTGGGGGGAGGTGGGGACCCGCTTCCCAGAAATGGTTCTCAGCATTTATCTCTGTCCTATTGGGTCAGACCTGAGCAGAGTTAGATACTCATCAGGTCCTTGGTAGAAGTCACCTTTGACTTCCGAACTCTCTTCTCTCCCCTCCGGGCCCCATCCAACGAGGAGCAGGTCCATGGGAAGAGGCACAAAGCTTTGTCCTCAGCTACTTACATTATCAGATTTTGGTTTGAGGAGCAGCCCCCTTGGAGAGAAAATAGTGAGCAAAGCAGTGGAGAACAGACTAGAGACAAGGGAGCGTTGGTGGGGGGGGGGCGGTCTGTGAGATGAGTGGACCAGGGACTGCAGCTTTGCCACACTGTTAGCCCCTCAGGGTCCCTGGTGTCCCCATATCTTTAACCCCTAAAGGAATGAATCCGTAATGAGCAATTGTAGCCCCTAGACAGGCAAGGTCTGCCTTACATCAGGCAAGACATTTCAACAACACAGCTCTGAGCAGAGATTTCTCTCTTCTGTGGCATTTTGGGTGGCAGAAACTGGCAAAGGACAAGCTGTTTCTAGCATCCTCCACCTACCCACCCACCCATCCATTTCTTGCCCTGATCTTTTCCCAACACTTGCTGTGGTCTGGGTCCCTGCTGGGTGCTGGGAAATCATGGGGAGGGAGAGCTGTCACTGTGTTGTGCCAGAGCAACTCACTGGCTTTCTCCAACCAATTGTGTGTTCCTTACTTGTTTGGTTGGTAGTTTGCAGTTGACCACTTGTGGGTGTATTTACACCAAAGCCACAAAGCAGGATTCGGTTTGCTGTTTGTCTGAGAGCTGGTTGTTAACTATTTACCTGCGCAGTACTGCAAACACGTGCACCCAGGATCAAAACCCTCGCTGTAAACCCAGTGACCAGTGAGTGGCTGGTAGAGCACCGAGGAGGAGGGATGACGTTATGCATGGCAAGAGAGGGGGCAGGGAGAGCCTCAGCAAGAAGGTGACATTTAGGCTGGGCCCCAGAGATGGAGTGGGTGTCTGCCAGACACACAGCTGGGAGGGTGACTCTGAGTGGGTGGGGCAGCACAAGCGGAGACATGAGGTAGGACACAGCACAGCTCTTCCAAGGAAAGCCGGAGCAGTTCGGTGTGGCAAGGCCAAGAGGACAGGGAAGAAGGAGGGGTTGAGGCATGAAGGTCCCTGGAGTCAAACTGGGCTCTTGGATTATGTCTGAGGGCAGTGGGGTGCCATAGTGAGTCTCAGCAGGGTCTGGCTAGAAAGGTGACTTAGGCACCCATGGAGAGGAGGTACTGGAAGGAAGGGGACACTCCAGAGGCAGGAGCTCAGTTACAGGCTGTTGTCATTGTCCAGGAAACCCAGTCCCTGCTCTAAACTGACACCTGCAGGGACCCATGAGATGCAAAAGGGACATTTGTTTGAAATAAGTCAGCGCTAATGTCCCCAACGAAGCTTGAGTCCAAGCCTTCCGAGCCTTCATCCCTTAGGTTTTGGGTGGGCAGAGACCAGGCAGCCCTAAGTAGTGCGATGGCTGCACTGGAAGAGTCTCAGGCATTGGACATTCCCATGGAGGGACATTTGGGAGGCCCCATGTCCTCCCTAAGTGGTCTTGTTTCCAGGCTCCCTATGAAACAATTTCATTCTCATCAGGGGCTGGCAGTTCCTGTCTCTTCCTTCTCATTAACAATCAAGGTCCCTGGGCTTGGGGTGAGGGGGTGACCATGAGCACCAGCTTGACATTTACCCTCTCCCCCACTTGTAGCAGGGGTGGGAAGGTAGTGTGGGAGTTGGGCAAAGGCCCAGGGAGGCTGACTGGATCCCTTTTCTCCAGCACTAGGTAAGGGTCCCTACCAGCTGGCCAGCTTGGCAGCTGGTGGTGCCCGAGTGACTGTGAAGATGGCAAGTGGTTCCATAGCCCTAGTGAGCACAGGCAACACGGCGCCTGGGGACATGGTGAACTTCCTGCTGACCGCTGCACTTTACAAGGCCAAGGCCCATGGTAAGGCCCACCTCCAGCCCTGGTGGGGGGAGGCAGACCCTAGAGGAGGGGAGAACACTGAGGCCCAGAGCTGTCTGCCGCACTTGCAGAAATGAGGGGTCTAACAGGGGCCCTTTTCCTATTTGATACGGGGCTTCTGGGTCAGCCGTTAGCCTCTGTGATGACCAGCAAAGCTTCTCCTGTGAATGGAGCAATGATCCCCTCCCTTGCTGACCGAACAACCTTTAGTGGGCCACGGCCTACAAAGACACACACAGCTGGAATCATCCATTGCCTCTGGGTGTCAGAACGCCCCAGCCAAGGGCAGAATAGTCTTTGCTTTAGTGGGCTCTGTCTTGTCTTTGGAATTCAGTGGTATCTAAGGGGTGGCACTGATTTCTGTCCTGTTGGGCCACCTGGCCTGGTGTAGAGTGAGCCCTGAGGCCAGCAAGCCTTTGTGGGCCTGGGCCAGCCAGCACCTCAGTTCCCCACTGTCAGGAAGTCTTCTCATCTCTGGCCATTTGGGAGGCACCCCAGTGTGTGTGATTCCTGTGATCAGGGTTTCTCCCCACAAACCCTGTTGGCCCAGTTCATCAGTATCTTCCTAGTCACAGGAATGGGCCAAGCTGCCAATCCTAGCATCCGCTAGAATCTTGAACCAACACTCTCCTCAGAGAGTTCAGCTCCAGCTCAGAATTTAAGTTCTAAGATTCTCAGGGTCTCTGGTTGATCTATTTTGGAGGCTCTCTTTACCCCTTCCCTTCTCTCCATCTCTCTCTCTTCTCTCCTCTCCATCCCTTCTTCCCCTCCCTCTCCACCTCTCTCCTTACCCCCCTCCATTTCCTTGAATCCTAATCGCATGCAAGGCACAGAACTGGGCCCTGGGGACTCAGGGGTGTAGCAGACACCAGGCCTGTCCACCACAAGTCCTCAGGCCCACCCAGGAGACAGAGATGGTCAAAGGCATTTACAATGATGAGCATTTGGGAGGAGTTCCTCACTCAGTCTTGGGGCCATGAGAGGCTTTTTAGAATAAGTGTTGTTCTCTGGAGAGGTGAGAAGTTGTCAGGAAGGAACTTATATGCCAAGCTCAGGAGTTGAGTCTTTATCCTGGGGGCAATGGGAAGCCATGGAAGGCTTTAAGGGGGGACACCCTACTTCCTGGTCCTCAGCTGTGGTGACATTCATGTGAGCCGAGGATACAACAGGAGGGGCCGGGCACAAGGAAATCTGGGGCCCTGAATAGATAGACAGAACAAGCTGGGGTTTGGGGATTTGCCAGGTTTCAATGAGCCCAGCTAGGTCTACCCCACACAGATCCCACAGGTCCAGGGCTGGAGCCCAGAGAACATGTGTAGGTTGGACTCTGCTGTCCTATCTCCTGTCTTCACAGGAGACCTTGGTCCCCATGGGTCTCATTGTCCCTGTGTCCA
Organism: Talpa occidentalis; assembly: GCF_014898055.3. Lineage (NCBI taxonomy): Eukaryota > Metazoa > Chordata > Mammalia > Eulipotyphla > Talpidae > Talpa > Talpa occidentalis. The sequence continues at coordinate 32,534,444 of NW_023603184.1, forward strand.
CAAATATGTGCCCACAAGTCTGGCATGGAGTCTAGCTATGTGTTGGGGCAAATAATTTAATAGCCCTACGCCGCCTTGCAGGGTAAGTAATACGCATATGTGACAGGCTTGGCATAGGGCCTTTTGTATAGCCCCTCCCTCTGAGGTGGCCCCAGTTTCCCTAGGAGGGACTCCATGGAGTCCCTATTATCCCTCCCTGGATGGCAGTGAAGAGACATGAGGTACCTGGAGGAAGAATTCATTATTAATGTGAATAACAATGACTGCTTTTAATCAGTGATGCACGATGTGCCAGACACATTGCTAAGCAAGCCCTCTACCTGCTGATTTTATTAAATTCCAAGAGAGCTCTGAGAGGCAGTGAGTTCATTCACTCAGTAGCTAGTATTTACAAGGCCCACTTCATGCCAGGCACTGTGCTAGGCACTGGAGAGCCTAGAGGGAAGCCAATAGAAGAACAAAAGTCCCTGTCCAAACTGGGGGTGAATAAACATAAAGAACTAGTAGACTCCTTAACAGGTGAGAAGGTGATGATGCTGCTGTCTCCACTTTGTAGATGACACCTAGAACCACAGTGATGGGGGACAAGGGGGGTGGGTTTGGAGCCAGGCAGGGTCCCAGGATCTTAGCCACTGCACTTTTAGCCCCAGAGATGGGCCCAGGGAGTGGGTATGGTGCAGCACAGAGGCCAGAGCACTGGGGCCCACCCAAGGCCCGCCCCTCCCCCTCCACTCACACTGGCTGTGCGACTTCAGTCAAGTCACTTCCTCTCTCAGGCATCCTTTTGAAGACTGACATTAACCTGCATCAAGTTTCTCAGCCATTTGCCTTGAAGCCACAGAGGAGAGGCTGAAACCCTGACCTTGAGTTTCACCTTAAGCACTCAAGTGACTTTCACCTTTTATTCTCTAAGTTCTATTTCTTTTTTAATCTGTTTGGGGAATAGCATAGCATAGCTTGGATAAAGGATTGGAGGCAAAAGGCAAGCTCTTCTCTCTAATGAGTGACGTACCCTTGGTAAATGACTTAACTGCTCTGGGCCTCAGTTCTTGCTCTTGTAAATTGGAGAAATAATAGCACCTACCTTCTAAGACTGTGATGATATTGCTCTGAGGACAGTGCTCAGCACATGGTAAGTACTACAGCAAAGTGAGCTATTGTTAATAAGTAAGTGTCCCCCATCTTCAAATAAAATGGGCCCTCTAGGGAGACATGCCAGGGTGTCCCTTTGGCACATCCTATAAGACATGAAGACCCCCTATAAGATATGAAGACCCCTGAGAATGAGAGAGGTTCAGGCCTAAACGATGTCTAAATCCTCCTCTCTGAAAATTTCTGCTCTCACAAATTTCCCATGCTCCAAGGTCCACCTCAAGGAACACCCTCTTCACAGTCACAAATCTTACCCAGAAGACCCCTTTCCTTCCACTGTCCAATACCCCAGATGCAGTACAGGATGGGGGAGTGGGAGCCTGTGTCCTCAGTGGGCCCTATTCCAGCTGCCCACAAGACCCAGGCCTGACTGAGAAAGAAGCTGGACTTCACACCCTCTGGGGCGTTCTGGAGAAGAGTGATATTGCTGCAGGGCAGACTACTGGGGTTTTGCTTTATATGACATTAAAACTACTGGAAAATCAACACCCCCTCTTGACTAGACCTCATTTGCTGGACTAAAATATTGGATGGAGAACAGAAAGTTCCCACTAAGCAGATGGCCTGTCACATTGGAAAGGTCATAAGACACCATTTTCAAGCAGGACCACAGAATCTGGGGATCGGGAAGGTCTTGAGGAGTATCTCTTTTGCGGTGGTTGGGTGCTTCTGACCCTCCTTGTCCCCAACCCTAGACCCAGGTTTCCTCGAACCCAGCACTTCCTAGTCAATCATTCACCCCAGCATAAACTTCTCCCATGGCTGAGGATGCTGGCTGTGCCTGGGGCTGGGCAGGATCTAGGCTGTCCCTCCTCATCACCCCCCACCCCTTAAAGCTCCCCATGGCTTCCCACTGCCTTAGGATAAAGATCCAACTCCTAAGCAAGCAGCTTGATCTGTCCTATTCACGACTGTATCTCTGGTACCTAGAAAAGCACCTGGAACACATTGGGGACTCAAAAATGTTTGCAGTAAGAAGATAGCAAGGAAGATAGATGGAAGGAAGACGTGTGGGAGGAGCGAATGACAGAAGAAAAGGAAGGAAGTTCAGCAACTGGGGTTTCTCTAAGTTTCCACTTCCATGGAAGAAGAGGTGTGCACAGAGGGGCAGCCTGCAGGCAGAAATAAGTGGGTTGACACAGTACCACCCCAATTTTTGCCTAGGATAAAAATAAGGCCAAAAAGTGATGTCTTAAAAGATTTTAAGGTGAAAAAAAAAAAAGAAAGAAAGAAGTGGGTTGAAGGGCAGAGCAGAGCATGGACAGACCAGGCCAGGTAGTCCACAGGGTGTGTTGCTCTCTGGTGGCTGAATGCAGACATGCTGGGCTTCTACCCTGCATCTGGACCTTGGTCTGTACTGACCTTACCCTGGCTCTTTGCAGACCCAGATGTGGTATCCCTGGAGGCAGCAGACAGACCCAACTTCTTTCTCCACGTCACAGCCAATGGGTCTCTGGAGCTGGCTAAGTGGCAGGGCAGCAATGCCTTTCATCACCATGCCTCCTTTGCTCTGCACCGGGGAACATGGCAGGAAGGCCTGGTGGCCCTGGAGTCCCTGGCAGTGCCCGGGTCCTTCCTTCACGTGTCGGGCCTCGTACTGGCCCTGCAGCTGTACCAGCACACAGAGGCGTTCCGCCAGGCCACGCTCTTCCGCCTCCTGGGTAGGTGACCCTCTGCCATTATACTTGTCCCCTCACTCAACTGCCCTTTCTGCCCTCCCTCTACTTGACCTTTCCAGTTACCCCCAAGTGATAGAATCTTCACTCTTCTGGCCCAGGGAGGCCACCTGGGTGCCACTCTTGAGATGGAGGTGGCCAGACCTCCATGTTGGTGACCTAAGGAGCCGTGGGCAGTATGGCTTGGGACCCAGCCAGCTTCCTGGGTCCTGGCCTCTCCCAAAGGCCAATTGCATGGTCTAAAAATAGGGCGGCCTTTGTGGAAGTGAAGTGAGAAGTGATCATGGCCACAGCTTGCGTAGCCTGCTGACTCAAGTTTCTTGCTGATGGGGGCACATGTCTACCCTGTGCACCGGGCACACCAGGCTAAGGAGCCAGCGGTCTCCCCTGGCCCCCTGGGAGCCCCAGGACCACAGGTAGTGATGACATAGTTCTATACTCTTTCTAACCAAGGCCAGGGGGTTCCAGGGCTTTGCCATCCCCCTGCCAGATGGGTCTATCCCAAAGGTGTTTGTTCTCTGCCTGAACCCTGGAGGAAATGATCTCAGTTTCTTTACTGCTCCAGGCCAACTCTCTGTCCTGCACGTGCACATGCATGTTCGTGCCTGTGAGGCCCCCTTGTGCTGTATGAAAGAATCCATTGACATGTACACACATAAACATTTGTCTGGCCAGGTTGTTTTTTTTTTTTTTTTCATTTATCTTCTCCCTGAAAGCAGGGTTGAGCCAGTTGATTCTCACATTCAGCAGTCCTCTATCGAGCCCACCAATGAACTTCACCCAGGGCACAGGCTCCACTGGCTGTGATGGCAGGACTCGTGTCCTTCCCTGAGAGGCCCTGAGGCAATGTGGACTGAGCCAGGCTTGGAAGCCACACAGCATTTTAATTTGAATCCTGACCATGGTCCTTGGTACCTGGAGGGGAAACTCCATTTTCTTAACATTGTTTCTTCATCCCATGTAAGTGGGGTGTCAGCCTCAGAAGATGGTGGTCAGGATAGATTGCTTCTCACAGCCTTTGGTCTGGGCCGAGCACATATTGTTGTTGGTGATCCTCAAAGGTAAGCTCTTGGCTATGGTCTCAAGAATCTTGAAAAAGCGTGTTTCTTCACAGTCAGTGGCAGTGTGGCGATTGCTGGGGTGGGGATTGCCCCTGCAACCTGCTGTGAGACCCGCTCACCCCTCCCTGCTCAGGCCATGGTCTCAGAGACCCCATCTGGGGTTATGTCTTACCTTAAATCTCCCCTCTCCCCAAGGCTACAGCTTTTCCTGAGGATCCCTCATTTGTCAAGCCACAGGGTCTTTTTCAAACAAGTCTTCTCTGGGAATATTTGCTCTTCCCAGCATCTTCTGTGCCTCAATTTCCTTGGCTATGAAATGAGGATAGTAACAGTGTTGGGCATCGAAACCATGGGATTACCGTGAGGATTAATGGGATAGAATTTGTGAAATATGGAGTGGCTGCTGCGATTATTTCTGGTCCCAGCTACTAGGGAGACAAGGCCAGTGACCAGGCAAACTACATGCTCCAGGTCCTGAGACTGACTTACAAGAAGGCTTCTTCAAGGAGGTATCCTGGGAAGAGAGGGCAGAGTTTGCCAAAGAGCCTCTTTCTTCCTTGTCTGGGGCCAGGTGCCCCTAGGGCCTTGGGCTGAGATGGTAAGTGGGTCCCCAACACCTGATCACACTGCTCAAGGGAAATCCTCTTGCCTCTGTGGAGGTCTGCAGTGGCCTGACCAAAGGTAAAGCAAGAAGGAGGTGACTATGCCCCAGGATATGGGGCAAATCTGGGCACCAGGGTCCCAGAGGGGCAGGGGGATGGGGCAGCCTTATGGAGAGGTCAACGGTCCTATCCTCCTCTTGGACCACTGCTCAAAACCCAACTCCAGCTGCCTATTCTTAGCCTCCCTGGTCCTCAACTCATCCAAGTTCCCAGGACCCCATCCCAAGTACCCCACAGGCACTGCCCCCAACTTTCAAGGATCCAGTCTCCCCTTGGGTTATCTCTTCTTTAGTTGTCTTTGTTTTTCTTTCCTCTTTCATGTGGGCGTACGCTGCCACTTTGGTCAAGAGCTGCCCATCACCTCTGTGCCTTGGCACCTGACTTGGATTGCCATCCAGTCTTAGTCTTGGGAGTCAGGGGTGGGTCTCCTTTCCAGATGCCAAGTCCTCAGGAACTGCCTACCCCACCTGCGAGTGGCGCTATGACGCCTGTGCCAGCCCCTGCTTCCAGACCTGCCGGGACCCACGGGCAGCCAGCTGCCGGGATGTGCCCAGGTGAGGGGACATGGAGTCAAGGGGTACACACCAGTGTGTTTGCACTTACATCTGTGTGAATGGTCTTGCGTGTAGCCTGGTGGGGAGACAAGAGCTTGTACTGAGGTGCGTGTGCTAACTTGGACTGTGTGTGTGTCATGCGCTGTGTGCATGGGGATGTGTGTACCAGGCGAGCATGTGTTTATGCATTGATGCAGCTGAGTGCATGCACGGGGCGTATATGCTGCTGTTTGCAGCAGTCTGTGTGGACACATAGTTTGTCTGGGTGAGTATTTTTGAGTCCTGCAGAGATGGGGGGGAATGCATGAAAATGTTTGAGAAGGTGCCTATCAGACATGTGTATGTGTGAGAGTGTGCACAAGTGTATGCATGAAAGACCTTGGTGTGCTCATCCCTCTTGATCTGAGGGGCAAGGGTGTGGGGGGATGTGTGCTCCCATACAGTGTCTCCACAGAGATCTGTGCAAGTGTGTCCATGATAAGCACACATGTGTATGTCGCAGCAAAGGTAAGACCTGTGCTCAGTCCAGGTGAAAAAGAGATGTCCCTCCTCACATTCCACATGGCTAACTTGCCCCCTACTCTGTCCTCAGGGTAGAAGGGTGTGTGCCTGCATGCCCTGCCCCCAAGGTCCTGGATGAAGTCACACGGAGATGCGTCTACTTGGAGGACTGTGAGTCTCCTGGAATTCTCGTCCCTCCCGCGGGTTCCTAATAGATCCCCAGGGTCTCATTGACTAGTCATTCTGAGACCCCTCAGGGGCAGCAGGGGCAGCATAGGGGGCCCTGGGAGAACTTGGTAGAGTTGGCGGAGACCTGGTCCACTATTCCCATTTCACAGAGAGAAAAAATGAGACCCAGGGTGGAGAAGGGACTGACTTGGGGTGATGTGGTATGAAAGTGATACAGCCAGACTTAGACCTGAGGGCTCCTGGCTGTGGGTTCTGGGTTCCAGTTCCGGGGAGAGTCTACACCCGCTGATTTCGCTCAGTCACCAAATGTAGCACAGGCCCCAGGACTGATCAAGCAGCCTGACTGGGTCTCAGAAGCTGTCTTCTCCCCTCCCCCCAGCTCCCTACCTGGGTAACCTAGGATATAGTTCAGGAGACCCACATCACAGCCTTGCTTAATAATGACCCCTTCTGGCTGCAGTCACCTCAAATTCTGACTCTTCTCTTCTACCCCAGGTGTGGAACCTGCCATTTTGGTTCCCACAGAGACCCTCGGCAATGAGACCCTGCCTCCAGGTCACGAGCTGCCCACCCCCAGTGACCAGGAACTGCGATTTCCACAGGAAATTTATGGGGTCCCCTCCCAGGGGCCAGCACTCAGTCCAACTGCCTCAACTGCCACAGCCCTGAACCCACCCATGGCAGCCACTGAGGGGGCAACACTGTCTCCAGGTCCTGCCCAGGCCACTCTGCAGCAGCCACTGGGGGTCACTTCATCTCACCTCCTTGCGCAACCCACAGAGGCCCAGGCCAGCAAGGGAGTGACTGCCAGCCACCTGGTCGCCCAAGCCCCAGAGTCCTCATCCTTCCCCTTTTCTAGGAAGACCCCCGCACCTGGAATGGGATTAGGTACCATGGAGATGACCAGGGTTACTCTGACCTTTTCAGGGAGCCCCAACATCACAGTCTCCTCCCGGTCAGCCCCTGCACCTCGAGTCCCACTCTTGACCAAAGCAGTGACAGTCCCAGCCCCTGGCTCCTTGCCTGTTAAGACGACACCTCTCCAGTCCTTCCCAAGCCTGGAGGTGCCTGCAAGTACCTCCTCCAAGTCTCTGGCTCCCCCCAGAGTGACTTCTAGGCCCCCCATTTCCTTGGGATCCCATAAGGTTTTGCTGACACCTGCAGCAACAAAAGTCATGAACAGGACAGGGGTCCCCCAGACCATACAGACCCAGAACATTTCCAGTCCCAGCAGCCTCCCAGCCATGGAAAGAACTGCAGCAGAACCAGTTCCCGTTAGTCCTCTGATGACCAAGACAGTGGAGACAGAGCCATCCACAGAGAAGGTCCATCCTGCTCCTGGGCAGCCCATAGGCCAGCTGGCATCCCTGCTTCCAAGCCCATTCCCCACTGGCCCTCCCCAGACCACCAGGCTTAGCACCACTGCCACTCAGCTTCCAGTTCTGCCCTCAGGGATCCCATCTGCTTCGGGCCTGTCCACAGTTACTCATGGCCTGCAAGCCACACCCTTCATGGAGCCAACTCAGCCCCCCCAGGTCCTTTCTGGCCAGCCTCCTGACACCAGCCTACCTCTGGCCAAGGTGGGCACATCTGCCCCAGTGGCCACACCTGGCCCGAAGGGTTCTGTCTTTACCCCTCCAGTGCAGCAACAGGCCACATCTGTCATGGCCACAGCTTTACCTGCTCAGACACTAAGCCCAGTTATGCCCCTCACCCCCACTGTGACTGACCAGGTGCACCCACCCATCCCTCAGGCGACAGACACAGCCCCAGGCCTGCTGCTGAGAGCCACACTGCCGACCTCTGGAGGTGGGGCTGTGGCTGAGGGGGCAGCCTCCACAGTATCTGTTGCTCCACAAAGGAGTACCACAGAGAAGATGGCCATCCTGTCCAAGCAAGTGTCTCTGCCCACCTCAATGTATGGTTCTGCTCAGGGTGGACCCACAGAGCTCTCATCTGCTGTGGCCCACACTGTTGCTACCTTGGTGACTGAGGCCCAGGGCCCCTGGGCCAGCACAGTGGCACAGGTGCCGACATCCTATCCCCTGAGCCGAGTCTCAGCCAGGACCGCCTCCCGCGAGAGCTCACTGGTTCTGCTCCCTCAGCTACCTGAGGCCCACGGAACCTCAGCTGGACCTCAGGCCCCAGCAGAACCTGTGAGAGAATCCACCACTGAGCAGTCTGGCCGCTCTGCTCCTGCCCAGGGCATGGCAGAGGATTCAGCCTTGGTCACCGCGGAGGCCAATATGTCTGCCACCTGCGTCGTGAGTAATTTGTCAGGGTTCTGACCATCTGAATGTGGGTCCTTTATGTCTTCTCTCCTCCTGTGCCACTGGGACTCCGACACCACTGCATTCCCACATTCCCCAGCGAGGAGGGCAAGGCCTGCTGTAATTCAACCTTCTGCCAGGCCACAGGGGGTTTAGTCACTGTCCTCACCCCTGCCCCAAGGTTTTGCTGTCTGAAATTTCTCCAGGCTCTGGGCCCCTAATACCATAGCAGAGTCCCATCATGCTCCATTGGGGCATCAGGGTTGATTGGTTGCTTGGTGTGATGCCCATTCTGCATGTGACACGAGTGTGCCAGTGTGTGCATGATTGTGCCTATGCACCCATATGGGTGTGTGTACACACATTTGTGCTTACACCTGTGAGCACTCATATGTCTGTATGTAATACACGGTGTCACAAGACTGTGTGCATCTGTAAGAGATAGTAACAGAGCATGGGTGTGCTTGAGTTTCTGTGAGTGTAAGTAAGTGTGTCTGCATATCTGTGCACCTGGAGTTCTCTACCTGGCCTGGCAGATAATCAGGTCTCTGTGAGTAAGTCCACAGGACCCGTCTCACACCCAGTCCAGTCCCAGATTCCTGTTTGCCTGGTGGGTGGCACCAATGGGTGAGCACAACATTCCCTACTTTACCTCTGGGTTCCCTGCCCTAGGACCAGAAAGGATCTTGTGACCTAATGTTTTGGGGTGACTGGGGCTGGGAGTGAGTGGCAGTGACCCCTGGGTGGGTGCTCACACTCTCCTTCCCTCTGTGCCCCAGCCAATTGCGGAGCAGGACTGTGTTCGCCACATCTGCCTGGAGGGCCAGTTGATCCGAGTGAACCAGTCCCAGCACTGTCCCCAGGGCGCCACACCCCCTCGCTGTGGGGTCCTAGGCCTCGCAGTGAGGGTGGGTGGGGACCGCTGCTGCCCCCTCTGGGAATGTGCCTGTGAGTCCTTGAGTTCCCCAGAGCCTCCCAAGTCCTCCTGGTACCCCTACCCGAGGGTGACCTCTGCCTCTGACCTAAATGTGCCCTCCCTTGGGAATTCTCACCTCAGTGTGACCCCTGACCTGGAAGTTTTCCTACCCTTGTAACTTCTGATCTCTGTATGCTGCATGCTCTGAGTGGCCATCCAGCTTCAGGACCTCTGAGCTGCCTGGGAAAAGGCTCAGGCACTGGTCCTTGTTCCAGGGTAGCTTTGGCCTGGGGGCATCTGCTTATTTTTCTCATCCCTGCCCCTCCCGCAGGCCGATGTTCAATCTTCCCTGACCTGAGCTTTGTGACCTTCGACGGGAGCCACGCAGCTCTGTTCAAGGAGGCCATCTACAGCCTCAGCCAGAGCCCTGACGAAATGGTCACTGTCCACGTCCTCGACTGCAAGAGCGCCAACCTGGTGATTGCCCCTGGCCTCCATTCCTGTGGGGCTTTGGGGTTTGAATAGGTCTGGAGAGGAAATAGAGCAGTGAGTTGGGTTTTGATGTTCGAGAAAGAACAGAAGCAGAGGACCCTACAGCAACCCCCTCAGTTGGTCTCCCAGGGATCTCCTGGGATAGTATGTGGGGAAAGTGTGTCGCCTACTGGCCCTTGCTGGGGCTTCATTCACTCCAGTTCTTCCCAGCACCTAAGCCCATGGGGAGGCCCTCAGGTACAGAAGATCTGAGATGCACTCCCAAGGCTGCGACCTGTGGTCACAGGTGCCAAATGCAGGGAAGTGGCTACTAGAATGTCCCCATGAGCCAGATGGAAGGAGGCAGCATTGGGGAGGAGCAGGCTGGGGACAGGAGGAGTCAGAAATGTTGCATGAGATTCCGTGCACCATATGCACAGCCCCAGTGGATGCTCCTGGCATGTGGGACAGGGTGGCGGAGAGGGTGCTCACACTTGTTCACCAGGACTAGGAGGCAGCAGAGCTGGGCTCCAGATTGAAGAAGACTCACCTCTCTCTATAGGGGCACCTCAACTGGCCCCCATTCTGCCTGGTGATGCTGAATGTGACTCACCTGACCCATCAGGTCACCATTGACCGCTTCAGCCGGAAGGTGAGAGCATTAAAGATGCAGCCCTCCAGGGCAGGGCAGCAGTCATCAGAGGGGTAGGGTGCCCAGGGGTGCAGGGGCTTTGAGGATTAGTCACCTTTAGGGCAGGGGTAGGGAGGGGACCCTCTTGAAGAAAAACAATGCAAAATTAAATATATTTGGAAGTGACTTTAATTAGAATAGTTGGGGCCATTCTAGTGTCAGGCTCAGAAGTGTACCAGGAGGAGAATTGTGATGGAGTTTGAATTAGAATGGCCAGAGACAATAACCTTAGAACATCTCACCTCTACAGTTTCGTGCAAAATTATATGGCCATGTCAGCACACTACTAGGGCCCGTTCCAAGAAGGGAGTTATATAAGCAAGGAGCCCTGAATTGGAAATTTATTACCTTTACCCACCTCTGGCAAGGAGGCCAGTGGGTTGCCCTCCCCAAGGGCCTTCCTTTGCGCCTCCCAACATGAGGGTGAGCGGGGCAGGTTTCCTTCTCAGGTCCTTAAGTCCCGACTCTCCCCACCCTTTCCTACCACCCTTGCTGGAATCTACCCTTGCACATCAAAACAGGGGCTCCCATGTCCTGTGGAGAGAACTGAAATCCGGAGCAAGGCTTAGGGCAGAGGGTTTTCTAAGAAACAAAGTTTAAGCAAAAAGCTTCCTGGGTTTCAACACCTAGTTTTAAAATTTTCTCCATCAAAAAAAATTAAAGTATAATTTATATATAGTAATATTCACCCTTGCTGGTGTATAATCATAGAAATTGTAACAGTAGGTAACCACCACTACAATCATGTGCTTGGGAGTGTCAGTTTTGTTTTGTTTTTAGTCATTCTGTTGTAGAGCAACCCCGATACAAAACGGGGTGCCTGACTGTGGGTGCTCACCCGCGCGCTTAAAAGGACTTATCAATGCTCTACTGCAGGCGAAAGGTTAATAAAAGGTTTATTTACAAGGGAAGGGGAAATGAGGAAATGTACAGCTCTGGGAGAAAAGTGGGAGACAAAGTTTTGAATGAGTCCTACCCGATCCGCCGATCAGGAATCCCAAAATGGCGCTCTGAGAGCTGGCCGCCAGCCAGGAGCGGTGAAGCCAGGAGGCGAGCGATCGCGAGCCAGAGAGACCCCAAGGCCCACGTGTTTGGTTTTTATATCCAACCTGGCTGCCCAACTCCACCCTCAGGTCCCAGCCACCCTCCCGTGGTGGTGATGGGATTTGTCTTTCCCAATGTCTTGATGGCTTTAGTCTGGAGTGGGGGTGGGGTCCACAAAGCCTGTATGGGATTAACTCAGGACAGCCTTTCCCCCTAACAATTCTAATGGGTTTAATAGTATCTCACTGTGGTTTTGATTTGCAATTCCCTAATTACTGATAATGTTAAACATCTTTTCAAGGATTTTATTTTTCCATGGCATATGCTCTTTTTGTACATTTCAACGATTATTTTATCTGTTTCACTGAGTTTTAAGAATTCTTTGTACATTTTGTATAATCTTTTATTAGATATAAGTATTACCTCCCAGGCTGTGGCTTATTTTTTCATTTCTGTACAAGTGTCTTTCAAAGTTCTTAATTTTGATGGAGTCCAATTTATCAATTTATCAATTTATCAATTTTTTTTATGGATCATGTGTTGTTCAAGACTTATAAATCCTTACTGATTTTCTGACCACTCTCAATAATTCTTAGAAAGAATTATTGAGAAGGGATGTTGAAATTTCTAATTATTACTGATGATTTGTCTATTTATCTTTGGAATTTTATCAGTTTTTTTATTCACATATTTTGAAATTCTGTTTAGGTACACACTGTTTACAATTGTTATGTCCTTTTGATAAATTAACCCCCTTTCAGAATGAAATGGCTTTTTTATCCTGGTAAAAGTCTTTCTCCAAATTCTACTTTATCTAACTTATCTGTAATAGTTTCTCCAGCTCTCTTTTGGTTAGTGTTAACATGTGTATCTAATATCTATGTCTAAGATAGATCTTTTTCTTTAAACCAATGTGTGCCTTTTCATTTAAAATGGAATATTGGTACAAGGGCCTCCCCGGTGGCGCAGCAGTTGAGCGCTGGGTTGCGAAGCTGCCCGCAGCCTCTGCAGCACCGGTTCGATCCCCAGCTTCTCCCCGGGCCAATGGAGGAGGGTCCCACATGGCGCGCAGACCTCTCCTGCCGCCCGCTGCTCCCCTCAGCAGTGTGCTTCGGTCCTTCTGCCTGCTCTGCTCCCTGCTCTGGCTCTGGTGAATTCTCTCACCCTCCCGCGCTTCTGACTATACCCAGTGCTTGTATAAATAAATAAATAAATAAATATTTTTTTAAAAAATAAATAAATAAAATGGAATATTGGTACAAAGTGAATAGTTAGGTGTTACTGTTCTTTCATTCATTCTGCCAGTCTCTACTTTTTAGTTGGGGTGGTTTAAGCCACCGACATTGAATTGGTCATCAGAATGACCAATTGGATTAGCTTTTTCTGTTTTGGTGGTAGCTTTAGGGTTTTTAGTATGTATTTTTAACTGGTCAGTCTATCTTCAAGTAATACTGACATCACACATGAATAAGAACTTAACAGCAGTATATTTCTACTGTCTCTCATCGCTTGGTGCTATTAGTGTCCTACATTTTATTTCTATATATGTAATAAATTCTACGATAAATTATTATTTTTCTTTAAGGTTTCAATTATCTTCCAACATAATTTAAAATACAGGAGAGATGTTTATCTACCCACATATTTACCCTTTCTTGTGCTCTTTATTCCTTTGAGTAGATCTAGATTTCCATCCTTCTTCTTCCCAAAGGATTTCCTTTAACATTCTTATAGTGCCAGTCTACTAGTGCTAGTTTTTCAGCTTTTATATGTCTGAAAAACCTGATCTCATCATCTTTTCTTAAAAGATATTTTCACTGGGTTTGAAATTAGAGCAGATTGACTTTTTTTTTCTGTCAATACTTTGAAGAATTTGTTCTTTTGTCCTTTCTTTTTAAACTGAGGTGAAACAGATATAAACATAAAATTAACCATTTTATTTTATTTAAAGATTTTATTTATTTATACAAGTACTGGGTACAGTCAGAAGCGCGGGAGGGTGAGAGAATTCACCAGAGCCAGAGCGGGGAGCAGAGCAGGCAGAAGGACCGAAGTACACTGCTGAGGGGAGCAGCGGGTGGCAGGAGAGGTCTGCGCGCCCTGCGGGACCCTCCTCCAGTGGCCGGGGAGCAGCCGGGGATCGAACCGGCGCCGCAGAGGCTGCGGGCAGCCTCGCAACCCAGCGCTCAACCGTTGTGCCACCAGGGAGGCCCAAAATGAACCATTTTAAAGCTAATGGTTTGGCAGCATTTGGTATATTTGCAGTGTTGTACAGCCCCACCCCTACCTAATTCCAAAACATTTTCGTCACCCACAACAGGAAACCTTGTACTCATTTTGCAGTTGCCTCCCACTTACCTAGCCTCCCAGTCCTTGATGACCCTAAGAAACTCACAGTCCAATGAGAGTTTCAATACGGTAATAAATAGATTTTATCTTAATGGTCAGCGCAGAGATGGGGAGTCTCTAGAGAAGGGGTATGCAGCCCAGGGGTTGGGGATTTAACAAAATCTTCCAGAAGAAATGATCTGAGCAGAATCAGGAAAGAAGAAATTTGTTGCATTTCTTGTTTCATTATCTTGCATTCATAAGAATGTTTTCAGAATTCTTTGTGCCACCCTGGACTTCTGTGCCTAAAACAGAGCCTGGCACATAGAAGGTGCTTAATGTCTGTTGGTTGATTGGATGGATAAATGGACAGATGAATGACAGAGGGACAGACAGACGAGCTGTGCTCACGTTTGCACACCCCGCCCCGCCCCCCCCCAAGGTGACTGTGGACTTGCAGCCTGTGTGGCCTCCTGTGAGCAGGTTCGGGTTCAGAATTGAGGACACAGGCCACATGTATGTGATCTGGACACCGTCGCACATCCAGATCCAATGGCTTCACAGCTCGGGACTCATGATCCTGGAGGCCAGCAAAGCTAGCGAGTTCCAGGGCCATGGCTTGTGCGGTAAGGGGTCCCAGCTGGGAGTGGGGAGTGCTTTCTGGATTCACCTCAACCCCTAGACACAGATTCCCCTGGACCAGACAAAATTGGGACAGGATGCGAGGCCAGAGGTGGGACTAGCAGCACTGCCAAACCAGAGGGACCGAATGTCTTGTGTTCTGGGGCAAAAGCTGCCAGCAGGGAGATGGCGCAGGGTTCTGGCCTTGCCAGTTGTTACTTCAGCCGTGATTGTCTGTCAGCTTCCCTGATAACTTCCTAATGCCAGATAATCCTTCCCGTCTCCATATGCCTGGGCACTTCACAAAGCACTTCCACATTCTAATCTCACTTACTTCAGGTCATCCACTCAATGACCCTGAGAGATGGCCATTGAACAGCAGAACCGCGGCTCAGAGAGGTTAAGTGGTTTGCCTGAGGTCTCACAGCAGAGCTGTCACAATGTGCAGAACTAGTACTTCTCAGACTGCAGCTGATTGCAGAGAGCATGCCCCAAGGGACTGGATGTTTTTTGATAAGAAAGGGGTACAGGAGGAGTCAGAGTGTGGACACAAACATGTGGGCCCCCACAGAACCCTCCATGACAGATTGCTGAGACTACAGTGAAGGGTGACCTAGGAATATTTACACACACACACCCCTCCTTGTATACTTGACATCACAAATCTGTGCAGAATTTATTAATTCACAATCACAGACCTGTATTCAAAATGCCCTCTACACATGTACTAACACATACATGTCTGCCTCCTGCTCATGCTTTCATTTCTGCAACACATATTCACCTTGTAACAGGCACTGGGAAGAGAACAAACAGCAAAACAAACACTATGAAGCTCCATCCTTACACAAACATCTCTCCTTATACAGACCCACTGCCACCCCTCCTTACCACTTCTTCCTTGTTATACCCAGCAAAGTGTCCTGTGGGCAGCAGTAACCAGCAGGCCAAATCCTCCCTGGGACAGCTTTGTGACACCTCTGTCATAAAGCTAGGCCAAAGATGGGCCCATTGGGACCACTGGTACAATGGGAAAGGTTTTGTTCTCTTTAAAAATAAATCACGGTTCATATTTACAAAACTGGTATTTGGAGGTAACAGAGCGAAAGTCAGCTAATTTCTATCTCTATTTTTTCCAAACACTTGGTATCCTGGACACCCTGTTATGCAATTTGGGGAATTACTGAGGATGAAAATCTAAAGGAAAATGAGTCTTTGCACTTAGAGGACAGACCTGCAAACCAAAATCTTTTATACAGAATTGGGAAGGTCATGGGCAGGTGTCTTTGAAGGGCCCTTGGAGGAAGGACTTCTGAGAAAGCATTTCAGGCAGAAGGAGCAGCAGAAACAAAGTCAAGGGGAGGAAAATTGGATCTGGGCCCAGATTGTGAGAGATGAAGCTGGAAATTAAGGTCATGTTAAAAGCTGTGACACATAAACTTCAGTCCCACCCTTAGTGGCTTACACAGCAGTGTTAATTTCTTGTGCACATATTCCCAAATGGGAAGTGATGATTCAGACCCCTAGATTCCTGCCATCTTGTGGCTCTGACTTTTTCAATGTGAGTTTCCAATTCCACAAGGGAAGAGTTAGGAAGTTTTTATGAACCAGGCCTGATTATGCCCATCACCTTCACTCACACTCCATTGGCTGAAATTCAGTCAGATGGTCTTACCCAGCCACGAGGAACCTGGGAAAAGTAGGCTAGCTGACTGCTCAGGAATCTAAGGCAGATTTTCTGGGGTCACTTTTTATTTGGTATGTCAGACCTAGAAGTTATGAAGCTAATATAAGGAAGTCCCATTTACCTTTTACCCAGATTTACCAATTCACATTTTGCCCTAATTGCACCTCTGTCTCTCTCAATCCATCTGTATCCACTGATAGATATAGATGTAGACTTAGATACAGTTGAGCCTCAAACAACATGGGTTGGAACTGCTCTGACCACTTAAATGTTGATTTCCTTAGGTTCCACATTTACACATGGAGCCAACCTCGATGTCTGTCAGTTGAATCCACAGGTGCAGAATCCAAGGATATAGAGGACGGATAATACAAAGATTTTCATGCACTTTTATATCCATATGCAATTTTTACATATGTGCATTTTTTCTGAAACATTTAAAAGTTTGAGATATTGTTTCCCTCTATCCTTAAATACTTCGATATTTCCTAAAACCAAAGACATGTTCTCTCACAGTACATGTCTTTGTTTCTCTGTCCCTTGTTTCCCTCATCCATAAAATGGGGATAATAGTAATACCAGCCTCAACGAATTGTGAGGAATGTGCAGAGTGACAGCTGGGGCCTGGGGTGGTGATGGTTCTCACCGCTGGGATAATTCTCCCCCTTTCAGGTATCTGTGATGGGGACGCAGCCAATGACCTCACCCTGAAGGATGGCTCTGTGGTGGGTGGGAATGAGGACCCTGCTCCCTTTCTGGACAGCTGGCAGGTGCCCAGCTCCCTGACCTCGGTGGGCCAGACCCGCTTCCGCCCTGACAGCTGTGCCACGGCTGACTGCTCGCCCTGCCTTCGCATGGTGTCCAACCGCACCTTCAGCGCCTGCCACCGCTTTGTATGTGCCAACATGGGTCCACTGTGGGGTGGCCTTCTGAGTGGGGAGTAGCAGCACCTATCTGCACAGGCCCCAATGACCAGAGCAGGGAGACATAGACATGGGTGAGTTCCCCAGAGAGGGCGAGCTGGGAACCAGATTGAGAACCTGCAGAGGCTCGATGCAGCCTTGGGAAGGGCTTGGAGAGGTGAGCCCTGGGATCTGGGGAGTCAAGATCAGAGCTCTACCTGATACTCGTGCCCAGGTCACCCCTGAGTCCTTCTGTGAGTTGTGGATCCGAGACACCAAGTACGTGCAGCAGCCCTGCGTGGCACTGACTGTGTACGTAGCCATGTGCCACAAGTTCCACGTGTGCATCGAGTGGCGGCGCTCCGACTACTGCCGTGAGTGGGGGTGGGGCTGGGTGTCCTATGCTGCTTCTGTTGCTCCCACCCCATTAGAGTCCCAGTCTGAGCTTGAACCATATATTCATTTATATTAATTAATATAACTTTTATAAATAAGTCTATAACTCAGTAAGTCAACAAATTTGGTTTTCTTTTCATTCATATTAGGAAGCCAAATAAATCCTATTTATTTATTATTTAATTTCTGGGTCTGCTTGCTTTGTCTATAAAACGGGGACAGTAATAATAGCTCCCCCTAGGTTGTTTTGAAGATGACCAGATGATGTATGCAGAAAGCCTTACACAGGCCCATCATGCAATATCCAATAGATATCAGTAGATATCAATATCCAATAGATATCAATATCTTTCTCTTCCTTTTTGGCCATCTGCCTTTCTTTCAATCCCTGAAGTTGGACGTGAGATCCACCTCCTTGCCACCCCCTTAGATTTGCTTGAGTAGGGTGTGCAGGGGTGGACCAACCTCAACTGTTTTGGTTTATAAACATGAACATGTCTAGAAAGGCTGGAAATAGCTCACACCTGTAATATAAACTATAAAGATGAAAAAGACCAAAATCATCATGAGTAGTATTTTTCAGACTGTGGACTCAATTCAGGGGATATAAGATCAATTTTGGAAGTTAGTGTCAGCATTTTAAAAATTCAATGGAACAGACTAGAAAATAACAAGTGTGGCTGCACTGAGAAAGATTATTTCATGAAAAAGTTTCTTGTTTCATTATATCAGTGGTTCTCAATCCTGGCTTGGAAACCCACCTGAAATCATACGGACAACTCCAAGAAGCATTAATGCTTAGAGCCCACAACCAGAGATTCCATTTCAATTGGTCTGGGGAGGCAGTCCCAGCAACTGTATTTCAAAAGCTCCCAAGCGATTCTTATACAATCAGTTTTGAGGACTACCCTCCCACATGCACCTGTGTATTGAACCACAATGTAAAGTCTTGTTTGTAATCCAGAAAGTTTGAAAACACTGATCTAGGGCAAAGGGTTAGAAATATTTTCTGTATAAGACTGGATCACGTTTTTTTAGGCTTTTTGGACAGTGTGGCTTCAGTTGCCCTCGTAAGTAAAAAGCAACCAGATAGAATAACTAACTAAATGGGTGTGGCTGTGTTTAGATAAAACTTTGCTTGCAAAACCAGGCCACAGGCTGTATAGGGCTGCAGACTGTACTCCGCTGACCTCTAATCTAGGGGAGAAGAATGACACAACACTCTCTGCTCTCTCTGGTCTCTCTGCTGAGTCATTAATGATGCTCTGAGTCTCTCCTCACTGGCTGGGGTCTGAGCCAGGCCTGGTACCCACTGTGCCCCTGCAGCCTTCCTGTGCTCCAGTGACTCCACGTACCAGGCATGTGTGGCAGCCTGTGAGCCCTCCCAGACGTGCCAGGATGGGATGCTGGGCCCCCTGGACCCGGAGCGGTGCCAGGTGCTGGGTGAGGGCTGTGTCTGCTCGGAGGGCACCATCCTGCACCGGCGCCACTCAGCGCTCTGCATTCCCAAGGAGAAGTGTGGTAGGCGTCTCCCCTCCCCTCGTGGGGCTGTGGGACAAAGTTAGTCTCACCCTAGACTTTCTTTTATTCTCCTGCTACTCAAGGCTAGGACCCATCTTTTTCCCTCCAGACCTGCTTTAGGGGTGGTCTGTTCCAGGGTGGGTCTAGTCTGGGTCTCCTCACCTTCCTCAGTCCCCTGTACCCCACTGTGCCTCCCACTGTAGCTTGCACTGACAGTAGAGGGGTGCCACGGGCCCTGGGGGAGACCTGGAACAGCTCCCTCAGCGGCTGCTGCCAGCACCAGTGCCACGCTCCGGACACCATCGTCCCGGTGGACCTGGACTGCCCTGACCCTCGCCCCGAGAGTTGCCCCCGCTTCGGGGAGGTGGCCCTGCTCCTGCAAACTGAGGATCCCTGCTGTTTGGGGACTGTTTGCGGTAAGTCCCACCCTTCACTTCCCTGGCCCCCGACTGTGAGATGCTAAAAGTCTCTAGCTCTGCCTACTGGCCTCAATGGCGAGGATAAGGACCTGGGAATAAGAAGTGTCTGGTGGGGGCTGCACTGGGGGAGTGGAGAACCCTGCCTGGATTGGGGTCAGAGGGGGCGCAGAGATGTGTGGGGTAGGACTTAAAGGCATGCATCATGGAGCTAGGCAGCTTGGAGGATTCTTCTTCCATTACATTGTAACCTGTGACCTGGGCAGGACATATAACGTCCTCCGTGCCTTAGCAGAGTCTCCTGTAACACAAGGCTGATAATAGCACCCACTTTGGGGTGTTGTGATGAGAATTACAGAAGCTAATACTGATCTTGAACAGTGGCGGGCATGGCCCATCTTGACAAATGCTAACTCATCTTGACAAATGCTAACTCTTCTGTACCAGTCCTGGATCCTCTGTGTGAATATGGGGTTTTAGGCTAGGGGAGTCATGGGACCAGATGTCCAGGGGTTGGGCAGTGCTGGAGGCCTGGGGGAGTCCTGGCATCCAGGTAACAGGCCCTGCCATCCCCCGCCCAGTGTGTAACCAGACTCTGTGTGAGGGCCTTGCTCCTACCTGCCTCCCAGGCCATCGACTCCTCACCCACTTCCAGGAAGACTCCTGCTGCCCCAGTTACAGCTGTGGTGAGACGTCCTGGAGGGGAGCCGGGTACTCACCACCTGGTGGGGGCGGGGTAGCAGGGCAGGGACAGCTCTGGGGACTGACTGGCAGAGCCAGGTTGGAGATTAGGGCAGAGCCAGGCGGGCAGCCGGGGTGGCCAGGCAAGGATCTCCTGCCAGTGCCTGAAGTCTGTGTCTTCCCCAGAGTGTGACCCAGATCTGTGTGAGGCAGAGCTGGTCCCCAGCTGCCGCCAGGACCAGAAGCTGATTGCAGGCCGCCTGGGGGACTCGTGCTGCATCTCCTACTTCTGTGGTAGGTGGACGTGGCATCTGATGTCAGCACGTGCACGTCCTGGCAGCCACCCCCTTCCCTGCTTCTGTTTCCTGGGTGTCTAGGAGGAGAGGGGGTCTTCCGGTGGGGTGGGCACTAGGACAAGAGTGAGATCCATGTAGTGAAAGAAGGGGAAAGTGATCCCACCTCACCCTATAGATGGCAGAGCCGGAGGAAATCAGTGCTTGCTCAATGTAAGATTTTTGGGGACACGAGGCAGAGCTTCCAGGTTCTAACTCCAGGACAGGTCCCACAGGACCGTGAGGCACTGCTGTTAGTTTGGCTCCCGTCATACCTGGGTTTTAGGTGCCACCAGCAGCCAAGCCCCTGTGATAGGGACGGCTTGTGACTGTGGTGGCCCCTCTCCCTTCAGCCTGCGGCGACTGTCCAGATCCAGTCCCTGAGTGTCAGGAAGGGGAGGCACTCACTGTGGACAGGAACACCACGGAGCTCTGCTGCCCTCTGTACCAGTGTGGTGAGTACTGGGGGGACATGCTGGCCCCCTCCCTAAGTCCACAGGATCAGTGTAGTTCGAATAGGGAGTAGCAGGGAGCCCCCAGCTGTTGAGCCTCAAGGCAGGAATAGCCGAAGAAGCCATGTTGAAGGAGGCCCCCTCAGGAGGCTGGGCCAAGAGTGGAAACTCAGTGGTGGGGGTCCAGGCTGACATGAAGCTCTGAGGCTTCATGAAGAGGCTCCATATCCCCTCCATGGAGATCCCCAAGGGCCAGGGGGAGGCCTGGGTTGAAGGACAAACACTTAGGTTGTATTCCTCCCAGTGTTGAACACAGTCCTCACTCTCTGACTGACCCAGGGTCTCTTCTACCCTGTGTCACCATAGAACCCCGATGCTCAGACTGACCTTAGATTAGGGCGGTGGCTCTTGCGTCTCACATTGATGTTTTCCCTCTTTCTACCAAAAAGGATTCCATTACATTGACACTACATAAAAGGGGGACCTTTCTCCCACAATTTTTTTTTAAATATTTGATTTATTTTTATTTATTTATACATACAAGCACTGGGTACAGTCAGAAGCGCGGGAGGGTGAGAGAATTCACCAGAGCCAGAGCGGGGAACAGAGCAGGCAGAAGGACCAAAGTACACTGCTGAGGGGAGCAGCGGGCGGCAGGAGAGGTCTGCGCGCCATGTGTCTCCCACAATTTTTTTCAATGAAATAACATTGGTTTGTAGCATTATATAAGTTTCATCAGCATGTACTATATTATGCTCATCACCAAAAGTGTAGTTTCCATCTATCACCTTATAGTGCACCCCAGTTACCCAATGCACCCCCTCTTCATCCCCCTTCTGTCTAGTAACAACTATTTTGTACGTGTAAACTCCTGGCTCATTTGAGTTTATTTTGTTTGTTCATTTGTTTTGTGTCTTTACCTACCATACATGGGTGAAATCTTGCATATACACAATGGAATCCTACTCAGCTAAAAATCAAAGAAAATGAAATCCTGCCATTTGCAACAACACGAATGGACCTAGGGGTATTATGAACGTGAACTAAGTCCCCCTTCATAATTTTTGAAACACCAGTTGATAATCCCTACCTGTGCCAGTCATTTCTTTAGTAACTCAAATTTCTCAGTAATTTCAAATAAGCATTGAAGACTTTCATCTTCAGCACTGGCCCTTTACTTCCCCTCCCCACCAAAAAGTTGTGCCCAGGGATTCCCTCACTCCTTGCCTTGGTGTCGTGATACTTGAGGATGGCCAGGAACTCCTAGAGTGAGAGGGGTGCAACTGAAGGGCAGGAAGGGGGCAGCGAGAGGCCTAGAGTGTGTAGCATTGGCTGAGGCAAAGCTGGCCTGGGCTGGGCTCCAAGTGGATGGTTTCCACAGGGCAGTGAGTTGTGTTCTTCTCTCGAAGAAAACGGTCCCCATCTGCAGAGCGTCCCCTGGCTGCTAGCTCCATTCGGTCCCTATTCTTAGGGAGAAATGGAATCCCGGGGAGGGAGGTCCAGTGGTGTGATTAAAGCTTCTGACATTGCTGTGTCTGCTAATGCCTCCCTGGAGCAGAACTAGGGCCTCCTGCAGGAGTTCTATGGGAGACTGCAGGAGCCCAGACTCCTTCCTTGGGCTCCAGCCCTGGAGGGTATCTGTGGGCATTGGGAGACCCTAAGGAGGAGCCCAGATGTACCCACCTTAGCCAATGCTGCATTTTCAAGATTCACACTCCAAGGTGTCTGGGGCTGATGTGTCCTGGCCCCTCTCCCACAGTGTGTGAGAGCTTCCGCTGCCCCCAAGTGGAGTGTGGATTGGGCACCGCCCTGGTGGAGGTGTGGAGCCCAGACCGCTGCTGCCCCTACAAGTCCTGTGGTAAGTCCCCTCCCCTAGCAGACGTCCCATCCCAAGGGCAGGGCTCCTGCGAGGGCTGGGGTGGAACCAGCGCCACCAGGGAAGCCAACTCCATTGCCTTCCTCCTGCTGTATCCCACCCTCTGAGTGCCAAGCATTCCAGCATCTTCCTCCCACTCCACCCCCAGGATAAAAGAAAGGAAAAAGCAAGTTCCTTGCTCCAAAGAGGAGCCTCTCCATCAAAAAATCTTTGTTGCTACTGTCTCATAGTTTACATGGTTTTTGCTAAATTCACCTCAAATCCTTTTGGGAAGCAGGTGGGAGGGGCTGTCAATGATCAATAAGGATCACTAGTGAGCTTTATATAAACATGTTATTTTGGAAAGAATTGAGAAACTATTCGGCATCCTTGGTCTTTTTCCAGAGCTCACTAGAATGTAAACTTCAGGGGAGCAGGGGCTTTCATCTGTTTTATTCGTTGCTTTGTCCCTAGAGCACAGGATGACAGGTTGGCGTACAGTAGACACTTAAAACCGTCTGTTGCATGAGTGAGTGACTTGAGTTTCACAGCCACTCCCCACCTTGAAGCTGGAGCTGATGGAAGTTGCTAGTGGTCAGGGGTCAGCTCCCTCCAAGCTTAGAAATGGACCTGCTCACAGGCAAGGCCATAAAGGAGTGATAGAGCTGAGCTTGTTTGGGATAAGAATTGGCAAAATATATTTGGGAAATGCAGATTAGAAGTTGCACCTTTGGGGGGATGCAGCTCAGGTGACTAAAGAGCACCCGTGATTAGCCGGCTGTCCCCACATCAGGAGAGGACTTGGCATTAGGATCCAGCACTGCCCTCTGTCCAGCCAGGGAAGCTGTATCCCCCGGGGGGTGGGGGGAGCTGGTGGGGACCTGCAGAGGGGCTGTGCCTGCAGTGAATGGCCTGGGGGGTTCTGGGGGACTTCCATCACTGGTGAGGTAGATCCTGCCCCCTCACACCTGTTTTTCAGAATGTGACTGCGACACTATCCCAGTGCCCCGCTGCCATCTGGTAAGCAGACTCCACTCTCTGGGGTCGGCCTCCGCCTTTCATTTCTTCTCACCCTTCCCTCAGAAACCCTGTTCCTTTAACCTCAGTGCAAAGAGGCTTGATTGGAAATCAGCATTCTTGCTTCACGCTCTGCTCTCTGGACATATGCTTCTCGTGCTTCAGATGGGCGAGCGGACAAGCACGGAGCCCAGGGGCGTGCTGCTGCAGTGGTGGTGGGCACAGTGGTGGCGGGCATATGGTGAGGTTAAGTACAAGGATGATGATAATGACAGAAATGGTGAAGATAAAGATGATGATGATGGTGATAATAATCATCATCACAGAAGCTAATGTTTATTGAGAGCTAACTCTATGGCAGGAACTTTGCAGCCTTCTCTATATATTATATTAATTTGTACCACACTCCAATGAGGTAGATCTTTTTATCTCAATTAAGGAAACTGAATCAAGCTCGTGAAGCTAGTAAATCACAGAGCTGGGATTGGAACCCTCACTCCAGAGACCACGCTGTTAGCCACCAGGCTGCACAGCCACGAGGGGAGTGAGAATTAAGAAAAGTATGATGTCATGCTTAAAGTTATTCTTTTTTCCTCATTTCCGGATTACATGCATTCCCCTCACCTCCTGCCACCTCACCCCTGCACACATTTCTTATCATTTCATCCCCTCCTCTGCTCCCCACAACTGGCATAGAAGGAAGGAAATAGTATGAACCAAACAGGGCTCTTGTCAGCAGCCATGCCCCACCCCTTGATGCTGCAGGGGTGCTACAAGGAAAGGCAAGGCCTGATGCTCCAGAGAGGACATTAGGGAGTCCACTCAGTCAGGGCCCCACGCTGGGCATTTTCCCTCACTGGGAGGGTGACTGAGCTGCCAGGGTGCCCAGGGTCCCTGGAGCCCTCCAGCCCTCTTCCCACCTGCTGCAAGGAGGTTGCAGTCTGCTCTGGGGCGGGGGGTTGGGGGGATCCAGCCCCAGGGTGCTGACCACTTCTGCCCCACCCAGTGGGAGAAGTCCCAGCTGGACGAGGAGTTCATGAACAGCATGGAGAATGTGTGTGGCTGTGCTAAATACGAGTGCGGTAAGTGGGGAGGGATCCTGTGGAGAGCTCGGGATGGGGGGCTGTGGGCCAGCTAGATGGGGGCAGGCATGCATGCTCAGCTGTTGGTAACAGTGGCTGCCCTGTGCACCCATCCAGTGAAGGCCCCTGTGTGTCTGAGCCGAGAGCTGGGGGTGATGCAACCGGGCCAGACGGTGGTAGAACTCTCGGTGGACGGCGTGTGCCACACTTCCCGCTGCACCGACGTGCTGGACCCCCTCACCAGTTTCTACCAGATCAATACCACCTCTGTGCTGTGTGACGTCCGCTGCGAGGTGGTAAGATGCCTTGTGGATGGGGGTGGTGGGGGGCAGGGATGCCAGTCTGACAGACCCTAGGAGGTTCCTAGGAAGCCCTTCAAGCCTCCTAGACACATCTAGAGGGTAGGCGTCAGGGATTCTCAGAGACCTTGGTGCAAAGTGCTGAGGATGGGGCTGGGTTGGGACAGCCAGGGGGGAAACAGCAAGAGGGAAGGCCTGGCAGGGTGGCTATTGGGCAGAACACACACGCATGAAACACTGCCTGTGCCTGGAACATTCCTGTCTTTATGATTTGTGAGTTTGTGTTTCCGCTTTTTGTTGAACACTTCTCCATGACCAGGGACTAGATGGCGACTGGCCTTTAGTAAGGGCTAAATGTTAACTGGATAAAAAGTTAGAATTATTCCCATTTTTCAAATGGAAAAACGGAGGTTTAGGGGAGTCTGTTCATTTGTCCAAAGTCCCACGGGAACTGGGACTCAAATTGCGGCCTCGCTGGCACCTGAATGACTAGCAGCCTGTCTCTGAGAGCAGTGGAGATGTTCTCTGTGCCCTGGGGCCAGGGTTGGGAACTGTAGAGCAGACAGCTTCAGATAGATTTAAGGATGACCTTCCTGCCTGAGATGGAGCTTGCTGGGAGTGCCCCTTCCTGAGGATCTGCAGGGGGTTCCCCTTTGTGTTCAGACACAAGCTGACAACGAAAAGGCAGGAGGGCGGAGGTGGGCACATGACTGAGGCCTGTCTCATCCCTCTCCTTCCTGCAGAACCAGGAGTATGAGCACCCACGGGACCTGGCGGCCTGCTGTGGCTCCTGCAGGAACGTGTCCTGTCTCTTCACTTTTCCCAATGGCACCACCTCCCTCTTCTTGGTATGTGGCCCCTTAACTGCCCATCTAGGAAGATGGCCCAATGGGGCACCCCTAGGTCAGAGCCCAAGACTGGGTACAGGCAGGATCCTGAGCTGCACCTGTCTTCGGAGTTGTACCCTATCACTCTGCTCAGGCTGAGCATCTGGTCCCAAGTCCACTTATGTGCTTTCCAGCCCGGGGCATCCTGGATTGCTGACTGTGCCCGCCACCACTGCAGCAGCACGCCCCTGGGCTCTGTGCTTGTCCGCTCGCCCATCAGCTGCCCACCACTCAATGAGACTGAATGTGCCAAGGTCAGTGCCAGCTCCCTGCCCCTGCAGCAGGTTTCCTGAGAGGACTCACCAGAGACAGAGCGGGGAACACAACAGGCAGATTGACTGAAACACACTGCCAAGGGAGCAGCGGGCGAGTCAGGAGATGTCCGCCAGGGGTTAAGACGCAGCATATGGGGCTGTCCGCAGCCACTGCAGTGCAGGTTCGATCCCTGGCCAAGGAGCTGCCCACATGGCGCAGCTCCCATTTTTGAAAGGGAAAAACTAAGCCCAGAGGAAAGGGGGAACTTATCCAGGACTAAGATACAACCCAGGCCACTAACCCAAGAGGTCAGTAACCTCCCTGACTCTGTGTGTAGGAAGCACTGTGTCGGGGGAGGTGAGGATGTGCAAGCCGTGGGGGAGACAGACCTGGTGCCACCTCAACCTAGCCACACTTGGGACCCTATGTCCCTACCCATCATGTTAGCCCCTGTGGCTCTCCCACTCCAATCAGGGGTCCCTTCTCCTTCTGACCAGGGCCTAATGGACCACAGGGCCTAGCGTTCCTGCCCCCAGCAGGAAAAGAATTAAGATTCTTGGAGGTTTTTTTGCCTCTTGCTGAGATGTGGTTCCTGGCCTGCGACAGGGTCTCCTACCCATCTCCCTCATCTCCCTCTAGGTTGGGGGCTCGGTGGTACCATCCTTGGAGGGATGCTGCAGGACATGTGAGTGAGCATGGTGAAGGCCCATCGGTGAGGGATTCTAATGGGGGGACAGAGTGTCTTGTCAGGGCTCAGAGGGCCAGGTTCTTGGGCCGACACCTGCAGTGGTGGATCTTCAGGGGTGAGTAGAGGGGTAACACCCCTGCCTTGAGAATCATGGCTCTGGCACAAATGTACACAAATCAGAGGCTATGCTCATGTCCCCATCCCAACCCTAGGCCTCTGCTTCTTGTTGCAGACAAGGGACATTGGGCTGTAGGGTCCCTGCGATCAGTAGCTCACCAGATATTCTGCCTCCTTCGAGGTTCCTCTGGGCTGCCAAGACCTCCAGCCCAGAGGCCCCCATCGTGAACTCTCCCTGTGGGCAGGAGTCCTGGCTGTGGAGTGCCTCTTAGCTGGGATTCATGCCCACAGGGTCCCTGATAGGGTCTGAGAGAGAGCTCTTACTTCTGACCTCAACCCCAGCCTCTGGTAGCTGCAGCCTCCAAACATACACTTGAGTCCATCCCAATCAGCCTTAGACCCTTTGCCCATGTGCTTCCCTTGCCCCAGCCCTCAGACCCTTGTTTGGAAGGTTCTAGGTAGAACGCTGTTATGTCCACATCATATGTGGTTTCAAGTAAGCCAGGCTCAGTGCTTCATTGGCTGATCTCAGACCCACAACTCATGTTCCCTGAATGTCCCATGTGCTCCCATTGACTTGCAACCCATGTCCCTTTCCCCAGGTTTTTCGGGGACCTTGTTTCCCGTGGTCCCTGTTAGCCCCGCCTCTCCTCCACGGGTTAGTGTCCACTGCCACCCAGGTACTCCTCTTGGAAGCCCATGGGACTGGAGCCAGGCAGCTGCATTGCTATTTCCAACAGTGTCCCTTCTGCTAGGTGGCCCCCAGCCCTGGGGTGGGGGAGGGAAGGGTGTACCCCTGCTCCCTGCCTCTGGTGAAGGCCATCTGGCCAACGGTGCATGCTGGGTAGTCAGCTGCGTCCCCTGGGCTTGCATGGGAATGCTTCAGCGGTGTCCACTCTCCTGGCGCCCACCGAGGCCCAGTGCCGCCACCAACTTTGCTCCCACTGTTCACTGGTCAGGACGTGGAGGGTGAGGTCCAGGACAGCCCTGGGTTCATCTGCCTCCTAGGAATAGCTAGGGAGGGCAAAGCGAACTTAGCTCTGACCCCGAGTCCTCCAGCTGGTGTGGCAGGAGACAACTAGAAGAAAGACCCCACTTCCAGCCAGCACTCGGGCTGCAGAGCCAGTCATGTGTCTGACAAGCATTTACTGGGTGCCAGCGGTGTGCCAGGCACTGCAGACACAGCAGAAACAAGGCCTCGTGGAGCTGACATGTTAGTGGGAGAGAAAGAATAACAAGTAAAATATGTAAGAGGATGGATGCTTCTGGTTTTATGAGGATTTAAAAGTTATGCAGTTTGGGGGCCTCATTAAGAAAAAGAACACCTACTGAAAATTCACACCGAAGTAGGACAGTGACTATGTAAAGTGAGAAAAGAACAAACTGTGTCGGGGGCTGTGCAAGAGAAGGCCCTAGAGCTTTGATAGCATAGGGGTGACTGTCTCTGATAGCACAGCACAGTGCCCTGGACAGAGAAGGCAAGGGAGGGGCCAGGGGAGGGCTGGGAGGGAGGTAGGAATTGCAGTTTCAAGAAGGGGGTCAGGACATGCCCAGGTGAGGAGATATTTGAACAAACTGCTGAAGGAGGTGAGAGTGTGGGTTAGTCGCTCGATCGGTGGCTGGTTAGGTCATCTGTGGGAGGCGAGGTGCAAGCAGAGGAGTCTGCAGTCTTATCGGTGTCCCTCCCTCTGACCACCGTGAGGTGGACAAATTCCAGGCTCACTGGGTGTGCAAGCCTCATCCAGGGACTGGCGTTTCCTTTCATTCAGGAAAGTACAGAATCTTAACACCAGAAACCCTCTCAGAGGAGGAAAACCTCAGCCCAGAGAGAGGCGAGGACACATCCAGGGTCACCAGCGGGGACTAGAGACAGGCATTAGGGTTGGGGTCAGAGGCAGACTGCCCCGTCTGCAAATCCTCTCTTGCCCAACCCAGAGCTCCGAAGGCCATTCCAGGGACCTCCTCTGATTCCCAGCCTCCATCCCCCTTCCAGGGCCGGGGACTCTGGTGGGAAGGGCAGATGCATGGGCTCTAACGCTGGTAGAGGGACCCCCA
Source organism: Talpa occidentalis (assembly GCF_014898055.3). Taxonomy (NCBI): domain Eukaryota; kingdom Metazoa; phylum Chordata; class Mammalia; order Eulipotyphla; family Talpidae; genus Talpa; species Talpa occidentalis. The sequence goes on from NW_023603184.1 coordinate 32,563,222, forward strand.
GCATGGCACTAACTGCCCCAGTTTGGCCCACCCTGTTGCCCCCAGAGAATACTCCTCAGCCACGGTCGCCTCACACCCCACTCCCTCCAGGTAAGGAGGACGGGCGCTCCTGCAAGAAGGTGACCATCCGCATGACCATCCGCAAGAATGACTGCAGGAGCAACACCCCCGTACGTGGCCGCCACATGGTGCTTGGTGTGGGAGATGAGCAGCCAAAGATGGGATGGGGGGGCTTTGTGGTGGGGGAAGGTGGGAGGGGGGCTACACAGGCTGCCTCTCTGGCCTGCCTGTCTCCAGGTGAACCTCGTGTCCTGCGATGGGCGCTGCCCTTCCGCCAGCATCTACAACTACAACATCAACACCTATGCCCGCTTCTGCAAGTGCTGCCGCGAGGTGGGCCTGCAGCGGCGCTCCGTGCAGCTCTTCTGTGCCACCAATGCCACCTGGGTGCCCTACACCGTGCAGGAGCCCACCGACTGTGCCTGCCAGTGGTCCTGAAGCCTGGGGGCCAGAGCTGGATGGACCACCTTTGCCACCTCCACTTTCTGCTACCTGCTGGCCCAGTGTGCGTGTGTGTGTGGTGGGGGGCACTGAAGATATGGAGGACAGTTACATGCTGAGCATGCATGGTGGGCACAGAGGCAGAGGGTGACCAGATGAGCAAGGTCTCTCCATCCTGACTCCCTGTCTGGACTGACCTCCACCTCCACGCATGGAAAAGTGCCACAGCTAAGGGCTCGGGGACTCGACTCTCACTGGAGTGGCCCCTGGATCCAGTGCTGCAGCCCCATGCACAGCGCTGACTCTGTGCCTTGGTGAAGGGGGTGAGAGCTTTCCTGAGCAGTCGGGCCATAGCTGGACTCAAGACTAAGTGCAGGGCCAGGACGTGGTGGTTCATTCTCTTCTGGGTCCCTTGACCACAAGAGAAGCACAGATACACTAAAAGGAAAGAGGGTTTTAATCACAACATGGAGGACTGCAGGTGGCTGCCCAGAAGGACTTTCCAAAAGCAGAGAGGGTTCCTGGGCCCAGGTCCTCTCACCAACCTCCATGACCTTCAAGTCCCCTGTCGCTGCAGAGGGATGCCCTGATGTCTGCTGTTGACATTGTAGTTCAGGGTAGAGTAAGGACAGGTGCATGTGTGCTTCATCCCACCCCTCCGTTGACACCCCCCCACCACCACCAAGCTGGCCAACAGGCAGGTGAGCTGGCTCTTGTGAGGTGGTGGTGGGAGGAGATGACTTCCACAGTGAGGGTCCAGCAACATTCGTCTTAATGTAGGTGGCCAGCCCTGCCCTGTTTAATGGTCCCTTAGTCTGCAAGGACACGGCTTTGCGAGGCATATTTTCTCCAAGAATATAGCACAGTCGGTCTCTGGAGGGGGCCTGAGTGTGTTTGTGGCTCAGCCGACTCCCAGCTCTGTTTCCCGGGACTGTTAGCAGGAAAGCATCTGTCAGCGGCCCGTCAAGTGCAGCCCCTTTCTGAGCATGTATCAGCCTTATCTCTAAATCAGTGTCCTTCCTAAAGCCAGGGCCAGGATTCCCGCCACAGCGCACTCTGCTAGTCCCCCCAGCCCCACTGCATCTAAAGGGCATGAACAAGAGGTTGTTCAGGCCCCCACACTGTCCTCTATGTTTGGCGATGTGTCCTAGTGCCCCTTTGGGTTGGATTGGGATTAGGAGCTTGTGCCAGGAGATCCCCAGCTGTCCCTGCTGCCTCCTTGTTCCTGTATCAGTATTATGCTTATATGTAACCAATAAACCATGAAGACATTAGCCCTCTGAGCATCTCTGGGAGGGTCAGGTTTGCTTTGAGGCTGGAGGAATATCAGCTGTGAAGAGAAGACCTTATTTCAGGACCTGGAAGTTCGCCCCCACTTTTGCCCACTCATGCCAGGCACTGTGTCCTACTCAGGCCATCAGTGGTGTGGGCTGGATGGAATTGGACTAATGGGGACCAGCTTCGAGGAGTGGGGTGAAGGAAGAGGACATTGAGAGCTGGGCATCTGGCCCCCTGGGGAAGGGGCCTGAAGAGTGGCCCCCTCTGTGGGACCAGGGACAGATGCCTCTCACCTATGATGTGGAAGGGAAGGTCTTTAGAGTAGGTTGACCTTTAGCATCTCTGTATGTATTTCCCTGTTGTTCTCTCAGTTTGTTTCTGTAGCCACTGTTGATCTTGCTAGGATTCGGGAGAATCCAAAGGGCCCCCCCACCTCCCTGCTTCTCCTGAAAACCAACCTTCCTTCCCATCCAATTTTTCAGCAGCTGTGGTAAGCCGAAAATGCCCTTCTAAATATGCCCATGAGCTAATCCCCAGAAGTGTGACTATACTATCGTACACGGTAAAAGGGACCTTGAAGATGTGATTAAGTTAAGGATCTTGAGGTGGGGAGATCTTAGATAAGGGTGTGTCCAATGTAATCACAACATCCTTATAAGAGAGAGCCTGGAGGGTCAGTGAAGGAAATGTGAGGACGGACCTTGAGGTTGGACTGATGCACTTTGAAGTTGGAATCATTTAATACCCTGGTACAGCCACATCACAGTGTATTCCACAGCCCTTTGGTATGCTGGCTTGGTGGGCTCTCCAGGATATGTTGAATGAAGAAGGAAATTGTAAGTCAGTTCCCACAGAATGACCCATATTCTTTATGCACCTATGCAGAAACACACGCATGCATGCATATGTGCATACACACACACACACACACACGCACACACACACACACGCACACACACTATCAGTCTCATTCCCTTAAAGGGTTTTCAGGACTCAGGCTCATTCAATGGTGGCATTGGTTCTGGAACAGTCTGTTGGTTATAAATATTCCAAGGGCTGTTGTTTCACGCAGGAGAATGAGTTGACCACCCCAGAATAGACTCAAAGCTCAAAGGGGTATCTATGGCATCTCCTCAATCCCTTGTTTCCTCCCCACCTCTGCACAACTTAAAGCTTGAGGGGACCCCAGAGGCCACACGCCAGACAGGTAAGAAAACAGAAGCCTAGGACCCAGCCACTCAGAGCTGGTCGCTGAGGGGGCCTGCTACCCACCCTGCAGCCCCCTGTGACATATTTGCAAACACGAGGGATTTTGAGCCCCAGAACCATCCCATTTTCTGTGCTTTGTGCTCAAGTTCCCGCCCTGATTTTCTGGGCTTAATCTTCTTCCTGTGGAAATCAATAAGGACATTGTGATGGAATGATTCACGTTCAAGGTCAGGCGGAGCAAATTGGAGGCGACATGCTGATTTTACTACCCTCACTGAAGGGAGAACCAATCCTGCTCACAGACCCCTTAACCCTTTGCTCACCGCTCCTGTCAGCTGTGTCAGCTGTCCCTTCTGCTTCAGGGCCCCTGTGTACCCCTTTGCAAGGCCCCGGTACCCAAAGCCTAGTCACTTAGGTGTGTTCCTGCCTTGGATATTCCCCCAAAGCCTTGGAGGCTCACATATTTGTTGTTTGGGGAAGGCAGATAGCAATCACAGCACTGAACCGAATGGGAACAATTTCAAGTTGAAGGACAAATGCTATATAAATTTATTGGCTACTTTCTACCCCAACAAATCTCTTTCCGCCTATCTTTTTTCCTTTTAACCCTTTGATCTGAGTTGCAGGGCCCCTCTTCCTTGCTTTCCTGGGTGGTGGTACATGAGGAGATGAGGAGAGGGAAACCAAATTCCTTGTTTACTGTTCATGCAATGCAAGTCGGGCCTTTTCTTCAGCTCTAAAAAAAGAGAAGTTTATTTCTCCCTTCTATTATAACAGATAAACAGCTGCTTCTGAGCAGCATCCAAAATGATTCAGAAACATGAACTCCTCTCTTTTAGGGTCTTCCATCTTCAGCATGAGCTTCCAAGGGTCCTATGCACAAGTCATTAAACTTGCCACTGGAGGAGAGTAGAGACCATGCCCTGGAGGTTTGGGGGAGGGGAAGAGAAAGTAGCTTACTCTGCTCCATTCATATTCCACTGGCCAGAACTCCTGCAAGGGAGCCTGGGAAATGTAGTCCGGCTGTGTGCCCAGGAAGCAGGGGTAGACTGTCTCTTTCAAGAGGAAGTGGAGATAGTGCAGACAACTCTGGGAATTCTGGCCACGAAAGCAGAAGAGAGGGCAAGAAGTCAAGGCGAGGCTTATTTATTTGATGGTTTGGGCCAGGCAGTGACTTGGTTATGTATCCAAAGGAGTCTGTGGAGAGAGAAGGGTTTTACTGAGAAAGAGGTCAAGAGTTTCAGAGAGTCTGTGACTGGCTTGAGGGGATCAGTGATGGATAAAGACACCTCTAACTGGGTGACCCCACGCTAGATCTTTATTAATTTCTATTTCTTCAGTGTCTATCGTAGGCCACTGAAAATTGAGTATGAACATGCCTTTAAACCTGAAAGTGATGAGCCCGGGCAGCAAGAAGTTAAGTAGTATAGGGATGGGCAGAGCCAGGGAGCCAGGTGCCCCCCCATACACAAGAAACTGTGGTGGTGCCAGTTAATCCCTTGCAGCAGGCAGGAGGCCTGCACAGCTGTTGCTGGGACTGCACCCCCAACCTGACCCTTTGCCCAGCCATCCCAGGGAATGGGGCGGGGAGACTAAGGGAGGAAGATAGGTGGGCAACATGAGGGTAACTTGTTTAGCCCCTGCACCCTTGGAAACTCATCCCCCAGAACCATTCTCTAGGCTTGCTAAATAGCCCCTGTTTGCCATGAAGACTCATCTGGGCCAGTGCCTCCCCCCGCCAGCTGACCTCAAACTCCATCTCTGCAGAATACATTCCTTCCTCTGTGCCTCTGCCTCTGGCTTTTCCCCTTCCCCGATCCTGCCTAGCCTTCAGACCAGACTAGAGTCTACCTCACCGCAAAACCCCAGCCCACGAGATCCTTTTCTTTGGCTGATAGTACCCACAACCCAGATGCTGCTTGCTTGGGCATTTTATCTGTCTCCCTCCTCTTGGGGATTCCTGTCCTGTGTTGCCTATTACCCAGTGTCTGAAAACACATATTTCATGTATTTTTGTCTAATATTCTAGTTGTTTGTAATTGCAGGTCTTCTGTTGTGAGATCATGCTGTTTTTAATTTCTGAGAGTTCTTTTTTATTTTCTGATTGTGCTTTTATGTCAGCCTTTATCTCTGCTCTGCTCAAGGAGGATGCAGACCTGGCTCCATCATTCATTCATTATCCACACATATTTCATTCATAACAATGAAAAATTTAAAGATCAGAGAAAGTCAAGTGACTGCACAGCTAGAAGACAGGTGTGCAACAGGAGGCTAACTTGTTTAGCCCCTAAACCCTTGGAAAACTCATTCCCCAGAACCAAAGCAGAGGGGTCAGGATTTGAACCCATGCTTGTTTATCTCCAGAGCTCAGACTCATACATTTCTTCCCAACTCAGGAAGAATACAAAGAGGATTGCTGCATGCTTGGTAGTTCATATTCCAGGCCCCCTTCCTTGAGGAAGTCAGAGAGCAGCAGTGGAAAGAGGATTCTGGCCACTCTTGGACTAGTTACTAGTTACAGGATATCGGCAAATGTCCTGTTTTAGTCCCTCACTGTGAGGAGAGGTGACAGGTTCTGCAATCCAGAGCTGGCATGAGCGTCAAGTGAGATCATGGATGGAATGGGCTTAACAACTGCTGAGGCCATGGCCATGTGTGAGGTTGCCAGGAGGAGCCAAGAGCTCCCAGGCCAGCCAAGCCCAGGACAGGAGAAAGGCAGGAACAAAGAGCCCACCCAGAGCCAGCCCTCCCTTCACCAGGAGCTCCAGGGCTTGACACTATGCCTTTGCCCCTGGTTTGCCCCAGCCAGCTGTGCCATCCTGCCTCTGCGCTACCTCAAGTAAATCACCACTTACAGACCATTGGCGCTGAAGAGGGAGCAGGATGCTGTGAAAGAGCTCGGATAATGGGGTCAGGCGCTGTCTCTGAACAGCTGTGTAATTTATCCCCTCCAAATCTCAGTTTCCTCACTGGTGAAATGGAAGTAAGAATCTGGCAAGGTGATGGCACAACTGTTTATAGCAGATAAAGCCCCTGGCCTGAGGTAGCCATTTAATGGAGTTATTGTTGCCACTATGAACAGAGCCTTAAACATTATCTTCTTCAAAGTCGACATCTTTTTGGAACAAGAAACTGATCTCAGAGAGAGAGAATGACTTGCCCAGGGTCTCATGGCAAAGTGAGCAATGGCAGAAGCCAACACCAGACTTTGAACTCAATGCTCTTCCATTGCCTCCTCCAGGGAGTCTTCCTTGAGTTCCAACCCCAGACAGGGTCTCTGGGGCTCTGACCTCACAGCCTCCACTGTCTAAATTGCTTATTGGAACTCCAAGAACTCTATCTCCATTTAAGACCAGTAGATCACCAGAGAGGATCCAAGTTTCTTGCTCCTGCTCTAGCCACCTCAACCATAACAATCATAGTCAGATCCTTTGCAAAGTGTTGATACCCAGTCAGGGAAGTTTCTGAGAGTTGATTGAGTTGAGTGACATCAACTCCCAGGATGGAGGGGAGAGAGAAACGAGAGAGGGAAGGGTTAAAGGCTCGGCAGCTGGGGCAGGCAGCCTGCAGACCGCCTAACCCAGCACTGGGAGGCCTGCGCCATTCCATTCCTTTGCAGATCAGTTACACCCAGCTGTCTCCCTCCCCACCGCCAGCGCCCCTCGGATTAGGCGGGAAAGGATCCCCGGCCTGCAGCCTGCACACGGCCCATGGGGAACAGCGCCTGCAGCCCACGCCTCCACGACAGCTGCTGAGTGTCAGGCAAGAACATAGATCAGCAGGATCCTGGCAGAGGTGCCCCCAGCCCAGGCCCTGCCCCTGACATGTGCAGGAGGGGCCGCCTGAGGAGAAAGGGGGTCTGTAAGGGATTTGGGAGGTACAGGAAAGGGACTGCTCCCAAATATCTGCTTTGTCCTGAAGTTGTTGTGCCTCAAATTCACTATTAGGCATTTTAGAAACTTTGGGTCTTCCAAAGGTGCCAGTTAAAACTAGACTCCATGGAGTTACTGGCTGCGGGATGGGAATATCTTGGTAAAATTTATGAAGATTTTATATTACAAAGTTTATATGGAGTCCCTCAAAAATGTCTACTCCCTCAGTAATCCCACTAAGGATCATAACTTAAAGAAGAATTTGACTTAAATAGTTTTATTGTGGAAAAATGTTATGGGCAATAGTTTCAAGATTGAAGGAAAAACTAGTATTATGACTAGTCTCAAAGTTCTCCCAAAAAAGCATATAAAATAGCAAAGAAAATTTTACTTTTTTTAATATTAATTTTTTTATTTTTTACATCATTGTTCATTTTTCAACAATATTTGCTTCCCCCCCACCCCCTCAGGTGTAGTCCCCATAGAGGTTCCTTCCCTAAGGCACCCCTGCACCATCACCTCAGTCTCCTGTGCTCCTCCCTCCCTCCCTCTGATCCCTCTCCCTCCTCCTCCCCTGTAGGATGTCTCTGATTTATTATTGTCTGTTTTTGCTTTGTTGGGTTTTGTATTGTTATTATTTTTTTCACTGATGTCTTATTGGTTTCCCCTATATTCCTGCTATAAGTGAGACCATCCGATATATTTCTTTTTCCTTCTGGTTTATTTCACTGAGCATAATTCCTTCTAGTTCCATCCACGTTGCTGCGAATGGCATGAGTTTATCTTTTTTGATTGCTGAATAATATTCCATTGTGTATATATGCCACATCTTCTTGACCCAGTCATCTACTTGTGGACATTTGGGTTGTTTCCAGGTTTTACCTATTGTAAATAGTGCTGCAATAAACATAGGGCTACAGGTGCTCTTTTGAATCACTGTTTCTGTATCCTTTGGGTAGATCCCTAGTAGTGGAATTGCTGGGTCATATGGTAGCTCCATTTTTAGTAGACTGAGGAGCCTCCAAACAGCTTTCCATAGTGGTTGGACTAGTTTGCACTCTCACCAGCAATGTTGCTTGTTTTTTGATATATGCCATTCTTACTGGTGTAAGGTGGTATCTCAATGTGATTTTAATATGCATTTCCCTGATTATCAGGGATGTTGAACATTTTTTCACATGCCTGTTGTCGATTTGCATTTCGTCTTTGGAGAAATGTCTTTTAAGTTCTTCTGCCCATTTCTTGACTGGATTGTTTTTTTTTTGTTTGTTTTTGTTGAGTCCTGTGAGTTCTTTGTATATCTTTATGATCAGTCCCTTATCTGTTGACTGGAGTGCAAAGATTTTTTCCTCATCAGTGGAGTATCTCTCTGTTTTGGTTAATGTCTCTTTGGCTGTGCAGAAACTTTTCAGTTTGATGTAATCCCAGCTGTTTGTTTTCCTTGACTTTCTTTGCTTTGGGTGATGAGTCTTTAAAGATGTTATTGTGGTGTATGTCTTGCAGTGTTTTACCTATATTTTCTTCTATATATTTTATGGTTTCAGGTCTTATGTCCAGTTTTTTTTACCCATTTTCAGTTGATTTTTGTACATGGTGAAAGGTAGTGGTCTAGTTTCATTTTTTTGCATGTGGTGGTCCAGTTTTCCCAGCACCATTTATTGAACAAACTGTCCATGTTCCATTGCATAGTCTTCGCTCCTTTGTCAAAGATCAGTTGTCCATATAAGTGTGGTTTTATTTTGGGGCTCTCTATTCAGTTCCATTGGTCTGTGTGTCTGTTTTTGTTCCAATACCAAACTGTTTTATTTATTATGGCTTTGTAGTATAGCTTGAAGTTTGAAAGTGTGAGACCTCCTTTCTCCAACAAAGGAAATTTTAAAACTAGAAAATATCTGTCCCTACAATGAAAAAGATGAAACATCTCCATTGATAGACCAGGTAGATTAAATTTCTGGAGCCCACAAAGCAAATGGGAGGCAGCATAGTGCATGTGTCAGAAAAACTGCTGGGTTCTAATCCTGGTTGCTTCACTCACTGGTTCTGTGACCTCAGTTTCCCAAATGTAAAAATAGAGTAATAATTTAAAAGAGTTGTGAGAATTATCTGAGGGCTAGAAGAGATCATGTGTGGGAAACACCCTGTTTTCCCAACATCAGAGCAACCAGTGAGTGAGTGGTTATGGTGTGTTTCCCAGCCACCCACCAGAGTCACTGAGGAATCCCACACCGTACCAACTCTGACTAATTTAGATTTTATTTTAAATATTATCAGTAAATTATCACTGGTGATTTCAGATGGACAACTCCAAAGTAGTGTCCAGGCTGACAGACATGGCTGAGGAAATGTCCCTCAGTGAAATACCATCAATTTAAGAAATAGGAAGGACATGAACAGTGTTCTCATTATCGTTCCCAGGGTGACTCATGAGCTTATCCCTAATGTAGGAGGTTTATCCATAAAAGCACAATGAGAAAACAAAAAAGAATTTTTAGAAATTAAAATTAACATGAACTCATAACAGAAGACCTGCAATCACAAGCAACTACACTATTAGACAAGGTATATGACATATGTGTCTTCATACATTGGGTGATAGGCAGTGCAGGACAGTGATCCCCAACAGAAGGGAGACAAATGAAATAAGTCATATTAGAAATCTCCAACTTTCTTCTTAGAGGCATTTTCTGGAACAACTTGGAAAGAAAGGGGAGGCCCAGCGGAGCATGGTGGTCTCACTGAGTTAAAGAAACAGATATCAAATTCAGGATGTCTGAGACAACTGGAGTTTGTGCAGCAGAATCCCAGAACAGAAGGAGCCATGTAGAGAAAGAGCTCAAGAAATTTGCATGGATTGAGTCTGTTGCTGAATACTGAGGTGCTCATGTATAGGATGAAAATGCGTAAGACTGGGCAAAAAATTATTGGGTAGTTGTAAATTGAGCAACTCTCAAGGCTTACACAAAATGGGAAAAATTAAAATTTTTTACCACCAGAATTGAGAGAACTCATTGAGCATCCAGGACACTTCACTGAGCTTCAAGAAAGGGTCACACATTTGAAATAGTATTAAGCTAACACTAGAGTAAATGCTACTCTAAACCTGCCTTTGAAACGAAACTTAAATTGACCAAGCTAATATGTAACTTAACTATAATACAATAAAGTTAAATATTCTTTAAAAGAAAAAAATCTAAACACCTAATAACATAAGTATGTCATTAATAATGTCCAAAATTCAATAAAAATTAGTAGATATGCAAGAAGAAGGAAATATACTCACAAGGAGAATAATTAGTCAATAGAAACAGATGTATAAATGACAAAGATGATGCTCTTAGCAAGCTAAAACTTTTAAAATAACAATTATATGCTCAAGACCATAGAGAAAATATAAATATAATGAGCAAAGAAATGGAAGCTATAAAAAAAGGAATATCTACAGGTGAAAACAAAGGTTTTAATGAAAATGGTATTAACAATTAGAGACTTCAGAAGAAAAGATTGTTTCTCCAAAGAAATGTTCAATAAGCACATGGAGACATGATAAACATCATTAGTCAGCAAGAAAATGCAAATAAAATCCATGATGGGGAAAGAAAACCACAATGGGAAATTGCTTCATATCCACTAGTATAGTAGTCTCTCAAAAGTTAAACATAGCGTTATCATATGACCTAGCAATTCCATTCCTAAGTATAAATCTAAGAACATTGAAAATATATCTCCAGGCACAACAAAATGTAGACCAATGTTTATAGCTATATTATTCATATTAGCCAAAAAGTAGAAATTCAATGCTTTACATAGAGATATTATCATATACTTGTTTTTCTTTATTCTATAAATATGGTGGATTACATTGTTTTATATTTGATTATTAAACCATTCTTGCATTTTTGGAATAAATCCCATTTGATCACATATTAATTATTAATGTATTAATTATTTTATATTGTTGGACTCAATTATCTACATTTAGTTTAAAATTTCTGCACTGCTTTCATAAGGAATAAATTCTGCAATTTTTCCCCTATAACACCTTTGTGCTATTTTGCAATCAAGGTTGTCCTGGTCTGATAAAAATGAGCTGGCAAGCATTCCCTCCTCTTCGAATGTCTCAAAGAGTTTGTAGAATTGGTATTATTTTATTCCCTTTTCCCTCTTTCTCTGCCTGCTTTTAGCTGTATTATTTTTATGATTCTACTTATCTATACCATTAACTTAGAATTTATGTCTGCCTCACCAATTTTATTGAAACGTCCCTAATTTTTGTAGCACATACCTTGGTTTACGCACAGTCTATCACCAAGAACATTTTGCCAGTCTTTATATAATGCAGGAACCCTGCAACAGCATATACCCAGTTTCACTTTGCCATCTTTTTTTATTATTGTGATACATCATGTTGTTTATATATGTTATTCACCCTCATTACATTTCTTCTACTTTTTCTTTAGAGAGCCAGTTATGTTTCAGAGTAATTAAAAGAATGTACAAGTATTTTGTATTTACTTTCCTTTCCAGCATTTCTTCCTATCTTCACTTACACTCAGTAATTTATCTCAAAATCAAAGTTTCTCTTCAATAGAAAGTTCCTTTTGCCAGAACTATTTATTTTTAATATTTCTTAATTATTCTACATTTCTAGTTCCTTGCATCTTTGATGCCATTTTCAGGAATGGCTGCCAGGAAAAGAGAGAATATAGATAATCACACATTGTTTTTCATTGCCAGAACCAGAAATGGTACACATTAATTTTGCCACCTTTCCAGTGACTGAAACCCAGTTACATGGCTCCAACCTGACTGTAAAAGGGGCTTGAAGATACACTTTTCTTGTGTGCACATAAGGGGGATTGGTGAGAATGTAGTCAGTCTCTACCATGTATTATTCTATGCATATGATAGCCTCTCAAATTTCTCTATCAATTAAAATTGCAAGTTCTTTTCTATTACCATCATTAACTCTGGGTTTTTTTAGAGGGGGATCCTGTGATTGTTCAGATTAATGACTCTATTCAATGATACTGTGTCAATGCAACTCAATATATCTATTTTTAGCATTTGTAGGCTATTGTTATCCTCTTTTTGGCTTTCCAGGCCTATTGTGGTTTTATCCTTAGTTTTTGCATTTTTTCTGTTATTTCAATAGAAGTCAATAAGATGAGTTAGACACCTAAACTTGGTAGAGCATCATAACCAGAGATAGTCATTTTTATAACTTCCTAGTTATCTATAAGTGACTTTGTGTTTTTGAGGTGGTATAGGATCTTTTAATCCTATGTCCTTGCAATGATCTGAAAGATTTCTCCATCCATGGGATCATGAGTGAACTCAGATATTGGCTTAGATACTGATTTCTTTTACCTTAAAGAAACTTCAGCTTGACTCTCTACCTTAGTGGTCATAGAATACAAACAAAGAAGTGTGGACAATAAATCTTTATCAGAATTTTTGTGGAGCTTAGCTTGAGTCTACTGTTGAGTTGAGAGAATGGCTCTACTAATCCTGATGTAGAGGTGAGCTAGGCCACAGCTGAGACAAAGTAAGTCCTGGCTAGAGGCCTTTGTCCAGTAGACATTAGAGTGTTTAAACAAACTACTTAAAGCATTCCTCTTGTTAGAATTTGATACAAAACAGATAAAAGAATCCATTTGTTTGATGGTAGGAGCAGAAAGTGAAGTCTCACAATAAGATGTCTGGCCAGCAGTAGAGGCCATGGTACGTATAACCGTGGTAAACGGAAGGTATGCCTAACCACCTGCTAAAGATGTGTAGACTAAAGAGTACAGTGGTAATGGGCTGGCATGGAAAAAGCAAGAAGTTTTTGGTACTGACATGATAGTTTACCAGCTTGCCCTGGTTTCTGAATGATCTCCCATTTCCTGAACTATTATATTATTTTCAAGACTGCCAATCTTCTTAAATGGTTGCTTCTGAGTTTTCACAAGGTCTGACTACATGCCAACATTTATACTACACTGTTAATTTCTACCCAGGGCTCCCTCACAAAGAGAATCCCAAAGTCAGGCAGGTATTGACCTGTCCTTCACATAGTCAGGGGCTTCAGAGGAGGTTTGAACCCAGCCTCCACTTCAGAGGTAGATCTTGATTAGTCTAAATCAAGGATTGGCAAACTGTAATTTTTTAAGATGGTAATTTTTGTCTTTGAGGGCTAAGAGGTAACATGGGTGCTATGATAAATTCTTAATCAGTTAAGAACATAAAAATCATTCTTAGCTTGTGGCCTGTAACCAAATAAATACTTGACTTAGATTGAGTCCATTGTCCATAAGCTGTGGTGTGATTTGCCAGTCCTTGGTTTAAGCCCTGCTTTAACAGGGCTCTCTTGCTACCTACTGTTGGTCTAAGGATGGGCATGTGACCCAAAGTTGCCCAATTAGATCCCATGGTTAGGAAGAAAGTATTTGCTTCTTTACCATTAAACCAAATAAAGGAAAACAAACCCCCTTTCAGCTGGCAGCTATTTTACAACGAGGAGGCAACCATCTAATGACCAGGAGTGAGGCAAAGCTGAGACATAGAAGGAAGCTGAATCTTTGATGACATGGTTGAGTTGTTGAATCAACCAGTCCTGAAGCTCACTTCATCTCTGACCTTGTGTGAATTAATAAATGCTCTTGTCATTTGATCCAGTTTGAGTGGGGTTTTTCCTTTCATGTAGCCAAATCCATCCTGCTAGCCATATAATCACTCTTCCAGTACTAAATGAATCTCTACTTCATCCAAACAGAATGAGAGATCCACACAGGCCAGATCCTAATTAAGAATGGACTTCCAATAACCTTGCCCCTTATCCCTAGTCCCTTATCCTCCCCTGGTTCCCTAATCCTCTTACAAACTGGTTCTTGATTTTGGCTCTGACTCATTCCTCATCTCCAAATTGTGGAACCCAGATCTGTCATGAACAGACAACCCTGGCCCCCACTGACTAGAAATCCAACTCAGCCCTTGACTGATGACCAGCAAAGTATCTTTGATGTCTCTAGCGGGCCCTAGATGAGGCAGACCTGGAAGTGAGGTCTCGCTGCCAAGTTTCCCCATCTTGGCCCTATGTGATCACTCTCTTCTCCCTGGGCCTTAGCATTCCTCTACTACAATAACTGGGCTGGATAATATACATCTTAAGGTCTCTCCGAACTCTGACACTTTCCAGCTCTAGACTGAGCTACATCAAACTCTACCTATCCTAGTTAGCCCAACACACCATTCTGCATTTGGCACACAGCCACTCAGCACTGGTCTCCTGTAACTATTTGACAAATGTGGAAGGAGAAAGATAGAAGACTAAGTTCCCAACACTCCTGGCTCATGGTTCTGGAAGCCCCTGATTTCAGGCAGCTGCTAACAGTGGCCTTTGCTGGGCCACAGGTCAAAAGCGCTGCTCCTCATCTGTAGAGACCCCAGGAGGAGAGAAGTTGCTAGGGAATGGCTTCCAGGATGGAGTGTTAAGGAGAGGAGGAACTGGGGTGATGGATAAACAGATGCATGCTGGGAAATGGGAAGGAAAGGCTTGGGGGTCCCCAGGGGCCAGAGCAGGTCACCCAAGAGATCTCTGTTCTCTCTTTCTCGCTTAGGGTCTCTGTCAGTCATTTCCTCCTCCAGTCCCTCCCTAGCAGCCACATCAGCATCCTCTCCCTCTCCATCCTGAGCTTGCTCCAATTTCAAAGCTTTCTCTGGCCCCAGCTGGACTGGAAAACCAAGGAAGGGAGTGGCATAATTTTTAGTCCTGTTTTGGGGAGGGGTATAGGAAGAGAGAAAAGAAGTGGAGCCTTTTGAAATGAAAGCCGCGCCAAGCTCATCAGAGATTAATGTAGGAAAAGCTCCGCTTGTCTGATAGGGCCCAGATGGTGGGCAGACTCGCAGAGGCTGCTGACAGATCCTGATGGTCCACAGCCTGCCTCTGCTTCTCATCCTCATCTTGGAGAAAAAGATGCAGGCCCACCCCCTCAGGAATCGTGGGGCTGATCCAGGCTATCTCCAGGTGGGAAGCCAGATTTCTAACCCAGAGGTTCCTGACTCCATCCACCCAGACAAAGGGGCATGCGCAAGCCCACAGATGTGTGTACTCACAGAAGGGGAAGAGAGCAGACCCTAGGCCCAGGTCCTTCTTCATGGGAAGCGTGGGCCAGAACATGAAAGTCCCAAAGCAGACTCTGAGGCTGTTCACTAGCTACAAGTCAGTGGAAAGGGAGCTGTAATCACCATCACAGCTTCAGATCCTCCCTCAACACCCCCCATTCCCAGTCCCTCCCCACCTCATTCTCAGCTCTCCATGTTATAAGACCCATCAGCAGCTCCCTCTCCATCTACCTCTCCCCTCCCCTTCCTCCTGAACATGGCCTCTCCTCGTCTCCTCTGGCTGCTTCTCTACCTCCTTCATCAGCTTGTCTTACTTTGTTTTTCTGCTGCCTTTCTTTCCCTACCTTTTAAAGAACTGTCCACAATTCCCTTCTCTCAGTCCTCTCCCCAAGACATGTCTTCTCCTCTAAAGTCTAAAGCACCAACTCTAAGCTGATGAGGCTTAGTCTCTCTCTGATTCTTGATTTTTTGACCCCTCTGCCTCCTGAAAGCTCCTCCTAGGCCCTAAAAATGATCATGACCCAACCACAATCCTCATCTTCCCCTAAAATCTCCTCCTCCTGGGCGTCCTACCTCAAGAAAGTCTCTCCCCATGCATTTGCCAGAATCAGAAGCCTGAGACTCACCAAACCTCCTACATCCTCTCAGCCCATAGTCCTATTGATTCTGCCTCCTACATAGCACTGGGACTCTGCTTCTCTCCATCCTCAATGGTTTCAGGTCCTGTACTTCTTCCTCTCTGTCCAGGAAAATTGTACCATGCCACCTTCTCACCACACCCTGACCATACCACCTCCATCCTATTCTCCTCCAAGGCATCTTTCAAGTGCATCAACTGATCATTCCATTGCTATCCCATCCTCTCACCCCTGCCCCACCTACTCTACTCATGGGATGTTGCTAACACTGTTTACCTTGGCATTCAAGGCCCTTCATATTTGGCTCCAGTCTACTGTCCTGATTGATGGCCTTTCTCTCCTGCATATTGCCCCATGTGCCCCTCCCAGGCATCCTACTATCCAGCCACATGGGCATACTTCCTTCTCTGTCTCTGCTCTCACTACCTAAAATTACTTTCCAACTTCTCATCTGGAAAATCCAGATGCCACCTGAACCAGGAAGCCTTTCCTTACTCCCCAAAGAAAGACGACTAGCTCTCTTCTCTGGCATCTCGTGGCAAATTTCATAGCCATATGCAGCTTTTACTTCACCTCTTAGATATCTGCTGCCCTGGCTAAACTGTGGACTCCTTGAGGGAAGAAATAGACTGAATCATCTTCATAGAGCTATTTCTTAACTGAAGGCATAATGGGTAACCAAAACTATTTGATGAATGAATAAATAATTCTATATCAAGTATTGTGACTGTCTTTTTGAGTGTTAAAATTCCTTGTGCTGATTCAAGGATCCTGAGAACCCAGTCTGGCTGCCCCCAGATGGAGCAGAAGGCAGAGGAATTATTTTCAAATTTGTTATTTTCACTGTATAAGCACTACTGCAGTGAACATCTTCATGCATAAAGCTATTTCTGTATCTTGGATTCTTTCCTTGGCACAAATAAGTCAGAAGAGTGAGCGAACTACTTGACCCTTCTGTAGGAAATGACAGTCCTCTGCAGCTCCTCTGGGAATCTCCCCTGGAATTTACCACAACCAGCAGTCACCAATGTCTGATTTTACTAAGAAGTTATAAAGTATCAGTACTGAGAAGACTTGGGGACAGAATGGAATGATCTCACCCCACCCAGAGTGAGAGACTCAGCTCAGGAAAAGGGAACCACTTGTTTAAGATTGTCCAAGTGGATTAACTACTGAGCCAGGCCTAAGAGCCAGAGTTTTTTGACTGCCATGCTTTGCTCTTTTCCCTGCATCCTGAGCCTGCTTTGGAACTGTTCAAAGGGAAAGGTTGCAGACGGTCTCAGGGAGGGGCAGAGGCTCTGGGGAAAGCAGAAGCCTCAAGAATAGGAACTGGTTCTCCCTAGGAGAAAGAGCTTCACAATATCCTTGTCCTTATAAGGACAATAGCTTAGGGGCATTAGGAGGAAGATCAAAATAGCAAGATGGGGGAGGGAGGGAAACCAAGGCTTTTAGAGGATACAGTGGAAACTACCTCATCCCCATCATTCTTAAGGTAATAGGTAGTGATAATAACAGCAATAGTAATATGCATTTTATTGTCTAAGCCTCTCAAGTACTGAGTCACAATGGGTATTCTTTTCTTTGTTTTACACTTTTGGAAATGGGCTCGAAGATGTCAAGCAACTAGTTCAAAGTCATGCAACAAATGGATGAAGATGTGGTGTATACAAACAATGGAATACTATCCATCTATAAAAAAAATATGAAATCCTTCCATTTGCAACAACATGGATGGACCCAGAAGCTATTATGTTAAGTGAAATAAAGAAGAGAAAGACAAATACAGTATAATCTCACATGTGGAAGATAAAGAAACAACAAATCAGAAACTTCCAGATTATAAGGACAAAATTGTGGGGAGGGGAAAAGAGAAGAAATAGGTAAATTAGGGGATCAATTTCATGGTGGTTAATGGGAAGTAGACCTTTTAGAGACAAACATAATGTATATACAGATGCCGAATTACAATGCTTTACACCTGAAACCTATATAATGTTATAAAACAATGTTGCTTCAATAAAAAATTTGTAAGAAAACTGCAATGAGATATAACCTCACAATTGTTAGAATAGCTATTATCAAAAAGACAAAAGATAACAATTGTTGGCAAAAATGTGGAGAAAAGGGAACACTCGCGAGCTGCTGGTGGGAGTGTAAATTGATACAGCTATTTTGGAAAACAGTATGAGGTTCCTCAAAACATTAAAAATAGAACTGCCATGTGATCCTTCAACCCCACTCCTGGATCTCAAGGAAATATATCTACACTCCTCTGTATATTATTCACAACAGCCAAGATTTCAAAACAATCTAAATGTCCATCGACAAATGAATGGATAAAGAAAACATGTGTTTTCACACATCATGGAATATAATTTCGCCTTAAAATAAAAAAGAAGGAAATTCTGCCATTTGTGACAATGTGGATGAAATTGCAGAACGTTATGCTAAGTGAAGTAAGCAAGACACAGAAATACAAATGTATCCCATTTAACATGAAATCTGAAGTAGTCAAATTCATAGAAACAGAGTAAGGGAGTAAGGGTGACATGGGGAGATGTTAGTCAAAGGGTACAAAAGTTTCAGTTAAGGCAGTGAGACTTCTGCATGATACTATAATGGTGGATGCATATCATATATTTGCCCAAGCCTTAAAGTAAACTCTAGGCTTGGATGATAATGAAGTATCATACAGGTTCATCATTTTTTGTTTAAAGATTTATTTATTTATGCGTACAAGAACTGGGGTGTACGCCAGAGGTGCAGGGGCAGGGGTGGTGGTGGTGATGGTGGCAAATGGATTCATCAGAGAGAGTGGGGAGCACAACAGGCAGATCTACTGAAATACACTGCTGAGGGGAGCAGCGGGCGGGACAGGAGAGGTCTGCTGCACCATATGGGTTGCTCCCTGGCACGCCAGAGACGGAACTCATGCTGCAGTGTCCGGTGATAGCTTGATAGGGCAGTCTTTAACCCCTGCACCATCAGGGAGGCCCTGGGTCCATCAATTTTAAACAATGCCTGACTCTGGTGGGATGTTGATATTGGGGACTGTTCATGGAGGGAGCTGGGAACAAGAGCACATAGGAACCCTCTGTACTTTCCACTCAATTTTGCTGAAAACCTAATACAGTTCTAAAAAATTAAGTTGTTCGTGTTTGTTTGTTTGTTTTAAAAAGCAACACCTAGCAGGAAAAAATACTGCGTCTCATATGTTCAACAAAATATTCACATACAAACACTTAAAATCAAGCAAGGAAAAAACCCAGCATATTTGTTTTTAAAAAGGCAAAAGTCTTGAATAAATATATCTTTAAAAATAACACCCAAGTGGGGCATCCTTGGTGGCGCCAGGGTTAGAGTCTCAGCACTATCAAACTATTGCCAGCCACTGTGGCCTAAGTTTGATACTCAGCCAGGAAGCTAACCCACAGGGTACAACAGACCTCTCCTGTTTCACCCACTGTTCCCCTCAGCAGAGTATTTCAGTAGATTTGTTATAGAGCAGCCCCGATACTGAACGGGTTCCTGGCTGTGGGTCCTCACCCACACGCTTAATAGGGACTTATTAATACTCCACTACAGGCACACACAAAAGGTTAATAAAAGGTTTATTTACAAGGGAAAGGGAAATGAGGAAATGTACAACTCAGGGAGAAAATAGGGAAATAAAGTCTTCAATGCGTCCTTCCCGATCCGCCGACCTGGAAACCCAAAGGCACTCTCAGAGCTGGCTGGACGCTGCGAGCTGGCGGAGAGCCAAAATGGGGGACCCCTCCAAAGCCCACGTGTCTGGCTTTATACCAACTTGGCTGCTTAACCCCACCCTCAGGTCCCAGCCACCTTCCCTTTGGTGGTGATGGGATTTGGAGTTCCCAGTGTCTTTGGCTTTGGCCTGGGGTGGGGGTGGAGTCCACAAAGCCTGTATGGAATTAGCTTTAGGACATCCTTTTCCCCCTAACAGATTCACCTGTTCTGCTCCCAGCTCTGTCTCTGGTTTATCCTCTCACCACTCCCTGTACCTCTGTCCTACAGTTCTTATATGCATAAATAAATAAAAATAAATGTTTAAAAATAAACAAACAAATAACACCCAAGTGGCCAATATAGGTATGCAATGCTGCTCCACCTCAGTGGTCATCAGAGAAATTAGACTCACCACACAATACCACAATACCACCATTGCATGGCAGAAAGTACCAGTATTTGGTAAGGACTCTGTGAACTGCTAACAGTAATGTAAATTGGTAGAACTATTTTGGAAAACTGATCTTCAGAATATATCAAAAACAAACATATGCAGGCCTAAGACCCAGCAATCCCACTCCTCAGTATATGCCCAACAGAAATACTTATGTTGTAGAGCAACCCCGATACAAAACGGGGTGCCTGACTGTGGGTCCTCACCCGCGCGCTTAAAAGGACTTATCAATGCTCTACTGCAGGCACACGGGAAAGGTTAATAAAAGGTTTATTTACAAGGGAAGGGGAAATGAGGACATGTACAGCTCAGGGAGAAAAATGGGAGACAAAATTTTAAATGAGTCCTACCCAATCCGCCGATCAGGAATCCCAAAATGGCACTCTGAGAGCTGGCCACCAGCCAGGAGCCATGAAGCCAGGAGGCAAGTGATCATGAGAGAGAGCCCAAGGCCCACGTGTTTGGTTTTTATATCCAACCTGGCTGCCCAACTCCACCCTCAGGTCCCAGCCACCTTCCCTTTGGTGGTGATGGGATTTGTCTTTCCCAGTGTCCTGATGGCTTTAGTCTGAAGTGGGGGTGGGGTCCACAAAGCCTGTATGGGATTATCTCAGGACATCATTTCCCCCTAACACTTACACTTATTTCAAGATCTACCAGAATGCTCATCACACCATTCGTCACAGACAAAAATTGAAACTACCAAATGTCCACTCACAGAACAGGTAAGTTGCGGGATATGCACATAATGGAATACAACAACAAGAGAAACAAATCAGAATGATACACAGCAACTAGAAGAAATCTCACAAACAAAATCTTCAGTGAAAGAAATCAGGAATCATTTAGATCAAGTTCAAATCCAGAAAAAATTCTTTGAGGTGATGGAACCCAGCGGTAGTTCCATGAATCTAGATATGTGATAAAATTTCATAGATATATACTCAAAATTTGTAAGGGCACATAAAATTGGTGAAAGCTGATTCAACTCCATAGTCAAGTCTGTGTATTACTGTATGTTGTCAGTTTCCTGGTTTGGATAGTGTACTATGGTTTTGAAATACATCATTTGGGGAAGCTGGATAAGCGTGGGCGGGAAACCTCTGTACAATTTTTGTAACTTCTTGTGACTGTAAGATTATTCCAAAATAAAAAGCTTTAAAAAACAACAACAATAAAATTGATCAGGGTGAGGGCCTCCCCGGTGGTGCAGCGGGTTGAGGGCTGAGCTGTGAAGCTGTCGACAGCCTCTGCAGCGCGGGTTCAATTCCCAGCAGGCCAGAGAGAAACCCACATGGCGTGGCAGACCTCTTCTGCCTTGCTCGCTGCTCCCCTCAGCAGTGTCTTCGGTCTTTCTGCCTGTTCCGCTCCCCGCTTTCACCCTCCCGCGCCTCTGACCTGTACCCCAGTTCTTGTATAAATAAATAAAATTAAAAAAAAAAATTGATCAGGGTGGTAGTCTCCTTTGGGGGTCAGTGACTTGAGGGGACACCAGGTGGTTTCTGGGGGTGCTATCATGGTATGTCTCAATTTGGGGGCTAACTACTGAGGTGTTTCATTTGATAAAAATTCATCAAGCTATATACTTATGTGCATTTGTCTCAATGTACAGTGTGCTTCAAAAAAAAGAACTTGCCCAGCACCCAGCACACTGTCAGAGCTCAGGAAGAGCACTTCGTCCTCTATGTCTGCGACTATGTCCTCCCTTACCCTCCTGACAGGCTGGCTCTTGTGTGGTCCCATCACTAGGGTGAACACATTTTGTTAAGGAGGTAGCTGAGCCCATAGGACCACAGTGTGGGAGTTCCGGGAAGACATTTTGGGAAGAACAAATACTTTCTGGCAGGAAAAACAGATCTCAGAACAAAATCTAATGTGACTCCTCCCAGCACTGAGCATAATATAAAAGGTTTAAGCTAAGTACTAGTCATACAGCTTTACTAATAACCGATGATTTTATTAGTTTAGGGGTTAAAACAATAAAATTTCACTGTAAAACAAGGCCTGAAAATGTTAAACAATTCTTGACAATACAACAGTCAAGCAATATTCTGTTGCTCTAAAAACTGGGTGCAAGTTACAATGGGTATTCTCTGATTTTGCAACGCCTGGGCGGGGGTCCAGCTATTTGAGACTTTTTGATAAGCCAGGCTACACTCACATATGGTGCTGCCTCTCTAGCTCCTTCAAGGGTCTTGAATTATTTTCAATTTGGAGAAAAAACATTCTACCACAGTCCATTGTTCAAACTGCAGAATATACTATGAAAGAGCAGGCACTAAGGTTATATTTCATAGTAACCATCCCAACAAATGCAGTCTCAATTTTTTGCTAGTTTGGCACATAATGATTTTACCCAAAACAACATTGATAATACCTCTGAAGTGTCACTTGAGAATTTTACACCTTTGGTCTGTCTGCCACACTGGATTTTTCATCCATTTTTAATGGGATTGGAGTAAGACATGCAAACAAAGCCAGTGGCTGTACTGTGCCTCTAAAATCTTGAGTCTCTGTAGTGTATCAATTACAGGATGAAAAATGATGAACTATAATCCCTTCCCCTAAAGAATCTGCAGATCAGAGAACCATCATACACTCTGGAGCAGATGACACAGAAATATTTAAAGTATTATCCTTTTAACCAGGGGAGTTTTACAACATGGGGCATGTGATTTAAAACAGTTGGTTTTTGCATATCCTTTAGGACAAAGCCACTGGCCACTGTGTGCTTTTGTAACTAATTACAAGGTATGCATTACAACTCTGCCATGCAGGAAAATACATTCTATTGTTCTCTAAAATTTTTACCTTGTTTCAAAGTCTCCAAACAATTAGAGATGGGGGCCAGCAGGGAGGGAACATATATTTCAACTCTTCTAGATAAGATAGCAGTTCATAGGCTTTAAACTCTTTCTGCAATAGCGACTCAGTCCTTCAAGGTCCCACTCACCCTGCCTCTCTGCTCCCTGAGTACCTCAGCCGCACCAGGAGGGAGAGGGACCTTTGATCTGAGTCACGTGGCTTCTGCCCCAGGGAAAGAAAGAGTTCAACCCACTTTGTCTCATGAGTCTCCATGTTCTTTCATTTGACATTGAGGAACTGGCTGGATACAGGCGGTGTGTGCTCTCACACAGGGAAATGACTTGGTGATTACTTTGTAGGAGATGGTCCACTCATCCTGCTCCTGGGCTCCTGTTCTAGATGCTGACACTCTGAGACTCAGCTACAACTCCCACCTGGACCCCCAGCTCTGGGCTGCCTATCTGCATCTTCTTATGATGGGAGGCTTCCTCCCTCCACACAGTGGGGGTCCTGAACCTCTACTCCATGGCAAACCTGGAGCCTCAATTCTCAACCACTCACCATAGTCATGCAGATGTTTCTGGAGCTCCTCCCTGCCACACGAGGACTATTTCTGGCAACCAGTCCAGCATTAGGATGGGGCTGGGAGAAAACACAACAACAGCATAAATGTCTGCAGCATTTTCCTGAAGCTGTTGGGGGCTGGTATTTGTATTGAGGTGTCTGTCATCCTCCCTCTCCCTTGCATCCCTGAGCTAAGGCATATCCTGCTCTTACCTCATCCTTTCCTAGCAACTGAAGGGCTCTCTGCTTTCCCCTCTATTCTAGAGTGATGTTCTTACATTATCTCATTCTCCTTTCTTCCTCTAACCCTCAGTCAGAAGATTGATGGTAGAAACACTATGGGATACAAACCCAAACCAATTAGATATGAAAATATATGTAGATGATCCCTGAAATACAATTCTGACAAAGATTTCTATATATTTTCAGCTAACAGTCAAGCCTCAGAGGGCTTGCTATCTCAGATACAGCTATTTATCCTTGTCAACACTCACATGAACTTCCAGATTCTCCTCCAAAAGGGCAGGCAATAACCAATTTACATAAAGTCTCCCAATACAATAACCAGATATATGTGTATTTGTTGCATACAAAAGGGATCCAGACATAGTATGCTTAATCTTAAGACTTTAGAAAATAAATGCAAATGAAACATTCTTAGGCAAGTTAAACTCTGAATCCCAAAAGCTGAATTTGACCAATATAGCAATGTCTTATGCCACTTATAACTTTAATTTTAATGAAACTTTGTTGATTTACAAAATTATATAAATTTTAGGGCACATCTTCACCCCTATGTGTGCACAACACCACTGTATCCCCCACCAAAGTTCAAGTGCCTTTCTCTCTGTCAGCCTGACACTCACTCCACCCTTCCTCTCCCCCTCTGGCAGCCACTACATATTTCATAGACTGAGTTACTTTTTTATATCATTTGTTAGATTGTTTTGGTTAATTCTTTTCCACATGTGAGACAAATCACTCTATAATTGCCTTCCACTTTCTGACTTACTTTGTTTAGCATAAGCACCTCAAATTCCATCCTTGGTGTTGCAGAAGGCAAGATTTCAACATTTTTAATAGCTAGGTGGTATTCCATGGAGAATATATACCACAACTTCTTTATCCAGTCATCCACTATTAGGCATTTTGGTTGTTCCCATAGCTTAGCTATTGTGAATGATGATGCTATGAATATGCGTGCATAAATCTTTTTGAATTAATGTTTTCATATTCACTGGATAAATACCTAGAAGAGGTGTTGCTGGGTCACGTGGTATTTAGATTTGTAAATTTTTAAGGAGTCTCCATTCCATTCTCCATTGGCACTGCACCAATTTACATTCCCACCTACAGTGAACTAGAGTTTCTTTTTCACCATATTGTGCCCTTTTATTTTTTTATTATTTTTTTTTATAGAGGCATATTTATTTATTTATTTAATTGTTTGTTTGTTTGTTTTGTTTATACATGCACTGGGTACAGTCAGAAGTGTGGGAGGGTGAGAGAATTCACCAGAGCCAGAGCGGGGAGCAGAGCAGGCAGAAGGACCGAAGTACACTGCTGAGGGGAGCAGCGGGCGGCAGGAGAGGTCTGCGCGCCATGTGGGACCCTCCTCCGGTGGCCGGGGAGCAACCAGGGATCGAACCGCTGCGCCACCGGGGAGGCCCTATTGTGCCCTTTTAAAAACCCAGTTATGTTGTTATTTTTAGCAGTACAATATATTTTGTTCTTGTAACTGCTTAGCCAATGTAAGAATAGGTGATGGTTCTTAAGTGTCATGGGGCAACAGGCAGAAAATTGCATCACTGGGATAATGCAAAGATATACTTTAATATACCTTAGGCCTTACCTGCTCTGTTATCTTAATTGTGCACATCGTGCTACTATAGCCATGTGTTTGAATCCAGATCCTATATCCTATATTTGAATCTTATGTAATATATATTTCTTTGCTAATCCTTTTGTGCTCATTTTAAATGCTTAAGCATATTTAATGGCCATAATCATACTTGTGCCGCCTCTGACTTGGTGGGTCTTTCATGGTCTCTGGTCTTAACCGAACATTCTTCAACCTCCTCCTACCTCTCCTGGACTTCTGGCTCACACCTGAAGAGGTATACTCCATGAGGAGCAAGTTGAGGTAGAATCAGACACTGGGCTGTCCTCACTCAGGAAGATAAGAGGGACATCCATAAGATCACCGGCCATCACCCCAAACCACTAAAGGTCTGGGTTGGGTCTTCATTTTTCAGTAAGTTCTTTCCTTCTAAACACACAGTAGAAATTACTAAGATTTATTATGAAATTATTATGTGCCAATTACTTCATGTTCATTACCTCATTTAATCCTTACAAGTCTTTGAGGTATGTAATACTATTATCCCTACTTTAAAGCTGAGGAAAGTGAGGCTCAGAGAAGTTAAGCGATCCATCTGAAATCACACAGCCATCAAACAATGAAGTTTCGATTTGATCTCGTGAATTCTAGGGCTCTTCGCTAATAAAATTAGTTTTAATTTTATTAAAACTCTTCGCTAATAAAATTAGTTTGCCTACAGTTATAAAACTAATAAGTAGCTGGGCTGAGATTCAAATTCAGATCTCATCCAACTCCGAGTTTTTGTTTTATGCTATACATGCAAGACAGGGAATAGGCATAAGAAAGTAGGTCTCCGATAGTAGCATAAATTCAGATAGTCATAGCAGGAATTAGCTTTTAAATACAAATTGGGTGCAAGGTATGTGAGAGTCAACTGATCAGAAATTCATTTCAGCTAAGCAGATGGTGGGACCTACTACTCAGAAAACAATATCATTGATGAGAATATGGTGGCCTTGACCAATGCAAACTGCATGTTGTGAGGAGTCAGTAGTGTGACTAGCCAATCAGTAACTATGGACAAAAAAGAATATTCCATGGAACTGATCAATGAAGGAGTCGCAGCTAGACCTGCATCTCTGAACTGGGGCCTTGCCCCTTGGAGACATCTTCCTGATGGCGAAAGGCCACTCTGGGCTCTGGCTGGCGCCAGGGTTCCAGGAAACGGGCCTGATCTCATTCCTGTGCCAGCGGTGACTGCCAGTGCGCCTTTACTCATAGATGAGCCATGAGGTCAACCGTTGTAGTGACTCACCTCATGAAAATGAGGCCACAGTATGAAGCCTTACTGTTGTTCTGTAAGCATGTAAATTGATTTTTTCCCTGGTTAAATTCCCCCTTTGTTTTTATACCCAGGCTTAGGATGTAGCCGAATATCAGGTCCAAAGATATTACCAGGTAAACCAGGACCCTCTCCCAAGGCAAGATCCAAATCTGACCAATGACGTTGGCTCATTGAAACCATGGCCAGGAGTCACTGCTTGAGACAGCTTCCCTGATGACAGCTGAGGAAGCCACCACAGAGGGCTGAGATATCCCTAACTAGTGCACAGGGACAGCTTCATCATCAAACACACCATTGAGTAATGACCACATTTATTGTCACAAACGTCTAGTTCCTATAAACCTTGTGATGCCTCCCCTTTGGACAGAAACTTCAGGAGCTCCAGGAATATTGTATGTGGAGAATCTCCAGGGAAGGAAAGGAGGTCCTGGCTGCTATGTCCCAAGTTTACTTTCTGGTTGATGTTCTCACTCTGCTACCATATGTCTCTGCTCATCCCCCTGCACCCCCCACATAGGCTGCTCCCAATATAAACTGCCTTCCAGGCATAGGTGCCCATCTTAGTTAGGGTCACCCTGAAAGCAGAGCCTGAAGCAGGGTTTGATGGAGGTGGTCCACTCATAAGGTGACCCCAAGAAGCAG
This sequence comes from Talpa occidentalis, assembly GCF_014898055.3. Classification (NCBI taxonomy): domain Eukaryota; kingdom Metazoa; phylum Chordata; class Mammalia; order Eulipotyphla; family Talpidae; genus Talpa; species Talpa occidentalis. The sequence continues at coordinate 32,590,202 of NW_023603184.1, forward strand.
AAGTGTGGAATAGGAAAAGCACACCCAGGAAATAGGGAAAGTCAAGCGGAGGGTGCATTTCCTTGAGGTGGTGTCCTTAGGTGGCTCACTTCCACCGGAACTTCTGAGAAGTGTAGAGAATGCCTAGAAGTATCCACCGACAGATGATAGCTGGTGTCTCCCTCACTAATTGAAAATTGTTCCAGAGGATGTTAACACTCTTATGTTTCCATCCAGGCACAATTTGAAGGCTGTGAACAAGCTTCTGTAGCTGAGGAGAAACTCTGAATCAGAATTTGCAAAGCCCTTCTGGCTCCTGCCTGAGGTCAGACATCATGGTGGGTCTGAGCTCACTTAGAACAATCCAATCCACCACCATTGAAATCGGAAGTAGTGATATGGACTCCAAGGGCTACACTCACTGACTACAATCTGTCTGAACAATGTTGTCAGCTCTGACAGCACCAACAAGGAAATCAACTCCAGAGGAGTGAGAAATGTGAAGCGCTCTACCTTACCCAAGCTGAAGCAGGTACTATTCCATACTTCTGCCTATTCCATACAAGGCATTGGAGAGAAGTGTGCCGACTTTTTTGTCTCATGGTTTTTAATTCAAATGCTGACTTCGTGACCTTATGTGTGCTACTCAACTGCTCTAAGTCACAGCATTGTCAAGTGTGAAATAGGAATGAAAATACATACCTGACAAAACAGTTGTGTGCAAAGCCCTTGGGACTTACCAAACCCATGCCAGGAGCCACCCCTGAGCTCCAGGCTGCCTCGGAGGGGAGGGGGCTACTTTGCCTTCTCAAATCAAGAGCTCCTTACATCCTGACACTTCGAAGGTCAAGACCAGCTGTCTGGTTCTCACCCTCTGATTCTTAACAGAACCACTTTTTGTCCTACAGATTTGGTTCAAACCATGCGGGAGGTCCAAGGAAAACAGTCCTAAGAAGGCAAAATCCAGGCATTTAAAAAATGATCATCAGTCTTTGAAGAACTGTTTCAACCTTCCCCTCAATAATAGCAAATTAAAACACAAGCTTTCCTCTATGAATTTTTCTCTTTCATAAGCTGAGTTTTCATACCCTAGGGTGAAACACCACCCCTGGGTACACATTCTAATAGGCAAGCTCAGATTCCAGAGGTGAATGTCCCTATGTCAAATTCATCCACCTGTGTTCCTCCATTGTACTAAAAAAATGGTTCTCTGTCTATAAAAGACATTTTATAAACTTATTTATTGCCCTATTTCAGCTAATCTGGTTTGAAAGGATCATGTACTTTAGTTCAACCTCACCTCTTCTGCCTTGGGGACTCAGGGCTGGACAAGAGCCCCCACAGTAGACCCCATCACCCAACGGATAGGTCAACAGAAGAAATTTTCCTGGAGCAGCAAGGGAATGCGCCCATACTGGGAGCAGAGAGGTCAGAGGTGCCATGAGTAGGCTGTGTGACCTTGAGTTGGTATCTCACCTTTCCAGGCCCTGGTTACCTTTTCCTGAAGTGAAGGGCTTAGATGGAGGTGCTCTGAGAATCCGTGGTTGTGATCCTTGGGGGATTAGGCAGTGGTCCCTGGAGAGCCAGGATTTTCTGAGCCCTACTCTGGCGTCCCTGGCCTGGCTAGCGACTCCCTCAGGGTAGGATCACGTTGCCCCAGATTCCAGGACTGGCTGCTGCACAGACCCAGGATCGGGTGACAGATCCATCCAGCCTGGACTGGCTCAACCCCTCAGCTACAGCCACAGCCATGGGGGCTGGAAAACCAGAGCTAATGCAAGCCAGCTGGAGGCCAGGACAAGAGTGATGAAGGACAGAGAGAGGATTTGGCCGGGATGGGGGTGTAGGGGGTGGTGGTGAGCATAATTAGTCCTGCCTGCTTCCCAGAGGCCCCCAAGCTGGGTAAACCTCATTAATTGGGAATCCCCTGTGGAATCCCCCTTCTATGACCCAGAAAAGGAAGGGCTTGTTAGGAGTTAATTAGTAGTGAAAGTGCCAATGGGGACAGTGTTTAAACTATTAAATGGCTGAGCACCTGTTTACCTACAAACAACTGATATGTCAATTAGTTGACAACCTCGGGTTGAACCTCAAAGTCACCTAGGAACCTTGTTACGCTTCAGTCTCCAATGCAGTGATCCTGATTGGTCAGTCAGGGGTGCAAACCACTGCCCTAAGATATACACTAGCCCAGGATCTCTTGGCCCAGTTTCAGTGGCTACATGTGTCAATACACAAGAAGTAACACCAACAACTGCTGCTCCTACTGTACTTTCTATGATTTATTTAGCATTTACTGTGTACCAAGAATAATGCTTGGGTTTTAGAGTGCATTGTCTCTTTTAATCCTTTTAATACAGAAATGAGGTCATTGAATTCAAAGAAGGGGGAAATCTTAATAGAAATAATCATAAATGTATTTGATCCCAGATATTTTGACTCCAAAATCCAAATCTTTACTCCAACTTTTTCATGATCCCAAAAGCCATTCCTGTCCTTTGGCTGACTAAGGCAATATTCAGTAGGCTTGAAAGAGTAGTCACAATGTTACTTAAGATACTGTCCATTATATAGATGGGAAGACCAAGTCCCCCAAAAGAAGACAGTAATTGTTTCAAAGAATCTAGGGGTATGATCGCGAGCCTGGATCAACAGACAGGGGTATCATCTGGAGTTATGGGCTAGAAGGAGAGAGAGTGGCCAGCCTCTAATGCTAAACATCGATACAGGTGCTCTGGTATTCAAGAGGCACTAAATTTCTGTGGATCTCAGCTTCCCCATCTGTCAAATGGTAATGTTGCTCTCTAGTTGCCTCTGCCTTGTGAGGAGCCAGGAGCAGAGGGTGAGTGAGAGGAACTGAAGAGCTGCCATGACCAAGGCGTGGCTTCAACTGATGAGGAGCAGCCTTGGCTTTCGGGAGTCTCACGCACAATCAGGTTGCAATTTAGATTTTGATTAAATGATCCACTAGGTCTTAGGCCCTAAAGTCAATATTCCTTCTTGGGTTTCAGAAAGTTAAAGAAAACACATACAAATCCCCCAGGAGCTGGATAGATGGCAGATTATTTGGCCCCCAGGTCCTCCTTTGTGACTCCTAGACTTGACCTTTTTGGTCAGGAGAGCCTTGCAACCTAACCCCTCAGACCAAGGGCAGCTTCTCCCAAAGCCAAGAGCCAGCCTCACCTAGGGGCCCCATCCGGATGCCCTCCTAGCTCCCTTCCGCCCCTGGTAGAGGCATGAACCTCCCCCGCCTCCTGCTCACTCCTCACTCCTCGGCTGCCAGCCCAGCAGCTGTTGCCTCAGATCAGTGTGGACCATCTAATCCCCTCTCCAGAGCCCTGGCCCCCTCCTCAGGCAGTAAATTAAGGAGGATGTAAGAACAGAGGGCACCAGCGTCAGCAGAGCGGCATCCAAAACATCCTCCCCCACCCTGTGCCTGAGTCATAGGGCCCTGAATTGGCCCCCTCTCTGCCTGGGGTAATGGAGGAGGAGGCAGAGAGAACCAGGCCTGAGGGAAGAGGAAAGGAGAACCCAGAGGTGGGGAAGGGCAGGGGCTTACAGAGAGGAAGCAGGCTGGCTCCTAGGGATGTTCTAGTTCGCACATCTTCCCTGTCACTCTGTGTAAGACCCCAAAGCTATACATCAAAGTGGTCAGGGCATGGACCCAGACATCAGCTTCTTTGTCATGCCCGAATTCCCTAATGCTTTCTCTTCACGTGCCTCCCCGCCCCAACTGCTGTGTCGCTATCCCTAGAATGGACAAGGAATAGTCCGCTGACAAGAGCAGAAATCAGCCTACTCCAGGACCTGTCCCAAGTGCCTGTGCTGAGGTGCTGTTGTGGAAGTGGCATTTTAGGTGGGTGTCCTTACCTCCTGCCCCTGACACCATAATCTACGGCACTGACCTTAAAATTCTTTCATTCTTTGACTTACAGATACCGTCTAAGACTCCCTGTACGTGTACATTATTGAAGTTCACACCAGCATTTTCCTGATCTTGCACCAATACAACATACTGAAAATGGAGGAAGAGGGAGAAAGATGGGCATGGCATCTACTAGGATGATGTAGAAGAAAGAGGCATGCAGGGGCACTGCCCAGCTTTCTAGAGATGCAACCTGAGGAGGGAGGAGGGCTTATGAATAATGTAATGGTTTCCAATGCAGAGATTGGAGTAGGGTGATAGATCCAATGAGCTTTAGTTCGTTTTAAGTCAGCAAAGTCAATACCACTTTTTAGACCCTGTGAAGACATTTTGGGATAAAATTCATCCCTGAAAAATAGGATGGAAATGTTTCATGTGCACAAAGGAGTCTGTTCAAAGAGATCATCCTACATCTTTTTAAAAGATTTATTTATTGATGCATACAAGAACTGGGGTACAGGCCAGAGGTGTGGGGCCTTGTGTAAGAAGATTCACCAGAGACAGAGTGGGGAACAGAACAGACAGACGGACTGAAATACACTGCTGAGGGGAGCCACGGGTGAGACCGGAGAGGTCTGCTGCGCCATGTGGGTCAGTTCATCCTGTATTGATAAAGACATCAGTGGTTGTATTTTGATCTTGCTTTAAATACCATTTATATGCTGATGACTCAAATTTCTATCTTCATCCCAGATCTCTCACCTAAACTCCAAGCTCCATGCCTATCAGCCTGCTTGATGTCATCACTGAGACCTCTATAGACCTCTCATACTTAACCTGTCCAAAACTGAACTCCTGGTCTCCTCCTACAGACTTTGTTCTACATACATCTTGGCTTATAGAAACTATTTTTCACACTGCTCAGGCAAAAACCTTGACACTATCTTTGCATCTTCCCTATGTGTGTCCCCACGCCATTCCCACATTCAATTTATCATGAGATCCTATCGGTTTTACTTTCACAAATTATGTTATATATGTTACCCCTTCCACTGTTACTACTATAAACCAAGCTATGTTCATCTTTCACTCAGGTTACTATAGTGTCTTCTTGCTTCTACTCTGCTCCCTGCCCCTCCTCCCTTCTATTCTCAGCGCAGCAGCTACATAAATCCTTTTAGATATATAAATGGGTCTCATAACTCTTCTGCTCAAAACCTTCCAAGGCACCCCATTTCATTCACACTAAAAATCAAAGTCCTGGCACTACTCACAAGGTTCTTAGTGATCTTGTTTCATCAAAACATCTTCTATTCATCTTCTATTTTTCTTCCTCTTGCTCTGCTCTAGATACAACAAACTGCTTGCTATTTCTCAAACCTGACAGATAGGACCCTGCCTTAGAACTTTCGTTGTAATTGTTTCCTTTGCTTGAAATAGTCTTCTGCTAGATATATACCTCCCTCACTCCTCACTACCTTCAAGTCTTTGCTCAAATCTCACCTCTTCCATGAAGTCTTCCTTGATTGTCTTTTAACTGCAAGCAAAGTCTCTTCCCTTCAGCATCCTCATTTCCTTTACCCAGATCTGTTTTTTCTTTCTTTACATAACTCTGGTGTAGTCTATAATTTACTTATTTATTATCTTTATGTTCATTAACCATCTCTCCTGGCTAAAGGTATGCTCCACAGGTCTGTATTCTCTTCATGAACCTGTCTTTTGTACTCCAAACTTAACGACTTAAAACAATACCCATATAACATCAATTGTGTTTAGGGAATTGCAAATTAAAATCACAATGAGATGACACTTCATTCCCACTATGATGGTTTTAATTAAGAAAAGACATTAACAAATATTGACATAGATGTGGAGAAATTGGAACCTTCATACAGTGCTGTGATTCAATCCTATGAACCTTAAAAATATGCTGAGGGCCTCCTCCCTGGTGGCCTAGGGGTTAAGTCTCAGCCTATGTTCAATCCCCTACCAAGGTTCTAACCCACATGGCGCAGCAGACCTCACTTGTCTGTACCACTGCCCCCTTCAGCAGTGCATTTCAGTAAATCTGCCTGTTCTGCTCCCCACTCTGTCTCTGGTGAATCCTCTTAACCCCCGCACCTATGGTCTACACCCCAGTTCTTCTATGCAAAAAAAAAAAAAAATATATATATATATATATTGTGCTGAGCAAAAGAAAGGACACAAAAGGCCACATATTATATGATCTTTTTTATATGAAAATCCACATGGGCAAATCTGTACATAAAGAGAGCAGATTAGTGATTGCCAGAGGCTAGAGAAAGTAAGGAATGGAGAGTGACTACCAAATGAGTGAGCTTTGTTTAGGGGGAAAGGGAATGAAAATGTTCTGGAATCAGATAGTGATGATGACTTTACAACTTCATGAAACCACTAAAACCATTGACTTGTATACTTAAAAATACCCATTAATTAGTTCATAGTCCTGTGAGTTAAAAGTCTGGGTGGGCTTGTCTGGTTTCTAACCTCAAGTTCTCATAAGACTAAAATCAAGGTGTCAGTAGGAGGATGGCGTGAGACATAGTCCAAGAGTCTGCTTCCAAACTCATTCAATTTGTTGGCAGTCTGGTCCTGTGATTATAGGGCTAAGATCCCTGCTTCTTGCTGGCTGTCTTTCAGCACCTTAAGGCCACCTGCATTCCTTCTCTATTCAAACTAGCAAATCAAATCGGTGCATTGAGTTCTTCTTATGCTTCAAATCTTTCTGACTTCCCCCTTCTGCCACCAGAATGAGAGAGTTCTTTGCTGCTAATGACTCGTGTGATTAGATTAGGCCCCCTCAGATAATCACCTTTTTTAAAGATCTACTGCAGCATGTAACATAATACAATCAGGGGCGTGGCACCACATCACTGCATTCACAGGTTCCAGGGATTAAGGCGTGGAATCACAAGCGCCATTCCTAGAAATTCTGCCACGACAGAACCTAATAATTACTTTGAGTGGACTTGATGGCAGTTTTATTTTCCAGAAGGATCAAGCATTCAGTGCCTGTTGCATTTGAATGCTGGGGGTTCCATAAGTTACCCCTTCTCTCCTTGGTCCCCAGCCCAGTCCAGCCACATAATGTGAGATCAGTGAGTGCTCGAGTGTTTGCCGACGGCTATCCTATAGCAGGTCACTGTTCGGTTGAGAAGCCTGAGCATACACACAGGGACGTTTTTGGCAAATCACAGCTGTGAGCACAAGCACAAGTGGTGGGAGCACACAGGAGGCTGTGGTGGAGGGAATGACCTGATAGATGAAGAGCAGTGATAGGAACCTTAAAAGAAAACAACCAAACCATTTAGGAGCTTGGAACAACCATAGAGGTTATCTGCATGAGGTAAAGCTATGTGCCCATTTTCTGAAAGAAAATGTCAAGCAGTGGAAAGAGACAGATAGGTTTCCTATGAGCAGATGTGTTATTCAGAGGTGACATTTTAAAATTAAAAGTAAATGATTCTCATGAAGAAAGTTTGGGAGGTTGCAGAGGTGGGAGGGGGCGAGTTTGATATCCAAAAAGAACAATGTAGACTAGTAAGAGCTCTGTAGAGTGTCTGTGAGGAGTGCTTTCATTCTTTCAACGAGTATCTACTGAGGGCACTGTGCTTAGCTCTGTAACACTGGAAGAACCCCAATGGGAAATGTTCCTGGTATCATGTAATCTCTTCCCTTTGAATGTGAATATCAGCAGAAGTAATGGGGTGTCACTTCCAAAATTGGGTTATAAAAAGATGCAGTTCTGTTTTGGGTGTGCTCTCTCTCTTGCTCGCTCTCTCTCAGCTCATTTGCTCTGAAAGAAGCCAACCACCCCCAGGCAGAGGCCCACATAGTGAGGAATTGAGGTCTCCAGCCAGCAGCCAGTGAAGACCTGGCTGCCAAAAGCCAGGTGGGGGGAGGGGGGGCGATGAGCTGAGCTGAACCTGGGATCCTCCCTTAGTCACGCTGATGTGTCAGCAGCCCCAGCCAACACCTTGATCGCAGCTTAGAAGAAATCCTGAACTGTAGTCACAGCTAAACAGCTTCTGGGTTCCCGACTTACAGAATGAGTGGGGTGAAAAATGTTTTCAGCTGGTACATTTTGGGGTGATTTGTTATACAGCAATAGATCAGTAATAAAGGAAAGCTTAAAACAGGCAATAATATTTTATAATAGTTATAATAAATAATATAAATAAAGGATATCTCCCCCAACCCCGCCAATCAGGAACAGGACATGCACCTGAGGCTGGATTGAGGCTTGAGAGAAGTGAGGAAGGGAGAGGACGCATATAGAATGAGAGTTGGGACAATGGCAGCAAAATGGGATTTCTTGAGTTTTGTTTAGGGCAAGAAGCAGAACAAAGAAGATTTTCTCTCAGGGCAGCAGGTAGCAAGATAGTAGGACTCCCCAATTTTATCCTGCATCATCTGCCATGAAGCAACCTCAAGCTGCTTCAGTCATTTCCAAATGTTACTATGGGCAGCATCAGGTCTGCTTGGAGTAGACTGAAGACGAGATGCTAAAGATGTCCTACAGCTCAGAGCTCTGCTAAGTGCCTTCTTCTCTTTAGATCCCAAGAAATCCCATTCTCTGACCCAAGAGCATGTGGGGAGACACTCGAGGTGGTCCTTGAGGAGAGGAAGGATCAATTGTCAGATTGTAGGGGGCAGGAACGACACTGAGCAGGTTTTCTAGGATCCCATGCAGACCGGGTAAAGGAGGAATCGGAGTCCTCAGTGGTTTTGGAGGTTTTTTTATTGGGGTTCACCAGACATATGGAAGGCAGGGGTGCTGGAGGGCCAGGAGGCTGGCAGTTCTCCCAGCCCCCAGCAAGTCTTCACTCTATCTGGGCTCTCCGGTCTTCTCTCGGCTTCTCTTTCGGCTGCTGCTGCTGACGTCCCTGTGACGCCGCCCTTAAAAGCCCAGTCTTAGCCCAGGTGTACCCACTTCAGGTGCCCGCCATCAGGCATGCATTCAGGACCACAGGGTTCCCTCATCTATCCTGATGGTGGGAGGGCAGAAAAGCCTGATATTTTTCCTTACCCTACACAGATGGAGCACACATTGTCCTCACTTCCACAAAGAAGGAAATGGACCCTGAGACACACAGACAGGAGTTTCTGATGTGGGAGAAGGGCTAAGACAGATTCCAATGAGATGATCTGCTGGCTCCAGGCCTCGGCCCAGAGTTCATTAAACAACTCAGGTAAAGCCTCATCTGCTTTCTTGAATGAGCAAAGGAGGAGCAATTTTAGCCAAGATACAGGTAGGACAATGGAAATGCATGTTCTGATTTCCTGTAGCAACTGACTCTCTCTCAAAATATGGAAAATGGAACAAAAATATTGTAGGGTAAAGAAAATATCAGGCTTTTCTGCCCTTCCGCCATCAGGATAGATGATGGATCCTTGTCCTGAGTGCATGCCTGATGGCGGGCACCTGGAATAGGGTGTGGGCATAGGTAGATGGGATTCAGCTGAGCTAAGACTGTGCTTTTTAAGGGCGGCGTCACGGGGCAGCAGCAGTAGACGCCGAAGCCGAAAGAGAAGCCGAGAAAGCAGCAGCAGAAGCCGAAGAGAAGCCGAGATCACCAGAGAGCCCAGATAGAGTGAAGATTTGCTGGGGGCTGGGAGGCCTGCCAGCCTCCCAGCCCCCCAGCACCCCTGCCTGCCATATGCCTGGTGAACCCCAATAAAAGACCTGCAAAACCACTGAGGACTCTGACTCCTCCTTTACCCGGGCTGCATGGGATCAGAAAACCTGCACTGTGTCCAGTCCTGCCTTTACAAATACTATTAGAATGATTTAGAACCATTTGAACAGTAATGGCCAGATGTTCTGTTTAAAGAAGCATTGTCAGCTAGGGTTCCCAGGAGCTTCTCAGCCCCCGCTGGATGATAACATAAAGTTAACTTGGATTGTGGACTATTCTGATAGTCTAAGTACTTTACATGGTTTGTTTCATTAGATACTCAAAATGATCTTATGAGATAGGTACTTATTACGCTCAATTCCATTTAACAAGTGGAACCTGAGGTGCAGGGAGATTAAGTAACTTGACAAGATCAGATAGTTTAATTATCACAGAGCTAGGACCCTTGTGATGCAGTTCAAACTTAATGCCTTTGCCTCGACCACATGGCCTATTGCCATAGAGAAGGCAACACCATATTCTCCCACCTGGGGAGGAGCCACTGGGTCAGCTTTCAAGACTATGAAGCAGGCTCAGATGCAGGGTGTGCATACACGCAGCCCTGTCAATGCCTAAGTCTGGTACTGTGTGAGCTGCACCTGGCGATATTTCTGTGCTTATACGCTCTGAGCCAACAAGTTGTTGGAAAAAGCCAAAGGAAACGAGGCAGAGTCCTGTGGCCCCATCACGGCGTCCAGGGTGCTGGGAGGCAGCAGGAAGTTGGTCAGTGGGTCAGGCAGCCGGTCACCCGAGCAGGAGTGTGACAGGTGGGCAGGGTTATTGGGGGTGACCAGCCGGCTCCCACCTGCTGGGGCTGTCCATCAGCACCAATGCTGGCAGTGCCAGGGGCCAGGACCCCCAGCAGGCCAGTCTCAGAAGCATACTCTTCCAAGGGTTCGTCCCAAGGTAGCACCCCACACAGTCATTCCCAAATCCTGATCCAGACAGTAGACACACCCTTTCCTTTGACCCACTCCCACACCAGAACTGAAAGCTGCCTTGGCCGGCTCACACCCGGAGAGCTAATGATAGGATGAGATGGCGTCACCCAGGGGTGCCCTCCAACCTCATTTGTCTTCAACATTTGGATGACTGGCAGCACATGACTTTGCAGGATTGCAGGGGAGGAAAAGACAAACGCATCCTTAGAGGTTCTCTAGATCACATCTTTTTCCTTTTCAGAGAAGTAAAACTGATTCAAAGACACTCTGGGATCCCCCAAGATGCTAGACCCCATGCAGGGGTCGGAGAATCAAAGTGAAGTTGGCAGGGGGGGGGCGGGGGCGGGGGCGGGTGCGCTGATGTGTGCCTGGGAATAGTTCGAGCAGGTGGAGACTATAAATACACGTGGTGGGGAAGAGTTTGCTCCCTCCCCACAACCCCAGCTTTACAAATCCAGGTAAGGAAGGGGGTCCAGGCCTGGTCAGCGGAGCGGGACACAGCAGGTAAATGCAAGGTGTGACCCAGGAGGAGGTACCCAGACTTGCGGGGGTGGAGGAAGTGGGCACCGGGCTGGCGGGCCGCGGCTGGGCGCAGGCTTGGGCACTGCGGATTCCCTGGTAGAGCGAGCGCCTGGGATGGGATGCAGCCCCGGGCGATCGGGAGGACCCAGGAGGCGGAAGGGCAAATGGGGGAGGGTCTTGGGGCGGAGTAGGCGGGTGCTGGGGTGGGTGCTGGGGTGGGTCCGTGGGTGGGGGAGGAGGCGGGAGGCTTTTGCCGCGCTGTGGGGTGGGTGCGAGGTGGGGGTGAGGAGCGGCCCGCGGGGGGCGCGTGGCCGGCGGGGTGGCGGTGGGCTGAGGCTGCGGCGTTGGGTGGCGCGTGGCGGGCCGCCCCCAGCTGTGGTGTCGCTCAGGCCGGGCTTAGCGGGCCAGGGATTAGGGGCAGTGGCCGCACCTGGCGGGGCGGCCGCAGGGCTAATGCTGTGTGACCGCTCTGCCCCACCCGACAACTGGCTCCCTCCCGCCGACAGGGGCTGTGGGCTGGTGAGCTCCTCGCCAGCGTGCAGCGGGTGTGCGCGCGGGTGTACGCGCGAGCGTGTGCAGCGGCAGGCCGTGTGCGCATGGCTGCCCCCCGGGGCCCTGTGCAGTCGCCGGTGGCCACCGGCTGCGCAGGTCTGGGAGGGTTCCTGGAGGGAGGCTCCGTGGAAACAGTGGTCCAAAGTGCCCCATATTGTATCAGGGCTTTGAGGGTCAAATAGGGGGGCCAGTGATTGTGTGCCCATGTGCACTTGTCCCCTTGCCATGGAGTCCCTCTGGGCCTGAGTCCCTGGGATCTGACTGGGGATGTCTCTCTATTGACAGCCCCTGTTATCACCCTATGTTGACTGTGTGGCCCTGTCAGACGCTTCGCCCAGAGTCTGACACAGTGTCTCTGGACAAGACTAAAGGGGCACCTCAACCGCTGAGTGTGAGTGTGTGTGTTTAGGGGGTATCAGGAGGAATTCCCACCTTTCTTGGGATCTGCTGCCCAACTTCCCTCTGCAGATATAGCCTTCAGGGTACAAGTTCCCCACCCTCCACCCTTACCCCGCTAATCCCCAACGCACAAGTTGTTTACTTCCCAGTGGTGGTGTGTCAGCCATGTACCCTACAGAGCCCCAAGTCTCTGGTACTGAGTGAAGATCTCAGGAATTTTGTCCCCTACAGGCCCCCTAGCTCAGGCCTGCCCCCTTAAGCCCATCCCCATCCCAGGTCCCCCAGACTTGCTTTAATGTGCTCATTTTCTACCAAAATAACCCAGATCTAGACAAAGCTTGTTTTAGAATTTGGGTTCTTCTTGTCTAATGCCATAATAAGATTCTGGCCTTTGTGCCTGCTGTTTCCTCAACCTTGAAGTAGGCCTCTCCCATTCTTAGAGTGCAGGAGCCAACTCCACTGGGAAGCCTTCCATTGCAGTAACCCCATCCCACCCCACTCTCCCTCTCCTTGCAGAATCTTAGATCACACCTGGCTTGGGTCATACCCAAGCGATTCCTAGAGATAGGAGCCACTCAGAACAAGGCAGGTCTGGAGACATGATAAGTGTCAGGAAATGCCTACTGAACTGAGGTACTGGGCAGGCAAAGCCATGCAGTCTACCCCTGCCACCAACTCCCAGAGAAAACCGGCTGGGGACTTCATTTCTAAGAGGCAGGAGGGTCTGGCTCATTCCTCCAAGCAAACACATGCCCTCTCTCCTTCTAGGGAGGAACCAAGCTGCCAGGAACAGCCCTGCCCTTCAATCAGGCTACCCAGCAATAAAGAGCTGGGATGGGCTGTCCTCACCCGCCCTCCTAGCCTCACCCTGGCCCTGCCTGAGGATGCCAGGACCTGCGGCAGGTGCCTGGACAGACTTGGGGCTAGAGAGAAGGGCTGGGCACAGAAGTTCAACCTCTGGCCAAGAACAGGACGCATAGAGAAACAAGTTCCCAAATCATCATCTTCCTCCTCCTTCTTATTTCCTCTTTAGTATTGTTAATAATAACTACCACTCCCTGGGTGTTTATTGTGTTTGATACTGGACATGTGTTATCTATTTAATCCTAAATCAACCTGAAAACTGAGTATTATTCGCCCAGTCTTCCTGATGAGGCATAGAGATTCAGAGAGGCTGTGCACCTTTTTCAAGGTCACCATGATGGTCAGAAGCAGAGCCAGCATTCACAACCAGATCTTCCCACGACCTTGTGTGCCAGTGCCCACCCCAGGGAGCTCTCCTGACCCTGGGCAGTGACTAGTTGTTACACATCTGCCTCCCACATTGCAGTGGGAGCTGTGGAAGTGGCAAGAGCAGTCAGCCCCCAGGACATGACATATCCATCCCCATAACAGGGATTGCATGTAAGATGATGTTGTCTTGGCTGTGAGCACTGCAAGCATGGGGGCCCAAATCCCAGCTCTGCTTTCCTTGCTCTAGAACCTTAAGACGCTAATCTTTTTGTCTCCGTTTCCTCATCTATGAAATGATTACATTAGATGATTATGTAATAATCTAGTAGATAGTATGTGTTAGATATTACTCTCTTCTATTATTATCTCCCACTATACTAAAATAGAACCTATTCCACACTCTGCTGTGTCCCCAGGACTTAACACAGGCCTGGCCCATAAAGTAGGGCCATCAGTTTCTCGCCTGTAAAATGGGATTAAAAATGCCCATCTTCCTGGATCAAGGGGATGGAAGGAAAAGCAGCTGGCCCAAGGCAGAGGCTGGCATCCGTAGTGCACCAGTAGGGCTGTGGGTAGGTAGAAGTGGGGGCAAGGTCAGCATGGGCTCTTCTGAACACCCCTTCTTTGGATCCAAAGGCGGAGACTATACCCAGCACCACCCTCTTTCTGCCGGCATATCTTTCAGGCCCCAACACCAAGGGCACACAGAGCCTCACTTAGACCATGACTCCCCACCATGTGGAGAAATTTCCTCCCCAACAGCCACGCAGGCAGACACACCTCCTCCCACTTCTTCCTAAAGTTCCCCCAAGGAACTGGCAGCCTAGGGCTTTAGGAATGGAGTCAGGTGGACAGGAAAGGAAACTTCTTTAGGGGTGGAATCCTCTCTTCAGGAGCTCTTATGGGAAACACTGACCCATACAGCAGATGGTGGTGCAATTTGTTGTTATAAACTGATTTTATCAATTCAAATGTATGCTTCCTATTTTCCACCAGCTACAACAGAGCCTGGCACATAATAGACACTCAATAAATAATTTTTGAAGGATTGACTAATCAACCAACAGTTGGGGGTAGAGAGTGGAATGAGGTGATTTTTATGGATACAATTATGTGCCATTAGAGGCAAGAGTGATGTCTGATAGTTGGAGAATCCTACTAGCCTGAAATCCTAATCCAACTTTTGTGGAATCCTTGTAGCGCTTCAGAATAACCAAGGAGCCCATGGAACGCCATGTGTAAATGACTGATCTGCATAAGTGCTCCTTTTTGTGGATGGGGACATGAAGGCTAGAGAATCAGTGGCAGAGCTGAACTAGAACTCAGGACTCCAGAATCCCCATGCCAGGACTTTCTCTCAGCCCCTCAACATGTATTCTGGGGCCCTGGGGTGGGGTCCTTCCTGTCCATTTTACCCTGCCTGGGACAGTTTATGTGCCATAGGCCCACCATCCTGCACCAGGCATTTCCTGCCAGTCCCTGCCCTGGGCCTGAGCCAGGAGGGAGTCAGGCCCTTCCCATTGACTCCAGACCAGGCTCTGTGCCTAATGTGTGTCACCCAGGGAAGGGAGGCCCATTGCTCAAGACCCCTCTAGAACCACTGGGCCCAAGTGGCAGGCATGCCTGATGGGTGCCAGATTAGCAGAATCTGCTAGGGAATAAGAAGCAGGGGGATGAATTCAGACATTGAGGCCCTTGTCGGGGCGGGGGGAACCAAGGAGCACCCCAGATCATGGGCCCCACAGCCACTGGGGGCATTTATGGGCCTTCCTATAAACTTCTGAGAGGGTAACTTTATCCTGCTTCTTTCGGCCAAGTATCCTCCTCCAGCAGCTGGTCACAAAGCTGGTTAATCTCCCAGAGTGCTCAGCTTAAAACCCGTGACTCACAGCATAGCCAGTGTGGGGGAGGGGGCAGCCACCTCTAAAATGTGGCACCCAGAGTCAGCTGTTCCGGGGGCCTTCTCCGGTTTCTCCAACTCAGGCCTGAGGTTTGGGGCCTTGTTTTTCCTCCTAGAGACCTGCTCCTCACTCATCCCTAGGTACGAGCCATGAGAGGTCAGGGCCCAGGGACAGGACCAGCTCCAGGGCCTTGGATTTGGCCAAGACCTCAGGCTGTCCCCAGGAATGACCAGCAGGCCCTGGCCTTCAAGGGAAAGGTGAGGTTTCAAGTGTAACTCTGGGAGCAGGGAGAAGACAGCCCTACAATTGGGGGCCCTCCACCTATAAAGACCCAGAAAAATTCCCTGCAACAATGACCCCTTCACTGCAGATCCTCGCTCCGTGTCACTGTGTGATATGAAGTGCATGGAGAATGGCTGGCGTGAGCCAGGAAAAGTAACACAGTGTCAAGCACCCTGATTCGAGAGGAGTAGAATAATCACAAAAACTTTAAGATGAAAAAGCAAAGTTGTTAAGAGTATTAGCCTTGGAGTTGGAGAGACTTGTGCTCAAATCTCAGCTCTCCACTTGCTAATTGAATGACTTCTCTGAGCCTCAGTCCCACCATTTGTAAAACGGAGACAGTGATAGTACTGGACTTGGTGAGTCCATGCAAGAACCAGATTCTGTTTTGTCCACTTAGTAAGTGGGAGATATTAATAGTATTGCTGTTGTCACATCACTGTTGCTCATAAGGCAGAAGAACCTGTTTTCAGTGGGGAAGGTAGTAAGTAGTAGAAAGTAGGAGGGAAGCTAATGGCTTACAAGGCTTTCAGTGACGCTCTCCTCCGGTAGGCCTCTACTCAGAGGACTGCGGCTCTGTCAGTGATGAGCAAGGGTCTGCCAACCAGCAGCATTGTGCTTGTTTTGTTTAAAAACCAAGCCCAAAGTACAGTTCTGGGAGGCACATGATGGAGGGTCCGAGTA
The DNA here is from genome assembly GCF_014898055.3 of Talpa occidentalis. Taxonomy (NCBI): domain Eukaryota; kingdom Metazoa; phylum Chordata; class Mammalia; order Eulipotyphla; family Talpidae; genus Talpa; species Talpa occidentalis. The sequence goes on from NW_023603184.1 coordinate 32,606,259, forward strand.
GAGGCTCGACTGACCAAGGAGTGAATTGTGTGTTAATCTTTGCTGCTGTGGCTCCAGAAATTCTCAGTATCTTCTGCTCTAAGCACAGACATCCTAAGATTGCTGGAATGAAGAGGAGCTAAGAACTTTCTAAGTCCCTATTATGGTCCAGGTCTATATTAAACACTTACTTAGTTGACCACATCTAATCTTTGCAAGCACCTTGCAGGGCAGGCATGCTTCTATCCCCATGCAGCACACTATAGACCCATTTCTTCACTCTCCTTCTAGCCATGCCTCTTGCATTTCTTCACATCAAGAGGTTATTTCACTACCCCTCAAGTCTGTGTTCAGATACGTAACTTGTTGTGACCCAAGGGAAGGGATATGAATGCATATGACTAAAGCAGAGGGTTGAAAAAGAGCTTGGGGCCTTCCTGGTAGTGCAAGGGGTTAATACACAGCCTATGAAACTATCCTCAGCCACTGCAGCGCGAGTTCAATCCTCGGCCAGGGAGCTACACACATGGTGTAGCAGATCTCTCCTGCCTCGCCCGCTGCTCCCCTCAGCAGTGTATTTCAGTCAGTCTGCCTGTTCTGTTCCCCACTCTGTCTCTGATGAATCCTCTCACTCCCCACACCTCTGGCCAGTACCTCAGTTCTTATATGCATAAATAAATAAATCTTTAAAAAAAAAAAGAAGGAAAAGAAAAAGAAAAATAGCTTGTATGCTTGCACCTCTGCTGTCTCCATGAAACATGCCCAGCTAGCCTGTTGGACCACGAAAGACCTGCAGAGAAGAGCTGAGTTGCCCCTGCCACTCATGTCAAGGTCAGCCTGGATCAGCCAGGAGCCAGCCCACCACAATGTGTGCACGAGCCCAGCTGAGCCCAGAGCAGCTGGCCAGATGAGCCCAGAACAGCCCAAGTTATGTAGCCAAGTGTGGGCTCATCAACTGAACAAATGCTTATTGTCTGAAGCCACTGAGTTTAAGGGTGGATCATTACATACCATTGTCATGGCAATAGATGACAGATAAACTTTTCTGTAAAAGTAGACTTTACTTTTTAGAGCAGTTTTAGAGCAACCTAAAATCAATTGATATGTACAGAGATTTCTTATAAACCCCAGTCTACACACACACACTCTCTCTCTCTCCACTCTCAACATCCCAGAGCAGAGTGGTACATTCATCATAACCAATGCACTTACAGTGACACACACACACACTATATATATATGTGTATATATATATATATATATATAAAATATATATATATACAATCTTCTAAAGTCCACAGTTTAGCTCAGGGTTCACTCTTGGCATTGTAAATCCTATAGCCTTGGACAAATGTATATTTGTGAAATGTATCCACCATTAAAGCATCATAAAGAATAGTTTCACTGCCCTAAAGTTTTCTGTGCTCTGCCTGTTCATCCTTTCCTTCCTAACAGCCATTGGTGTTTTCAGTCTTTATAGTTTTGTCTTTTCCAGAATGTCATATAGGTGGAATCATACAGTATGTGGCCTTTTAACATTGGCTTCTTTCACTTAGGAATGTATATTTAAGGTTCCTTCATGTCTTTTTATGGGTTGATAGCTCATTCCTTTTTCAGACCTAAATAATATTCCATTGTCTAAATATTCCTGTTTATTTATCCCTACACCTACTGAAGGACATCTTGGCTGCTTCCAAGTTGGGACATACTATTTTTTATATGAGTAAATTGAGTTAAGTAATATATCCAAAAAGATATAGCCATAAGTGACAGATACAGATCTAGGTCATAAACTTTCTGTTTTTCTGTTGGAATGTCCCTTAAAAACTATGTCTTTTTAGATCTTTTTCTGGCCCCTTAGCTTAAAATGTTCTTTCTTCTTTGTTTCTTTATATTTAAATCCAAGTCTATCTCTGTGAGACCTTCTCCACACCCTTCCCCCCAACTCCAGGTTATATATTCATTAGTTCTTTGTGCCTTCCCTTTGAGTCGCTTGCACTGAAGATATGAAAGTTCTCACTGAGGTGCATTTCAAAGTGAAGTCCCAAACTAAGGTACAAGTGTTTCTAAGTAGGTGGATGAGAACCAGTTGTCTTAGGGAAATGAGGATTTGAGGGAGGACTTTCTTTGGGGAGAGCTATAGACCATAAAAACTTGTCCATACCTGCCCACCCCCTCCTTTCCATTTTGCTCTCTTTTATCCTACATGAAGATGGAGACTTAACCTGGCCTCTGGGGAGCAATTATTAGCAAATATATGGCATCTGGGTATAATTCTGTTAAAATTGTTTCTGACATGCATCTTTTTCTAATGGCAATTAGGAGAGGAGCCAGAATGGAATGGGCAGTTCTATCATCTGCTACTATGCCCAGTTGTGGAATAGCTACTGAACTGAGACTATATTTGCAACTTCACAGCTTCAAACAGCACCCATTCATCAGCTCGCAGTTCTATGGGTCAGAAGACTGGCATAGCAAGGCTAGATTCTTTGCTTGAGCTCTCAAAGGGCTGGAGGTAAGGGGTCAGTGGGTTGAATTGTCATTTGGAGCCACTGGAGATCCATGTCCAAACTCACACAAGTTGGGAGAATCCAGTTCTCTATGTGGTTCTATGACTCAGGTTTGAATTTTCTTGCTGGCTGCTGACTAGAGCCCTTGCTCAGCAACTAGAAGTCACTCTCAGGTCTTTCTACTTGGCCAACTCCACCCTCCAGCCCAGAAAGGCATATCAAATCCTTGTCATGCTTTCAATCCTTGACTTCCTCTTTTCTGTCAATCTAGAGAAAACTCTCTACTTTTAAAGGGCATATGTGATTAGGTCAAGATCACCCTAAATAATCTCCTAATCTTAGGGTCAACCTTGCCATGTAACATAACCTATTCATTAAAGTAGAATCATCACATTTGCAGCCCTGGGGGTTATTAAGAATGATGGGGCGGGGGGTGGGGGGTGGTGAGGCAGTTTGCAGAATCTTCCACAGTATTGCAACTCCAAATGACAGGGCTTTTTATTACTTTAAAGGGACCAGAAGAGTCATGAGCCCATCCAAGTTTTCACCCATGATCAGGAAAAGAGCTATCAAGCCAAAGACCCTTCCCCTCAAAAAAGCTATTTTATAGAGACCCCTACTAATCTTTGCTGTTTAGTGCAAGGTGTGGATTGTCCATCTAGTCAGCTTGAATTTCGTTCTGTCTTCTGGGGTCAGGAAATATTATCCCACCTGTTCTCCTCCCTCAAACATAAGAGACTTGAAGGAAAAGAACAAAAGTTGCTCAAGTTTACATCTTCCAGAGCTCGGCACACAGTGAATACACTTGGCTTGTGAAAGAATGCATGAGTGAGTCAAGGATATGAGAACCATTTGCAACAAGGGATAGAAATGCCAGTTCGACTCTGGCCCCTCCTCCTGACAGCCATTCGAGGTGGACCTCATCAGAGAGATGCACATCACAAACAATTTTAAGAGAATTACCTGGTACCGCACAGTGGCTGATAGTTGCTCCGCAAAGGCCAGATTGAGTCTCCAACCTTACGTAGAAAAAGAGTGGGAGATGGAAGCAGAGGTGAGCAGGGCAGGCCCTTTTACTCCTTCCTCCCTTACTTGGCAGGGGGCCTATTAAGGCAGTTGTCATTATTCTGTGTGTGAGACCCAGGCTTAAATATTGGCCATTCGTGGAGATTGAGGAGTGTTGTGCTTCTCTCATATTCAGTAGGTGGATCTGATCAACGAGTTTTGGATAGGTGAGAGTATCCTTAAAAATCATTTATTGAGTGCATCCTTCGTTCCCTTCTCTGCTTTGAATCCACTTTCATGCATTCTCTACTTCATATCCATAGCAACACTTGAAAATTATTATCTCCACTTTTTAGAAAGGAGCCTCAGGAAACTGAGATTCAGAGTTCAGGGACTTGCCAAAGTCATACAGTGACAGCCCGGAGCACTGGGCATGGCACTCCCAGTGCTCACAACTTAACTGCTACTGCCCGTAGTGGCTCTTCCAAATCTTCCCTAAAGGTTACCCCATCTGAGGAGCACCCCATCTGTTTGTTTGAGGGAGAGTCACCAACTTCTTAGTAGGTTATGCATATCATTAGGATACAGATTAGTTTATTGTGGTCACAGAGAGACTTAAAATGCAATTTATTCCTCTCTTACTTAATATTCCAGAAAAGTGATCAGAGACTTGCATTTGATTTCTCTCCTCAGCTGTAGTCCCTGAATTCTCCCACCACATCACCCATGAATGGTCACCGCTGTCCCTTGTGCTCTTCCTGCCCCTATTTTAGCCCTTCCCTCTTCCCCTCCCCTGCTGTATGCCTCAGATCTATAGTTTTCCTGCAAGTTTTGCCTTCTTCCTGACCCTTTGTTCAATTTCTCTATTTTCCACCTATAAGAGAAGCCATCTAATATTTTTCTTTTTCCTTCTGACTTAGTTTATTTAGAATAATCCCTTCCAGCTCCATCCAGATGGCTGCAAATGGCATGGCTTTATCTTTTTTGATTGCTGAGTAGTATTCCATTGTGTGTGTATGTTTGTGTATGTGTATATATATATATATATATACACACCAGCTCTCTGATCTTTAATAAGCAACTTTGTCACATGATCTAAGATGATGTATTAGTTTCCTATTACTGATGAGACAAAATACCATAAACTTGGTTTAAAACAAGACATTCTTATTATCTTACAATTATGATGGTCAGAAGTCTAAAGTGGGTCTTAAGGAGCTAAGATCAAGGTATGGTCACCTGGAGGTCGTAGAAGAGAATTCTTGCCTTGCCTTTTCCAGCTTCTAGAAGCTACCTTCATTTTTCGGTTTGTGGCCACAGTATTCTGACCTATGCTTCAAAGCCACATTTTCTTCTCTGACTCAAACTCTCCCACAGGGACTCTTGTACATCGGGGTCCCCTGGACAATCAAGGATAGCCTCCCTTTCGAGAGCCTTAACTTAGTTACTTCTACAAAGTCCTTAATGCTGTGTAAGGTACCTTATCTGCAGGTTCTGGGATTAGAACATGAACATTTTCTGTCTACTCTGGCTCCTGCCATTCACCTATTCCAACCAATGAAGAAAGGGAAAGAAAAATTCACAACCAAGAAGTTGCATATAAATCACCTCCACTCATGACCCTTTGGTCACAACTAACCACAGGGAAACCTAGAAAATGCTATCTTCTAATAGGTGGCCATGCTTCGAAGTACAGATTATATCATATATGAAAAAATCCAGGCTACAGGAAATGCTTCAGGACAAACAACTCAGTTTGCTTTTTAAATAGATTACAAAGAAAAAAGATATGGAGGAAGAACTTTGTGACTGAAAAGACAAATTAACCAATCACAATGGGCAGCCCTTATTTGGAATCTGATACAAACAAAAACATTTATGAGATAATTGGGAATTTGATAACGGGTTGGATATTTGATGGTTTAAGGAATTATTGTTCATCTTTTTTAGTATGCTAATGGTATTGTACTTATATCCAAAAAGTTCTTATTTTTTAGAAATGCACAGTCAAATATATACAAAGTGAATGATATAATGTCTGAAATGTTTTTCAAAACAACAGGAGGGAAAAATGCAGGGTTGGAAATGGACTGGGGTCAACAGATTAGGTTTGGACATGGGTTAATGGTTATCGGAGCTGGTAATGGGACTCATTATGCTATTGTATCTATTCCTGTGTTTGAAATAGTTCATAATAAAGAATGATAGTGGAGGTTTGGCTGGCAAGGGAAGAACAAGCTGAATGGATGGTAGCAAATTTTATGGACCCAGCAAGGCCCCAAGACAGAGGTCCTTTATCCCCATCTTGTCCCCACCTCCCTGCCTCTCTCTAGTTCCTGGACAAGCCCCAGCCTGAGCCCCCACCCCAAATTAGCTAAGGAGGGACAGTGAGACCCAAGACTCCTGAGTTAGATGGGTCAGAGGTCATATTTCTGCTGGTGACCCTGCATTTGCCCATGTCCACCACTGGTGGGAGTGTCTAGTTCAAGGACAAGAACACCTTTGCCCATTCAGAGCATCTTAGACTTAAAGGATCCTCAAGAAGATAGGATTCCTCTGTCTCCAAGGTCTGAGCTTTGTCTAGTTGGCCAGATATGGGGAGCAAGAGACCAGTGTTCCTGCTCCAGAACCTCCATAATGAATCCTATGTGAGCTCTGGGCCAGTAGGTTAGACCTGGGACCTCGGATTCCTAAACCATGCAATGAGAATAAGAAGATGCCCCGGCCTCTGAGATGCAGACTCTGCTGGGCCTCTGCCTTCTCTTGGGGTGCCTTCCACAGAGCTGCCTCCCCCAGCCTCTCCCAGCCCCACCCCCTGGTCCTTTTTGCACCAGCCTCTCTACATCTGTCATCAACCCACTCTGCTCCCCCTGGCCAGGCTTTGTTTGGGGGCGACTGGCAGGCTGCCCGTGCGCATAGCAGAGGCGGTGACGCCTGCTGCTGCAGACAATAGTTCACAGGCTACATGGTTACCCACACTTCCATCTGCCCCACACCCCACATGGCCCCCAGTTGCAAAATGTTCAAAACCTAGAATGGCCAGGACAGGTCCCCCCACTGGCCCATCCCTATGCCTATGGCTTGCGCCTATCTTCTGTGCAAAGAGAGGGCAAGCAAAGCAAGAATAATTGCCAAGCTCCTAGAATGTACCAGGACCACATCCACACAGGCAGGTCTTGTGCCTTGGCACATCGGTCCCTCACACACCTATGAGATAGGTGCCAGGACTAATCACATGTTACAACTGTGAAAAGTGAAACTCAGGGATGAAAGTGATGTCCCCAGGGGTAAGTAAGAGTAGAGCCAGCATTTGAGCCCAGGTCACTCTGGCCTTTAAGTCCAATAAAGACTCTTGGAACATAACTCCAGGCACGGTGACCTAGCCTCGATGTCATGAAAGATTAGCAGCAGATTCCCCAAGGCCAAGTTCGGACAGGGACCAAGAGAGCTTGTGCTATATCTTCAGGAGAAGCCAATTACAATGGCACCCACAACCCCTGGTGCTCCTTGCAGCGGGGATGTCTGTTTACCTGGCTTTCCAGTCTGAGGAACTGGCTTCTCATCCAACACGAGCCCCAGCCTCTCTCAAGCTCCTATGTCGGGCCAGGTGGAAGGATTCAAAAACAGGCCTCTGCCCTTCTGCCTCCAGGCGGGAGGCCCAAGAGGGAGGCTGGGAGGCCAGAGAGAAGAGGCACCCTGGCAAGGCCCCTTCCTGTGAGTGAGTGGAGTCAGAAGTCCAATGCCTCTCTCCCTCCTGTGGAGAAGCTGAGACCCGGCATGCACTCAGGAAGAGTCACACAACAGCACGTGTCCCATGGCAGTGAAAACCCTGGTCTTTGGGCTTCTGTCCAGGTTCTCTCCACTATGTAGGGTGCTCTCCGCCCCCCTGAAATCCCTCCTCACACTACTGTCTACCCTTGACTAAACTGGTGGGATTCATCTCAGACAGAGCCCTTTAACCCTCTGGGGGTCTGAAGCAGCAGGCCCCAAATGACCAAAGGAACCTGATACATGCCAGCCGCACAGGGAGCATCCTATAGCATGCTGTCAAGTCTTCTGACCTTTGCCTATGCTGCTGTCTAAGCCTAGAATGCTTTGCCCTCCAGTTCTTCTACTGGGCACTACTGCTCATGCTTTAGTACCCAAGGATAAGTTACCAATACCTCCACATTGGGGAACTCTTCTCAGATATCTATAGGACAGATCATTGCTCCTTCTGGGTGCTCACAATGAAGACTCATTGATGGGTCTCTCTCTTTCTCACTCACCCCAACCCCACCCTATTACTAGATGAAGCTCACAGAGGACAGGGTCCCTGTCCAAATGATCCTTAAATTCCTAGTTTGGAGCCTGGAAACAGAATGGGTGCTTATAGAACATCTGAGGTATAGAGGGAGTGTAGGACTACTGTAGCACATGAGCCATAAATTACTTTCACAAACTGGAGGGAAGCAGCAATCCAAGAGGGCTTCATGGAGGTGGCAAGACAGAAAATAGGGCAAAGGCAGATGACAGCCACCCAGGCAGCCTGGATACCAGTTTCTGTGTAGGGAAACCCCTGTCCTGGGTGCCACTGTCCAGGAGTGGGCAGGTTTAGAAGGAAAAGTGCCTCACCAAGGCACTGAATAGCCTCAGAGGCGTGTGGCTGGGCAGCTGCTGGGGGCAGCAGCTGGTGTCTGTCCCTGGAGCCCAATGGCTGTGTGTGCCTTAATCCCAGATCCTTGGAGCCCCCAGGCTAGCAGGTGGGCTGATTAGGCAGTAAAGAGGCAATGGGACAGGGGTGGGGAGCCAAGGCCCCTCTCCAGGCCCCCACAGCTGCCCATTGGATCCTGCCGCATGCGCTGTCCCCATCACAGGGCCCCCATCACCAAGTCTCCCTCAGCCCAGAGATGCTCCTCCCTCAGCCCTTACATTGAGACCTGAACTTCTCAAGGCAGAAAGATTTAGCTTAAAAAGTTAAAATTAGAAACTGCAAAGAAGAAACAGATGCCATAGCCGATATACCCCCGTGGGGTCTTCTTCCTGGACAGAGTGGGAGGGACATCCAGACACATAGGTAGAGACAGGTATTCACACTGGGGCAAGATAAATGAAACTGACATTGACTGTGAGCAGTTGGGGACATAGTGTGGTAAGGATGTGGGGTGTGAGGTGTGGTCTGTAAGGGAGGGCCACATAACATGAGGTATATACAGGTGTGAAGTATACACGGAGCATCTACATGATGTATAATGTGTGGGAGGCGTGGAATGTGATGTGCACATCAAATGTGAGGTGCTCTTGGGGCCTGAGGTGTACATGGAGGGTGAAGTGCACACTGTGAGGTGAATACGGTGTGAGGTAGCCACGGTTAGAGGCGCACGTGTCTGTGCCATACCACCGAGGTATGTGGAAGTGTGGCCATGAGGGCAAATGGTCCTTCCAAGGAAATGTGGCAGTGGCTCTGTTCTATGCCCAGCTGTGGACCCTCAACACAACTTCTTGTGGAGCATCATAGGCAGTGGAGACAGAGGAACACCCCCTGGATTTCCACAAATCTTTAACTGCATAAATTAGAAGGTAACTTCCAGAAGCCATCTCATAGTCTCTCTGCCAGCATCCCTGCCACCTTAGCTGAAGGACAATGTACTCTTTGAGGAGTTAGCATACTTGGGTAACATTATTTCTTACGTATGTATATACCTCACATTGCAAGTTAAAGTTGCCTTTTCTTTCTTTCTTTCCTTTTTTTTTTTTTTTTTTTTTTTTTTTGGTGCTTTCTTCAGTGGGTGTGGTGAACTCTCCTTTCAGGTAGCTCTCCTCACCCTAAGAGCCTGATGCCCTTAGGCTAGAGGAATGATCAGGGCCTCCTGAATGGGTCTGACTTAACACATCTAGTCATGAAAACTGTGTGGCCTACGTGTGCTGTTTAGCAAGCCACAGTGAGTGTGCATTGCAGATGCCAGGAATCTGGGTCCACAAAGACCCCGACACTCACCTCTGATGCAGAGAAAGGTTTTAATTAGGTAAAGAATAAACTTGGGGGGATGGAAGGGGAGAGGAACGCCTAGGGTCAAAATAAGGGGGGGAGTGCAATAGTATGGGGAATTTAACCAAAATGAAAATGCATACATTGTGCAAAAATGAAAAATGATGTAAGAATTATATAAAATAAAATATTCATTAAAAAAAAAAAAAGAATAAACTTGAACTCCAGAGACTGGATGAATGAATGAACTCAGTTCTTTCCAGAAGCCGGACACCAGGTGGTTCTTCCAGTGGGCCTCAGTTCTCCCTGCCTCAGTCATACAGTGTACTTCTGCTGATTTCTCCCCCGTCCCCCACCCCAGGCTCCCCAGTCCCTGGGGAAGAACCCGGAGATGAGAGGGTTATGTGGAAAGTCAGGTGGGCACAGAGCCAGGGGCGTATGGCATGTGGGGCTGGGCAGGGTGGCAAGCTGTGCAGGCTGTGGGGTCCTCTCCACCCACAGTGCCAGGTTCACATCAGGCATATCCCAGGACTTCATCCATACCTGTGTCACCTTGTACAGGAGTCACCTCATCCTTACCTCACCTGGGGTCACAGGTCGCCCATCCAAGCCATCCTCAAACCCACCTCACACCACCCCCACCCCTCACCAGCTTACACAGCACCAGACATTCAGCTTGTGGCTTCCCAGAATAGGATCCCCTCCTTGTCTCCCAGCCCATAGAAGCCCCTACTCCTGGGAGGAGCAACCTCCCAGGGAAGGTGCTCTATAATTATCTGTTCTCTCTGTTGGGAGCATTCTACCCCAGAGGGGCATGAGGCTCACTCCCAAACCCCTTTAACTCTTTGCGCAAGCGCCACCCCACTACCTGTCCATCCTACTTAATTCTTCAGCCAGACCCGCCCTGACACCAGGCCCGTTCCGTTTACCCTGCTCTGCTGTCGACAGTTCCTGCTGCTCATCTCACCTTCTAACAGACTCTGCAACTGACTTATCAGTGTGTTTATTGCTTGTTGTCATTCTCGCCTCTGAGAAGGGCCACTCCACAGGACAAGAAGCTTGGGCTTTCCTCCTGCCATAGTCCCCATACCTGGCGCAGGACATGAACCACATAAATATCTGTTTGAATGAGTGGAGAAATCAGAGCGGAGGATTGGCAGCGGGCATGTGCCCACACAACCCACACTTCACACACTGTATGTGGGGGGGAGGGGCAGACCTGCCATTTGTTTTCTCACCCCCCCCCCCTTCCAGGTAGATGCCTTTTCTCCAACTCCCAGTGGATGAACCACTGGACTCCTCAAAACCTGCTTGTATGGGCAAGTACCTTGAAGTGGAAAGTATGGTCATCTGTGGGGAGTGTCTGGGCCCCGAATCTGGGATCATATCTATACCCTCTTGATCAACCAGACTGGTACCAGCACAGGATCCATACCCAGAGGGTGGGCAGTTTCAGGCTTTCCCGGGGAGCAAGGTTGTCAGAGGGGGGACACTCAGCGTGGATCCAGGGAAAGCCCGTGAATCAAGAATGGACCTGGGGCTGGCCCTGCCCCACCTGGCCCACTCACGTTTTCACCCTCAGGCCTGTGGCACCCCACCCTCCAGCCAAATATGCAGTGTGTGCCAGTTGGGGGGTAGAGGCCACAGGTCCAGCCTGGGCAGGGGCAGAGTGCTTGAAGACCAGGGCAGGTGCAGGCTGGATTGGGTTTCAGAGGCTATATATATAAAGGCTGCAGGGAGCCCTGGGGCCGGCCGAACCCTGCGGGTGCAAGGCTGTGGGGCCCAGCCAGGCTAGCATTCCTGCCCAGAGGCCAGCTCTCCATTTATAGCCCCAAGCAGGCAGACCAAGAGAGAGAGGAGGGAGGACTGGAAAGGGTAGAGGGATAAGAGCTTGGGGAGCTCTCCCACGCACCTCCCATCCAAAGGGCCTCCTCATTATGAGGATGGGAGAACGGAGGACCCACTGAGCTGTTTACCTGCCCTGGATCATCGAGTCTACCAGTCTGCTCAACCTTCAACTGGAGAGGTGCTGGGGGATCCCTCAGCCCACTGCTATTGCTTCTTCTCCAATTCCAGCTCCTGTGTACCCAAGCAGCATTCTGGACTAGACTGCCAGAGTCTGTCCTTTCTACTTCCTTTTTCCTCCCTGCACCACCCCGCCCCCCCAACCCAGCCCCAGGACGACAATGACACTAGGTCCCAGGGCACACACACTTTGGTCTGTCTTTGGGCAACAGGAATGGGGTAATGGTATAAACAAACCTCCCCCCAGTGATGTGGTTGCTGGACCAAGAGAGTGACCCCAGGCAGGTGTGCTTCCCTGGGAATGGAGTGCCCTAGAAAAGTCTACAAAGATCAACAAGTCCAGTGATTATCAAAGTCTTTAAGCAGCAGAAGCTTTGTAGCATGCAAAATTCTACTTGGGTGTCTAATTTGAAAGTGGCATTGCACCACTAGAGTGCGTGTATGTTTTTAAACGGCGCTTTCTAATTACTGAAAAAGATGAAGCTACAAGTCAGGTTTAAAATTGTTAAAGCAGCTTAGATTTCTAAAACACAAGTAATAAAAATTGAATGTGTTTGGTAGGTGTGAACATCTAACATTCACTACGGGAAAGGCACCTTGATGATAGTGCTCAAGTGGTTTATAAACACAAAACACAAAAAAAGCAAATTTGTAATCGTTTAAGTCTCAGCATCCAATTTATCTCTGTTTTCTTTGCCTCCTCAAGTTTGAGAAAAATACAGATTTGGTTGGCTAAGTGGCTTTAGGAGCTTGCCTAGAACTCTTAGGGTACTCTTCAATTAAACAGACTCATTCATTTAGTCATCCATACAACAAATATTTACTGAGTACCTACTATGTGCCAGGCATTCTTCTGAGGCTTGAAAAAGTAGGAAATATTTATTTCAATCCAAAGCACCAAAGTAACAATTAACCACTTTTCTCATTGTGAGTGTAAGTTAAATGAAAAGAGTCTGGCTTATGATAAGCACCAAATATCTCTGTAGCATACTTTTATGATATTGCAGCTGGCCAGATGTAGTTGCTCAATAAAGGAGATGGGCCTGTGCCTTGCTGGGAAGAGTGGTGACGCAATTTGTACATCTAATTGTGCGTGTGAGACTGTCCAGTTTCGAAGAAATACAACCAATCTCACTACTGTCACATTTCAAGAGGTTCAAATATACACAGAGGGGTGCAAAGAGCAGACGGCCACCATTCATACCATTCAACACGTATCAAGGTCCAACTATTTGGCAGCCATTGGAGTGGCTTCTGGAAATGCCATGATGAACAAAACATCTGTGCCTTCTGGGGTTATGTCAATCAGTGAATGAAGTAATAAAGAAGATAATTAAACAGTGACTATACGAAGAAGGAAGTGAGCAAACACCTGAGGATGAAATGTTTGAACTGAGACCTGCCATGTGAAAAGCAGCAAATTTTGGTAAGGAAGTGGGAGAGAGTGCATTGAGCAATCTTTGAGGAAGGTCTTTGCTCTGAATGTTGTTGGGAGGAGGTCAGGCTAGAATGGAGTGATCAAAGGGGAGGGTATTTCCAGATGAAATTGGGGAGATAGCCTGAGGCCAGTTCACATAAGTCCTGATAGGTCAGGGTGAGGAGATAAGATTTTATTCTAAATGCCATGAGAAGCTGCTGGGGAGTTTGAAGCTGAAGAATTTGAAGCTGATGTTCATGTTTAGAAAGGATCACGCTGGCTGCTGTGCAGTGAAGGGATTATACTGGGGCCAGAATGGAAGTGAGGAGAGCAATCAGGGAGCTATTTGTTGTGGTCATTCAGACCCACAGTGTGGCAGCTTCGCACAGGAGAGTGACACTGGGAATGGAGAGACGTCAAGTGGACAGATTTTCTCATGCCCAAACCTCCTTCTGGAACTCCAGCCTCCTAAATCGCCCTGCCAGTACAACCTCTCTACTGAGATGTTGAATATGCACTTTAAATGTTGCAGAGAACTAGATTCTTGATCTGTCACCTGAAAATCTGCTCTGCCCCACCTCCATCCTTCCAGGAGTCATCCTTAACTCCTCTGTCTCACTGCCCACAGCCATTCAATCCAATCAAATCTTGCTGATTCCATTTTCAAAATATATCAGAATTCAACCACTTTTCGCCATCTCCACTGCTGTCCCACAGATAGATTTAAGCCACCATCCACACTCATTTGGATGATTGCAATTGCCTCCTAATTAGTCTCCCTGCTTCTACCCTTTCTCTCCAGTAATCATCATGTTTCTGGTAAACCTTAAGTTAGATGGTGACATTCTTCTCTCCCACTCAAGTCCTCCAGTGCCTTTCCACCTCAGAATATAATTCCTTTGCTCCCTTTCTGATCCCATCTCCCATTACTCTAACCCACACACGCCAGCCTCCTGATTTTACTTTAAATCTGCCAAACACCCTCCTGCCCCAGGTCCTTTGCATATGCTCATCCCTCTATCTGCTCCAGATTTGTGCTTTTGCCCTCCCTTCATTCAGGTATCTGCTCAAATGTAATCAGCTCAGAGGTCTTCCCTGACCACTCCATATCATGAAATAATCATCATTGTTTTGTTTCCTCATCCTGTTTTATTTTTTTTTTCAGAGATAGCACCTATTTCCTTGTTTATCTGTATATTGCCTGTGACCCTACCCTGCAATATAAGCATCATGAGAATAGGGTCTTGGCTTTATATATTGCTGTATCTGCTATGCTTGGACCAGTACCTGGTAAGATAATGGATGGGCCATAATATGTGTTGAACAAATAAATGAAGGTGATGTTATGGAGAGAAGAGAGGAGAGGTGAACCCTTCATGAAGGGGGACCTTCAGTCCTACTACAGGTAGCAAAGAAGTGAAGAGAACAGGACTTCAAAATAACCCTCTGGGTTTGGTGAAAATGTCCATGGTTCCCAGGGCCCAGAGGATCATCCAGGACAGCTTCTAGAAGTTAATGGGAAAGGCGCATAGGTCACAATTGCTTATATCTCTAGGTTCCAAGTTGAGAGGCACAGGCGGGGGTACAAGATCCAAAGGAGATTCCTAGCCCAAGTGCTGGGAGGAAGGTGTAGTCAGCAGATTCAGAAAGAGGTTGAGAGACCTTATGGACAGGGGATACCCGGGGCTTGCCAGGGAGCCAGGGAACCCAAGGGGTGGTCGCGTCCTCCTTCTACTTCCAGTCTCTCCAGTGGGTCTCCTGGGGAGAAGGCCTCTGCAGGAGCTGAGTCCGGAGACTACACAGGCCAGTGTCTGGGTTCAGTGCCCCAGAGGAGCCCTAGGGAGGTGGTGCCAGGACAGGAGCAAGTCCTCTAGCAAGTGGAGCCTTGCACCTCCAACTGGGGGCTTCTACATCTTTGGTCATTTTAGATTCTCATTACTACTGAGTTCATCCCCAAAGATGTATCCCCAATTTTACAAAGTTGGGAAGCTGAGGCTAGGAGAGGCCTGTGACTTTCACAAAATCACACAAGCCCTAGGGCCTGGATTCTCAGGTGGGGTTCTCAGATGCAGCCCAGGCATTCTCTGCCTCATGCAGATAACTTTCCTGGGGCAGCACCGTGCACAAGGTAGGTTTTTTTTTTTTTTTCCCCAGTAGAAGAGGTATCTCAGGTCTACATTGGCCCAGGGCTCCAGGTTGTGAAAAGATCAATCTGGTTGAGTTGGGCAGAAGTCCACTTCCCTCCCTCCCAGATGGGGGAGGACTGGAGTTTGGGGAGACTGACCGCAGAGCTTAAGCAGCCATGTGGACTCCCCTTTAGATACCACTGGGTTTCTAAGTGTCTAAGGAAGGCACAGCCCTCCAAGCGACTCCTGGGCAGGAAGTGATGAGTGACATGCGGCTTTGTCAAGTTTTCCCACTTACACTCTCGGAGTCTATCTCTGGTTGCACAGTTCCCTGCCTGTGTGCAATGCCTGAGTGTCTCTCCACCTCGGAATTCTCTCTGCCTCGGGTGTGGCTCTGCCCGGTTGTTGTGTCTCTCTCCAAATCTTTCCAGATCTGATCTCTACTCTCCCCTGCTCCTGGATCCCCCCACGAAATAGGGCAGAGGAGGACCCAAAGTCAGCTCTGAGGTGAGCGTGCGTAGCCAGAGTTTCCCCTGGATGCAGGAGGAGCCCGGCTCTGGAGGGGTTTGGAAAGTGTCACCAGGAGCCAAGTGCAGCCGCGTCAGGCTGGCAGCCTTTGCCTCCCTGCCTGCCTCGGGAGGGGGCGGGAGCTCGTGCGCGCGAGTGTAGAGGGGTGGGGGGCGAGCCCGGCTCTAGCCCCTGCGGCCACCCTGGGGATCCCAAACTCCTCCCCTCTCTGCTCCTATTGGCCTCGGGCGCCCCCGCCCCCAGCCGCCCGCTGGGGCTGGGGGGGCGGGGGCCCGTAGGCTACTACGGGATAAATAGCCTCCGCGCCTGGCAAGCAGATAGGGGTGAAGAAGCCCCAGGGCGCTGCCGCCAGTTTCCTCCCCGCGGGTCAGGCCGGACAGGGCAGCCGGCTAGGGAACAGCACTTGGCTATCGCACGGTCAGAGTTCCGGAACGGCACAAAGTTTCGGGTAACCGTACCAACTACGGTTGGGCAAAGCCAGGGCTGCGTGTCACCCCCACCAAGACATGGAGCTGCTGTCGCCTCCACTCCGCGACGTAGACTTGACGGGCCCCGACGCCTCTCTCTGCAACTTTGCCACAGCTGACGACTTCTATGACGACCCGTGTTTCGACTCCCCAGACCTACGCTTCTTCGAGGACCTGGACCCGCGCCTGGTGCACGTGGGCGCGCTCCTGAAGCCAGAGGAACACCCTCACTTCCCAGCAGCTGTGCACCCCGCCCCAGGCGCGCGCGAGGATGAGCATGTGCGCGCACCCAGCGGGCACCACCAGGCGGGCCGCTGTCTGCTTTGGGCTTGCAAGGCCTGCAAGCGCAAGACCACGAATGCCGACCGCCGCAAGGCCGCCACTATGCGAGAGCGGCGCCGTCTCAGCAAAGTCAACGAGGCCTTCGAGACGCTTAAGCGCTGCACGTCGAGCAATCCCAACCAGAGGCTGCCCAAGGTAGAGATCCTGCGCAATGCCATCCGCTACATCGAGGGCCTGCAGGCGCTGCTGCGGGACCAGGACGCCGCGCCCCCTGGCGCTGCCGCTGCCTTCTATGCGCCTGGCCCACTGCCCCCCGGCCGCGGCGGCGAGCACTACAGCGGCGACTCGGACGCGTCCAGCCCGCGATCCAACTGCTCCGACGGCATGGTAAGGCCAGGACCCTCGACGAGAGGGCTAGTGAGAGCAGCTGTCCTGATAGCTGGAGCACGTTTCTGTGCGCAGAGAGCGGACCTTCCAGGGGAGGGCTGGCTGGGTGAGGCATCTTCCCGAGTAAGCCCCCCTGTTTCACTGGGGTAGCTGTCACTGGGATGGCTTGGTGCTGTGGAGGCGCACGGAACAGATATCGTCCATCCCGTTGGGGACGCTATTAGGACACGCTATGAAATCTGCTTGATTCCATTTCCAAGATGCAAGTTTTGTTCCCAGGTCACTGTCCGCCCTCTTTTTGGCTGGGTGTGCTGCAGGCATTTCCTCCCCATCCCTACCCTCGAGCAGGGATATCAGGAGGGGGCGGCTACAGGGAGGAATGCCCCTGGCCTCGGGCAGTCCCGAGGACCTGACTCGGTCGTTCTTGCCATTCGCAGATGGACTACAGCAGCCCTCCCAGCGGTGCCCGGCGACGCTACGACGGCGCTTACTACAGCGAGGCGCCCGGCGGTGCGTATCCGAGCCTCCTGTCCACGCTTCTCTTTGAGTTTCCCTCTATCTATTAATAGGACCCCTCCTCGGTCCACTCCCCTTCCACACCCCACCCCCGAAATGCCAAGTATGGCTGGATCGTCCCCGGGGGTGGCAGCCCTGTCGCCCGTCTGCCACAAAACCCTCCGTTCCCGGGGGGATGGGAGTAGGGGGGGGGGACTTGACAGCGACCCTACCGACTAACCTACCCCTCCCCGCGCAGAACCCAGGCCGGGGAAGAGCGCCGCGGTGTCGAGCCTCGACTGCCTGTCCAGCATCGTGGAGCGCATCTCCACGGAGAGCCCCGCGGCGCCCGCGCTTCTGCTGACCGACGCGCCCCCGGAGTCCTCGCCCGGACCGCAGGAGGAGGTGGTCCTCAGCGAGGGCGAACACGGCGCCCCCACCCCTTCTCCGGACGCTGCCCCGCAGTGCTCCGCGGGCGCGAACCCCAACCCGATCTACCAGGTGCTCTGAGGGGTTAGGCGGCCGCGTCGGAGGGCACTGATGCCCCCCCAGCTGAGGGATGGGACCCCTCAGGGTCTCGGAGCCCAGAAAATTGAGCTTAAATGCCAACACCCCTCCCATCGTGCTTTAAAAGCAACCCTTCCGGAGGTAGGAGAGGCGGGAGAGCCTGTTTCCACCTCCTGCACCCCAGAGCAAGGACATGGTCCTTCTTTCCACGCAGCACCCTTCCCAGAAACCCGCTGCGTCGGCCCTTAGGTGTTTCTCGGTGTGCCAGAGTTGACCTTTGAGGGGCCAGGCCCTTCCTCTTCCTCACCCCTCCCCCTTGGGGTGGGACCCATGAGTTAAGCCTCACCCGGACGCCCTGTTCACTTGGGGGGCGGGGGGCGCGTGGTGTCTCCTTTGCAGAGTCCTCCGGACACCCACTCTTTCCACCGCCTGCTGGGTGCGCTCCCCTCTCTAGTGTGACAGGTATAATGGTAACCACTCCCCCCCCCACCCCCCCCACCCCCGGTTCAGGACCACTTTTTGTAATACTTTTGTAATCTATTCCTGTAAATAAGAGTTGCTTTGCCAGAGCAGGAGCCCCTAGGGCTGTATTAATCTCTGAAGCATGGTGTGCGGTGCGACAGGGACACTGTATGTTTATATGACAGGCGGGCGAGCCAGGGCGCTTGCTCAGGTGTTCGTAATAAAGATGCTAATTTATACCGTTGGCTCCGGTTTTCCCTGGGGATAAATACAGGATTTTGACCTGGAGGAAAATCCCAAGCTGGGCAAACTGTCCCAGAGCGACCCCTGTAGGCCGCACACGGACTACACGGAGGAAATCCGTTGCCAGAGGAATAGAGGGTTGGTGGAGAATGTCTCCAACAAGAGGTGAGGGAGGTTCTTCTGACCCTGATGTACAGCAGGACACACAAGTCCGTAGTTTTCATGTCAGGATGCATATTTGAAGAGTTTGAAAAAGGGACTCGTGCCTGACCCCATCACCCAGAGATTCTGATCTGAAATGTACAGGCATTACCTCCAAGACATTGTGGGTTTGGCTGCAGGCCACCCCAATAAAGTTGATGTCACAGTAACGTGACTCACACAATTTTTTTGGTTTCTCAATGCACGTACAAGTTACGTTTATACTACACTACAGTCTACTATAGTCTAAGTGTGCAATCGCATTCTATCTACCAAAAGTACACAGTCTTTAATTAAATGTGACAGA
Source organism: Talpa occidentalis (assembly GCF_014898055.3). NCBI lineage: Eukaryota > Metazoa > Chordata > Mammalia > Eulipotyphla > Talpidae > Talpa > Talpa occidentalis. Next base: position 32,625,168 of record NW_023603184.1, read on the forward strand.
GACATAAGGTGAGCAAATGGCATTGATAGACTTGCTGCACCCAGCATTGCTACAAACCTTCAATTTGTGAAACACACGCGCGCATGTGCACACACACACACACACACACACACTATATCTTCAAGGCACAATAAAACAAGGTATGCCTGTATCGGCCCCCTATACTTGGGACGAGGTATTGGTGTATTTCCAAAGCACCCAGGTGGTTCTGAAGTGAGTTCAAGGTTGAGAATCATGGTCCTCGGTACAAACAGAGTGAGCCCAGGTGATGTCTGAAAGGAGCCCTCAAGAGTCATGGCCCTAGATGCCACTAGGGACCTCCTTGAGACAGAAGATGCAAAATGGTGCTCACAGCATTATGAGGAAAAATGAAAAGAAGGGGCATCATAAATTGTGTGCTACATACAGGCTCTTAGTGATAGGTGTGACCTCCAGGGAACAGCGTAGAAGACCAGACAGGCATCATCCTCTACTTGGCTGGCAATCTGGCGACATAGAGCATCTCAGCATTGTCTACCTACAGGAACGTGTGAAGAGAGGGACACATGCATCCTGCACCATCACAGGGCCATATGTAAGCTATAAACACTCTGAAAGCAGAGCAGGGGTCATCGATTTACCCAGGGTGCTAGAGAAGGCTTCCTGGAAGAAGTACCAATTGAGATGTGTCTTGAGAAACAGAAGAGCCACACAATGCCCAGACTCATGCCCACCCTTGGGAAATAGATACCACACACACACACACACATATGTGTACACACACATGCACACATCCCACAGGGACCGCTGCTCTCCCCAGGATCCAAGGTCTTAGAAGAATGGCCTGGCAAAAGTCCTTCCCCAATCACATGCCACTCTAACTACAACTCCCAACATACACACTTGCCACCAGGACCCCAGCTCTCCTCCTATATCCTATCCCACAGGCCTCTTTTCTGGAAAACCCTAGGGGTCCACTTTCAAGGGCTCATGGACTGGGAAGCCCTAGGGAGTGCAGACAAGATGTGATGCCCAAGGAAAAGCCTCATTACAGGTCTGAGATCAGCTCCGGGTGCTCCAATGCAGGGTCCCTGAGGAGCGGCCCGGCCCCAAGCTTCAATTGCTAATGATCCTTAGCTTTTCTTCTGGCCACTTCCCTGATGCCCTTGGGGTTCTTTACATTCCTTTGAGATTCTGTGAGACTTATTAATTAATTCATTCATTCAACAGATGCCAGATCTGAGGCTGGGTGAAAACAGAGACAAGTGGTGATAGTTCCTGGCCTTAGGAAACACCCAGACAGTTGGGGCATCAGGTCTCTTAATGGCTGGTTACATCACCATAAGTAAAATGCTATGATGGGGGTGCATGTGGCAGAGGTAGGGAAGCAGAAGGTACAGACAAGCAGGTGCCCCTTAACAAGAGTAATGAAGGAGTTGGTCAGGAAAGAGGGACTGAAGAAGGGTGCTCCAAGCTGAGGAAACAGCAAACCCAGAAGGCAAACTGTTCTCAAAGCAGGAAAATGTTCACAGGGAGGGCCAGAGGTGAGGCTGGGGAAGGTTGAGATAGGACCTCAGGGGACCTCCCTGGGCTTCATCCTGAAGGCCATAGAGAGTCATTGACGGATCTCAACAGGAGAAGGACACAAATAAAACCCTATTTTCTGAAAGTCAATCAGAAAAGGTAAGAGGAACAAGACCTGAGACAGAAAGCCTTGTCAGAGTTGCCCAGAGGAGACATGGCATGCATGACCTGGAGTGGGGAAGTCACTGGGGGTGAAACAGAGAGCACCAGGGTACAGGGGAGACAGCTGTGCCAAACAAAGCATAGGCATTGCTGGCGAGCCCCTACCCTCACACCCACTGGGGAAATACCATTAGACAAAGAAGTAAACAAATGCAGTTATAAATGGTGAGAAATACCATAAGGAGAAGTAAAGGGTGCAAAGAGAGAAGATAATGGGGTGTGAGAAGGTCATCAGGTGAAAAGAGAAGGCAGACTTTTCACTGAGGGAAACCACCACACATAAGAGGTGGATGCAGTAGCTTACAGGGAACTAGTGTGAAATTAGGGAACAGGACCTCTCTTTCCTGAGGACCTGCAGCACCAGAGGTCACGGTTAGGCTTACTGTCTTTTTTAATCTTCCTAAGTAAGTTAAATTGTAGCCAATTGGTTATAACCATTAGGTCTTTCATTCTGACTTTCCCCTAGTGTGGGATAGCACTTAAGAACATGTTGAAGTCTTATCTAAAGGTATGTATTTTGTTTGGCCCCATGGGAAGTATTTAAAATAGGTGGGGCCTCCCCTGGTGGCGCAGAGGTTGAGGGCAGTGCTGTGAAGCTGTCCGCAGCCTCTGCAGGGCCGGTTCCATCTCAGCTGGCCAGGGAGGGTCCCCCATGGCGCATAGACCTCTCCTGTCTCGCCCACTGCTCCCCTCAGCAGTGCTTTCGGTCAGTCGGCCTGTTCTGTTCTCCGCTCTGTCTCTGGTGAATCCTCTCACCCTCCTGGACATCTGGCTTGTACCCCGGTTCTTATATAAATAAATAAATCTTTAAAAAAAAAGTAAAATAAAATAGATGGAATATGAAACAGAAGCAATAATGAAGACTGAATACATTCAAGTGATTCTGATATTGAAAAGACAATTGTACCCCAACTATATTTAGAGCATACCAAAAATCAGTTTATTAAAAGAAAGAGATAACTTTTGAATGGGATTATTGAGAAAACTAATGTATTGTTTAATAATCCAATAAAAGAGTGAATGAGATGAACACATTAGGAAACAACAACCTTTCTGTTGATGTAACACAAAATATTAACATCAACAAAGACAGCATAAAATTCATAATATGTCACCAAAAGACCACTAACTTTGTAATAAATGTGGCCAATTTTAAAACTTTTAGAACAATCATCACACCAGAAAGCTCAAAAGACTTTAAACTTTTAAAGTCCATAGGTGAGAAACTTGTTAATTTTCTCTAAATTTGAAACCAATCCTAAAATGGCATAGGACATTTTAAACAGAGCAGTGAGCTGAAAAAAGCTTCCCTAATGATCAGTGGTATAAAACAAGTTGGATCAGCCATATTGAAGGGAAGACTGAATTAGCTGATTTATCACACTCTGTGAATTATCTCTATATACAAAACCATTGTCACGTGAAGAGACAGTCAAAGATCTGCAGCTTGATGATGGAGGAAAGGAATAGGGAGGACTACTGGTGGCGCAGCGGTTGAGCGCTGGGTTGCGAAGCTGCCCGCAGCCTCTGCAGCGCCAGTTCGATCCCCGGCTGCTCCCCGGCCACCAGAGAAGGGTCCCACATGGCGTGCAGACCTCTCCTGCCGCCCGCTGCTCCCCTCAGCAGTGTACTTCGTCAGTCTGCCTGTTCTGCTCCCCGCTCTGGCTCTGGTGAATTCTCTCACCCTCCCGCGCTTCTGACTGTACCCAGTGCTTGTATGAATAAATAAATAATAAAATAAAATAAAATAAAGATTTGTTTAAAAAATCACAAAATAGAATAACAGTAAAGTTTAAAAAAAAAGGAATAGGGAAGACTAAAAAAAACAAGGAAAATAAAGAGCAAAGAAGGAAGGCAGAGGAGGAAACGGAGAGGAAGATAAAGACAAAATTGATGATGTTAATGAACAAATCCATTCTGTCTCAATTTTTTCTCATCTACAAAACACCTAAATCTTCTGCACACAGTTCACTAGTACTAAAGGGAAAAAACTAGAAGGTGAGGCTGTGTAATATTTATTTTTATACTATAAAGGGTCATTTTTATACCATTAACCAATTTTCCCTCAGATGGCATTTAACAGTGGGTTTTAATTTACATAGAACTTTCCCAAGCAGCCGGGGAAATTGAGCCTTGAATGACTGCATAGGTCCTGGCACGTAGGGCTGTCTGTGCCACCGCCTGGTTGAGGACTTGGACATGACTTAACCTATCTGGACTTAGGCTGTCTTCGCAGAGTGGATTAGTGGATTTAAAAGTTATGTCCCAGTTCTGACATTCTTTAGACATTCACTTAAACATCTCAGAGACAGAAAAATATATAGAGAATGAAATAGATCTTTCACAGATAAGGCAACTAGAGCCGTGAAAAACTGAGGTTTTTCTCAATATAGACAAATTATTTATAACTTTCTAGCTTGCTGATCCTTCTTTTTACTCCTCACAATTTTTTATCAAGGTTTAATTCACCATACCATAAAGTTCACCCTTTTAAAGTGCCCAGTCTGCTGGTTTGTATTATATTTATGACAATTATGCAACCATCACCACAAATTCCAGAACATCTTCATTATTCCCAAAAGAAACGTATACCCATTAGTACTCACCCTCACTTCTCTCTCCCCAACCCCTGGCAACTACTGATGGATTTTCTGTATCTATGGATTTGCCTGTTCTGAATATTTCATATGAATGGAATCACACACAAAGTGTGTGAGCACCTTGTAGCATTTTATCTACTCCTCTTTTCACTTAAGAGGATGTTTTCCAGGCGTCCCTTGTGGCACAAGGAGTTAGGCACTGCACTGTGAAGCAATCCGCAGCCTCTGTAGCACGAGTTCGATCCCTGGCTGACCAGAGAGAAACCCACATGGCGAAACAGACCTCTCCTGTCTCACCGGCTGCTCCCCTCAGCAGTGTATTTCACTCAGCCTACCTGTTCCGTTCCCCACTCTGTCTCTGGTGAATCCTCTCACCCCCTGCATCTCTGGTCTGTACCCCAGCTCTTGCACGCAAAAATAAATAAATCTTTAAAAAAAAAAAAAAGAGGATGTTTTCCAGGTTTTCCACTTGTCCTGTGTATTAGTACTTCATTTCTTTTTGTGGCTGAATAATATTCCATTGTATGGATACATCACAATTTGTTTATCCATTCATCAGCTGATAGACTTAAACTGGTTGTTTCCAGTTTTTAGCTATTATCGACAATGCTCCTGTGAACATTCATGTGCAAGTTTTTATTTAAACATATGCTTTTAATTCTCCTGGGTCCACACCTAAAGTGAGATTGCTGGGTCTAGCATAACTCTATGTTTAAATTTATGAGAAACTACCAAGCTTTTCCCAAAGCAGCTGCACAACTGTACATTCTCCTCAGATATCTGAAGGGCCCAGTTTCTCTAGATCCTCCACACACTGATTCTGCTTGTCTTTTTATTTTAGCCATTCTAGTAGGTGGGAAATGGTATCTCATCATGGGTTTGACTGGCATTTCTGTAATGACGATGATACTGAGCCTCTTATCCTGTCCTTATAGGTCATCTGTACATCTTTGGAGAAATGTCTTTTCAAATTCTTTGACAATTGAAAAATTAGGTTGTTTTTTCATTGTTGATTATGAGAGTTTTTAATATATGCTAGATACTAAACTCTTATCAGATGCATGATTTGCAAATATTTTTGCAAATGGGTTCTCGTTCTATGGGTCTTTTAACTTTCTTGATAGTGTCCTCTGAAGCTCAAAAGGTCTTTTTTTTTTTTTTAAATCTCAGTGGAATACAATTTATCTATATTTTTCTTTTGTTACTTGTGTTTTGGCATCATAGTTAATACACCATTACTGAATCCAAGTTTATTTAAGAGTTTTATAGTTTTAGCTCTTACTTTAGGAATTCAATCCATTTTTAATTTTTGAAGTTGGTTGGTTCAACTTCATTCTTTTGCATGCGAATATCCACTTGTCCCAGCATTCTTTGCTGAAAAGATGATTCTTTCCTCATTGAGTAGTTTTGGCATCCTTGTCAAAAATTAATTGAACTAAATGTATGGATTTGTTTTTGGACTCCTAGTTCTACTTCATTGATCCATGTGCCTATCTTGAGGCCAATCAAGAAGTGTAAGTTCTCCAATTTTGTTCTTCTTCCCAATTGTTTTGGTAATTATGGGTCCCTTGCCTTTTTGCACATGCATCTTCAGGTAGCCCTGACCTGGTGGTATTTTCAGTAGCCACCAATCTTGTCTGGTAAAATATGGGAACTATAAATTGCCATCAACATTTAAAGCAGGTTCTTGCTCATGTATTTAAAAAAAAAGTATAACGGATGATGACTTTTGTCACCTTTGACTTTTACAAAATAAATTATTATTTTGGTTAACGGAACATCATTCTATAACTGCAAAAAAGTTGTAACAGTTTTTGTTGGCATTATGAATGCTTCTAGGTAAATACAACTTATTTAAACATTATGCAGGCGTGACCCTATGTTCATTGCAGCATTATTCACAATACCCTAGTTATGGAAACAACTTAAGTGCCCAGTGACACATGAGCAGATTAAGAAGATGCGGTGTGTGTGTGAGTGTGTGTACACACATACACATACATGTGGAATACTACTCAATTATAAAAAAGATGAAATCTTGCCATTCTGACAACATGGATGGAACTAGAGGGGGATTATGTTAAGTGAAATGAATCAGAAGGAGAAAGACAAATACCAGATGACTTCACTCATGTGTGGAATCTAGAGATGCAAAATGAAGAAACAGACAAGCCAAAACAAACAAATCCTAAAATTCTGACTTTTGAATTGAGACTCCCAGAGGGGAAAGGGGGAGCGAGAGAGGCACAATGGGGGGCGGGGGGCTCCAGTGGACTATGGTGGAGGCCTACGGGTGCACTCGTGGTGGGTGCGGTGTGGTAACGCACCGAAGACCTGTGAACCTGCAGCTCTGAACCATTTGCTGTGCTGTAAGCCAATGTCACCTCAATAAAAAAATAATACAAGCAAACATGCAGGCATATCTGGCAATTAGTAAAAATACTGTTATTTTATGTTTGTAGGATTTGTCAGTTTTCTTTAAATTTACTTTTGGTCCCAGTTTCTGTTCTTTTTTTTTTTTTTTTAAAGATTTTATTTATTTATTTATACAAGCACTGGGTACAGTCAGAAGCGCGGTAAGGTGAGAGAATTCACCAGAGCCAGAGCAGGGAGCAGAGCAGGCAGAAGGACCGAAGTACACTGCTGAGGGGAGCAGCGGGCAGCAGGAGAGGTCTGCGCGCCATGTGGGACCATCCTCCGGTGGCCGGGGAGCAGCCGGGGATCGAACCGGCGCTGCAGAGGCTGCAGGCAGCTTCTCAACTCAGCGCTCAACTGCTGCGCCACCAGGGAGGCCCCCAGTTTCTGTTCTAAGTCTAAATAAATGTTTGTTCTTGCCCCCAACTTTCTCTTTTTAAAAAAGCATGACCCACTAAACATGTCTAAACATCAGGCCTCACAAACCCCAGGCCCCTGCCCACTGCCCACCAGGCTTACCTGCGGCCACTCACACGCATGCCGGGGAGACCCCCACAACTCTTGTCGGGATTTCTTGAGATAGCCTGGAGGCTCCAGTTGCTTCTGGAAGCAGAATTTCCCTGGGGACAACCTTGTAGACATGTTTGCACCCACTTGTCCCCCCTTCACAAATGTACCTCTGACCACCCTCAGACACCCTTCCCCACAGTCATATTCATTGCCCACCTCCTCACCACACTCCCACAGAGCCTAGGCAGGGCTGACGATCTGCTCCCCTGTCACACTCACTGTCTGATGGGCTCCCCCCTCACAGTCTGAGCCTTTGCTGAGGAAGCAGAAGCCCATGAGAGAGATGTGGGCTAAGGGCTGGTTGCAGCGGGTTTGGGGAGTTTGGCCTGGGGATAGGGGGAGAAGGGAAGACAGGAAGTTAAATGAGAAAAACCATCTCATTTAATGCTCACAAAATACTATTCCCTTTACGCAGAGGAGGAAACAGCACTCCAGAGAGGGAAAGTGATGAATTTACACAGCTAATAAAGAAGCAAAATGAGAGCTGTAAACAAAATCTGTCTAGATCACTGGTTCCCTCCACTGAAGGAAATTTTCCCACCACCACCCCCCAGGGGACATTTGGCAGTATCTGTAGACCTTTTGAGTAGTCACGACTGGGGAAGGGGGGTTCTACTGACATCTAGTGGGTACAGGCCAGGAATGCTGCTAAGCTTCCCACAGTTCACAGTATAGCACCCCACAACAAAGGATCATTTGGTCCAAAATGTCAACATTACAGAGACTGAGAAATGCTGGTTTACCACTAGCCAGAGTATTCTTCACCTTGGCCCCTTTCCAGACTTCTGCTGGACTAAGAAATCTAGACCCACTGGCGCAGGGTTTGCAGAAAGGAACACCGGAACACCCACCCCATTCCCAGAGTAGGTACCAGGTCACTGTTCAAGCTACAGCTGCAACATCCACGATCACCCACCAATGCACCTCTAGGTTCATGCTTCCCTGTCCATTGGAGGGAAGAGAAGTGCTGGGCTGAGGAGGAGATGCCTGAGGGCACTTATCATCACTCTGTGCCCAGTTTAGGTTAGTTGCCACATATGGCCACGAGATGGCACCCTAACCTACCAGGAATGTTAAGGCTCTGGCTGGAGAAAGCCCCAGAGGATGTGCCAACCTGGACAAAGGCGGGGGAGACTGGACTTGTGCCAATTCTAGAGCCTAGCAGGACCAGATCTAAGGCTTGCAAGTGCCAGGTGTGAGGACATAGCCAAACTTGGCTTCAGGATTGCCTTCATCCTTTTTATAGGCCACCCTCATCCATAGCTCATCTTCTAGCCATTCCCATCATGGAGCTTAATGAAGCACAGCACCCATTCCCCTCTAGGCTGAGCAAGAAAAATCCCAGAGCTGAGGTGTTAAGGATCTACAGCTTATTATTTATTATTCATATTCAACCATAAGTTACTGAAACATAGATAAATTGAGTAACTTGCCCAAGGTCATAGTTAGTCAAGGGTGGAGCTGGGGTTTAAACCCAGGCAGTCTGACATGAGAGCGCATGCTTTTAACCACTGGGAAATACTGGCCCACAGTAGTTCACCCCCTCTCCCCTCAACAGTCTCCAATACCAAGGACCCTCTGGCATGGGATGATAAGCCTTCCTCGGCAAGGGAGAGGGCAGATTGCTGTGAATGTGAAAAGGGGTGAGAGTCCTATAGGTGAGAAATTGAGGTTCAGTCAGCAATTTCTCCTCCCCACTCTCATTTCCCTGAGGCTTTCTTCGTTTTTTTCTGTGATACCCTTTTGTGTTTTCTGGGCTTTCTGCAAATGCCAGTCTTACTACAATGTGAAGAAGAAGTGAGCGAAGGGATTTTTATGTCCCTGCTTAGGATAGAGAATGGGGGCGAGGAGGCACTCTTTGGGGCAAGGTCAGAGTGAGAATCCTAAAGTGAAACAGTGTTCATCTCCCACCTGGGGGGTTCCCCTCTGAGCCTAAGGGGTCACAAGGACCCTGTCACATTCCCCTTCCAAGTCTGGCCTGCCTCTCTTTTTCTAGGAGAGCCACACCCTGGCGAGAGTTCCTAGTCACCTGACCTTCTCCCTCCTAGAAATCCTTTGCCACTCTTCCCCCTGCCTCTTCTTATGATCTGGGGGACACTTCAGCTCCCCATTATGACTAACCATAGGGTATTGGCCAGAGTGAGCTCTGCAATAATTCCCTGAAAGATCTTGGGTAAGTCTTTCCCAGACACAGACTCAGTTAAGGGCTCCAGATTCCCATGGCTGCTAACATAGGAATTCTAGGACCCCAGCCCTCTTCTGGCTTTCTCAAGTCACCTAGCCCAGCATGAGGAGTTCCTGTGCTCTGAACACCGGGGAGGGAAGCAAACAAGCAGCAGCCCTGGAGGGACTAAAAGTCCTTTTTGGAAGTGAGATGAGCTGTAGTGGAGGTAGGGCGCCATGGGGTCCTGCAGGTGAAGGAAGAGGTGAAGTCCTGAGCCCCTGTGATGGGAGGAATCAGAGAAAGCTTACTGCAGCAGAAGTGGGACTGGATGTTTGGCTGGGAGGGAAGGAAAGGTTTGGAAAATCCTCTTTTTTTGTCTCTCTCCATCTTTATTTCTCCCAGTTTCCTCCCCTTCCCTCCTCCCTCCCTCTGTCTATCTCCATCACTGTGTCCAACTTTTCCTCTCCCTTCTGTGGTATCCACTTCTCTGTTTCATCACCTCCTTGGGCTGGGGCAGAACTTTCTGAGAGCCTATATCCTGGAGATCTGAATTTGGGCCAAGCTGAGCTGCACCAGTTCAAGCCTACTCTGGTCAGGGCCTGGAGCTCACATTGGTTAGAGTGAGAGGTACGCTCAAAAGCACTCCCATTCATGCATTACTCTGAGATTAAAGGGGAAACAGCTCTCACTTAGAGGAATAACACAAAGCAGTCTCTGGAGGGGAACGGTACAACCTGGCCAAGTGGGGAGAGAGATGTCAGCAGTAACCTTTGTCCCCCTGGTGTCTGTGGGTCAGCATAGAGGGACAACTGTCTGCACAGTTAGCAAGTGCCAACAGGTATATAAGAGCCTCATGTCTTCTTAATTAAATCGCCCTTTGCATAGGCAGCCTTGTGTTCGATTGGGCTGGGTTGGGATCAATAAGCCTCTTTCCCAGGACAACTATCCCTGGAACTGGGCCTGACCTCTCCAGCCTTGCCCAGGTCCATTGCCTACTCTCCCCAATAACATGAGAGTCCCTTGGAGCAGGGTTTTTTGTGTCCTTGTGCCTGGGACATAGCCTGGAATAAGTAAGGAAAAAAGGAATAATTGCTCAGTTGAGTAAACTGAGGCACTAACCCCAAGCATGGGCCAGGAAGACTTGGAAGCTGTAACCTCCATCCCCAGGATTAACTGTGAAGTCACAGGAATCACAGCCAGTGGCTGCTCCCATCCAGCTCCTAGACACATGGTAAGTTTACCACCCAGGGCAGTTGAAGCTCTAAGGGGAGAAGGGGAATAGTCAGTGATCAGTACCACCAGGAGTAGTTGCTCCTTCTGACCTCTAAGGGAAGAACGCCCTTTACCTAAATGGTCTGTAGTAGGGTTAGACAGAGGATCAGTGGGACTGGGATTAATATGACAGAGCAAGTGGCACTCATGGGAGACTAGGGTCAGCCTGGAGTTATGAAGGGCTCGGGGTCAGTGAGGGCTCAGAAGGTGCTAATAGGCGTCCAGGATGATCGGGTTGTTAGTAGAGGGCTTAGAAGGCCATGAATGTGTTGTGTGTATGAGGACAGGGGTGTTATTTTGGAGTCCAGACAAGAGGGTACCTATGAAAGGATCATGGAGGCTCCAGGTTCTGTGGAAAAGGTCGTCATTAAAGGGTGGCTCGGAGCGGTCAGGATCAAGGTGTGCGACATCAGCCGGGGGCACCTCCCTTCCCAGGGGTATTAGGCAGCCCCAGTTTGGAAGGAGAAGGGAGGGTGCCAACGCCCTTCTCTCACCTCCGTCTGACCTGGGGGCACCGGCCTAGACGTCTCCCGGCGCCCCCGCCCATCGAGTGGCGCTCCCTGAGGGCGGAGCGTCGGCGGGTCCCCCGGGAGCCGCCGGAGCCTCGCAGGGCGGGCGCCCCCAGCGCCGGGGTTGACGGAGGCCGGGCTCGGCGCGGGGCTGGGAGGGGGGCGCTGAATCAGGGCTTTTTAGGACCCAGCGCGGCGCCTCCCTTCGGGGGCGAGTGCGGCTGCGCGCGCCGTGTGCCCGTGTCCGGAGAGCGGCGGGCTGGACGCGGACCGCGCGAGCGAGCGAGCGAGCAAGCGAGTGGAGCGTCAGCCTGGGCGGCAGCAGCGTCGCGGCGGCGGCCGCTCCACGCTTCGCCTCCCCGGCCTCGCCGGTGTTGCCTCGCCGCGCCCGAGCTCGCCACCCCCGCCTCCCCGGCCCGATCACCGCAGCCCCCTCGCCTCGGTCAGCAGCGCCAGCCGCCTGCCCGAAGCGGGGCGCGGAGCGCGGGGCGCAGAGGCACCGGAGCCCGTGCCCACCGGCCCCGCAGACCGAACCCAGTCCGGAGAGCCCCGTGCCTGGCCGGGCGCAGCTCCGCGACAGTCCGGGAGCTGTCCCTTCAGCACCGCCGCCGAGCCGGAGCCGGAGCCGGAGCGCAGACCCAACCAGCCCAGACCTTCCGAGCCCATTTCCAACCCGGGCGCACGGAGCACAGCGCTCCGCGGCCGCCGCACCGAGCAGCGCCCCGGGCGCCCCTGCCTAGGGGACCCGCCATCTCCTCCGGGAGGCGGGGAGAAGGAGCGAGGAGGGCGGGCGGGCGGGCGGGCAGGCGCGCCCGCCGCCGGGGGAGCAGGCAGCCAGGCAAGGAGAGAGGGAGGGGGCCCGAGCCCGCCCTGCGCCCCGAGCTGCAGCCCGGCCACGCAGGGAGGAAGGCGGCGGGCATCCATCTCGCCCTCGCCGAGAGCGCAGAGCCGCGACCACCGCGCAGAGCGCGCATTTCCCGGCCCCCTCCCCTCCCCCTTCCGGGGGCTGGTCTATCTGTCCAGCCCCGGGAGGAGCTGACCTTCCCCGCCCCCCCCCCCCAAAAAAAAAAGCTTTGTGTCGATTTCTCCATTTCCCCACTGAGATGGGGACGGGAGCCCGGCCCCCCCACCCTCGTTACCCTCCTCCCGGGGCTCGCCGCTGAGCGCGGTCCCCTTCCCTTCCCCCCTCCCTCCCTCTCTGCTCCCTTTTCCTGCTCTGCCTCCTCCGCAGCCGGACCAGCTCCCTCCCACATCTGGCGGCCAAGAGACCCTTGCGCTCCCGCGCACACTTCCCTGGACCGGCATCCGGCAGAAAGCGCCCGGAGGGGCTCGGGGCGCTCGCGGGGTGGCCGAAGCCGGCTCCTCTGTCCTCCCCGACGGCTGGGGGGAGGGGGGGAGAGGCCGCGCGCCCCCCTCCCCGGTGCCAACTCCCCCTGGCGGCCGCTCCATGGGTGTCGCTGGGCCGCGCCATGCCTAAGGGGGCGCCGCGATGGGCCAAGGGGACGAGAGCGAGCGCATCGTGATCAACGTGGGCGGCACGCGCCACCAGACGTACCGCTCGACGCTGCGCACGCTGCCCGGCACGCGGCTCGCCTGGCTGGCTGAGCCCGACGCCCACAGCCACTTCGACTATGACCCCCGCGCCGACGAGTTCTTTTTCGACCGCCACCCGGGCGTCTTCGCGCACATCCTGAACTACTACCGCACGGGCAAGCTGCACTGCCCCGCCGACGTGTGCGGGCCGCTGTACGAGGAGGAGCTGGCTTTCTGGGGCATAGACGAAACCGACGTGGAGCCCTGCTGCTGGATGACTTACCGCCAGCACCGCGACGCCGAGGAGGCGCTCGACAGCTTCGGGGGCGCGCCCCTGGACAACAGCGCCGACGACGCGGACGCCGACGGCCCCGGCGACTCCGGCGACGGGGAGGACGAGCTGGAGATGACCAAGCGCCTGGCGCTCAGCGACTCCCCCGACGGACGGTCTGGTGGCTTCTGGCGCCGCTGGCAGCCGCGCATCTGGGCGCTCTTTGAGGACCCCTACTCATCCCGCTATGCGCGGGTAAGTGGCAACTGCGCTTTTGGAAGAATGGGCGGGGGGAGGGCCGAGGCCCCTGCCTCCCGCGGGGAGGGTGGATTTGAGAACTGGCACGTAGGGAGTTCAGGAGCGAAAGGGGTGGGGGGTGTGCACACCTGTGAGAGAGTGTGACTTGTTGAGGGTGACTCGTTTTGTAAGTATGGAAGGTCTGTGTCTGTATTTCTTGATTTAATGTGTATGCGCGAGTGTGGATGGGTGTGTTGTGTGGATGAGTAGATTGTGTGTGCATATTTATGTAAATGTGATGGTGTGTATTAGGGTGGGGAAAGTATGTAGTGGGAATGGGTGCGCACGTGTGTGTTTGAGTGTGTGTGTATTTGTGTCTTTGCAGATGTGCACCGTGGAGGTGTCGGCGGTCCTTTAGGTTTTAAAAGGGGTGGGGGGAAGAACTGGAGCCTGTCTCCTTCCCAGGTAAGGGGCATCTGGCACCACCAGCCCGGGTACACCAAAAAGGGCTGAGGCCCATCTGCTGCTGGAGACACAATGCCTCTCCCCAGGGAGTAGCTTCAGGCCATTCTGAGAAGGCTGGAAAGAGGGAATCTTTCTGGCTAATGAATAGCTTGGTAGCTGGAGTGGGGATGGGCTGTGGGGAGGGGAACGCAGTCCCACTGAAACCTGCTCCTGGGAACGGCGATTGTCCTTCCCGGTCAAAAGGGGAGGATATTGGAGAGGGCCCTTTAGCTCCTGCCTCTGCTTTCTCTGGGGCTTTTGGGGGCAAAGAGGGAGTCTAAGAGGGGATCCTTCAAGAGGGAAGGTGTGCAAGAGGTGGGTGTGTCTTCATAGGCCACTCCCTTTGCTGACAATAGCTTGTTGCAGCGGAGAAAGGGCACCCTGTTGCTGACCTTGGCCCTCAGATGGCCTCTCTGAATCAGTTTCCTCATTTTTAAAATGAGAGAGGGAGTCTGGTGAATTCTAAGGCTCTTTGCCGTTTCAGTAAACCTCAAAAGGAGTGACCCCGGTAACAGCCACCTGCCCTGAGGCATCCCTGCCTTCCCTGGGCTCTGACCTCTGAGACCAGAACATAGCCTAAAGCATGACCGGGAGGGAGAGTTGGAAATTTAAAACCCCTCCCCCATCTATGATCCCCCACAGCACCCCCCACCAGGCAAACCACTGCCTCTGCCCTCTCTCTACTGCTCCATGTCCCCTCCCTCCTGCTTTTTGGAGTCCAGTGGGGGGAGGATGGGGCAGGGAGGGAACAAGTGTGTGCACCCAGCTACAGAGGACAGATGGGGAAAGAAGAGTAGGGGGCACTGAGGGGCCCACAGGCAGAGAAAGATTATGTTGAGGCATAGGCCTGGTAGGTTTGTCATTGAGTTATAAACACTCGATGTTTCAGCAGGTCAGGGTCTTAAACCTTAAATCCTAGAACAGGTGTGTATGTAGGGGGGAGGGGATAACAGAGAGAAAATGAAACCCCTCTTGTCACTGAGAACCCTACCCAAGGTCACCCAGGGGACCAGAGACCCAGCAGACTAAAATCAGGTCTCCTGGGACCCCATCCTTCCCTTTACTAGTCAGCAGCTCCCCCACCACTCCCTAGAGTGGACTGGGACCAACCCTCCCCTCAGTCTCCTGACAGAGGCCACCTTAGCAAGGGATTATGTAACTGGAAGCTGAGTCTGAGCTGTGGGGAGGGGCTGCAGGAGGGGGACTGGGAGGTTGAATCACCACATGTTGGGGTGGGGGCATGTTGGGCAAAGGCCTGGGTTGGAGCAGCTGCCATTCAGCCCACATTTGACCTTGGGCAGCACCTTACCACTCCTGGTCTTGGAAGCAATGAGTAGGCCCAACTTCTTCATTGTCCTCTCAACCTCCTGGCTCCAGAGAAAGAAGCTGGCTCCCCAATTTTCTCCCGTCGAGCTAGGCTTTAGAACTCTAACCCAGGTCCCTGAGTTTCAGGATAGGTAGAGGTAAATGGGCCATGACAGGCCCTCCCCTGTTCATTCCTTCTCTCTCTGGCCATTCTAGATTTTGGGGTTGCCTTTACCCAATGCAGATAAGTGGGCTGGTGTGGTTTGGGGTGATGTCGGTGTACAAAACCTTATAGAAAAGTCCTGATTCTTCCCAGGAATTGTCTAGTTGAACAGCAGACTCTAAGGGAAAGGCTGAGCAGTAGGAAGGAGAGAGAGGTGGGTTAGAAGGTGCCCCTTCACCCCAGCCTATCAATGCCACTTTCCCCGGGGCCTCACAGAGTTTTCCTACTCCCTTTGGTGACAGAAGAGAATACTGAGGCCCATAGGGGGAGGAGTCTTCCCAAGGGCATGCAAGAACAGCCGGCAGAGCTTGGATTAGAACCCAGGCTTCCGAGTACACACTCCGGCTAGCCTAGCTGCATTGCGCTGCCTCTCTGCGGCTCATCTGCGCAGAGACCAGCCGCTGGCCGCCCGCCCTCCCCCATCCATCTTTGCTCTGCTGCTGCTGCTGCTGCTGCTGCTGCTGCTGCTGCTGCTGCTGCTGCTGCTGCTGCTGCTGCTGTCACCTTTGTTTACCCCTCCCCTACGTGGGCCCCAAGCCTCCTCAAATTGATGGGTGGAGAATAAAATTTTTATTCTACATTTTAGACCAGAATCTGTGTGCATGTAAGATTGTATATGTATGTGAAATATAAGCTTGTATGTATGAAAAAGAGAGATTCTATGTGAGTGTGAGAGGCTTCACATGTGAGAGAAAGACTGTGTGAGAAAAAAAAGACATGTGAGACTCTGGGTTGGGTGTATATGTGTGCCTGTGTATGACTGTCTGACTGTGTGAGAGATTCTGTGAGTCTCTCTATCTGAAAAATTCTGTGTGAATGTGAGAGAGTCTGTGTCTTGAAAGATGGACTTTGTGTGTGAGTATGAGACTGTGTGGGAGAGAGAGGGTATGTAAAGAAAGACGGAGTCAGCATGTGTAAGAGATGCTATGTGTGTGAGAGAGATTCCTCAGAGTGTGTGAGAGACTTGAGGTGAGCGTGCTACTGCGTGAGTCTGTGGTGGTTGTGACAAGTGTGGAACTATAGATGTAAAGCCGTGTGTGTGTGTGTGTGTGTGTGTGTGTGTGTGTAAAGCTGCATTAGACCATCTGTGTGTAAGGCTGTTTGTGTGTGATAAGACTTAATGTACATGAGACTGTGTGTAGATAGACTAGTGTGAGCTTCCTGTCTGGGACTCCATCTCCCGGGACTCCTGGGCTGCCTTAGTGAGGGTTTGCTCCTCACTTCCCATCCTCAGTCGAGACACTGCTCTAGCCTGGGCTAGTTGTTGGTGCCTGGACAAGGCAGTGACCAACCCACCAGGGCCTTGGTGTTGGCCCTAGGAGATTGGGGCCATATGATGTCCCATCTGAGTTCTTCAGGGGTGACAGTGCTAGCTGGAGCAGCTGGCTCACTGGGCACCCTCTCCTCTGCTTTCCTGGACCCCCAAGCTGAGGGGGTGAGAGATGGAAGGTGAGTTGGATAGGCTAAGCCCAGCTTATATTCTGGGATGAGGTGTGGTGCCCCTGGCACACAATATGATGAGGACTAACGATGAGATAAGAGGTATGGAAGAGCTTTCTGGGCTGGTAAGAACTGTCCCAGTGGAGGTAATGCTGGGACAAGCTTTGAGGAGGAAGTAGGAATTAGATAGTTAGATGGCAGCGTGCAAAGCACAGAAGCAGGAGAGCTGACAGGGCTCTGTTGGGGCAGCTGGGACTTGAAACCCGCCCTCATCCTTGGGGGCCAGTTTTGGTCTGAGCCCCTTGGCTTTCAGCCATCACTTACATGTTGTCATCAGGAACGGGACGTGGCCATGGGTCTGCTGTGCTGCAGGTACATGTGTGTGTGTGTGTGTGTGTGTGTGTGTGTGTACTTCTCTCCCCCAGAGTCACTTCACTTCCAATGACAAGCAAGTGCCAATGACCCCAAGTTGGGATACCAGGTCTCTATGCCTTTACCTTATCCCCCCGTCTTTGGGACTTGCTGTCTTGTGACTCCTCCCCAGTCCCCTGGGAAGGAAATTCACTTGGTGGCCAGAATGAGCCAGGTGGTGGCCCAGCCAGAGATGTCTGTTCTTCCCTTAGGCCCCAGAGTACACAGGACTGAGTCTTGGCATGGCATGCGGACAGACTGAGCACAGAGTTGCTCTCCAGGTCCTCCCAGGCAGCTCAGAGCCCTTTCCCACAGGTCAGGCCCACTTTGAGTCATAGTAACAGTCGAAGGAGACCCATGAACCTGGAGATGGGGTGGGGCACCCCACCTACTACCTTCTACAGTGTGACCCCATTCAGTGTCCTCCTTCTCATGACGCTTTACAGAGGTCCTCGTGTCCTTGAATGAATGATACCCTGACATGCTTCCAACTGTCCCCCAGCACCTCTTCTAATCATGATGATCACAGACAGGCATCTCCTAGTCTCTCTCTCAGCCTCTTTACCTTTTTACCATAATGATAGAAGCTACCCCAGAGAGGTAATGGAAAGATTAACTGAGCTAAAATTTGGAGAACCCTGAGTCACAGGGCCTGGCATGCAGCAAGTGCTCAATAAATGTTGGCCCTGTTATTACTCCTATTGGTTGTTTTATCAATTTACCTCCTGGCTCACTAGACTCCCTCCATTGCCCTCTGCCTCTATGTCCACCATCCTGGTTTAAGCCTCTACCATTTCATTCAGACTCCCCTCTCCAGCAGCCCCTGACTGTTTTCCCATCTCCCACCTGGCCCCTCCAGTTCACTCTCCACTTGGCAACCACAGAAGTCTTTTCAACTCACAAATCTGTCAGCTCACCACCTGGCCTGCTTTACACCCTTCAGGTGTTTCCCCAACCCATGCTGTGTCCCTTCAGGCCCTGCCTGCCTCCACAGTCTCCTCTGGCCTGGCTTTCCCCATTACTCACTAAGCTCCAGCCACCCCTTTCTCTTTTTCCGCAAGTCCCAGGTCCCCCTGCATCAGGGTCTTTGCATATCCTGTTCCCTCTGGAGCTCTCTTTCCTCCTGGTTCACCCTTCTTCATCCCTCACACCCCATCTCATACATCGGTTCCTTGGTGATACCTTTCTAGACTCCACAGGCTGCATCAAGGCTTAGAAGCAGGGTGCTTTCCTTCAGAGAAGCTGACTGGTTTGTAAAAAAAGGTTCAATCAGCAGCCCTCTGGATTCAACTTTGTCTCCTGACTCTAAGCATCTTGTGCGCACAATATAACAGGAGCTACCATCATGACAGATGAATAAGTTGAGGCCAAGGAAGGAGTGTTCTTACCCAAGGTCACATGCAAGCGGGTGACTTGGGGGACTGATTCAGGTCTCTAATGCCCAGCTCAGTGGTCTGCAGCACTCATCTGCCTTGTGATACCTCAGGGTGTTTGGAGTCTGGCACTCTGGGGACAGGAGTCTGTGCTCCCTGACTCTGGGCAGGAAGTCTGGCATCTGCCAGAAGCTTTGGAGGAGTTTGGCTTGAGCCTTCCAACAAGGGAGGCAGGTTGTCTCAGATGTGGGGGAGGGGTGGGGCAGGGGATGGTTCCAGGGCCTGCTGCCTGGGCCAGGGATCTCTGGGCCTCCCACAACAGCTGAATATAGTGCCATGGCTATTCTGAGCAGTCCCATGACCAGTGTATTCGCTCTGGACCAAAAGGTCAGGGCCTCAAGCCTCTGCCTCTCATCAGCCCGAGGCCAGCCTGGCCAGCTCCCTGGCCTTAGCTCCTGCTTTCTGGGTGCAGGCTCAAAGGAAAAGGTGGACCTGAGAGTCTCCAGGGACAGTTGGCTGCCCAGTCCTTATTCAGGGGAACCACTTGGCTGGAAGGGCCCACCTTCCTCTAGTATGGGACTGTTGGAGTGGGTGGCTGCTCACGGATACCCCCAGTTACTCCTTTTATCCAGTGGAGGAGAAACAGGCTCAGAGAGAGGAAGACACTTGCTCGAGACCACACAGGAAATCAGTAAGACTCAGACACACAGCCCAAACCTCTAAACACAGGGCCTGGCTCTCATTTTTAAAAGAACAACAAATTCCACCTGGAAATGTTCTCCTCTTACCTGTTCCATTAGTTCCTTCCCTGAGGGAGATCAAATAAAATCTGCCCTCCCAAGCCCTTCCCCCGCTGCCTCACCCCACCCCAGCCCCCCACCCCAGCTGACTGAGACTTCTGCAGGTCAGTCAGCCCAGATTTGGCCCAAATCCTATAAACAGCTACGATTTACTAAAGCACGTACTATGTGTCAGATGCTGTCTTAAGGACTTGATTTACATTTTCCCATTTAGTTCTCACAAAACGTCTATGGAACTATATCATCATCATCATCATCATCATCATCATCATCATCATCATCATCATGCAAACATCACAGATGAGGCCGCTGAGGCACAAAGGGGTTATTTATCCAAGGCCACTTAGCCTGTGAGTGGTCCAGAGCCAGCATTCAGAGCTGGTTCTGACTGGCGCTGTACAGTACCACCCCCTGTCGCTGTTCCAGGGGTGTCAGCTCTACTAGCTGCTCATGGCCCAGGCTTGGGTTCAAATCTTGCTCCCTCCCTCCACCCCCCCAAACACCCAATAACCTGTCCAGGAATCTTGCTCAACAAGTTCTGGTTCCTAGACAATGGCAGGCAGGCAGAGAAGGGGCTGTCCTGAGTTCTGTGGCAGCCTCCAGGAAGAGGGCTATCAGTGGGGGCTCACCTGCCCCCACCATCCATGAAGGCCCCAGGACTCCATATGGAAGGCGGGGAGATGGCTGAAGGCTCAGAAGGGACCCTGTACCGGTGCTGCTCCATGTGGAATGCTGGCTGCTCCTCAGCTTGACCTTTGAGGCCTTCTGCTCTGGAATCCGACCATTTCCCCTGCTGCTCCCTTCTACCAGGCTCCTCCCTGGCCTCCTTGTCTCAGTCCTCGTTCCAATCTCCAGTTTTTAGCTCTGTGCTGTCCATTTTGCTTTCTGCTGAACATGAAAACCTGGCCCTCAGAGTACCTACTGCTCGTCCTGGCTGCCCCTGCTCCCGCTGACCCCGCCTTGGAGATGGAGGGGTCTCAGTTGGGCAATGTGTCACCAGGTCTGCATGATTCAAGCTAGAGGTCAGTGGGTTAGTTCTGGAGGCCTGTGACAGGAGACAGGCAGGCCCTCGGGGTTAGAGAGCAGTCCAGACGTATGGGGAGATGAGGCCACAGACGAGATTCCAGTTGTGAATATCAGGCAGCTTGGCCCAAGCAAGGTCTGTGGCAGGCTACGAAGCCAACCAGGCGCCTTTGGGCAAGTTCCATCACCCCTTCAGGCAGCACTTTCTCCATCTATGAAATACAGAGGTCATTCTGAATGACCACCAAGGCCCTTCCAAGTTCTGATGCTCCAGGAGTCCAAGAATTCTAGGCTTCAGCTCCTCAGAGGCGCTGTGGGAGCCAAGTTCCCCTGTCTCCTTCTGTGCCTCGGCCCAGCTCCTCTTCAGGACACAGCTGAGCTCTCCTGGCAGGGAGCTGGCACCCAGGAGAAGGAGGTCTGAAGAGCTTCCTCTTCTTTCATTTCTTCCTCACCAGCTCTTATTCATTCATCCAGTTAGTCGATCTTTGAAGGCATAGTAATCGTGGCCCTGCCTGGAGTCAGCCCTGGTGCCAGGCCCCTGTGAATCCTCATGGCACGGTAGTCTCACCTGTAGGTCCCACACCTGTAGGTCCACCTCTTTAGGGTGTGCATGCTTTGGTCTAGTGGGTGGCACCTCTTACCCTGCTCTCCAGAGTAGGCTTTTGACTGCGCCCTCCAGGGGCAGTAGAGAGATACGCTGAGAGAGGAGAGGACATGCCATGCCGTAGGGGCTTGAGCAGGTCAGTGTGTGGGGCTCACTTTGATGGTACAGGGGTGCTGGCGTGAGGAAGGCAGTGAGCAGGTGCTGTGCTGGATGGTGCCAGGGCTGAGGCTGGGCGTTGTGCCAGAGGACTCCCACCCATGACTGACCTGCATATTACCTGAGATGCTTCAAAAGGACAGACTCCTGGCCTCTGGGAATTTGATTCCTAGGGAGGGGTCAGGGTGTTTACTCCACTCCTGGGTGACACCAGCGGTCCTCCAGGGAGAATGTGCCGTGGACCTGGGAGCATGGCCCTCTGACCAGCAGCATCAGCATCACCAGGCACTTGTTAGAAATGAAGCACCCATCCCAGGCCTTCTGATTCAGAATCTGCATTTGAACAAGACCCTCAGATGATTCATATGCCCATTAGATTTTGAGAAATGTTAATGCAGGCAGCAGTTCCCAGTGGAGGGGAAGGATCAGGACATGAGGGGCCTGGGTGTGCATGAGTGCAAGCTTTCCTTGAGCCAGAGACCTCAGCTCAGGGTGATGGGCTGGGGTGAGAGCTCGTCTCAGTAAATGGCAACCATATCAATCTCGTTGCTCAGATTAAAAACCTTGGCCACATCCTAGACTCCCCTTTTTCTCTCCCACATCACAAATCCTGTCATGTCTGGGTTGAAAACATACCCAGAATCCCACTACATCTCATCACCTCTCACCACCTTCCTGGTTGAAGCTGCCTACCATCCTCTCTCCCTGTGGAGACATCTGACCTTCCTGCTTCTGCCCTCACCAACACCCTCTCCACATGGGACCAGGGCCATCCTGGTTAATGCAGGTTGGGCCGAGCCAGCCCTCTGCCGTCTGTCTCCCTGTGGCTCTGGTCTTGCTCAGGGGAGAAGCCCAAGTCTGCGCAAGGGTAAGAGGCTACACGGGAGCTCCAACACCCAGCCTCTCCTGCTGCCCTTCGGCCTCTCCTTTTCCCTCAGCCTGGCCTCCTTGGTCTTTTGCCAGCCAGCACACACTTCTGTCTCTGGACCTGCGCTCGCTGCTTCTTCCACCTGGAGCACTTGCTCATTTTTGCTCCTGCACCTCCAGTCAGATGTCACCATCTCCAATTGTACCTTGCCATTCTTTCCGTTTCATCCTTTTCTCTCTTCTCCTTGGCATTTACCACCATAGTTTACCTGGTCTATTATCGGTTTTGCTCACTAGAATGTAAGCTCCAGGAGGACAGGGATTTTTGTCTCTTTTACCCATTGTTATGTTGCCTGGAGCCTGGCAGTGGGTGCTAAATAACTATGGAAAGCATGAATAAGGAGGCCAGAGTTCAAGAGCTGGGTCAGACAGCAGCACCACGCCGTTGAGCCTGTTACTGGCTCGTCCTGCCTCCCTTGCCTCACCTGGGAACACAAGTCCTCTACCCCTAAAACCTGGAGCAGGATTGGGGATGCAGAGGCTGAGGCACTGCTAGGAGTACTGAAGTGCCCTAGTCAAGGTGGGGGACAAACCCCAGTCAGGAGAGTGTCCCACTTGCTGTTGTCACCTCCTAAGGCCAGATGAGGGTCTCCACACCCTGGCCTCTCCATCTTGCCAAATTCCTCCTTCACTCTGCATCTGCCCAGTCACTACCCACCTGCAAAGCTGAGAAACTGATCGCCAGCACTGGTATACACACACTCTGTAGACAGTGATGGTGTCAGGACACTAAGTGCACAGGTCCACCTGGTCCAGACCAGCAGCAAACCCTTCCCCCCTTCCTATTGTCCACTTTCCTCTATTGTTGTGATTGAGGAAAGTTCTAAGCATTAGTTACTGACTGGCTTTCAGTACAGACTCTCCCCCTCAAAGGCCTTGTTTGTTTTTGGTTTTTTGTCCCAGATCTCTCTGCTTTGAGCCCCTAACCTCTTTCAGTCACATGTTTGTAGAAAGTGGATGGGCTACTCAGCTGGTTCCCACTTCCTGACACACGACCTTGACCTTGGCCATTTAACCTACAGCCCCATTCACTACTAGGGACATGGCCTCTTGAGCCAGGAGGCCCTCGTTCAAATTATAGCCCTATCACTTCCCAGCTGTGTGACCTTGGCCAAGTTCCCTAACCTGTCTGTGCCTCAACACAGGGATATTAATAGTGCCTGACTCATAGGGAAGTCGGGAGGATTAAATGTGTTAAGTACTTAGCCCAGAACCAGAACATAATAAGTGCTTAATTATTGCGGGTTCCATTATCTTCTTTGCACCAGTGCTGGGCTCTCACCTGTTCCCCATATGCTTTTTCATCTCCCAGCAACTGACTGTCCTTTCAAATAACCTCTCTAGGGGTCACCTCACCTACTTTTTCTCCCTGGGCCCCCTCTTTCTGAGTATGTCTCCCAGAGGCTAGATTTCAGGGCTGACACCCCAGGAGGCAGACCTGGATTCTATCTTGGTTGTGCTATGTGCCATGGACAGGCCACAGGCCTCTCTGTGCCTCAGTCTCCCATGCTGCTGTAATAATGGGGAGCCCCTGTTCTGCTTCCTTTCCCAGGTGTAGTGGGGAATGAGGGAGATGGATGATGGAACCTCTGCAGTGGGGAAGGAGCATCGATTTTGGGCCTTAATGTGGTACCAAGCCTGGGGACCCGAGATGCTGACCAGTGTGCCAGTGCAGTGGGGCAGGTATGCCGTGCATCACAGCTTGGACACTAAAATGCCTCCTCTTTAAAGGGGTTGCTCAGGCATAGAGAGGAGTGGCAGCAGGGGCCAGTAGACATCAGGAGTCACTGGAGCCTAGAACTTCGGGCCCGGGGTTCTTGTTGGTTCCAGTGGGCAGGACCCGCTCTGCAGTTAGGCTGCCCCGCCAGGCTGACGCCAGACTGGGTGGGATGAGCTAATATTAGCCAGGGCAGCCCTAGACAGCCGGGGCAGCTGAGCTCAGGGGGCCTTAGGAGCCGGCCTCACTGGGCCAGGCTCAGATGCTGCTCCAGCCTGGGCCACAGCAGCCAAGGGAAACTTTCTCACGCCCGTGCAGGACCTTGGATGCCCCATTTACCCTGGCCTGACCCAGCCCCTTCATCTGCCACCTAGAAGCCCTGTTCTTGCTTCCCCCTTGGCTCTCACTCCTGCCCACAGCCCAGGCCCACTGCCCATGATGTACCCCTGTCTTACCTCTCTCCATGCTCACCTCTCCCCACCCACAGTGAGACAGCAACTTCTCTTCCTACACCCCTGCTCAGCACACAAAGACAGTCTGAATGTTCCCCTGGCAGGGCTGCTATTAACACTCATTCATTTATTCATTCATTCATTCATTCATTCAACAAATACTTATTAAAAACATGCAGTGTGGCAAGCACTTCACTAGAGGTTGGGAATAGAGCAAAGAACCTAAGAGTCAAAAATCTCTGCCCTCAAGATACTTACATTCTGGTGCAGGAAGAATTAAAAAAAAAGGATACATAGCATACTTAGTGCCTGAGGCAGCGAGAAGTCTGATGGAGATTTATAATGCGCGGAAGGGCTCAGGAAAAGCTGGAGGTGGCAATTTCATCCAGTGTGGTTGAGAAGGCCTCCCTAAGTGGGTGATGTTTCAGTGAAGACTTGAAGGAGGCAAACAAGGGGGCCAGGTGACATCTGGGGGACAGAGGGAATGGCACATGCAAAAAACCTGAGCAGTGCTCGAGGCACAGTGAGCAACTGTGTCTGGGGCTAAGCTGAGGGAGCCAGGAGGCGGTGGAAGTGCAGGGCAGAGCTCCTGTGGCCCTCTGGGCTTCCAGCAGCGGGGTTTGCCTCTGGTGGGGCTCCCTAGGAGTTTGAACCTCTAGGGAATTGAGGGAAGGGGCTCCTGTCTGTCAATAATGGGGACCTCTGTCCTCTCCCTAAAGGCCAGCTGTGCCCAAGGGGATGAAGTGGGGCCACACAGGGCTCCCACCAGGATAAACTGTTCATATCTTGAGCTGTTCTCTGAGTGGTGCGGGGGACTAGAGAGAAGTTGGCGAGGGAACGAAAGGTGAGAGACCCTTCCAGACAAAGCGCTGTCAGCCAATTCCACTCACACAGCCCTGGATGGCGGCTCACCAGGTTCTCCTGCCAGGCGTGCTGAGAGGAGGTGGCTAATGGTCACCAGCCAGGTTGCAGCCCCACCGCTGGGCCCAAACCTGACTCTACTGATCATGAGCTGCATGATTTCTGTAAGTCTCAGTCACCTCAGCTGCAAAGGGGGACGACAAGAGTCCCCACTTGAAGGGGCTGCTGTGAGACCCAATGAGGTAAGCCACAAAAGGCCCTTCAACATGGTACATAACATGACACAGGTGTTCAAGTTATGCCTTATTGTCGTTCTCACCATCATGCACCTGAATGCCCCACAGACGCCTGGAGTTTTGAGTCTACAAATTGGGGTGCTATAACCAGGGAGACTTTGATGGTACCCCAGGGACCTTCTCTGCCCACACTGTGGTAGAGTGGTGAAGCATCCCTCCTGGGGCTTTGTCCCCAGGCAAACTGTGAGCATACTTCAGACCACATCCTCTCCCCAGGGCCAGCATCTCACCACTCAGAGATGAATGTTTTATGTTTGACCTCAGGGGCTCTCTGAGTGCTGTGAGGAACAAGGTCACCCGCTGGGCCACCTGGAGCCAGCCAGAGCCCTGGGCTGAGGGTGGAGGGCTGGGCTCTTGGAAGCCCACATGACTGTCACCTGCTAAGGGCCATCTCTGGGCAACGTGCTTCTCTCCATGTTGCTGGGGGTGCTCCTCACGTGGTGCCGACTCTCCCACACTCCTGGAGCATGATCCTTGGTTTCTGGGCTTTCGTTTCACATCTATAGAGTGCATGTAATGGCACTGCCTACCTCTCAGGGATGTTGGGAGAATCCACCTAAACCAGAGACAGAATGGTAATTCGTCAGGGAGAAAATATGGTTCAGAGCAAGGCCTCGGTCTTGTCTGGCTCTGGTTTTGATCTCCCACCTCTGCCTCAGTGTGGGCTGAGCACATGGCATCTGGCTGAGCTGTTGCCTGGTATGTGAACTAGGGACAAGCCTCAGAGGGGCAGAGCCGCCGGCACAGTGCCTGGTGCATGGAGACACTTACCAGGGGTTCGATCTGGCTGCCTGGAGCACCATCATCGCCCCAGCCCTGGGGACAGATTCCTCAGGGGAGCTGGTATAGGGAGGCCCTGGCTGAGGCGCAGAGTCAGGGATGAAGGTCATGGAAGTCTCATCCGGTGACCCCGCAGCCTCAGGGGCATGAACCACTGTCATCAGTGATATATTTAGCAACACAAAGGTCAGAAATGACAGGCACTGGCTTCCCTTCTAGGCGGCAGGAATCATGTCTCCTGAGACTTGGCTGTCACCAAGTAGATATTTTTTTTTCCTGTCTGGCAGTCTAGGGATCTGAGTGAAAGCCTTGGAGTAAGGAATCACTGGTTTGTGTGGCTCGCTGAGGCTTTCCAAGTCATGGCTCTTCTGAAACCCCGCTGTGCTGCCATTGGAATACCTACACATCCCGTCTCCCCAGACTGCCCACCCTTGGCCTCCATGTGCATCAGCCGAGCCCCAGCATGCCCCAGGTCCTCTATTGCCTGCCTTTGCTTACCTGTTTCTCCACGGAGAATGCCTTTTCTGCTGTCTGTATCTCTGAAATGGAACCGGCCTTCAACTTTGGTGGTCTCTCCTTGCAGGGAGGCCTTTCCTGATAGCCCCTCCTAAAAAGCCCACTCTACCAGAGAACCCTTCCTGTCCTGGATCCAGCTGCCTGTTGAAATACATGTGCCCCCAACTCAGCTGCAGCCACTTAGGAGACCAGCTTAAGCAATGATAGTGCCTTTACATAATACAGAATCGATAAATCTTTGCTAAAGCAATGTACTTTGCAACCACCCTGTGAGACAGAAGAGGTAGATGTTATCCCCATTTTCCTGATGAAGGAAAAAATGACCCAGGGGAATTAATTTATGTGTGCAAGACTATCCAGTTAGCAAGTGATAGAAGAAGGACTCGATGCCAGTTCTCCTTGGGGGAAATTAAGAGGAAAACTTAGAACAGTGGTTGCTCTCTTATGCTAAATGGTTCCATGGCCAAGAATGAGGTGGCTGGATGGACACGTGGATGATGGACAAGTAGATAAAAGAATGGATAACAAGTTGGGTATGTGCATGGATATGGGTGAATGAACGGGAGGAAGGATGTGTGGGTAGATACACAGCGGGTGGGCAGTTTGGTGGCTGGTGAGCCAAAATGGATGAGTGTGAGGATGAATGCTGTAAAGGCAGAAGAATGGGCACCTCTCTTTAGATGAAAACATCCTAGAAGGTGGGACTTGGAAGCTGAGGACTTCATGATGGAAGGGAGGGTCCAGCAGCCCTGCCCACACATGGGGAAGGTGGTTTGCCAGATCCAGGGGGTGGACAGTTCATGGAGTGAGAGAGCTGGGAACTGGGAGCAAGGGCCCACTCTGACAGGTGAGAGCTCTGATGGAGCAGAAGTAGGACAGGCTGGAAAGAAGTTGCAGAAAGAGCTATTTGAGGGGGGAGCCCTCAGGACCTAGGGTTTTTCAGACTCCTGCAGCCACTGGAGGTAGACAGTGAGTAAGGGATTGGCCTCTGAACTCCAGGCCATGCTGAGCATGCTTGTGCTTTCAATCTTCTCTGGATATGGAGGCCATCCTTCCTTGTCACATCCCCCGCCTTGGTGAGCAGGCTCACCCTCTGATATCTTAGCAGGGCCTGCTCAAGGGGAGAGAATGCTGAGAAACAGGCCTTTCTGAAGACCCTGGAATACCCTGGCTCGGGTATACAAGGCATACCATCTTCCCGTTGCTTTTTGCTATCAACACCCCAGGCTGTAGGCACGAGCTCTAAGGCTGTAGTTCTAATTGCCTAGCAAGGGCCAGTAAAGGGAGCACCGACATCGGTAACCAATGGTTGAACTTGGCGGGTCTGGAAGCTTTGGTGCTGCTAGCCTGGTGCAGCTTCTTCCAGCCGGAGTGCAGGCTCTCCGTTTGTACAAGGCATAGTGCCGTGAGCTCTAGGCTCCCTCCCAAAACCCTGCTCTATGTTCCCCAGCACCAGGATGCACCCCCCTCACACACACACACACACATACACTGGCCCTGGTGATCTCCCTGGGAAACCAGGTCCCAATGAGAGTGCCTGGTGCGCCGCAAACTGCTCATTACAGTCACGGCTGCAGCTAAGTATAGCTTCAGCACACACAAGACCAAGACAACGAGGGAAAGTCTTTCCATAAAAAAACCCCGCATGCAAACATGCAAACATCTGCACACTCATGCTCCCCACACTTGGGCATGTGGATGCATACTTGCACCAACAGAAAGTTTCCTTCATTTACTCACACATTCATTTGGTAAGTGTTTGCTGAGGGGCTAGGAGAGTGGTGTCTGGAGTCAGACAGAAGTGGGGTTCAAATTCTGTTACCAACACTCCCCAGTGGTAGGACCACAGCAACTTCTTAAGCCTCTTTGAGCCTCAGTTTCCTTCTTTGTAAAATTAGAATGGTAACCACAACGGGGACATCAGAGGTGGTATAGGGGCAGTGAGATGGAGCATGTAGGAGTGCTAAGGATGGGACCAGCCCAGCACTGACACTGCCCAGTGTCAGTACACAATAGGTATCTTTATCCTCACTGTCAATTGCCTACTGTGTGCCTGATTCTGTGCTGGGAGCTTTCTTTAAACCTGTTATTTTGGGAGTAGTTGTAAAAAGCAATGCCTGGTGTATGATGGACACTCAGCAATACTTGATGATTAAATGAATAAACAAATAAGTGAAAGTTCTATCAGTGGACCACAGATATCCATGGAACTTTCTTCTCTGCCTTGTCTCTTATCCGGGCTGTGTCTTTGATAGGATCTAGTCCTTGCGGATAACACAGGGACCCTAGAGACAGAGAAGGGGCTTGAGGGCCTCTGACCACCCCTCATTTTGGAGATGGGGAGATGGCAGCAGAGTGGGAGCAGGCACTGTGCCAGGCCAAAGTCAGCAGTCAGTGGCAGGACCCAGAGGTGCCACCTTGAGCAAGCCCAACACAGTGGCCTAGCCTCTGAGCCCCTGAGTCTGCTCAGCCCAGCCCTATATGTGGCTTGGGCAGACACATTTAGCCGCTGTCAGAGCCCTGGCTGGATTGTTAGGCAGTCTGGGGCTTCTGACCTGGCACTAAGCAAGGCTCTGTCTGCCCAGGAAGTGGCTGGAATTCTGAGCTCCCTGGGTACAAAACAAGCTTCAGGATTTGGAGGTGCTATCACCATTCCCGACCTTTGAATAGGCCAGCAGCTGAACAGCCTGGGCCATCTCCTCCCATCACACCTCCTCAAAAAGAAAGTGACATTTCCTGGTGCTTTTTTAAGCCACAGGCTGGCTGGGCCAGGCCCGGGCGTGGGGTGAGGAGGGGGCGGGCGATGCTGGGAGTCACATAGCCCAAGTCTCTCCTCACCTTGAGTGATCTCAAGACACTGGGAATAGACATGGCCTCATCTCCTTGCCATGTGTCCCAGATTGCAGTACTGGTGCCAGATTCTAGATTCCATACACAGTGCTGCATGCAGGTTTTGAATTCTACGTACCCATTCCAGCTCTGACCCCAAGGAAGGACTTGGGCTGGTGAACTCTACCATGAGTGCCTTCAGCTCACCAGCCTGCAGGGTGGGGAGGCTCAGTCTCTGAAAAGGAACCTCTGTGCCCTGTGCTCACTGTCCTCAGTCACTCTCGTTCATGGCCAGTGGGAATTAATGTCTTTGTTCACATTTGTGCCCACTGTCAAGAGATGAATGTGATTACGTACATACGTATCCACAAGTCTGCTTTCAACAAGTGTGTCCATTGCCAGTGTAGACAGGGATCTCTTCTCAATATCTGTGCCCATTGCCAGCCCACAAGGTCTCTGCGGAGCTCCCTGGGTACAAAACAACCACTGCCGATGACAATAGAGCTGAATGGTTAGTGCGTCCAAGGCCAGTCACACTTGCTGTCCGTGTGACCAGAGCTATGAAGGCGAGCGTGACATCAGTGGTGTGTACAATGCCAGTGCAGATGCAGCTATAGTGCTGAGAGTCCATGATTGTGCCCACAGCCCAGGTAGCTGCAGGGACACAGGTGCTGGAAGACAGGTTCACATCTGAAGAAGCAAGGGAGTCAACTCTGTTATGGCCCTTATGTAGATAGAAGGATTGAAGCAAGTGGACACAGGTGAGTGTCCACTCCCTTCCCACAGGTGGGAAGCTGTGCTCTTGCTTAACTGTGCTCCTGGAGCCCCAGGAAGGAATCCTCTTTCCCTTCTCCTGGGGGGCATGTGACCAGGCTTTACAGCGGGCCTGCGCTGACCTCCAGCCCCAGCCCTGTCACGGGCCTCAGATCCTCAGGAGAAAGACAAACGTGAAAACAGGTAAATTAGATAAAATGAAGTACCCACACTCTTCCAAGTGGACACGTAAAGTGGGGGAGTGTTATATATGTAAATTATACCTCAATAAATCGGGGACAAGCTAGTGTACTAGAAGACGGTACAAGCTATGTAGGGAGACAAGGGGGTGAGCACAGTAAGGAGTTCCTGGGGGTACAGTTGAGGCTTTAAATAATGTGGCCAGAGCAGGCCTCACGAGGTGGCGAGGGAATGAGCCGTGGGGGTTCCTGGGGACGGGCGCTCGGGGAAGAGGGGCAGCCGGTGTGCAGTCTCCGCAGCGGACAGGCCCAGGGAGCACATTTGAGGAGACGGATATGACTGGAACAAGCTAAGGGGACAGTGGTCGGAGAGGAGCTCGGAGGGGCAAGGAAGGACCAGATCACGTGAGGACCTGCGGGTCATGGTGACGAACCCGGCTTTTCCTCTGAGAGAAATGGGGAGCTGCGGAGCCAAGAAATGACACAATTCCATTTACATTTTGAGAAGCTCATCTGGCTGCTGTGTTGAAAATAGAGTACCAGGAGTGTTGGAAACCAGGAGGGCACCATGAGGTTCTTACCATAATCCAGGGGCAATGGCAATGGCAGAGACGGGCAGGGACAGCTGCGGTGGGCAGTGGGCAGAGTCGGCATTTATTTCCATGCTGAGTCAACAGGATTTCCTTGCAGCTTAAATGTGATGTGACAGAAAAAGGTGTTTCAACGATGATGGTTGGGGGAGCAGAGTGCTCTGGAAGGATGGAGTTGCTCTTTCCTGAGCTGTCCAGGCTGCAGGCGGTGGGGATGGCAGAGGAGCTCAGCTGACACGTTGCGCTGGAGAGAGACTACCAGCCCTCCACCCAGGGACGCCAAGGCGCGGGGGCTGCAGCCCTCAGCGCAGGAGAGGGGCTGGGCTGCAGATCGACAACTGGCAGTGTGCTGTTCACGGCATCCGAGTGGGTATTTAAGCCTTGAAACTGGCTGATCTGCCAAGGGAATAAGTGTAGATGGAGATGAAGACCAGGGCCCGGATGCATAGGACCCTGAGGAGCGGCTGGTGGGGTGGAGGGAACTCGAGAGACTTTGGTCTAGGGAAGTGTGACAAAAAGAGGGAGCGATCAGCTGTCTTGGATGCTGCTGATGGTCAAGGAATGTGAGGACTGGGAATTGGACCTATTCTTTCTGCCTAGAATGTCCTTCTTGAGCTCTGTATTCCCCTAGTTGATTCTTAGCCATCCTTCCAACCTCTGCACACTTGTTACTTCCTCCTGGGAGCCTCTGTCACCCCAAGATTTATTGTTAAAAGTCCATCGAATTCCTTGTGCATTGCCCTCAAAGCCCTTGCCTCCTATAGGTACATATTTGCTTATATGGTTATTTGATAAATGTCAGTCTCCCCTCCCAGGAGCTCTGGCCGTTTTTGCTACACAGACCTGGGATGAGGCATAAATCATTGTTGAAGGGAGAGCAGGTGGGCAGTCAGCTGTGGTCCCACCTGGACTGTGTCCACTGCTGCCACCAAGCTGTTCTTCTTGGGGCCATCTTTTTATTACCTTCCATGCCACAACACATGCACTCCCTGTTGGGAGTCAGGACTCCTGACTCGATACATATGCACAAGTGGGCACTGAAGGGAAATTTTTCCAGTGAATTCCAGTAGACACACCATAGAACTTGGAGCCTCATTTTATCACCTGCCATATGGGGACAATCGAGACTGCCCCGCTGGTGACCCCAGCTGTTGGAGTGCGTGCGTGTGCGTGTGCGTGTGTGTATGTGTGTTCTTATGGAATTAAAAGTGTGAAGTCATCTCATAAACTATTGATGGTTCTGTAAAATACCATCATTACAGAAAGACTATTACCTTCCTCCTAAACTTACCTGGATGGATATGAAAGAGATTTATACATGGAAGCCCTGGAGCATAGTGGATTTGCAATCAGAGAGACCTGGTTTCAAATTCTACCTGTTACTTCCAAACTATGGAGGGTTTTGGTGTTTTTGCATATTTTAACTACTCCAAACCTCAATTTTCTTCTCTGAATTATGGAAGTAATCACCTCCCCCTCAGGGGGGGCTTTAAAGACCCCCTGAGACCATGTTTATAACTGAGACCATGTTTATAACAGACCATGTTTATGCCAGTCTTCATTATTACTTTATAACTTTATAACAATGAGCCTCGACAACGTAAACACTGCTCCCTGAGTGCGTGTGAGGCCTGACAAGGGTGAAGTGTGTGATCCATTTAGGGTCACAGAGAATGCTCGGAGTCTCAGTCACAGATTCTTATTTCAGTTTGTGGGACAAAAACATTTGAGGCACATGAGATGTACTTACAACAGAACCCTTAGAAATAAAGAAGGAAAGAAAAAAATGACAGTTGTATAATGAAGAGAAGGAACGTGATACCGCAAACCCTAGTAAAGGATTCATTCAGAATTGAGCACAAAATTTAACTGAGCTTCCTGGCAGTCAGAGCAATAGAGGAAATATGAAGGGTTTCATAACTAATCATTCACTAATGGAAGAGTGGACACGCACACCAAGAGAGACACACAGCTCTAAGTCCTGAACTGGAAGAGGGATTTCCCATGTGGAATACTGGCAATTCTCCAACTCTAAGAGGCTAATGGGAGAGGATGCTTATGCTCTGGTCTTCAGGACTCAGGTCACAGGAGTAGTTGGGATGTTGGCTCCTGATGGGGCTTTCTGGGGCCCTGACATCTTGCTTTCCTGGCCCAGGGAACAGTAGGGGCACTCTGGATGGCACAGGCCCACTCTCCTAAGCCCCCTGGGCCCTTTAGACCTCCCTGTGACTGACTAAGGTTGAAACCAAGCTGGAGCATCCAGATCAGGCCAGCTCTCCCTGTGGACACCCTGCCTGCTTCCCAAGGGCTATGGGAAGTGGGAGTGGAACACACGGCATCACTGAGAACCTCTGAGATTGTGGCAAGATCCTTTGCCTCTAGTCTGCGGACTCTCATCTGAAAAGCAGTGACAGCAACAAAACCTACCTCACCAGTTTCAATGAGGCCACAAATGGTTCCTGCTTGGAACCAGGAAGCTGCCAGATCGCCCTCCATCTTGTTACCAGTTAGGCCAGAAAGCTGGGAGTTCAACCACGTCTTTGTGTGACCTTGGGTGTCCTTTCGTACTGCCTCTTCCTCCCAGCCCTGAGGCGGGGGCTTACAAGGAGAACCCCATGGAACTGTCAGTGTTACATCACCATCCCCCAAAGGAATGTGTCCCTCAGCATTGGAGGCTGCAGTGCTGGCCTCAGATGCTGCCTCACTGGGGCCGTGACACCCCTGGCTGCAGCTGCAGGGCCCAGACTGTTGGCTCTCATGAGCCTTGTTTGCTCCTGATCGGTTGTTAGCAGACAAGTGGTGGAAGAGCAGAACAACTAGGAGTCAGAGACCAAAACTGAACACATTGCTGCCACTCCCTGCACCACCACCCCATCATTTGGGAGGCAGGGAAGCCTACCCCAACCCCCCTCATCCAAAATGAAGACTCAGAAAGGGGCAGTGATATGTTCAAGGTCACCACCTGAGCCAAGTTCAAAACTCAGGTTGGTCTGATTTCAAGGTCCTGCCATTTCTTCTCCAGCTGCTGCCTCTTTTTTTAACAGGAGGGATTTGAACTCCTTTTGACCAGGGAACTGGAAGACAGGGGAGGATCTTTGAGGGCATTTAAGCATGGGCTCAGAGGACATGATGATGGAACCCCTTGTGAGAGTCCAGGACTGAGTCCAGGTCCTCCTCCACCTTGACAGCTCTGTGACCCTGGGCAGGTCCCAGCCCACCCCCAGTGGGCCTCCCGTACTGCAAGTAGCAACTTTTGGGCCTTTGAGGGGCTCCTGTGTCCTGATGTCCTAGGTTTCTAATGACCACATTTTCCCAAGTCCAAGGTGCTGTCGATCTAAGACATGCCGTGAATTAACTCACAGCATGTGGAGATATGGGAGGAAATGCTATTTTAAGGATGTATATTTTATGACGTCTTCATTACCAATATGTGAAAAATTTGCACCCTGAAGTGAAAGCAACACGGGAAACTCTGCCACCTGAGAATTTGCCAGCTCGGGTGCTGGGGCAGACCTTCTGGATAGGACCGAGTCTAGTGTCATGACAATGAATTCAGGGACATCACCCATGGTTGCTCTGGGAGTCCAAGTGTCCTGAGGCCCTGGACACTGCTTATCCAGCCCTGGCTCCCCCACTGCCCAGCCTGGGTCCTGGGACTGAGAGGGACACTGCAGGGGGTAGGGGGTCCAGCCCAGCCTTCCTGTAATTCTCCCCTGGGCTGAATCAGTAGCCTTTCCCCACATGCACCCCATCTATTGTCTTTTTTTCTGGCAGAGAGAACCCCAGGACAGGGGGCACACCCCCATGCTACTGTGTGAGGGACCAGAGCTGGCATGGAAAAGGCCCTAGACTGGGTCTCAACTCAGAGACCAGATGTCCAGGGTGCCCAGCCAGACTCTGAATCTCTTAGGAGATGAGCCACATTGCACTCGCATGCACATTCTCACACACACACACACACACACACACACAGTCTCTATGAAAGCCCTTAATCACATGCACAGCCCTCTCCACACATGTCCTTACACACTCCTCACACATCCTTATACATACACACACACATTTCTACCACCTACATGAACTACATATACCACTCACAGTGACTATTTACACAAGCACATGGCCATCAACAGGACACACCTTCACCATGTACACACCTACCCCACATTTACACACTGCCTCCCCATCCCGACACTCCCCCCAGCCACAGACTCTCCCAGACAGGCTCACACACAGCCATGTTCTCTGCACACTCACACACCCGTTCACACCCTGCGTGCAGCTCCAGGGAGCTCCTCCCGCCCACTGCTCCCTTGCTGTGCCAACAGGGGAGGGTTGGTGAGGAGGAAGGGAGCCAGGACTGGATGGCCTGGCCGCCTTAGGGTGATGGTGGAGGAATTTACGGATGGGTCAAAAAAATGCCTGCACCCCAAAAGGCCTGCATCCCCCTCAACCCTCCTCTTAGCCCTTAGCCAGCTCGCTACGCTGAGGGCATGCCCCACTCAAGGAAGCCCAGACCAGTGTAATTCAGTTTCCAAATTCAACTCGACTGACAATTTATTTAGGCCAATTGGCCATCCCGCCTGCTCTGCATCACTGACTCCGTGTGGATTAACTCAAACGCTGCACACCCCCGCCGGGCAGAATTAATTAGGCAGAAAAACTGACCTGAAGCCTCTGGGGACCCGGGGGCTGGACACCAGCCAGGGCTCTCCTGACTAGCCCCACTGCCGGTAACCTTTCCTGGGCTCAGAATCCTCCGAAGGGACCCGTGCAGCCCTCGCTGTGCCAGAGATGAAAACGAAGGCCAGAGAGGAACAGTGACTTGCCAAGGTCACACAGCAAGGGAATGGCCAGACCCGAATATCGTTCCCTGCCCCGTGTTAGCACCTTCCTCTTGTTCCCGGAACGCCAGACTGTCAGGATCCCCCGGTGAACTCCTGAACAGTTCTGGAAGGCAAGCACAATTTTCTAAAGATGACTGGCATAAATAATTTACAAACGAAAGTCATAGCACATTTTGGTCATTTTAATACATAGTAGATTGCCTTTCTGATTTATGGTTTCAGGGGTGGGGTTACGATAAAAATAACTTGGTGATTTATAAAACATCTTCTTAAGTCAACAGATCGTTAGTAGGTTTGTCTGACTTTACAGCCAACAGCCTCACCACCCTGGTTACCATAGAAATGGGATGCCTTGCTCCGTTGCCATGGCTACCACTTTCTAGAGCACAATTGGTGGGTCTCTCACAGTTTGTGATTTGGTTCTGGGTTGGGGGGAGAGGCAGGAGCCAGAAACTATCAGCTTGGGTTTATGCTGTGTGATCAGACGATCTTGCCTGTGTTGTTTTGAAATTTCACAGGGTGGCCACTGAGGTGGTCAGCTGGGTGACAGTTGGCCCCCGGGGTGCCTGGCGAAGCTCCTTCCGGGCCTCCATCACCCTGATTGTGCAAGAGGGACTGGCCTGGATGCTGGGTGTGGGGAGCACAGCTGCTATGGGGATGGGCGAGGGGAGGGAGACAAGGCACAGCGGGTGGAGGAAATCGTGAACCCCTGGCAGAGCCCGGGGACAGGAAACCCAGCGCTGGCACCAAGTGAGAGGGCGGCAGGCTAAAGGCACCAGAGAAGGCTGAGAGGGGCAAAGGAAAGAATGAGGCTAGACCCACTGTCCAGGGGGACAGACGGACACTGAGTCAGTCATACCCAGCGGGGGGGGAGGGTGGGCGGTGCTGCCTGGGGTCTGTTATGTTCTTCGTGGGTACACTGTGGTGACCTCCTCTGCAGCATTTGTGTGCCCTGAGAGTCTACACATGCATGCCGTGGGGGTGGGGGGCTGTGAGGGGTGGCTGGCAGCACAGTGCTGCTGTGTGTGCTCGTGTGCAGCCATGTGTGCCAATGCACCCCCCCACCCCAGGCCTGGCAATTGCACTGGGTGTGCTTCTGTGTGGCTACGGGCAGTGCCTGTGCTCGGTGAAGGATGAGGCGTCCACTCTGGGCAGTTGTGCTGTCTGTGGTGACTGTGTCCTCTGGGTGTCTGAGGATTGGGAGGTGGACAGTTCATGTGGGGTGAGCCCTTGTCCTTGCCGGCAGCCCCTACAGCTCTAGGGGTGACAACCCAGGGAGGCTGCAGAGGCAGCTCCCAAATATTACTGACCAGGGCCTACCACACAGGGGTTTCCTCGCTGCGGGTGGTTAGCTGGGCCCAGAAATTCCCAATCCCCGTGCATATATTCACCTCCCTTGGGGGAGCTCTTTGAACTATTGATAGTAGAGGTACCTCTCGCCCTGCCCTCTCTGAATCTGCAAAAAGATGTATAAGGAATGTGGGGGGTGTATAAGGCATTTGGAGGGTGTGTAGAGGATGGATGGGGGTGTGTCTAAGGATGTGGGGGTGTGTATATGGATGTGTGAGGGTGTGTATAAGTCACGTGGGGGTGTATAAGGACGTGGGGGTGTGTCTAAGGAGATGGGGGTGTTTGTAAGGACGTGTAGGGTATGTATAAGGACTGTGGGGGTGTATATAAGGATGTCGGGGGATATAAGGGTATGTAGTGACTGTTGGCATTGATTCCCTGAACAAGGTGGAGTTCACCACTGCCCCCACCCACCGAGGCTACTGTTGCCCCAGGTACTAGCAAAGTCCTGGGCAAGAGGCCCAGGAAAGAGCGCATGTGGAGGGCTCAGCCTGCGGCTCAGCTCACTCCCTTGCCGGGCCAGTGTGTAGGGCGGTTTCAACCCCAAGCTCTTTGCCCGCTCTGGTGGTGGAAAGAGCTAAACTTGGGTCCAAGCCCCAGTTCATCACTAACTTGAAACCCGGGGTTTAGTCCCCAGACATCTCTGTACCTGCTTCCTTTTTGGAACAGTGGGGTTTGTCCACCATCTCACCATGTCAGCATAAGAATGGAAGGTGTAACGCAGGCCATTTGCTTTGGTGCCTTCCTCTCCTCTCCTCTCCTCCCTGTCCTCAGCCACTCTGAGGATGGACAGAAGGGACCTGGGCACTCAGCTGTACGTGCGCTCTGACTTTGGGGGTACTCTGTGGCTGACCTACTAGATACTAAACTTAAGAAAATGTGGTGATCTAAGCAAGACAGCGGCACACACGGCACATTTCTCCTCAGGGCCCACTTGGACTCAGATATTGCTGGGCTCTGCCATTAGGAGAGGCCAAGAAGGAGGGCACCCGGGAAGCCTCTGCAGCACAGGAGACCTGGGGCTCCCCTCTGCTGGCAACTCCTGGGAAGAAGTCCTGGTCCTAGGCCCGGCTTCTGCCATCCCCCTCCCTCCCTTCCCCACCAACCACCACCACAGTCCTTGGGCCTAGGAAAACAAAGAAGAAAGAAGCTAAACTGGATGGCCATGATGGCTGAGAATCAAGATTTTTTTCTACTTAATTTTATAAGGCCTGGTCTCTTCCTGAGCCTCAGTCTTCCCATCAGGACCTGTCCCCTGGGGGGACGCAAATGAGATGGGAGCTCTATAGGTCATGGGTGCACCTGGGAGTGAGAAGGCCCCGGTGACGTCTCTCCCTGTCTCGCTGTTCCAAGGGTCTCCCCAAGCACTAATGAGTCAGAGTTGGAGACAAAGTCTGCCTCCCTCTGGGCAAATTTAAAGACTTGTTGGGCAGGGGGTGGGCCAGGGGCGGGGTGGGGCAGGGGCTTCATTTTCTGTTTCCTAAGGGCATCAGCTGCCAAGAAGAAACACCTGGAGAAGGTGTCCACAAGGCCTACTTAGTGGGGCCATTGAAGGAGGAATGTTCTTTTAGAGTGCTAGGAGCACACTCTGGTGGAAGGAATAGCAGGTGCAAAGACGTGGAGATGGGGGAGGTGCTATGTGGCCAGAAGTAACGGAGAGTTGCATGAGTGCAGCTGTAGGGAGAGGACCCTGGGAGGCCAGTGAGGCTGGGGCACCCAGAAGCTCATGGGCCAGGCTGAGGACTTAGGGCTTTTTACTTAGCATGGGCAGGTGGCCTGGGGAAGCTGGGATTCCAGGAAGCTGGGATGCTTCTTGGGTAGCTGAGTGGAGGATGCATGAAGGAAGGGAGGGAGGGGAAGGGGGAAGGGAAGGATTGTAGAAAAGAGAGGAGGGAGGAGAGAACGAATGCATGAATGGTGCATGGAGAGGTGAGTGGGAGGGAAGGGGAGAAGGAACAAAGTAAAGAAAGAGGAATGGAGAGAGGAAGGGAAGGAGGGAGAGAAGAATACATGGATGTGGATGACAGGGAGAGAGGGAGGGAGAGAGGGTAAGGAAGAAGGATGAGTGGATGGTAGCAGGGAGAAAGGAAAGAAGGAAGGAATAACAGGAAGATGGAAGGATGGATGGATGGAAGGAAGGATGGATGGGTGGGTGGGTGGATGGATGGATGGATGGATGGATGGATGGTGGATGGATGGATGGGTGGATGGATGGGTGGGTGGATGGATGGGTGGGTGGTTGGGTGGATGGATGGGTGGGTGGTTGGGTGGATGGATGGAAGGGTGGATGGATGGATGGATGGGTGGATGGATGGATGGATGGGTGGGTGGATGGATGGATGGATGGAAAGATGGATGGATGGATGGAAAGAAGGAAGGAAGGAAGGATGGATGGGTGGGTGGGTGGGTGGATGGAAGGAAGGATGGATGGGTGGATGGAAAGATGGATGGAAGGAAGGAAGGAAGGGTGGATGGGTGGATGGATGGATGGATGGATGGAAGGATGGAAGGATGGAAGGATGGATGGATAGATGACATGAAGGGAGAGGTAGATAGAAGGAAGGATGCATAAGAATCACATTTCATAGTAGCCTAGGAGGAAATTTTTTTAAAAAGATTTATTTATTGATTGATTGATTTATACATACATTCATACAAGCACTGGGTACAGTCAGAAGCGCAGGAGGGTGAGAGAATTCACCAGAGCCAGAGCGGGGAGCAGAGCAGGCAGAAGGACCGAAGTACACTGCTCAGGGGAGCAGCGGGCAGCAGGAGATGTCTGCGCGCCATGTGGGACCCTCCTCCGGTGGCCGGGGAGCAGCCAGGGATCGAACCGGCGCTGCAGAGGCTGCGGACAGCTTCGCAACCCAGCGCTCAACCGCTGCGCCACCGGGGAGGCCCCTAGGAGGAAAATTTTTTAATTGCACACTGCTTTAAAACCAACAGGACTATTAACATACTGTAATGAGTAGGTTGGCAGAAATTTTCCTGTTTCTGGGCCTCAGGGTTTTTATTTGTACCATGTAGTTTCTTGACCATAGATTCTCTAAAGGCTCCTCTTACTTTCACATTCTGAAATGCTGACTTTATCTCTTTCCCTTTCTTCTCCCCTTCCCCAAACCTAAGATGCCATTTGGAAGGTCCTCATAGTTCTGGGTTCCTTGATCCACATGTGCCAGGTTGGGTGCCAGATTCTGTGACCATGGCCAACCCAGACAGGCCTGATTTTGGATTTCTCCCCACATGGGGAGATACATCAAAGCAAACTAAAGAAGTTGCTAGAATCCCCACAGCTGCCTCCTGCTGAAGATACAGAGTGGGGCCTTGGCACGCCTTGAATTTATCTATATGGGCAGCTCTGAAGAGCAAAGGCACCATCCACTGCAGACTGTAGCCAATGTTGCCTCCAGGGAGACAGACCTGTTTCATCTGTGGTCTGTCCTGCATAGGCTGGGAGAACCAGGGCCATCTAGGAAGGGGAGCGGTGGGAACATACAGGCAGGAGTGACCAGCTGGCCCCCTAAAGAAAAGCTGACTGGTCAGGGTTCCTTCTGCCTAGGGCAGTAGCAAAGGACCTAACTGGAGGCTGTAGGAAACCTTTCCTAGAACTCAGCCTGAGAGGATTTAAACTCAACTGCTTGATCCTCTTGCCTTGGGTACCCATGACTGTTGGGATCCAGAGAAGTCCACTGGATGGGGCCACCAGAGGGTCTCCTGAGTATTTCTCCAGGGGACTCAGATGGCCAGAGCAGTGGTTTTAGATAGGCTGGGTTAGCTTGAGCAGTTCCTCCTTGTTGGTGAGAGAGGGAAGCAGGTCGTCATACACGCTTGGAAAGCTCCAACTCCATTGCTGCTTCTTTCTCCTCCTCCCCACA
The DNA here is from genome assembly GCF_014898055.3 of Talpa occidentalis. Taxonomy (NCBI): domain Eukaryota; kingdom Metazoa; phylum Chordata; class Mammalia; order Eulipotyphla; family Talpidae; genus Talpa; species Talpa occidentalis. The sequence continues at coordinate 32,666,296 of NW_023603184.1, forward strand.
CACCCTGGGTCCCGCAGGCAGCAGAAAGGGAAAATCAGACCCTATGGTTTATGGTACCTTTGCGGACCCCTGGTCCAGTTCTCCCGATGCCTGAATCCTGATGCCTCCACATAGTATCTCTGATACTATGTAACATACTAACCACTTAACCTCTATTTGAATACCTCCAAGGACAGGCACTCCTTCCAGTTTGGTGAGAGCAGGCAGAACAATCACCTAAGGCCCAGAGTGAGATACATACCTTCTTCAGCTTTAGATAGGGTAGAAAGAGGCCCCTTGAGTGGGGTAGAGAAAGAGAGCAAATAGATTAGAACAGGAAGAATTAAAGACTGAGAGGCGTGGCCTTTGAGGGACCTAATTCCACCATAGCTGCTTCCTCTCAGTCCTTTGCCAGGTTCAGTCCCAGCAGGCTAAGTCACCTTTATTAGCCAGGGTGGGCTAAATGCTTTCATCAGTCACCTCCATATCATAGTGACTTAACATAATAGAAGTTTATTACCCATCAGGCAATAGTTCAGTGAGGGTTTTTAGAGGGTTGCTTTCTTTTCAGGGGTTCAGGCTCCTTCTGGTGATTCCACTGGCTCCAGGGCTTCAGCATGTGACTAACAATGTAGAGAAAAAAGAGCATGGAAGAGTTTTATGAGGCAGGCCTGGCATTGAGACACATCGCTTTTGTGTGCAGTGTGTGGACCTGAGCTCAGTCACAAGTCCCCAACTAACCCCAAGAGATGCCTGGAAATACAGCCTGGCTGTGCACCGCCAGGAACCCCACTGGTGAAAAGAAAACAATCCTGATCACAGCCCTTCAACTCACAGAGCCACCTTACCCCAGGCCCCGGGGAGGGAAAGGTGGCCGACGGTTTGACCATGTTGGAGGGCACTCGAGTTGGTGTCCTCCCCTGGCCTGGTCTCTGACTGAACCCAACATAAAGCCAGCCTTGGTTTCCCTGCTCCGGGTGGGAGGACCTCCCCGCTGACACTGTGTGTTTCTCCCCTACAGTATGTGGCCTTTGCCTCCCTCTTCTTCATCCTGGTCTCCATCACCACTTTCTGCCTGGAGACTCATGAGCGCTTCAACCCCATCGTGAACAAGACGGAGATCGAGAATGTTCGAAACGGCACGCAAGTGCGCTACTACCGGGAAGCGGAGACCGAGGCCTTCCTCACCTACATCGAGGGCGTCTGCGTGGTCTGGTTCACCTTTGAGTTCCTCATGCGTGTCATCTTCTGCCCCAACAAGGTAGAGTTCATCAAGAACTCACTCAACATCATTGACTTTGTGGCCATCCTGCCCTTCTACCTGGAGGTGGGCCTGAGTGGCCTATCCTCTAAGGCGGCCAAGGACGTCCTGGGCTTCCTGCGTGTTGTCCGCTTTGTGCGTATCCTGCGCATCTTCAAGCTGACCCGCCATTTTGTGGGCCTGCGGGTCCTGGGCCACACTCTCCGTGCGAGTACCAATGAGTTCTTACTGCTTATCATCTTCCTGGCTCTGGGCGTCCTGATCTTCGCCACCATGATCTACTATGCTGAGAGGATAGGGGCACAGCCCAATGACCCCAGCGCCAGTGAGCACACCCACTTTAAGAACATCCCCATTGGCTTCTGGTGGGCCGTGGTCACCATGACAACACTGGGCTATGGAGACATGTACCCGCAGACGTGGTCCGGCATGTTGGTGGGAGCACTGTGTGCGCTGGCAGGCGTGCTGACCATTGCCATGCCGGTGCCGGTCATCGTGAACAATTTCGGGATGTATTACTCCTTAGCCATGGCTAAGCAGAAACTACCAAAGAAAAAAAAGAAGCATATTCCACGGCCACCGCAGCTGGGATCTCCCAATTATTGTAAATCTGTCGTAAACTCTCCACACCACAGTACTCAGAGTGACACATGCCCGCTGGCCCAGGAAGAAATTTTAGAAATTAACAGAGCAGGTAGGAAACCTCTTAGAGGCATGTCGATCTGACCTTTCACCTCCGCCCCCGTAGCGATGATTCCAGATTCAGTCAGACTGCTTCCTTAGTTCCATGGGTGACCCGACTCTGCACTCAAGCGTGAGGTGTGGAGCCTGGGTGCCCAGGGAAATGCTGGGCAGCCAAATTCACAAGGCGAGCGCCTACTAGAGGAACCTCACTGGGTAAGGAGGTTGACGCCGCTGGTCTCGTGAGGTTCTGAAGAAACAACATGGCCCTCGAGGTTGCTGAGGACTCTCTTAGCAGGTGCCCTGGGGGCTGCTGCTCTGGTGGGCAGCGGTGAAGTGTGAGTCTCTGGCTCAGGTCACTGACCCAGTGTCGGGCAGGGCGGGGGTGGGTGTGATTCGAAAATGCCAGACACCTTCTGATTTGGTCCTTATGTGGCGCCCTTCAAACTGTGCAGATGGCACACGTGGTGCATGGGATCCGCCAGGAGGTCCCTGCAAGAGCAGTAGTGAAGATTCTCACCCCCAGCAGAGCCTGTCTCCATAGCTGAGTAGAATTCCTGCTCTGATTCCGGCTGCCTAGCTCCAGGTCTGTCCTAGGAGACGCCTCTAGCCCTCCGTAACAAGCTTACTTACCCCCATAGCATGCTGAACCAACTCATCTACCACCACTCTAGAGTTTAGCGTTTATCTTTAGGAACCTGTTGGAGTGACTCTAGCTTTCACGTTGTCTGTTTGGGTTGATGGTGGAGTGGGAGTTTGCGGTGGCCTTTTGATGGAAGTGGCTGGCGAGCAAAGGACAAGAGGGGGCCACCACCCCGGGCAGCTTAGAGGAAAGCGCTATAGACCAGCAACAACCTCCCACCGAGGGTTCTCCCCATTTCCGGCGGTAGGGACTGCAGCAGCAATACATGACATCCTACCCAGTGTGCAACCACTTGCCCATGAATTCACTGGGGGTCGGGGAGGGGGGAGGGGGGCCATGAAACAATACTAGTCACCGTGGGATATATTCTAATATTCCATGGCTAGTGGTTCGTTATGGGACTCTCAGTTTTATGAGAACCTGCACATAGCACATAAAGTTGATCACGGGGCTCTGGTCTGAAGATATAAAGCCCATAGTCTACCTCTACCCATGGAATACCATCGACTTATTCTGTGGACACAGGGATTTCAAGGGAATGAATGACCCCGAGAAGAACGACAGCACTGAGCTGAGAAGGAATGTGGGATGAGGGAGGCTGAGTGAGCAACAGGGTGCACTTAGTCCATGAAGGACATCCCCACGCCCTGGTCTGGCAGGGGACCTGCAGACTAGTTCAGCCCTAGGAGAGCACGTGTCCCCGGTTTGGGTGGCCTCCCCCAGTGGATGATTGAGTCTTCCCTGCTGATGAGCTCTCTGGCCCACCACTCCATGCTGCTCCTGATCTGGCTTCATCTCACAGCAGTACCCCCAAGGCCCACTTCTCTGTCCATGGGAGCGTACCAGTCCCCTCCCCACTTCCTGGGATTCCTATAGACACTGAAGAAGAACATAAGTAGTGTCCTGGGCTCTGTCAAGGGACAGACAGGGTCTCAGAGGCTGCAGCAAGGGCTGAGGTTCGGGGCTTCCTGGCCCAGGCATGGCCCCTGCTTGGTGAGTCTAGCACAAGCCTGTGGAAAGCCCCTGCCCCACCTCTCTGCTTTGGCCTTGTGACCTCAGAAGCCACCATCATGGCAAGAGTAGTTACTGGGGTCCTGGGGTGACTCTGGGCTGGCTTAGCCTCCATCTCCACCCTGGGCCCAGCAGAAGGAGCTCAGTCCAAGTGGTATCACCGTGGGTCCGCCTGGCTGTGCTTGCACATCCTCCCCAACATGGGCTCTTTCGGGATTGGTGTCCTAAGTATGGCTGTCCCAGACCAGCCTGTCCAGGATGCCCAGTTCACTCCAGTCCAGCACAGATGCCTCCATATCCCTAGACAATGTCCATATTCTCCATGTGCTGAAGGTACATCCACACACACAGTGCGTGCACACACGCATGTGCACATAACACAGGGAACAAATGTGTTTTCTGATATGCACACCAGCTGGTCCCAGGGACAAAAGCCCTCTTCCCAGGCTGCAGCAGGCCTGCCTGTAAAGGTCATACACTCGGTTAGTCATGCAGCCCTACTCCTGGGAGGCCCCTTGCCCTGGTGCAGGTCTCAGGGATCAGAGCGCCCCAACTGTAGCAGTCCCTATTGGTGAGGAAGTATTTGGGGTCCTCCCGAGCTTGCCCTCTGGAGCCTAAAAGCCTGGACCCTGGACCTTCCCCTCCCCCCCATCCCATGCCTTTCCCGAGCGCTCACGTCCCCCAGTGCTGCTGTCTTGCTGTCCAGACACGTTCTCACCCCATCTGAGCCTCACCCCTCACCAGAAAAACTTGTCTCTCCAAAAGCTGGTGTACGAGACCTGGATTATCAACAAGAGGGTGTGTGGTCCTTAGTCCCTCCCCACCACCTCTGCATCCTTGAGTCCCTTCCCATTTGCCTCCTTCTCTGCCTGCCACTATGCCCCTAGATGGGTGTGGAGTTGGGGTGAGTTTGTGAGTGAGTGGGGGGAGGCCAGAGGCAAGGAAGGCAAATGTGGCGGGTGGAGACCAGACCCTCTAGGAATTGAAATGGGTGAGATGAAGCTCCCAAGACCTTTCCAGCCTCACTGTACCCCAAGGGCAGTCAGGTAGCCTCAAGGAAACCTGGGGTTCTCCATTTCCACTTTTAGAATCTGGCTTGGTGCCAGGTGCAGCATGCTGAGCTCTGAGGGCATCCCCCACCAGGTTCGGAGCCCTGGCATCCAAGTCAGGCCTCCCAGTCGTGCCCTCACCTCCACCGCTCAGTCTCTTCTGCAGCCTCAGGTCTGTGTGTCTGTGAGGGGTGATCTGGTCTCCTCTGTCCATGGCTGGCATGGCCTCAGTGTTTAGGGCACTTGTCCTGGGGGGTTGTCAAGGTCCCAATCCTAATCCAGTTGTAGGGCTTCCCGGGGAAGGCCAGAAGGGCACCCCACATAGCCAGAGATGACCTAGGACCAATTATCCAGTAGAGCTGCTCTCCAAAAACGGAGTTCCTCCATCAGCTGCCTTTGGGGGCCCAGACCACCTGCTCTGGACAGCTCGGAGTGTTCCCTCTGTCCTGCCATGTCCATTCACGTGTGTCTTGTCCTCTCTGCTCCTGTGATATGGGTTGGTCCTCTGTGGTGCTGCGTCCAGGGCTGTGGGGTCCCACCGTAGGTGAGCTGGGGACTGGCATGGGGGAAGAGGGCCGGGGAGACACCTTGCCCATGGGCACATCAGGCGGCAGTGAGGTCCCAGAGAAGCCCCTGCCAGAGCCACCTGGGAGCGACCACGGCAGCCTCTGCGTCCTCTTGGTGGGGGTGGGGATGGGGAGGGCTAGGGGGTTCTCTCCTGAGCAGCCAAGACCAAGCGCCCGCCCCAGCCCTCTGCCTTCCTCCCGTGAGGCCGCAGTGGGTGCAGGGGGTGCTACGGGCTCTCGGGGCGGGCTGTGCGGCGAGGCCCCTCGGGCCGGACAAGTTTCTGCTTGGGTGCTAGGCAAGGCGGGCAGCTGGGGCCCTGAGTGGGGTCCACGTGCCCCCCCCCGCCCCAGCGGGCTCAGGGGAAATCATGAAGAAATGAATGAGTCAGAGGGCCAGACCTGGGTGTTCTTTTCTGTGTTGTTCACATTCTCTCTTTCTCTCTCTCTACTAATCATGTTTCTCTCTCTCTCTCCTCGTTTTGTCGCATGACTTGTGCCAGTTCTCGTGACTGTGCTCGTGTCTCTCACAGACTGTCCCCAGTTAGCCTGGGACTTTTTCCCTGAGCCCCCAGCCGGGCAGACCCCTCGGGCTAAACCCAAGGAAATGCCCAGCGGCCCCCCACCTCGCCCCAGCCCCGCGTGCCCCACCCCCACAGCGCCCACGGCTGGTGTGAACCGTAAGTACGTAAGCACACGTCTGCCTGGAGACGAGCCAGCCCCGCTAGCTGTGGGCTCCAGCCACCGGGTTCTCCTTGCTCCAAAGTTTAAAAAAAAATGACCCTCTCGCGGACGCTCATCTCTATCAGCCCATTTCAAAGCCTGGAAATCATCTCCGTGAGACGCTGCCCATGCTGCCATTTCATCATCGCAGGGGGTAGGAAGGGCGTGAAGACGCTGGGCTAGGGAGCAGGGCCCCTGGTCTTTTGGGGAGCCTAAGGGGGCCAAGGTTCTTGGTTATCATCTCATCCAAAGGACAGAGTGTGTAGGCGGAGTGTGGGGGTCTTGAGTGGGTTCACACCTCAGGCCTCTTTCATGAGTTCTGCAGGTTTCAGTGGGGGGGGGTGGGGGCTTCTTTGGTTTCTCTCCCAGCCATGCTTCTGGGCAGGGAAAATGCTCACAGTTTCTGAGAGCCCCCACCCCACCCCCAATCTGTCGATCAACAGCTCAGGCTGGTTCATTCGCTCAGCAAGAATGAAACATGCCTACCCAGTCATAGCCCCCCTCCTCAGAGGTCACGGTCAAGAGGAGAAGCAGGGCCCAGGGTTATTTGGGGTGGGGAGGGCCTATCAAGGAGAGAAAGGTATCTAGGTCACATCCATCCAAGATCCCTGATGGCTGGCCCCTGCTCCTGCCCCTGCCCCTGTAGGGAAAACCAGCCGAGATGCTCCAGGGCTATGGTGCTGGGGGCAGAGCCAGTGGGTGGGGCTCAGCACTCAGAGCTAAAGAAAGGGGTCTCAGCTCCACTACCCCTGGGCAAGAGCTGCAGGCTATAGATGCCTCCACAACAGCTGGTGGCCCAGAGAGAGACAGCAGGTCCTGGCTCGACTCACAGATGGAGACACTGCCTGGGAGGACTTCTGTTTTCTCCTTGATGAAAATTTGTGCAGGGTACTCTGGGTTCCAACTGCACACCCTCATTCACTCTGTCCTCCCCGCTCCCTTACCAGCCTCTTCTCTCAGCAAGAGACCCCTGGGGGGACGGCAGGGGCCAGCCAGAGTGGGAGGCAGGAGGGAGCTTGTCTGAGCGTCCATGTGTGTGCCCGCAGACAGGCCCCTGAGGTCTAGGCAGCCCCCATACCCCAGAGAGGCCCCAGCCCAGTCACATGGTGTCAGAGTTACCTTGGTAACTGGCCTTTCTGGTTCAGGGTATATTGGGGAGCGAAGCCCCTGGGGTTTGTCAAGAAACGCAATGTACGTGAAATGCTTTGCCATCTTGTACGACAGACTTTTTTTAAGTTCCAAAATTATGATGGGTTTTTTTTTTTTTTTTTGGATTTGCTTTATGAATAAACCTGATTGGTCCATTTCTCTTTTGACTGACTGCCTCTTTGTAGTGACATGATGTGTACACGGCCGTGATCCCGCCCGCGGGCACGCTGAGTGTGCACACGGAGAAGGACCACCTCTGCGTGTAGCCACATGTGAACAGGGTCACGGAAGAGGGTCAGATCGGGTGGAGGCTGTGTCAGCGTTTTCCTCTCTTTAGCCTTTCAGAGAACCTTCATGCAGCGGCACCCACGTTGGTGTCTGTCTGTGCGAAAGACTCATTCTAGATAGGTCCTAGAGGAAGCCAGGGTGCCCACCATGGGGGCTGAGTTGGCTCCCCACTGTCCAGAAAGATTCTGTTTTGAGGGCACAGTATGGGGCCATCTCAGTCCCCAAGAGTGATTGATGGGGCGGTGATGGGGACGGCAGAGGGGTGTGGCAGGAACTGGACAGAGCTACCTCTGCCAACTCCAGAGGCTTCTATAGCTCACTCCTGGACTCAGGAGAGGGAGAGCTCCTTGCTCTGGCCAGACATTGCCCCCCCAATGCACCCCCAAACCCATTCCCAGTTTCCTTCTCAGGCTACCACAGAGACCAAGACTCGTCTTTCCCACCTGAGTTCATCAGCTGCTGTTGTCTTCATCCATTTGCTGCTCTGCTTTGCCAGGCATTGCTGAGAGGAGACTAAGGACTGGGAGGCCCTCCCAAATCCATGGCCCCCTTATCACGTCTCATGCATACATGCCTGTTTACCTGTGCAAGCTGACCAGGCCCGCTGGGGCGAGCGGGTAGAAGACACTGCCTTGATGTGTGTGGGGAATCGGAGCAGAGTGAGTGACTAGCTTCAGACTGAGGCTGAGTGGTCAAACGGGATCTGTGTAAAGATGGAGGAGATGTGACCAGGCCTTGTCTGAAAGGGCATGCAGCTCGCAGAGTGCCCAGGTTGAGTCTGTGGGGACAGAGAGCCTGCATAGTGACCAGGCCTAGTCTGTACGGGGACAGAGCAAGTTGTGTTCATATGGGGGCAGGGAAAGGCTGAGTGATCAGAGAGGGCGTGTGGCAGGGTGGAGAGGCACAACATGAGTGACTGCTCAGACTAGTCCAAATGGGGTTCGGAGTAGAGTCGCCCTGCGGGGTCTAGGTGAGGCTAGGGAAGCTACTGGTAACTGGCCGGATGTGGATGGGCCCCATCCAGGCTCCAGTCAGCAGCAGGGGGTCCAGAAAGGCCATTTCTCTGGACTGGAGTGTTTCTGCGTGTCTGTCTGTCTTCCCCCTGAGCTCTGTGTCTGGCCCCCTACCCATGATGCATCCACACCATCCTGTCTCATTGGCCCCGCCTTGGACACTGGGCCCGGCCCCCGGCACCGTGCTTGCTGGGCCCATCACCAATTCATCTTTTTGCAAACTTTGAGCAAACCCAGGAGCCCCTCCTTCCCAACACCGTGGGCAGCCCTCAGGCTGCCTGGCTGAGCCGAGGACCCCCCCGGCCTTGAACCTCCCTCCGTGGCCCGCTCACTTTTCCTTCCTCAGGGAGGGGCTGCCCTCTGCCTGTGTCCCACCTCTGGCCTGTCCCCTCCCCCGACTAAACAGTTTTCAGTGTCTCAATAGCTTCTGCTTATATGTTTGAAGATTCCAAACTGAATGGGGAGGTGGCGAAGGCCGCGCTGGCGAACGAAGACTGCCCCCACATAGACCAGGCTCTCACTCCCGATGAGGGCCTGCCCTTTACGCGCTCAGGCACCCGCGAGAGATACGGACCCTGCTTCCTCTTATCAACCGGGGAGTACGCGTGCCCACCTGGTGGAGGAATAAGAAAGGGTATGTAGAGGAGGCCGGCCCGCCTCACGCTCCTGCAGATGGGTGGGCGGGGCGGCGGGCGAGGGGTGCTGAGGGGCAGGCAGGTGTACTGAGGGGGGGCAAGGAACAGAAGGGTTGGCCCCTGAAGTGTAAGTCCCTTTATTCCAAGAGTGATGTCAGGCTGGCAGAGAGAATTTGAGATCCTGGCAGCTGTAGGTTGTGTTGAGCAAGGGATAGGAAGGGGGTTGGGAACAAGCTGATTGACCTAAGGCAGAGGGGTACCCAGGATGCAGAAGGAGCCTCAGCTCCTCCTGGGTGCTCTGGCCAATGGCAGGTTGGACCCAGAAGGTGAAGTGATCTCCCCTGAGGAGGAGGGCGAAGGGGTAGTCCTGGCCTGAACGTGGACCCTATGGCCTTAGCCACTCAAGACCCACACTGGAAGAGGCATCCTTTAGAGAGAGCCCACAGGCCATGGGGAGGGGAGACATGAAGAGCAAGGTGGCTTGAGGTGAGGCCAGTGTCCTTGCAGAGGTGAGGTGTATACCAGTCAGCTGGCTAGCGGCAGATAGAGAACTTGCTAGGAGATTGTGGTTAAGTAGGACTCCTTCAAGCAGCCCCTTCCAGCCCCAGTGCCCGATAGTCAAGGCCCGGGTGTGATCAGCGCCCCCTTGTGGTTTGTGAAGGCTGACCCCAGTGGTGACCTCTGCGCAGGGTCTCCTTGTATCAGATCCTTATCTTAGGCTGATTCCCTGGAGGAAAGGCTTCTAGTAGCGCTTGAGCATGGGCTGGGGAGAGGCTTGGGGTGGGAGGCACAGAGCACCCTAGCTCAAGGCGTTGGCCCATCTTTGGCATTAGCTGACTGGCTGGGCGGCATCTGCATGTCAGACAGAGCCTCCCCTGGGATGCATGCTGACCAGGGTGAGCAGGTTGGGCTACAGGGATAGCTGGTTTTTTAGAGCAACAGTTGGTGTAGGCTGTGGCCGTTCACAACCACTCCATTATTTGAAGTAGTTAAACAATACACAAGACAAAACACGGAATTCAAAATAAAAGGCAAAGCCAGAAGAGGGGAAACAGCCAGCACTGAGATGGGGGCAGGCCTGGTTACTGCGCTTGGGTGTCCCCACCTGATCTAGCTGGTCCCTGCTTCCTTGCCCTGCCTGGAGGTCCCTCAGACCCCAGTGCGGCATATGCTCCCGCATGGTGCTGCATGGCAGGGGGCTGCCAGCCTGAAAGGGCCCCATTCCTGGCACCGTCCATGGATAGGCCTGATGCTCCCCTTTGTAACTGGCTTTTCCCCAGATGGAGGTTCTAGAATGTCTAGTCACAGGGGCAGCCTTGGGGAGTAAGGGGGAAAGCAGGTAGAATGGCTGTGCCTGGCCAGGTAAGGTCTCACGGGCTGCCATCTCCTTCATCTTCCATGTTGGATCAATCTGTGTTGACTAAAAGAAAGACAGGGGAGCGTCTTCACTGTGTTTCCAGAAGCCCAACGAGTGTGGGATAGAAGCCCCCTCTCCCCGTAGTGTCCAGGGACCCCAACAGCAAACACTGTCCGCAGGTGGTACCCACCCCCCGGCCCCACAGAGACATGGGTGCCAGAGTCTTTGGGAGGCGCCAAGGGTCAAGTGCCCCACCCCCATCCACGGCCCCACCCCCATGGAGTCATGCCAGCCGCCATGAACTGGCTTTCTCAGGATAATTGCAGGCCACAATCCATGCGCAGAACAGGAGAAGATTAGGGACTCAACCTGTTCCCCAGGAGGGAGAGGAAGAGGCGTGCTAGGCTGGCGCACTGCATGGGAAAACCGAGCCAGCTGGAGAAGAATCTGCCTGCCTCTGCATGCGGCTGTTCTGTCTTTCCTCCTCCTTCCTTGAAAACTAAGTACCAAGCGGGATGGGAAAGCCGAGAAGAGAAGCTCAAGTGTTAATTGTATTCTTTACATACAGATCTTTGCAAAGAAAGCCCTGTCATTGCTAAGTATATGCCGACAGAGGCTGTGAGAGTGACTTGACCAGGCGGCTTGGCCCAGGACACTGGTGGCTATTAAGCATCTGGGTGGACCTGCAGCCCCTCCTCACCCTCGGACAGAGTAAATTCACGCCATGCAGGTTTGCCGGACGAGTCCGAGTGGCCCAGGCATTGTACTAGGACGGACGTAGCTTTTTCTACGGTCACATGGTAACTGACCGTAGAGGATTTCTTTTCTTTCTTTTCATTTTTTTAAACTTTTATTTTATTTGGGGAGGGAGGGTGGAGGGGCTCCTTAGCATGACTTGCATGAAGTTAAACAGAAAACCCAGCCAACCAAACCCACCACCCCCTGCAACTGTATGATTACCCTAAACAACAACAACAACAACGAAAAGAAAAAAGCAAAAGTCCTCTATTTTCTTTCAAAGCTCTTTACTTTTACACACGTTGTTGGAGCCAAACTGTAATGACGTTCGGTCGCAACCTGTACATTTCGGGGGTGGGGTGGGGGGCGGGGAATGGATTGCTCCCCTTTTTTTGTACACGGGATGGAGAGTAAAGGTTCCAAGAGGGGCAGTCGGTCAGTCATCGGTCATATTGACCTCACCTTCATAATCCATCTCTCATGCGGAAACTGAGAACTTTGCTCCGAATAGAATTGTGGAAGCTCACACTGCCGCCTCCTTCCCTCCGTTTGGCATGCTTGTGACCCAGCGGATGTCTCCCCAACACCCCTGACAGCGGCTAGTCTAGGTTGAGTCTATCATCTTATCGGTGTGTAGATCCAGTGTGACCAACTTTCATAACAAATTGTTCATAGTAAATAATCAACACCGTATGGATTTTCCAAGTGTTACTTAGAGCACCAAAAGATCAGGACTGTGGGAGGGGTGGCCCCCCTCCACCTTCACTAAGGCACAACCCGGCATTGTATGCAATTTAGTACTTCAGAGTAAAAAACTGCATGCCCAATGTTATGCAAAGCGATTCTAGCATGAAATAAATTTTGTATCATGGTTTCTGTATAGTCTAAAGCAGATTTGTTTTCCTGAAGCAATCGGAGGTTTGCAGAGACACACTTCTGCATCTCAAATAAATATAGTATTTTCCCAACAGAAACAGAGGACAGTAGCTTGGCTTTGGTCTGATTCTAAAATTAGTGGTGGGGGGTAGGGTGGGGAAGGATGATATTTTTGAAAAACACAAGCTTGAGTTGGAAAAAAAAATGCAACATCTCGAGCCTTCACTGCAGCTCGCAACATTTCCTGGAAAGAGAGCAATCCTGCTTTAGCTCAACAACCTGCCCTCCCTGGGCTCTGGCCCTCGATAATAAAAAGCTGACTTTTGAGATGAAGCATGGACTTGGGTCTTTATTGCTGCAGGCAGTGTCGCAATGTGGTTCTGGGCCTCTGGTCAGGCCTGTGGCTGGGCTGAGGGAAGCCTGAGTCCAGCTCTGCTGCTCTCAAGGACCTGTACAAGGGGCTGGCAGGCCTCACAGATGGGGAAAGTCAGGCTATGAGGAAGAAGGTACCCTCTGGCACCCCTGCCCCAGCTACAGATCTTGTTTGGTGATGGGAGGGAGGCAGCTCTCAGAAGGGATAGGGCATAGCAGGACCCGACCCAAGACCAGCACATCCTCCAGCAGGTTCACTAACTAGAAACTTCTCTGAGAGTCCTGCCATGCTGATGACTCTGCACCTGACCATGTCAGGGCCCCCCCCACCCATGTAGACCATCGTCACCTCCTTCTTTGGGCTGTTCTTGAGTCTGATGGCCAGAGGCAGGGAATCTGATGGAGTCTGACTGAGAGGTGTGCACCCTTGCTGGGCCTACCTGGGGGACCCCCTCATTGCATACCCCTCCCTTAGGCCAGAGGCATCTTGGAAGGGCTGGAATCCTCTTCTAGGGATCTTGATTTGCTCTAGTTGTTCATTTGGTTTGGGTGGCAGAGTGGAGGGTTGGGGGTTCCAATTCTTGCCCTACCCATTAAAGAATCCAGGAATGTTCTGGTGAAAAAGTCCTTAACTTAGGTCATGGTGGACAACACCTGAGGGTGGGAGGCTGAAGGTAGGTGCCCTATTCTCACCTGACCGTCTCTGTTTCCTCTAAGCACTTGCCTCAACTTCCACCTGTGCAGTCTGAGAACCAAGGGTTGGGGGTGCAGTGAGTACAGTAAGTACTCTGCCTGAGGGTTAAGCAAAGGGCTGCCAGGGTCACATTAGATGTGTCCTACCCCCGTAAGTATCAGGCTGCAGGAGCTGAGCTGCCTCTACTGCAGCAGGGAGCCCTCTACCCAGGTCCACCCTGGAGAAGGTGCCTCTGGTGGACTTGCCTGGGATGCAAATCAAGCCATTTAGAATCTGGGTTTTCCAGGACACGGCAGCTATTGGGGAAAAGGGAGTAACATCTATCTAGCATCCGCCATGGTGGGGCATCTGTGAGCTTTTGTCTAATGATACTGTACCCTGATAATTCAACATGCCTATTTAGAGGCAAGGGAACAAAGCACAGAAAGGTAGAGTAACCTGCCTAAGGCTGCACAGCCAAGGGTTTTAACCAGGTGGTGCGTCTCCGGAGCTCAGGTAAAGCTGTCTCAAGCTGAGTGAGGCCTTCCGGGGCCTGGAGGTGGAACTGATAGGAATACTTGGGCAGCTGGTCTGGAGCCCCAGCACTCCTGCCCTCCTTCATGAAGTGAGAGGGTATGACAGAAGGAACCACTTCACAGGCTGCTCCGAGCCTTCCACACCACGCCTGACTACCTCGCTGTCCTGTTAAGCATCCCGTGGCCCTCAGAATGAACTTGAAGCAGCTTAATTGAGCTCACAGGGCCTTCAGCCCCTCCTCTTCCTGCTCCCCTCTCTCTGGGTGTGACTCTGAAATCTGAAAGTGCAGCCAGTACACATACCCACTCTGGGACCCAGAACTTCCCTCTGACCCCCTGCACTCCCACCAGCTAACTCCCAATTTCAATTTGCCATAAGGCATTTCATCCAGAAGTGGTGGCTGCCTGAAGGCCTCGTGGATAGCTTCCCTCTGAGCTCTGCTTCACCATCCCCAAGCACCATCCCTGGGACCAAAGGTGGCAGGTGTGTCAAGGAGGGGCGGGGTGCCTGCATCAGGAGGGGAGAGTGTAGTGGGTGAGGATGTGAACAACCCACCAGCTAGTACCTTAATAATCACTCCGCAGACCAGGACAAGACCGGTGCGCACCTGTGGGGGGGGGGTCCTGCCCCCTGTTCTTTTTGCTTTCTTCCTCCTCACATGGGAGGACTATGAATATCAATTTTCTTGCTCAAAAAGAAGCAATTTTTTTATTTCTCATGTTGGTTCCTGTGGCTCAGTAGCTAACCAGATGGATGATACTGGTAATAACTGACAAGTGGTTGTAACATCCACAGCAGAGTTAGCAAACATCTGTAAGAGAGAACAGCAGAGGATGGGTGGGGGTGAAGGGATCATAAAGCCCACTTATCCAGCCTCCTGACTACAGGGGGACTCTGAGGCGCGTGACAGGGTCATTCATTAATGTTTACAGGGCATGTCCTCTCTATCAGGATCTGTCCTGGATGAAGGGCTTCCAGAATTTAACCAGGCCCTGGTCCTTTGCTGTCAAAGAGCTCAGGATCGAGTAGGAACAATGGGCTTAGACACCTGTGAGTCTGAAAATGACCAAAAGTAGCCAAAGGGCCCAGAAAAAAATCCTGGGAGGCAGTGCCAACAACCCCTCACCCCCTTGGAGCTTTCCGGCACTTAGCAGAGCCAGTGACCCGATCTGTTGCTGTCAGAAGGGTAAATGGAGGTGCTTGGGGTGATGAGACAGTCTGCGAGGTCTCCTAATGCCGCCATCATTCTTCCACTTGTGGATTGTCTGCTTTCAAGGAGAGTGAGACTCAGCTTCTGAGGGAGGGTCTGACGCTGAACTGTTTCAGCCTTGGCAGGAGCCTGAGACACTTCTTTCTTGTCCTCAGGAGAGCGCTCTGGCTCCACAGCAGAGGACTTGGGCTCTGGGTTTCTCCCAGCAGGTGCTGGGAGGTGGAGGGCGCGCAGCTCTGCCATGCTTGGAGAGAGAGACGTGTTGTTTCCTGGTGAGTGGAAACCCTGTTGAGAAGGTAGGGCCTCGACAGGGACTGCTTTCTGGCCTGTGTCTGATGCAAACCACCTAGCCCGTGGGACAGTGGTCAGTGGCAGGGGCTTGCTCCAGGACGGGTCACCTCCGGGGATCTGATGGCTCTGTCTCTGTGGGCTTGGTTATCTTAGCAAGACCAAATCATAATGCATGGAGATGTCCTTCCTTCCCATTCCAGAAGCCTTTGGAGGCTTCACTGGCCTCTTCTGGTTCTGCGAAGCCAGAGCAGTGACGTTTCTAGCATGCAATATTCGGAGCTAGACTCCATGCACTCATCAGCCGCTGGCGGTCGGTGGTCTCTAAGTTCATGTCTGGGAACTCAGGATTATCTTCACCCCCACTCTCGTGAGCTGAACCCACTCCACGTCCCAGGACTCACTCCTCGACCTCCCTGTCTGGTTCAAGGCTATAGAGGGTCACCCCCCAATCAGGACCCTGGGCCAGGAGTAAGGTGTATGGCCTTGAGTGGTCCCTTCCCCTTTTCAGGATCTGTTTTCCCAAATGAAAAATGAAAATGCTGGATGAGATCAGTGGGTTAGTTGCTTTTCGTTTTTTTGTTTGTTTTTTTTTTTTGTCTTTATTGTTCATTTTTCTTTTCTTTTGAATTGAGGTTCACTGGTTTACAACAGTGTCTATGAATCTGAGGTATAGGCTCACACCTCCGCAGATGCACGTCACCACACCACACACCCCCACCACCAAGGATCGGTGGTTTTAAAATTTTCTTAAGGATCCCTTGTCAAGTGAAGTCTTATGTGAAGCCCAATATATACTACAGATTAAAGTAAAGCTGCGGTGAGTGGGTGGAGGGTGGGACCTGAACTTCTGCCTAATGGCCTTCGTATTACCCATTTACCCACCACCCACAAGGCAGCCATTCAGAAGATTTCTGGGGCTCTAATGGATGCAGTTTGAAGGCCTCTGGACTAATGGTCATTACAGGTCCTCCAGCTTTGATGTCTGGGCGCTTATAACTTCCTAAAGCCATTGGAGCCGGGCCCTCACAGACCTAAATCCTCTCCTGGGTCGCCAAGGCCCTCTCTAAGGCCCTCCAGTCACTGCAGAGAGAAAGGTGCCAGTCCCCTATAGCCATCACTGCCCCCCAGGGAAGCTTGGGCTCCGGGGTCTGGCCTGGTCCCCATCTTACCCAAGGGTCCCCTTCTGTAGAGTCTCCAGCCTGGGTGTAGATTCACAGGCCTGTCCCTCCTGCAAATATATCGCTGGGCAATTATAGCTCATAGGCCAGCTCCAGACTCCTGCTGGGCTAGGAAAAAGATATCAGTCTTAGAGTTTCAATGGTTCTGGATTCCTTTGCCTGTTCCAGGGAGCTCTTCTATGGGGTCTTCTGAGAAGTCTTATCTCATCCTCCACTTACCCATCTCTCCTTCCTTACCCCCACTCCAGAGTCTTCTCCCTTAGTCCTGTCACCCAGAGAAAAACTCCTTCCTCCAAGTCTCCAGATCATCTTTTCAGGGCACCTCCATATCCTTGAACCTCATGCTCCTGAGAATAAAACCCCTGGAGAGGCTTGTGGCTGCCCAAGGCATGGCCTAGGAACTCTTTGTCTTGCTGAATCAAGGCTGCTGGAGCAAAGCAGCCACTGAGGTATGGTTAGGTTTTCTGTCCCCATCAGACAGGGATAGGCTGGCATCTTCCTGCTGCTGCTTTAGCTTTCCATGTGCTTTTACAGTGGCTTAACCCTCATTCTCATCTGCTGGGTCAAAGGGATGTCTGTGTCCTTAAGCCCCAGACACTAGCCAAGCATTTGTCCCTCCTCCTGGTCTGTGGTCAGCCCAACTGGAGTGCCTCCTCAGCCCTTCTTAGGCCAAGCCCACAAGTTGACAAAGCAATTCTCTTGGAACACTGTGGGTAGTAAAGTCACTTTATTAATGGGTCTCTGTCACAAGCGCCCCATTCCTGCACCTGTCAGGTTGGCTTTGAGTAGAAGTTTCTGGTTCTTTCCTTCCAGTTTCTCCCTCTACCATGGCTTCCTGAGGAGATGTCCTTCCTGAGATTCAGTGTCCTGGGTGGCGTTTAAGGAAGAGCCAGCAGACTTGAGGCCCTTGCCCTGTGTAGGGGGAACTGGCAGTTGGCAGAGAGCCAGGGAATGGCCGGCTCCACAGCCCACAAGGAGTCCTGATGACCACCGCAGAGCCTGCACAGGCTTCGGGGTGCAGACATTGGCTTCAGTGCCGTCACCGCACATGCCATGCTCATTCCAGCCCCAGGAGTAGCAGGCCCCACCTGTAAAGGAGAGGGAAGATGGTCATAGAAATGGCATTGGATAACAGGGTCACCCTGGGGGGCCCATATCATCACACACACGAAGCAACCAAAGCTCAGTGACACCTGGCGGCAATGCCCTTCTGAGTCTGCTTGTGTCTCAGAGCTTCTCACTCCCACCAACTACCTGCCCCAAACCTGGCTTCTTTCCTTAGTCCTGCCTTCACTGTCACCAACTTCCTCCCTTCCCCCAACACACATAGACCCCCAGACCTGCCAACGTTGCCTCCAAAAATATCATAAAGCCTTCCACGCCCCTCCCTCTCCTCTGCCATCACCTGACCCGACGCCACAGTCTCTCATCTGGGCCATGGCAATGGCCAACTAAACGGGCTGCTCAACAGTCCTGGATCTTTTTTTTTTTAAAGATTTATTTGTTTATACAAGCACTGGGTACAGTCAGAAGCACGGGAGGGTGAGAGAATTCACCAGAGCCAGAGCGGGGAGCAGAGCAGGCAGAAGGACCGAAGTACACTGCTGAGGGGAGCAGCGGGCGGCAGGAGAGGTCTGCGCGCCATGTGGGGCCCTCCCTCTGGTGGCCAGGGAGCAGCCGGGGATCGAACCGGTGCTACAGAGGCTGCGAGCAGCTTCGCAACCCAGCGCTCAACCGCTGAGCCACCGGGGAGGCCCCACCCCTGGATCTTCAAGGAATATCAAGGCTTCTCTGAAGATGGCAAATCAAATCACATCCCTTCCCTTCACTGACTTTTCACCATCCTTAAGGGGGCCTTTCCTTTGCCCATCAGCCCTGAGTAATCTGGCTCCTGACCATCTTACTGTCCTCCTCCCTTACTCTCTCCCCAACCCACTGGCTTCCAAAACCCCCGTTTTTCATTTCCATAAATATCCCATGGGACCTTCCTTTCTCTGAATCCTCTCCTCACTGGGCTCTAGACCTTATGTTTTAGATTCATTTACGTTTCACTCAGAAATAGATTACCTGGTCACCCACCAACTTCGATTCTTTCATTGTAGTTTTTTAAAGTCACATTGCATTAATATAAGTTTTAGGTTTGCATCATTATAAATCAACCTGCACACACGCCATTAGCTCACCACCGAAAGTCCAATTCTACCCTTCACCCTACAATTGACCCCTGTAACTTGATTTACTCTCCTCCCTCCTCTCCTTCCCCTCTGGTAGCCACTAATTTGGTCTTAGAGTCTAAAAGTTTATTTTTCCAACTTAGAGTCTTGTTATTATTGCCCCTGCACTTTCCCCTCATGGGGACCTCGCTCTCGGCGTCGGAAAGATGACTTGTGCGGCGATGTGCTTACTCTCCCCTCTCACGAGACTCGCCACTCTACAGGGAAGCAGATGCACGGATGTTGGGCCCAACGCTGTCTCTAGCAGGGGGCCCGGCTCACCGTAGGGGCCCCACAAGGGTTTGCTGGCTAGACCAAGGACTGAAGGAAGTAAAAGCCAGAGTCCTCAGGTCTCAGGATGTTCCCGCCCTGTCACATCTCCTCCTCCTAGGCTTTGGACTCCAACTCACTGACCTTTTTTCTGCAGTTGTTTTAAAAATGTTTTTTCTGGATATAGAAGTCATGCATCCTCACCGCAAAAGGTAAAAATGGAAAATAGATATGAGTGTTAAGAAGAGCAGACTTCCAGAGACTTGCCCATTGCTACAAATATTTTAGATAGCTGTTTCAAACTTTCATTTGTGAAATTTGTAAATGTTTCTGTATATTCTGTCATGTCTTTACCCTTTAACATTATAACAGAAGCATTTCTCCATGGAATTGAAAATTTCTCAAAAGGTAAGTTAAAAATAATTTGTCTGAAATTTTGAAATAGCACAATATGCAGAAAAGTACAAAAATAATTTAACAGAAAGTAATGTATCCCCCTTCAGACTTAGAACTGCCGCTAACATTTTTGCTATATTTGCTTCAATCCTTCCCTTAAAAAAATGAACCAATGTTAAAGATATAGTTTTAGCCCAGCTCCAATACTTGCCCCACACGCCATCCCCTTTGGAAAGTAACCACTGCTGTGAAGCAGGTGTACATTATTTGCATGCTTGTTTTATATTTTCTACATATACTGTGTCCTGAAATACTATGTAATATTTTAGTTGGCTTCTTAAAGAGTTTACATACATTATCATTCAATATTTTTTGGTTACCTGCTGATTATACTCAGCATTGCTTTTTAAATTTATCTGAGCTGATAGTTACACATCAAGTTCATTTATTTGAACTGTGCATAGTATCCTATTATGTATAAGTCATATTTTACTTATCCATGTCTCTCCTGATGGACAGTTCTCTAGTGATAATTGTGGCTATTTTATTATATCAGCTAGTGTACAATAATATACAGCAACAATCCTAACACTGCTGCTGCTGTAGACAAACAGCTCTGCCATGAACCTCCTTGCTCATCTCTCTTGGTACAAACTGGTATCTGTGCAGCGCTGACTCCTAGTAGTGTGAGTGTGGTGGAATCACATTTAATTTTACTAAATATGTCCAAATAGCTCTCCACAATGGCTGCACTCATTAATAGTGCCATCAACAATAAAAGTGAATTTGTCTCCTTCCATCTTTGCTTTCTAGACTTGGTATTCTGATAAGTACATTCAATTAATTTGCATTTGCCTGACTATAGTGAGCCAGAACATTGCTTTATGTTTATTAACCCATGTTGCCTCTTGCATGAGTTGCCTGTATGCGTGTACAGTCTTTACATTTTTTTTTTCATTTTTTGGTTGTTTGCCTTTTTCTTATTGAGAGGTAAGCTTTCTTTGTATACTCTTTTGTTTATGTAATTCTTTGTTGTTTTACAGCTTGCAAGTGTCTTTGCCCAACAGTCTATAGTGTATCTCATCACTTTGTTTGTCTTTTGTTATCCAGATTTATTTAAAATGACTGCCTAATTACCTATTGGGGGGGGGGATTAAACAATTCATTTAACCTGTATTGCATTATCAGCTACATAGCTTGTCTCTAATTTTTCATTAAATTGTATAACATTCTTATGAAAATCTTTATCTATGAATCTTTGTCTATCTTTGATTATTTTCTCAAATTAGATTCTTTGAATGGGAATTCCAGGTCAAAGGGCTCAGACATTTTTGAGATGCCTGAGCACTGCCAAGATACTTTTCATAAAGGCCACGTGACTGTAACTACAGCAATTTGTGGGAGTTTCTAGTTCATGCCAGCATTGCCAGTATTTATTAATGATAATGTTTAGAAAGCTTTCCTAATTTGAATACAAAAATGGTATCTCATTGCTTTAAGTTTTGTAGTTTGTAGTTTTTTGATTACTATTGAAATTGAATATTAACTCTTTTGTTTCTCAGATACTTGTATTTCCCCTTTTGTGTGACACCTGCTTCATGTCTTCTCCTATTTAATGTAGAAGAGTTTAGTGCTCAAACCCCTCCAGCTCATCCATTTACTAGCTGATTCAACCTTGAGCAAGTAACTGAGCTTCTCTGTGCCTCAATTTCCCTCATCTGTTAAGTGAGGATAATAATAGCAACTATATCATAAAATTGTTTACAAGAATTAAATGAGTATGTATAAAATACTTAGAATGATCCTTGGTACATATATATATATATATATATATATATTTGTGATTGTTACTAAGAGACTTATTGTTTTAAACATTTTTTTATTTTAAGGATATTATTTCTCTGCCATAAATATATTTTCTCGGTTTGAATTAAAATTTTGTTTTAAGGCTTTTTATAAAACAAGTATATGGTTCTGTGGGTACACTTTAAATTGATCTTTCATCTTATAATTTCTTCCATTGCTTGTAAAAATTGAAAACCTATCCTCTATCCTCATTCCAGATCAGAAATTGTCCTTTTGGACGTTTCAGTGATTTGTATTTTTAATCTTTTCATTTTACCTGTTATCAACTGATAATCTGTCTTACAGAGGGAGGCTGTTACAGAGGGAAGCTGTTACAGAGGGGAAGGCGGTCACTGGCCAAAGCTTAGGTTTGGGGAGTCACAGATGTCTGCCTGTTGGACTCACATAAGAAAATGCACACAGAAAGGACGAGCCCCAGGCAGCAGCGCCCACAATCAAGCAGGAGTTCCTGCCAGCTGAGCCGAGACCTGAGCTGAGGCCTGAGGCAGGAGAGCAGGAGAGGCACGGTGCCCTGGGGCCTGGCTTGGCACCTGGCCTGGGCTTTGTGCCGGGTCCTGGGGAGCGGCACCAGCTGATAGTCAGCAGGAGTGGGGGTGGGAGGAAGGCAGAGCTGACCTACCAGCAGGACGTGGCAGGATGGGCAGCTGGCAGGTCCCTCCCCTCCTGCCAAAGGAAACACGCTCTGAGGAAGCCACGCTCAGGGCCGGGGTAGCCAGGGGCCTGGAGCCAGGCTGTCTTGCCCACTGGGCTGAGAAGTCTGGCAAAGGCCCAGAAATCTCTTCCCCCAATACTTCCAAAGAAGCTTACTCAAGGTGAGATGCCTTATATTCTTTTTCTCGTTTAAACCCAACAACCCTGGAAGGCAGTGCTGCTTTATAGATTCTTCTTATTCTATTGATGATAAAACTGAAGCTCTAGAACCTGGCCAGGAAGTGTGGCTTCAGAATTGGTATAGCGCTACTACATATTGTAGACCGGGGCTTGACAAATTTATTCTATAAAGGCAGATAGTAAATAAGTTAGGTTTGAGGGCCTTCTTCAGTCTCTATCACATATTCTTCCTATATTATAGCCCATTAAAAATCACTCTTAAAGCTTCCAAAGTCATACAAAATAGACCATGAGTCACATTTGGCTGTGGGTCATAGTTTGCTGGCCTCTGTGTGTGTGTGTGTGTGTGTGTTTATATATATAGTGGACTATTCCCCATGGATGCTGTTGGCCTGTCCTGGAGCCCATGTTACCACACAGCTGCATGACAATGACTGAGGTCCCCATCTACCTCTCAGAGTTGCTAGGAGGAGGACTGCATTACTTGGTACATACGTGCATATACACACATATGTTATAAAAATGTTTGTGTGCATAAAATGCCCCACTGCGGTGCCAGTTCATATCCATGTATGAGCAGACCACAGGGAGAGGAGGAAAAGGCAAGGAAGACCATTCTGATGGCAAAAAGCACAGAGTAGAGGGGCATGGGCAGATGGGAAGGTCTAGGGTGAAATAGCAAAAAGTTTAGGGTCCCTGAACCCCTTAAATATACCTCCTAAAACCAGGCTGCTGCAGGGGGGAAGTGAAAGATTGGCTCTCCCCTTAACAGAAGGACTGGCAGCAGGACACCTTTAAGTACAAAGCTCTTCCAGCAATTCAGAAGAGATTTCACAACCTCCCCCTTGCAGTCTCACTTAGGGTCACCTTTTTTAGGGGTACAGTGAAGATGGGAAGACCCTTTGGACTCAGCAAGATGCCACTATACTGTCTTTATATAGAGTGAGAGACAGGAGGGTCTCTGCCTAAGCTAACTGGACTGTGGAACACCTAGTTGTCAAAACATGAATTACAGGACGATTCCTGGCTGTACAGAGAGGACTCCACAGTGTTCCTGGCACTTGCCAGCCCCTGAGAACACTCCAATCCCACCTTGTTGATCGGGTCTGCTTTACTGGGGCACCTGGCTGAGCCTTGGGTGGGGAGTCCACGGTTACAGAGGGATTCCCTGGCTTTGTAGAGTTCAGGCTCCCAGCTCACAGGGCTCGATGGAGTTGGCTGATCCAGTGATGGAGCTCAGAGCCCACCACACTTGCATCAGCCCAAGAGCCCTGCAGGAAGCGGAATCTCGGAACTGGCAGGGTCCCTGGCACAGGCGGGGCACTGTACCCAAATCTGTTCAGGGCACCTGCCTGAACTTCTTGGCAACCCGGGACCTCACAGAGCTGTATGGTGCCGGGACGGCCGCCCAAGGCCAGGAAGGAGAGGGCATTTCTGCTGAAGCTCCTGCCTAGGAGGGGCAAACACCCGAATGTGTGTGGCAGAGGCTCCGGCTATCTTTAAGGACGGAATGAAGACTACATCTCCCAACCTTTCCTGCAGCTGGGTGTGGCTAATGCCAGCTGAAACATTCTGTCAGAGTTTAAGGGACCCTTGCCTCAAAGACATCGAGGCACCCTGTGCCCCTTTTCCTTTGCCCTTTCCTCCATCCTATTGTTGGGAATATGGGTGTGGAATTCTAGCCGCCATCCCAGAGCACAAGAATGAGGGCTGCCACCTAAGACGGTGCTGCTCAGTTTCATACAAATGTGCCCTTAATTACCCGACAACCTGAAGTGTTATTTTGTTCATTTTATATATGAGGCTACTAGGTTCAGAGAGGTGAAATAACTTATCCATGATCACACAGCCATTCTAGTCAGGACTAGAATTGAGGACTCCCAAGTCTCAGACTCCCTTGCTGGTTCCAACCCATGGGAAAAAAATAGTCATGAAAATCACCTAATACTTAGTGTGTGCCAGGCTCTGTGATAAGCACACAGAGCATCGCACATATTAATTCAACGAGTCCTCACAACAAGGCTGTGAGGCCCTACTAACATCCCAACTTTGCAGAGAGGTTTACCTATGCATAGTTACATGGACCACGAGTGGGTTGGATGCAAACCCAGGCTGTCTGACTCAAGGAGCGCTTCTGTGTTATACTGTCCTCTCTAGCAAAAACCCAGCTTCCCAGGTAATTAAGAAATGGTACAGAGTAACAGTTCCCAAACTACTTGGGGACAAGAAAAGCAATGTAAGGCAAGAGCTGGAGCTGGTAAAAGGAGAGAGCACTCTGCAGGGGCACAGAAACCTTACTGAGCCCTGTGAGTGCTGGGGCTGAAGCTGGGAAAACTACAAAACACCCAGGTGTTTGCCCAGAGAAGAGGAGGGAGGGATGGGTGAGAACAGTCAGGCAGTGAATGGTGCTGTTCACCTGTCTCTTCCTGTCAAAGGTCTCACAGGGGCCTAGAGCATCAGTCAGGGTTGCTCTTCTGCAAACTAGTCTGAGAGAGAGAGGAGAGGTCAGGTCTGAGCACAGAGTGGCAGGCTCTGGATGCAGGAAGCTGTTCAATGTCAATGTGGACAGAGCTGGCCTCAGAGCAGGGCAAACTTAGGCAAAACTTCTAAGGGTCCATCACCCCAAGCTCTAGAGATCCCACCTTTTTGGTGGGATGGTGTCAAGTTTTCCTGCTGTGAGCAAGGAATGGTGATAGAGAAACGCAGAGTTCAGGTCTTCTGAAGAGGCCTAGGCCTAGGCAGCAACTTCCGGATGGAAAGGAGAGAGGCTCAGGTCCTCGCTCTCTCTGCGCTCCATACAAGCACAAGAGTTACTCTATCTTTTATGCCGAGGCTGCTGGCCACAAGTGGGGAAAATCGGGTTGAGACACAGCTGGACTAGGCCCTCCATGGACAATGTCCTGCCTTCTCACTACCCATGACACCAAGTCCCACCTCTCAGCTGGTTCTCAAGGCTCTCCATGATCCGTCACTCTTGGCTATATCACCCTTCTTTCCTCACTCTCTGTCCCAGCCCCACTGGCTTGCTGCCACTGCACGAAATCACCCAGGCCTTTCACACAGCAAGCTCAGACAAGTTTGTTAATTTCATCACATGGGGCCTCTTCTGGCTGAGGCCCTGCTCTGGACACATGACCTGGAAGAGGAAGCCTCTGCCCTTGGGGCTCCCATTGCACCTCACTGCTTGGCTTTATCTCTTGATCTGTGGCTTCCCCAGTAATGTGGAAGGCAGACATGGGGAAAGATGATTATGGGACCAATGGAATGCGCACCCGTGCAGGCTTGCACAACGGCATTAACTGTAGTATTGTTTATAATCACAAGACTGGGGGATGGAACTCCCAAGATATCCATCAACAGAGAGTTTTCAAGAAAATATGTTTGACCCTACTATTGAATCATATGCTGCTATTATCAAAAATCAGGTGAAAAAAAATTACAATAAAAAATAATCAGGTAGAGCTTTATGCCTAGCCATGGGAAATTATCTAAGGCATTCTTTTAAGTGACAATAGATTGCAGAACAATATAAACTATAATTTATGGAAAGCACCTATAAGTTTCTGTATGTAAAGATTCTAAAGAATAAATATCCTTTATTTTAACTTACCAGACTGTTATTGCTAATTTAACATTTTTCATATTGGCACTGGCATTATTAGAAAGCCAGAGAAATAACTGAACCCTAGGGGAAATATGAATAATTGTTAAATTCAAGTGATGTGTCTATGAATTTATCACTGCAAGTTTATCACTCACTTTCTGTGGATTTTAAAAATTGTTATAATAAATACATGCTTTATCCCCCCACAAAAAGAAAAAAAAATACATCCCAAACTGAAAACAGTTCTAAGGAAGAGGGAAAAATTGGGGAAGACAACCAAGGTTGTCTCTGGGTAATGTTCAAATATTAAGAAAAAAGAGTAACCCAGGATGATGAGCAAAAAAATATTTCTAAGGGACAGGGGAATGGATGCCATGCTCTGCCAGAGAGAGAAGGAGGCGGCTCCTACTGAAAGTTCCGGAAGTTAATTCTCAGCTGGGTTCTGAAGGATGAATAGAGTTTACCAGTCTTAAATAGAGGGTACCCCTCAAAACGTACCCACTCTGAGATGCCTTCTGTGATGCTGCTGACATACTGTTTTGCTGCAGAAATGAACTGTGGCTGGGTGTAGGGCTGAGGCCCATGTTGCTGGAGGCTATTTACCTCACTTCCCCTGAGCGCTTATGGTGCCCAGACCTTGCTACACACACACACACACACACACACACACACACTCACTCTCCCTCTCCCTCCCCCACCATTCTATTTATAGGTGTCTCACTACTCTGTGAGCTGAGGATGGAAGTAGGATGCTAGGACCCTTTCAATAATTAGCCCATCCATCACTATCCAGTGTCAGTGATGCCCTCAAGGCAGAAGCTGAGCTGCACGAAGAAGCCATTCCAAAATCAGGAAATAGGGCTGTCTGCCCACAGAATTACTCTGGAGAGGTTTTGGGACTGTAGCCCTGGTTGCCTCAGGGAAGGCTGTGAAGCAGAAGCAGGTTGGCCTGGGGTCCCTTTCAGACCAGGATAGATGGCAGCACTGAGAATGGGGTGAGAGGAGATGGGGGGCAAGGGCTGGAGGCAAGGAGACCAGTAAGGAGGCTGTGGCTGTCCACCAGGTAAGAAAAGATGAGGGGATTTAGGAAAATAACATTCAAAACACAGCCAGAACCTGGCCAGTTCCAGCCCCATCATCTCTTACTGGTACTCCTGTAAGGGCTTCCTAACTGGTCTCTCTGTTGCCTCTAACATCCCCCAGGGTCTATTCTCCACGCAAAGCCTGAGTGATCTTGTTAAAACAAGTCAGACATGGCACTGCTCTGCTCAGAATCCTCCGATGGCTTCTCCTCTTACTCAGATAGACAATAGCCAGTCTCCAGCTTCCTCGACCTTGAGTCCTTCCACCCTGCTGACATCGCCATAGCTGCACCGACGACCTTACTGTTGCTCACACAGAACTCTCCTCAAGGCCTTTGCACTGGTGTTGCTTAGGCCCCTGGTGTCCACCGAGCCACTCCCTTATTTTGTTCTGGTATCTGTTCAAATGCCATCTTGGAGGACTTCCCTAACACTCCATATGAAAAAGTTATCTTGCCCTCCCCACCTCTAGCGCCTCACGTACCAGACACACACACACACACACACACACACACACACACACAC
The DNA here is from genome assembly GCF_014898055.3 of Talpa occidentalis. Classification (NCBI taxonomy): domain Eukaryota; kingdom Metazoa; phylum Chordata; class Mammalia; order Eulipotyphla; family Talpidae; genus Talpa; species Talpa occidentalis. The sequence continues at coordinate 32,693,310 of NW_023603184.1, forward strand.
ATACACACACACACACACACACACTCTCTATACCTTATTTGTGTTTAATACATCTCTCCTGACTTCAACACAACCTCTTTGAGAGCAGGCTCTGCTGTTGTGCTGTTGCTTCTCAGCACTGGAATCAGCACTTGACTTATATTAGGATTCCATAAATACCTGGGGTATGAATGAAGAATGTCCAGAAATGAATGAATGGCCAGAAAGAGAATGGAGCTGTTTGTTCTCTCTAGAAGGCCATAGAGAACCTGAAGATGTGGGGAGATGCCACCAGCAGGTGGGTTCCAGCTCACCCTCGGGTGGTGACTGGAAGGCTGCCTCAGTGAGCCGCAAGAGGCCTGGTGGTTCTAAGCCACCAGCAGGTGAGGTACCCTACAGTGGGGAGGGCCTGGAGAGAGAGAGGTGGCTGCTGAAGGTCCTCACGCTGGCTCCCTCAGAACAGAGCGTGGAATGGCTTTGGTTCAGATGATAAATAAAAATGTGCTGAATTGGGGGACATGCCCTGGGTCTCATTCTGAGGCTACAGGACTAGGAGTGCTCCAGAACCCCATAGTTCAAAAGGTGGTTCAGTTCTCTGTCATCTCTATCCCTCAAGGGGATACTGAGGCTCAGAGTAAGGCAGCATCATGCCAAAGGTCCCCTAGACATGCCTCCCCATGTGCGTCACCATGGGCACAGGATTAGAGCAGCCAGGGAGGAGGGTATTTAGATCAACATGTATGGAAAAGAAAACTGAGTCTAAGGGGTTCAGAAACAGCCAAACGGGGAGAGGCGGAGGCCAGCCTGTCCCTCTCCCCTCCAGGAGTAGGAGGTGCTGTGGCTGCTGTGGATACATTTCCTCAGTCACCTGCGGCGAGAGCGTGCTGTGGCACGTTGGCTCCACTGGGTGACTATTCTTAGATCCAGGGAGCTAGGGATGATGGATTTAGAACTTACGAGGTGGAAACGTGTTGGCCTGTTTTATAAACAACTGAAATCCTCCCCACAGACTATCTTTCTGAATTCTGTGTTCTCTGTTAAAACTGCTGGCTTTCTGGGCTTCTTGGCTGCATTGGGAAAGGAAAGAGAAGGTGCAACTAGCCCTCCCGAGGGCCTGCCTTGACCATCTATGATGCTGAGGGCTTTGCAGACCCACCTCATTTAACAGAGGGGCCCTGGGAAGGAAGCATGGTGATCATGCTCTGGGGTGAAGAGGTCCAGAAACAGCACGCCCAGGATGTGGTACAGGAGCTCAGCTGAGCGAGCAGGTCTGATGTGGAGTCTGGAGCAGCTGGTAGGGTCTGGTCATGGTGGAGGGAACAGCAGCACATACAATGAATGCCTGGGAGTTTAACCTCTTTCCATGTTTGCAGACAGCTGCCTTCGCCAAGATTTCTTTTCCCAGTGCTATATCCTCTCTCTGTGTGACCTGGAAGTAAGGCCCTCATCATCTCTCTGGGAGTATGGTCCTCAGAGCTGGCTGAGGTCTTTAGGGACCATGAGCCCATCCAGATACACATCATGTCCCATAGGCTGCCTTTGCCAGTTTAGCCTGAGGTCACACTAGCTACCCGGTGTCCACGGCTACTGACTTCTGAACACACACCCATGTTTCTGTGTGACATTCTATGGTGTTGGACAAATGTATAATGACAACTATCTACCATCATAGTATCAGAACAGTGTCACTGCCCTAAAAGTCCTCTGTGCGTCACCTATTTATTTATGGCTTTTTCTACCAGAATTGAATGAACAAATGAGTGGGTGAATAGTTACACAGAGCCCAGAGGTTCAGGCACAGCTCTAGGAGGAAGGGCACAGCCGCAAACAAGACACGAGGTCACTGTCCTCCAGGGGATGACAGGCAGGTAGAAACACAACTCAACAGCATGCAGTGAATGATAAGAGTTATAAAGAAAACAGAACAGAGTGATGTAATCGGGACAGGGGGCTGGCCGGCAGGGAAGTCCTCCCGCTGAAGGCGCCCTCTGAGCTCTGACAAGAAAGATAAGGCACCAGCTACACAAACACCTGAAGGAAGAGCTTTCCAGGCAGAGGAAAAGACAAATACAAAGGCCCAAAGTGGGAAGGAGTCGTGGCAGTTCCAGGAACAGCAAGGAGGCCGACTGTGTCTGGGGCAGCAAGCGAGTGGGCAAGAGGCAGACAGACTTAGAGTGAAGGGACGGGCCTTGGGAGGGCTGGTGAGGACCTAGGAGTTTGAATATGCCGAGAAGCCACTGGGAGGGTATAAGCAGGGCGTGATGCGATGTGACTTGCATTTGAACAAACTGCTCTCTGGAGGCTGGACTGCGAAGGCAAATGGAGGGAGGGCACACGGGGGCTCCTGCAGTGAGGAGGACCGAGCAGGACAGGGAGGTAGGCCCTTGGCTCTGGGTGGGCAGACAGCAGTGGGGACAGACAGAAAAGAATGATAGGGTGGCTAGGACTCCTTTATAGGGCGTGAGTAAAAAAAAGGATCAAGACTGATTTCCTGAGCAATGGTAGAAGGTAGTGCTAGTTATTAAACTGAGGAATCCTGCCGGAGGGATAGGCTTAAGGAGAAAATCAAGAGTTCTGTTTTGGACATGCTAAGATAGATGTGCCTGTTACACATGAATGATTGACTATTTCTCCAAATCGAGAGCTCTGGTGAGCCTAAGAAATGAACCTGAGTGAGAACCAGGAAACTGTGGGAATAACAAATGGTGGAAGCTACCAGGTGAGCAAGGGCAGCTCGAAAGTTAATGGTGGACTTGGGGCCTAATTTGGTGCCTTTATCCTTTATCTCTCTGAATTCCAGCCTTTGTGTTTATTCTTGAATGACATGGATGATCGGGATGGATACATTCTACATGGGCTAATAAATAGAAATTTCCTTTGTGAAATTTTTACCTTATAAATAAAGAATAACATTTGAAAGCAAAATTACCATTTGGAATAATTATAACCCAGTGGCCTAAGCTCTCCCATGGGTCCCATCGGAAGCCGCATTCCTCTGTCAGCCTGGTGAGTGGCAGGGCCTCTGGGGCTGGGATATGCGGGCACAGAGCTTCTCTCCTGGGGTGGGTGTCAGCAGAGAAGCGGCATCCCCAGAGGATGCAATATTGGCTCGGGAAATGCTGCAGCCTGGCTGCACACTGGCTTTGGACATCCTCAACTCCCAGGAAGCGTGAGGGCCTGTGGGGCAGGCAGTGCTGAGAGGCCCTTTGGCCCTGGCCCAGAGGAGAGCACACTGCTGGGCTCAGGAGGCCCAGGGAGTCTACTGGGCTCCCTGCCCACATGACTGTTTACTTCCCCAGCTGGGACTACTCAGTCTCCTGTGCACTTAGTCCCAGGTGACAGGTTCCCCTCCCAGACAGGGAGGCTGGAGACTCTAAGGTTAAGGCCAGGCCCAGTTGTCCAAGAATTCAAGCCTTGTCTGAAGGAAACCCAGTGCCTGGTCCCTGGCCTGTAAGGTTCCCCACCATCAGGTCCTCAGCTACCCTAGTGCCCACCACTGCCATTCTCCTCACTCACTTCCAGTCATACTTGCCCCCTTGTTGTTCTTCCAACCGGCCAGTCATGCTGTGGCCTAGTGCCTTTAGTCTTCAAGTGCCCAGCACAGAGTCTATCATATGATACGTACTCAACTGACACTTGTTCCCGTCCCCATCTCCCCACCCACTGCTGTGCAGGCTGTGTCTGCTGCCCAGAATCTATTCCTAGCCCTCCTTGGTCTGGTCTTTCTTGCTGCCAGCTGTTAGTAAATTTGGGAGAATCCAAGGGCACATGACCACAGTGTGCCATGCCCCGTCCTTCTTTGCATGGAATGAGTAGGTAACATTTCATACAAGTTTAAGTTGAGAGTTCAGCTTAGTGTGTGATGTGTCCCAACAGGCACAAGCCAGAAGCATTGCTATGGAAACTGTTCTGTTACTCTCTGTGGTGTTGTTTTCTGGATCAGCAGCAGTTATGGTGCAGGGGGAAGGGCAGTGGACAGGGGACCTCAGGATCAGATTCCTAGTGGATCCTGAGTTCCTGTGGGGCTGTGAGACCCAGGGGAACCCCCTGCCTCTCCAGGTCCTACCTTGCCCAACTCTAAGTTTCTCAAACTGTGGCCTGATGACCATCCGCACTCATTAACAGCCAGAGTCCTGGGACCCACTTCAGATTGTCAGAATTCCCTGAAGAGGGTCTGATGCACACTCAAATCGAAGATCTACTAATAGAGGCATTAGACTAGTTAAATTGTATTCAGTCTCTCTCAGTGCAAAAAGCAGGCAGCACTGAAGTTACTCTGGTTGGAGCAGGGCTGAGGGGTTCAGAGCCCCATCCACTAAGCTTCTCACTACTCCCACCTGTACCCACAGAATCCTAAGGTTTCCTAGAATACAGCTGAAAAGCACAGATGATTTTGAGAGCCTTCTCTAGAAGGGGAGTCAAACATGCAATCACTCACAGATATTTTTAAGTGTCTTCTGCTGTCTTTATGCCAAGAATTTATTTGAAGTCAGCAAATGAATTGATGTGTAATCTTGGGCAAATTACTTAAACTCTCTAGGGCTCAACTTTCTTGTTTGTGAAATGGGGAAATAATACTTGTTTTTCCTACTTTATAGGATTCTCGCAATGGTCACACAGTCAAATGAAAGCACCTACAAAAAAGTGGTGTTTTACGTGGAAGAGACTCTACAAGTGTCAGCAATGATTATTACTGCTATTAGTAGTGTATCTAACTAGATGAAATCTGTAGAACTAAGTGGAGTGCTTAGGGACCTCTACAGAGTGTTACTTTACTCTCTGCAGCTAAACTTCCAGAAGGTGATACAGGATTTGAGGAATCATCAGTCTAAAAGTCTCCTTCTGAAAGACAGCAACATGCTCCTAGGGGTATCTCTGAGGGTTAAAAATATCAGTTTGTTACCTTCTAAATTGAGCATTTCTCTATTACCCAGATTTTCTTCAATGACTGTATGTTACTTTTATAATAAATTTTTTTTAAACCAATACTGTTGAAAATACTGACATACACAGTTCTTCCAAAAACTCGTACTTCTTTGTCTGAAGCTTCAAAACAAATTCAAATGAGGCATGAGAGTGAGAGCGAACGCTGGGCATGACAGCAGGGCCCCAGAGGAGGCAGGGCTGGCTCTGCCACTAACAGCACATGGTCTTGGGCAGATCACCTCCTCCCAAGGCCTCCACTTCTGTATCTATAAACCGAAGGCAACAGCTTTATTTGATCTCCACGGGCCCTTCCAGCTCTGGTGGCTAATGTTTCAGGACAATGCAGGGGGCTTTCCAACGTACCCAGCCTGCCATTCCACAGTGCACCTGCACCTGCTGGGGCTGCAGCCTTGCTGCCTCGAAATGGCTCATGGAGACACCACTTGCTAACAGCAACACCCGACACTAAACTGGAGTTTCAGACTTTCCAGAGCATCCTCAGCTCCGTGACAGACCTGAAGCGGAAGATCAGGGAGTGCCCATGTCTAGAGGAGAGGTGGCTCGCTGAGGAGCTGCACCCTTGACACAGCCAAAGCCAAAATCCAGGCATTTGGGCTCCAAGCCCAGTGCCCCCGCTTCCCTGGGATCACATCCTAGGAAGAACTACGGCCCCAAGGAGCCCTCATTTGGTGGAAATACCTGCAGAGCTAGAGTCAGAAACCAGCCCTTCCTGCAGGGAGTTTTTGGTTCAGTCCCTTCCTGGTGTGGAACTGCACGTCTTCACCCATTATGCGAGGATATTACTCCTGGCATTTCCAGCACTGAGGTGAGGCTTGTGAATGGCAAAACTTTTGTTATGATAAAGCTGTGCAATTATGGTTAACACCATATATTGTGTCCAAAGATCAAAAGTAAACTATTCTTTTTGTTCTTTAATAAACCCAGAGGCCTGGAAATTTTAAGTCGTAGGTCATAGGGCAGTTGGATATGGAACCTAAAATGGCAGGTCCCTTTACACCTGAGCTAGACAAGTCAGACTTGGCCCGGCCTGGCTCCAGTCCATAGAGACTAAACACCACCAAAGCCGAACACCTGGCAGAGGTGCAGAGCCCGCCAATGTGGACAGTTCTTTACGCCAAGCATTCATGCACTCATCCAGTTAAGAAATAACCTTCTAACACCAATTCCAGATAAAGAACTCTTTGTTCATAACCTTCTAACACCAATTCCAGATAAAGTCCTCTTAGTTTCTGGACAAAGATTTCTGTGTGCAAGGAAAGAGAAAGAGGAAGGGGCAAATGAATAAAAATTTATAAGGAATTCCCATTTATAAGGAATTCCAAATCTCTCCACAATCAACATTTCCTGAGCTCATACTACACACCAGGACCTCTGTTGTACCTCTTTTATTTTCTCATTCCACACCCAAATTGCTCCCATAAGGTAAGGAATGCTCAGGACCCCCAGTTCACCCTTGAAGGAGCAGAGATTCAGGTATATTTGAAAACTAAGTAGTGGAGCCGAGACTTGAATAAAGGTCAGTCTGTCTCCAGGTCCTAAGGCTGATATTCCATGACCTGTGTCACAGGTGACCTCAGGCAAGCATCGTTCTGGATCTTGGTTTCCCCATGAAATGTAGAGGTCCAATGCTTCTAGCGGGTATGAGAGCTACAGCAAACATTGTGAGCCAAGACAGAAGGGAGAGAGGACCACCTGAAGTAAGGTGTGTGGTGAAGGTCAGTCCCCACACCTCAGGAAAGGAAGGCACAGGATATAATCTGTGCAGAATGAGACCAAAGTCAGCATTTGCTAGACAGGGCTCAAGTCCACAGGGTTCAGAGAGTCATGGCTGACACCTACTCGCCTCCACGATGTTTGTTCTCCACCAAGCCAAGCTGCCTATTCTACACACCCCATCTACCTCCCCAGCTAGGCCATTGTTTATACCATTCCCTGCCTTCTCCCCCTTACTTTTCTCCTCCAGGAGTTTCTTCTGCTCCTGTAGCTCCTACCAAATAGACTGTAACAGACAGAACAGCCTTAACAATCACTCAAATACCACTCAAATGTCATTGCAAAGTCCCCATATTAATGGAACTGAATTTTCCTTTAAGATCCTGGTCCTTGGTACATGGCTCCCAGTCCTCATGATTTTCTCTGTCTCTAATGGAGAAAGAGCAGTGGCCCTTTTCCATCTGATTCTTTCACAGCAGCAGATGCCAGTAAGGTTGCCTGGAGAGTCTGGAAATGCCATGTTGCCATGGTAACAGCAGACCAAGGTTTGGGATGCTTTCTCCCTGATGCTGCCCTGGTAGTGCCATAACAGGCTGCTGGTGGAATCTTTCTCAACAAATCAATTCCACTGGTGCTGAGGTTCAGCTCCTACAAACACACTTGTGGGCCACTCACTCAGTCCCTTGGCAGTGAAAAGGCCCGGTTCTGGCTCTCTGCACTATGGCTCACTCGGGGGTAATACAGTTTTTAACTGGCTCAGCCAACAAAGCAGGCCCTCCCCCACTCCAGCCTCCAAATTACCACTTCTCTTGTTTGAGGCAGTCAACCAGGGATCTGTCGGAGTGGACCCTGGCAATTAGCACAGCACCCGCATTTGTCGGGGAATTAAGAGCCACTGATTAGCCTAATTCCACGCCATTTACAGGCAGTGAGTGTCAGCCTGTGATTGGCTTTTCCAAAGGGTGGCCCAGAGGGTGGCATGATCATGGCTTGGGTTTGGAAAGGAGGCAAAGGCCCAGTGAGCCAGACTTGGTGGGGGAGAGGGGAGAAAGGTAGGGTAGGGGGAGACAAAGAGAGAGTTTAAGGCAGTACTCACGTTTGGGCCTGGCTACAAGTTAGTCATCGCCTTCCCTAGTCCTGCCCACCTAAGGGAACTGAAGACCAGAAGAAGAGTTTCCATATTGAGGACGTGCCTTTTTCCACCAGTCCTGACCAGAATGAGAGCCCCTACTCTTGAACATTCTCCTTGCTGACCCCTGCTGGTTTCCCAGCTATAGGACTAGTGAGTCCTAAATTGCGGGTTTCTAGGGTTAGAGGTTTGAGCCAAAGTCTAACTGGCTGGAAAGGACACTGACACTTCCTAGACTCTTGTTATTCCACCACCTAAGGGTCTGAACCTTTCATCTCTCCTCCAAGTTGCTTTCTTGGCTGAAGCCTCTTGGATTTCAAATGCCCGATGATTAATATTTTGCCCTCTAAAATACTGACATTCCTAGGACTGTACAGACTCCTGTACTTGGATGGTTGATCCCTATCCTGAGCAGCAAGGCCAACTCCAGTGCTGATCTGGTTCCTCTGGGTTTCTATCCTTTCCTGCCAGTTTGCAGTATGTAGCATACCAGGGCCATGACCACGTGGAGCTGGCTAATAGAATGTGTGCCCATAGACACTGGGGGAGTTCCAGATCCCTCCAAGGAACTTTCCTAATTCAAATTCTAGCTTGCCTGAAAGCGGGACTGAATGAAATCTTTCCAGGACTCATAAAGCAATTACTGAGCTTTACTTGGTAGATGCTGTTAGGGAGATAGAATGAACCATTCAAGGTATCCATTGTCAAGGAATATATAGTCTAGGGGGTCAGCAGAGACATCCAGGTAGAAAGAGAAAAGTGAGGGGAGAGGAGAAGCAGGGCATTCCAGGTAGGAAAAACAGTGACAACAAAGACCTGGCTGAGGAGGTGAATGGAGCTTGCAGAGCTAACGGTGGTGTTCAGTTTGGTGGAAAGGAGAAAGAACAAAAAGGGGCAGGATGAAATAAATTTGGGATGATAGGGCATATCACTGCAGATGACTCAGGAAAAAAAATCCTCAAAATGCCTCACTAAAGATCTTGGATTTTATTCAGCAGCCAATTGGAAGCCCCTAAGGCTTTTGGGCAAGGGAATAGCAGATTCAGAGCTGTGCTTCAGACGCAAAGTGTGGAAATAAGAATCATCATCATCACCATCATAGTCACTGCTGGCATGATAGAGAACACTTTGACCGTGCTGCATACTTTTCTAAGCACTTTAGGCTGAATGTGGAGGAGTAACGATGGTAGCTGCCATTAGGGAGATAGAATGAACCATTCAAGGCATCCATGGGAGGATGCATTTGGAGGCTGAGGCAAAGTCCAAGAGAAAGGATGAGCAAAGCAACTTGGAGGACAGACGAAAGGTTCAGACCCTTAGGTGGTAGAATAATGAGTCCAGGAAGTGTCAGTGTCCTGTCCAGTCAGTGGCGTTGTCTGAGAGGACGCAGAAGAGGGCCGGCTGGAGAGTAAGCAAGGAGGCTGGACCAAGAGGGCTGGCATCTACTCAACTCTGGGAAGAGAGTTGGGAGGGGTCAGACAGCTTTAGCCAGAAGCCTGGGAGGATGAAGGTCACATGCAGATCTAGGTTATAGGATTCTTTGCTTCATAGGCCTAATAGACAAATCTAGAATCCAACTTCCAGGATACACACAAAACATCCCTCTTGTTACCAGAATTTATGAAAAAACTGGAGGGGGAAACAGACCACGAAAGAAGGACAGCTACATCAGGAATACTTACTCTTTCACACCCAGGCCTGGTCCTATCGAGAACTTGCTGTGTGGAGGGAGAGGGAAACGACCTAGAGAGGGTCCTTCACCCTTGGCAGGCATTCGTAGTGGAGGTCTTTCCACCATGATATGCATCAATCTGGGCTGGGAGACAGGGAGGGAGACCTGGCTCCCATTTGTCCTGTTTCCTTCTCTGTCCTGCAGGTACCACCAGTACCCCAAGTCCCTGGGCACAACGGTCCTCAGATGAAAGGCAAGAGCTGCCTCCTCCAACAAGGCTCCTTCTCCCACACACACGCTCTGCTCTCACCAGAAGGGCTTCCCTTGCTCCGGCCTCTGTGCACTGGAGTCTCTGTGCTGGTGCATCCTCCTCCCCTCAGTCAAGAAGGCCCTCACCCGTCTCTCCTACGCCAGTTCAAATGCTACGCTAGCCTTCAGGCTCAGTTCAGGTTATGCTTTCACTAGAAATTCTACAACAATCAATCCTTCACTAGGCAACTTAGAAGGGAAGTACCAGAGCCGGAAGGGAACTTAGAAATTGCCAGCATGACCCTGTCAATGCCACAGAAAAGGAGCCCAGGCCTGCAGAAGGGAAGAACTTGCCCAAGCAGAAGCCACGCTCTGACTAGCTCCAAGTCCGCAAGTTCCCTGGACAAGACTCCCATGAACACTATAGTTCTGTGTTGTCTTGCCTGACCCTGTCAGATCACGAGACTGTCTATGCAGACAAAGACTCATCTCGGTATCCTCCTCAGTGCCTCACACAGAGCATTGGTTTACAGGTAGCTCAGGTAATAGACTCTTCAGTAGCCGAAGGCTCGGGAAGGCAAGACACAGGTGAAGAAGAAAAAAATTCTCCTTCCAATGATTCTCCACTGTTCTGGGAAGCCAGCCAAGTCCAGTCATTGGGCTGGGGCTGGGAACAGAGATGATGCATCTAAGGGACTTTTACATCCCAAGGAGATGTCTGCATCCAAAGCCCGTGTTCTAGTCCACAGCTTCCAGGGAGAGCGGCTTGGAGAGAGCCTGGCAGAAGGGGTCATGCTGAGGTCAGCCTCCAGCGAAGGGGGCCTGATAATGGTGGCAGAGCAGCTGAGAGAAGATTTTTCTTTTCAAGCTGAATCTTCAGATTGTTAGAGTGAAAAATCACTTCAAGATTACCCAACCCAATTTCCAAATGTTTGAAACAGGGAAAGTGAGTTCTTGGTAAGGAGAGAGACTTGATCAGATCATCTTTAAAAAAAAATCAGAGTTGAGCCTCAACACAATGTGAGGTCATCCGATCCCATTCCAGGGTTCCTGTGCCAGGCAACTGTTCTCAACAGGGTCCACATGGGGAGAGCATCTGGTGGGGTTAAATGGTCACCAGCTGTTTCTATGCGGTTTTTAAATATGTCAAAACTCAACTGCTGACAAACTAGTGATACTTAAAGAAAGTGTTGAGTGTGGTGAAGGTTCCAAGTGAAGAAGTCACTTGCCCGAGCTCAAATAGCTAGAAAAAGCCAAAACTCAAGTATAGGTTTATCTGGTTCCAAAGTCCTCTTTTCTCCATTGGCTCATGCTGCCACTAGACTCAGATAAGAGGAAAAAAGACAGCCCGGATCAATGTTCCGAGTGGTCAGAGAAAGGATTCTATTAGATACCTCCTGGGTGAGCCTCCCTTGGGTGCTGGCTGGGTGTAGAGTGCAGACTGTAGGTAACTTCTGGCAGGGCATCTAAATGAGTAGTTACAAAGAGTGGAGGAGAAATTAACTCAGTCCTTTGAATTGTGAAGAATGAGGCCAAGGAACAACCCAAGAAGGGGATGGTGTGACAGAACCCACTGGCCAGGGTCCTGCCTGAAGACGTGTGTGCCCCAGCCCCACTATCATCCTTGGACATGCAACACACAGCTCAGTGCTTAGCTCATGCAAGCTCTCACTGAGGAGTTGCTGAGACGATGCATGGATAAACGAAATTCCTATCCCAAAGGGAATCAAACTGTAGCTTCAGGCTTTGCATTGGAAGGGTCTGCCCACCACATGGGGTCTCACACTCCTCCATCTGGGAAGGGGCAGGAGGCAGCTTGGCAGGTTCAGAAATGCTGACACAGAGAAGGACAGAGCTTCCAGCGGCAACCAACCTCTCCATGGCAACAAGCTGCCAGAAAACTGCACAGGAGACTGACTGAGAAGCCAGTTTTAAAATAAAGACACAAACACTCTCAGCCTAAAATCACATATGCAAAGCGAGCACTCCTGCCTCTCTGCCCTTTAGGAGGGGTAGGGGAAGGTAACTCCTTGAAAGGTACCTCCTTCCAACCTGCCTTCCCCTGCCGAGGGCCCTACGTGTCTTCCCCCTACTGTACACTCTTTCAAGAGCTGCCAGGCACAACCCCTCTTGCTTTGCACTGCATCAAATCGGACAAGGAAGGGGAAGGCTCCACCACGTTTGGGGCTGGTCAGATACCGCAGCAAATAGGCTGCCGCAGGCTTCCTGTCTCGCCACAGCTGTGGTGCCTGCAGCAGCGGGGTCAAGAAGGAAGAGTAAAAATAGATGACTGGATCAAGAAGATGTGGTATACCAACACTAATGATAAAGGACTGATCACAAAAATCTGCAAAGAGCTGATGAGACTCAGCAACAACAAAGAAAATAATCCAGTCAAAAAATGGGCAGAAGAGCTAAAAAGAAACTTCTCTGAAGAGGAAATGCAAATGGCCAACAGACATATGAAAAAATGTTCAACATCACTTGTAATCAGGGAAATGCAAATCAAAACTACCATGAGATACCATCTCACACCAGTGAGAATGGCACATATTAAAAAAACTAGCAACAACAAATGTTGGCGAGGATGTGGAGAAAAAGGAACTCTTGTGCACTGTTGGTGGGAGTGCAAACTGGTCCAACCACTATGGAGAGCTGTGTGGAGATTTCTGGACCTACTAAACATAGAGCTTCCATATGATCCAGCAATTCCACTCCTAGGTATTTACCCAAAGGACACAGAAACATCAATTCCAAAGAGCACCTGCACTCCTATGTTTATAGCAGCACTGTTTACAATAGCTAAGCTTTGGAAACAGCCCAAATGCCCAAAAATAGATGACTGGATCAAGAAGATGTGGTACATATATACCATGGAATATTACTCAGCATTCAAAAAAGATAAACACATGCAATTTGCAGCAACATGGATGGCACTGGAAGGGATCATGCTCAGCGAAATAAGCCAAAAAGAAAAAGAAAAATACCGGATGGTCTCACTCATAGCAGGAATCTAGAAAACTTAAATAAGGGACCAGGAAAATGAATATAAGAAAGTAAAGTGAAAATCAAAATCAACAAAAAACTATGAACCAGAGACACTTTTTGGGGGGTGGGGGGCGGGAGGGGAAGGATTGGGGTCAGAATGGGGCGTTTGCAATTGTATGGGGGAATATAAAAATAAAATTTAATATTTAAAAAATAAATAAATAAATAAATAAATAAATAAATAAATCTTATAAAAAAAAAAAAAGAAGATGTGGTATATATACACAATGGAATAGTATTCAGCAATCAAGAAAGATAAACTCATGCCATTCGCAGCAACATGGATGGAGCTGGAAGGAATTATGCTCAGTGAAATAAGCCAGAAGGAAAAAGAAAAATATCGGATGGTTTCACTTATAGGAGGAATATAGGGGAACCATGTAAGACATCAGGGGGTAAAAAAAGGAACAGTACAAAACACAACAAAACAAAAACAAACAGACAATTATAAATCAGAGACATCCTGCAGGGGAGGAGGAGGGAGAGGGATCAGAGGGCGGGAGGGAGCAGCACAGGGGACTGAGGTGATGGTGCACAGGTGTACTGGGGAAGGAAATTCTATGGGGACTACACCTGGGGAAATTCTATGGGGTTGGGGGAAGCAAATATTGTTTAAAAATGAACAATGATGTAAAAAATATATTGAAAAAAAAAAGAAAGAAGGAAGAGCAGGGCGGGGATCCCTTCCTTCCTTCTGTCTCCTGCGTCCTTCAAGACTCAGCTGTATTTGTCTTCACATCTCCACAGGGTGACTTTATCACACACACCTTCCACTGTAGATCTAAACCCTCTGTTTACATTTTAAATATGAAACTTTGCATCCTACTTCTGCTTACTTATCCTGCCCCCCAGTAGAGAACCTGGTCTGTGATAAAGTCCCAATACATATTTGAACTGAATCAATAGTACGAGAAAACATTTTAATTTGAGTAGCTAGAGACGAGCCTCTCCTTCAGATTCTGAGAACCCACTTGAGTTCTGATTTCCCTCCCAAGCCCCGGGCACATTGGGATGAGGAAGACAGCGTGACCCCATCTCCCACGATGCTCTGTCCCGCAGGATCCCTCCAGCAGCTTTCTGTTAACTTCCATGTGCGCGCTCCCGATGATTTCGCAGACACCACCATATACGAAAGGGTACCCCACATGAGCTGGACTAAGGGCCCTGGGTTCATTTCCAGCTTTATCATGTCCTGTTGGTGTGAATTTAGGCAAGCCATCCAATTGCTCTGAACGTGTCTACAACACAGGAACACTCCATTTCCACCCTCTACCTGCCTTCCTCGTGAGGCTGTTGTGAAGAACGGAGATAATGAATCATGAAGATGTTCTGAAAGGTGTACAGTGGCATCTGTGCCAGAGTGGGGTATTGCTTCCAGAATCTTATTATGAAAGAGGCAGCTGAGTCCTCAACTCGTGATGTGACTTGCACATGACCCCATGGGAGCGAGCAGCAGAGCAGATCAGGCCTTCTATTTATTGGGTCAGAGTTGTTTCCCCAAACTTATGTTGCCTAGAGCACCCATCTAGGTAATCTTCAACTTTGGCAAAAGCAATTCCATATTCCATTAAAATGAGAAGCATTTTGGATCACCTGCAAAGCATAAATCTCTGAAATGGAATGGAGTCAACACTCTACTTCCAGGCAGAAAGCCACCTGAACCATTCTAGGCAGTAAGTTAACTCTTACTCCCCCAAGTCTGTCCTGTCAGTCCCATAGTTACTGCTCACTAGCCCATGCCAACAAGGCCATCGTGGTGGCTAAAACCGTCTTGGTATGGCAGAGCACAGGTCTTCTGATTAAACCTTTAAACAAGAAATTATAAATGCAACACACAAATTGGAGAAGCGGACTGGGAGCAAGTTGGGCGGGATACAAGGAAAACTGGCATGGCATGGAGCAGACTTCAGTGGAAAACCACTGAGGCTACTCGAGGGCTTGACTCAGGATGTAAGGACACATTCCCTGGAGGGTGAAGCCAGCAGAAAAAGATCTGAGAAACACAAGAGGGACGCACAGGCCCCACTCACCGCTCAGAGTCAAACTGGTTCCAGGCCCACATGCCAGAGATGCCAGTGAAGTCTGCAGACTCCAGCAATGACTTGGAAACGGAAGGAGAGGGCCTCCCCGGTGGCACAATGGGTTGAGCGCGTGCTGTGACGCTGTCTGCAGCCTCTGCACTCAGGTTCGATTCCCAGCCAGCCAGGGAGAAACCCACATGGCGCGGCAGACCTCTCCTGTCTCGCCCGCTGCTCCCCTCAGCAGTGTCCTTGGTCCATCTGCCTGTTCTGCTCCCCGTTCTGTTTCTGGTGAATTCTCTCACCCCCCTGCACCTCTGACTGTACTTCAGTTCTTGTATAAATAAATAATTTTTAAAATCTTTAAAATAAAAATAAATAATAAAAATTAAAAAAGAAAAAGAAAAGAAAAGAAAAGGAGGGAGAGAGGGAAGGAAATGCCTCTTAGAGAATCCTAACCCTCTCATGGAGGGACAGTTCATTTTGTGACCTTGCCTGGTCTATGGTAACCAGTTGTTCAGGAAAACACAGATTTCAGTTGTTTGGTCAAATGCTAGTCTAGACATTGCTATGAAGGTAATTTTTAAGATGTGGTTAACATTTGCAATCAATTGTGGTGGGCTTCATCCAATCAGATGAGGGTTTTAAGGACAAGGTCTCCTGAAGGAGGAATTCTGCCTCAAGGCTGTAGCATAGGATCCCTGCCTGAGTTCCCGGACTGTAGACACAGGACTACAACATCAGCTCTTCACTGAACCTCTAGCCTGCTGGTTGGATTTCAGACTTGTCAACCTCCACAATCATGTGGAACAATTCTTTAAAATAAATCTTGATGGGTGGGTGGATACATATAGGGAGAGGGGTAGACAGGGACAGAGATATACAGATGTCCTATTGGTTTGGTTTCTCTACAGAACCCTGAGTAACATGTGTGGGGTTGGGTGTTCTCATCTACCTGTAATCCTCCAAATGACCTTGAGAGGCAAATTTTGCTATTCTGATGTTTGTGAAGAAATTGAGGCTTGGCGTCAAGTAAATTGGTGAAGGAACCTCCAAGGGCCATATGCTATCAGTTTCACCCTAAGACCAGGAGAAAGAACACTGGAACACGAATTCCTGGCCCAAGCAAATAGCGTTCTCCTTTCCCCACGGGACAGCAGCTGATGCCAAAAGGAGCCAGGGGAATAAGCAGGTTTGTTCACTCAAATGAGACAACCTGTGTTGGCAAAACATTGTCTTTAGGCTCTCCACTCCTCCCTGGGATCTGCATCTGGGCTTAGGATTTGGGTCTGCATAAATACTGCAGGGTCTCATTATTTTTATACCTGAGTGTCAAGAAAGATGAGGGTTCTGTTAGTCCATGAGTGGTCTTCCTCCTAAAGGCAACTCCAGGCCTGAGACAATTTCCCTTTGGCTCCTGTCAAGAAGTGCACAGACTGTGCTCTGCTAAGTGAGCCCTACCGGGGCTGCTTTCTCTGGGGTGGCTGACTGAGCCAGCAGCCTTCGCTACACCTCCTCAGGGTGCCCTTTCCCCACCCAAACATCTCTCACCACCACAGTGTCTCCCAGGGAAGGGAGAATGTTCTTTCCCCGAACAACTTTAGTCCAAGGATGGGTGAACCCTCTTTCCTCAGTTCCTATCAGTGCAGCTGAGACAGGGCGGGATTTGCAGGAGGAAGTTTACTAAATGCTAGAGGCACTGAAAAGGAAATAATCACAAGCAGGCAGGGCTGCCAAGATGAGAGTTCTGACTCTTTAATAAGCCCTCTCTCTTCAAAGGCTGGGACATCCATCTGCAGCAGCCTTTGCTCAGCTTCCTGTCATTTGAACTTCAAGCAATTTCTACTTGGTTGCTATCTTGCTCACTGGCTAAAAGGCCTGGCCTTCTAGAACATACTTCCCCACATGTTAAGGCACACAGAAATAATGAGTGTCTGACACACTGGGCAATGCAGAGGGGAATGTATAGTCAGAACTGGCTCTTGATTGCCCAGGCCTGGAGAGCACCTTTAGGTGCTAAGGGCATCACTGTCTTGAAACCATGGCCTGGAAATGTGTCCTAAAGAGTCTTGACCCACTCAAGGCCCAAGCCCAGCATCAACTCTGCCCCCAGATTGGGCTGACCCCTTCATTTCTGGATTCTAGTCTTCCTCCTTGGGCAGCAGGCTGGATGGGGTGACAGGCCAATGCCTTTACCTTTCAGATGAAATCTTACCTGCACCTCAAAACGGAAGCAGACTTACATGTTAGAGACCAAAGTGTCCTTCAAGAGTCAGGAAAAGTGCTACTTCCCCTGGGAAGCATGGCGGACAGTGGGTCTCTCCTCTCCTCTGATTATGGAAATATTGTGTAAATAATAATAATAATAATAATAATAATAATAATAAAAGAGTTGCCAGCACATTCACACAGCTGCTAGAGCTTAAGCTCTCCATCAGCCAGCACTCCACTGAGGCAGAAGCTCGTGACACAACAACAACTAACATTTACTGAGAATGTTCAATGTCCTTAGCACTACTCAATACACTTGACATGTTATTAACTCACTACTCTTCGCCACAACACTTAAACTTGGGATCTACTGCATACCCACTTTACAGAAAATAAAAGCAAGGAGAGAGAGATAAAGTTACTTGCTCAGTATCACATAGTTAGAAAGTGGCTGGGATTCTAACCCAGCCAATCTGGTGCCATAGCATTTAATCCAAACAACTCAGGTTGATTTTATTAACCCAGGTTTAAGGGTTAAGGAAACTGAGGTTTGAGTATTCAGCTAAGACCACATGCCAATAAGAAGTAAATCAAGTGTTCAATCCAAAGGTTGCATCCTTTCTCAAGATATTCCTGGTAGGGAATGTGTTGCAACCATTCCAGGCTGGATCAGGGAAGCCAACTGACCTCATTTATCCTCTGTTTTGAAAGGCCACTGAACTAGGGACGGATGTCCACTGCCATCAGGAAGGCTCTTCAGTAGATGATTTTGGAGGGGGAAGGGGTGGTAGCCAAAGCACTTTATATATAATCCCCTCTCTCCCAAAGATAGAGGGCCTAGGAGAGGCAGCCTCCTGTGACCATGTGTACATTTTTTTGGTTATAAAATATGGACCCTATGTGGTTACAGTCTTCTGGTTGTCTATTCTGGGCTCTACTCTGCCCATCGCTGTTCTAGAAGTGGCCTCATACATTAACCTACTGGTACCCAGGACTGAGTGAGACAGGAAGCAGCATCTCCTAGTAGAAGCCAAAGGCTTAAAGGGACTCAGAGCTACCATCTACTTCCTGTGTAGACTGAGGCAAATTTTTTACTCTCTAAGAGTTTCCCTTTCCTTATGTGTAAAACAAAAGAGCAAACAAAAAATTCTTCCTGGTTTTCTGAAAACAAGTGAGTATGAAATTTTATATCAGAGAAAGAAAACATTTACTAAGTAACTATAATGTGCCAGACTCTAAATATATTTATATTTTACAAAAATCCATGAGATAGGTTTCTCCACTTTATAGATAAGGAAACTGAAACTCAGAGAGATTCATACTTACTCATGGCCACATAACACAGTAAGTGGCATAGCTAAGCTGTGAACCCACCATCCAACTTGAGTATGGAAATTTCACCACCATACCAACCTGCTGTCTAAAAAGGCACAAGCCTCCTGACTCTACGAGAGGAGCCGTCAGGCCTTTTCCCACCAATGTGGCTTCTCCTGTAGAGTTGAGCTGCCAGTATCTCCCCCGTCTGGTTTCTGTGACATGTCCACAAAATGTCTGAATGTGAAATCCTGTGCTTGGACTTGAGTGATCAAAGACAAGACTGAAGGACCCTTCCACCTCTTCTCTCGGGGTTCCTGGTTAAATTCTTCTCAGGGGTCTCAGATTCCCTGGGAAGGAGGAGGGCCCATGACGGGAATCATGGCATGGCTTGATTCTAGGGGGAGATGGAGGCTGTTCCTTGCAGAGCCTTAAGTCACAGCGTCTGGGATGCAGCAGCTGCTGTTGTCTGGGAGATGGGTAGAGATGGGCCCTTGGCAGCACCAGGCCCAGTAGGTGACTCAGCACCAGCTGGCTCTGGCCCTCTGCCCCTGCAGGACATACCTCAAAAATTCCTGGGTCTGAGAAGTCATAGCTGAGTCCTCAGAACTGCTGTGATGGAGGCACGTGGCCTGCACCTTGCTCTGTGGAGAACCAGTAACTACTACGGTTGTGCCTTGTGCCCTTAGCTCAGCCACCCAGCCCTCTGACCCAGCTGATGGTTCCTCCTCTCATTTTACTGTCCCGGCATAGGTGTTATCACTTACTTACCCGGTACAATAATATTAACTAACAATAACCACTGTGAGGTTTTATGTGACAGACATACCACGTTCTGCATGTGAAGTACATTTTTTCCTTTTTCTAATTAGTTTTGTAAAAACTAATTTTGTAAAAGTTGAGTTTTGTAAAACTAGTTTTGTAAGAGTTGAGAACAAGTATACAAATGACACAAAGTTAACCACTTTCAGGTGCACAGCTCAGTGGCACTGAGGACATTACACTGCTGTGTCACCATCGCCAGAACTCCTCTCAGCCTGCAAATTGAAATGCTACACCCATTAAACAGGAGTCCCATCCTTCCCTTCCTCAGCCCCTGAAGACCACTATTTGACTTTCTATCTCTAAGAATTTGACTCCTGGAGGTAACTCAGATGAGCGGAATCATATAGTATTTGCCCTCTTCTGACTGGCTTATATTTCACTGAGCCTAATGTCCTCCAGATTCATCCATGTTGCATCCTGTGTTAGAATTTCCTTCTTTCAAGGCTGAATAATATTTAAAGAAATAGGTTTTCTTATTTGCTAGTGGGGAGCAGAGCTAGGACTTAAGCCCAGATTGTGTTGCTCCTGAGACCTTGTGCTTTCCCACTCTGCGGTGAGCCCCACACCTCCTTCACAGTCCTCCACTCCCAGGGCTCTGGAACTCCTTCAGAGGTAGGGGTCTCCCTAAAGGCCAACCTGACACTGTCACTCCTCTTCTTCAAATCCTTCCCTGGTTGCCCCGTCAATGGTGATCTTGAACTCTCCAGCCCAGCTCTCAAGGCCTGGCCCTGAGCAGCTCCTCTCTTCTAGCCTTAGCCCTCCCTGACCCCTCCTGAAAGTGAAGTCCTCACCACCTGGACCTGGAGCATTTTAACCTGCCATTCTCTATGCCTGTTATGCCCACTCTCCAAATGAAGCAAACACCTCCTCATTCTTGAGGGCCTAGCCTAAATGTCACCTCCTTCTTTCCAGATTTCTCCAGGCGGCATGTCCAGCTTTCCCCTGGGCTTCTGCAGAACCTGAACATTGCTCCACAGTAGCACTGCTCGCCCAGAATAGGATTTGTTAGTTCTTACCTCTCTCTCCCTCGCTACACCAGCGGTTGCCAATGTATTCGTGTGGGAGTACTCCTTTTTAAAATCAGAGAATTTCAGGGTCTTTCCAGACATGCTGATCAAAGCAACATTTAATGACAAACTGTCACCATGAATTCAGTAAAGCTTTAAGTGTAAGTGTTTCAGTCAACATGATACCATCCATATAGATTTGAAAACAATGCTGTAGGTAGGTATACACAGGGACCAGAGTCTTGCTTCATGCTCAGCATTCTAAGGCACCAGAGCCTACAGTTCGGGAACCACTGCTCTGGCCCAGAAAGCGAGCTTTCCTATGATATGGAAGCAACTTCACTGATCCTATTAAATTCCAGGACTGTGCCAGTTGCTTTTTATTTTCCTCTACTTAAAATCTTAATAAAAAAAAAAGAAAGAAAGAAAAAAGAAAAAGATCAAATCCAAATAAGAAAAGAGGTTTGCAAAGGCAGAGGGCCTTGCCAGAGGCCACCCAGGTGAACGGTAGAGCAGGACTAGCTTCTCTATCTTCTTCTAGTTTGCCTCCAGGGCAAAGACCACAGGTGTTCATCTCTGAGTTTCTAGTACCTCACTCCAGGCTTTGCTCAGGAAATATTAAGGAAACAGACTACACAAAGCCAGAGAGCTCTTCCTTCCATGTTCTCAGGCCCTCCAGCTTATACCAGAGAGTATTCAGTCAGAAAGACGGCCAGCTTAAGGCAAGCACAGAGGCACCTCACACCCTCAAGAACCAGAGAAGGCGCTGGGAAAAACTCTGAAGGGCCAAAGTCTCCCTTTAAGTGCTATTTCTCTTATGCAGTAGGCTTTCCAGCCCCTCGTGGGCACCTTGCTTCCTTCGCTCCCTCCAAACTTCCTGTCCATCTCCACAGCAGCCTGATTTTAGGTACTAGTTCCAAACCACACTAGTTTCCACTAAAATCTTACTATCTGGTAATAGCTAGGTGTGGTCTTCCTATGGGCATTTGCATTTTATTTTTTTTAAAAGATTTATTCACCTATTTATACAAGAACTGGGGTACAGGCCAGATGCGTGGGAGGGTGAGAGGATTCACCAGAGACAGAGCGGGGAATAGAACAGGCAGACTGACGAAATTCACTGCTGAGGGGAGCAGCGGGTGCGACAGGAGAGGTCTGCCGCGCCATGTGGGACCCTAGCCGGCCGGCCGGGATTGAACTGGCGCTGCAGAAGCTGCGGACAGCTTCACAGCACAGCACTCAACCACCTGTGCCACCAGGGGAGGCCCGCATTTGCGTTTTAAACCAAATAGGAAACACCTCAAAAATTCTGATTGGTCAGTAGACCGCAGGAGGAAAAAGAATGGACTTCAAAGTCAAATGATTCCAGGTTTCCATCCCTGGTTCTGCTCCTTCCTTTCTGGATGACCCTGGGTAAGTCACTTAATTTTTCGAAGCTGCATATCTTAGATAAAGGTCTTGCAATCTTATGGTGTGTGGTGGGTTGAATGGTGGCCCTTCAAAAGATATGTTCAAGTCTCAACCCCTGTAACTATAAATGTGCTCTTATTTGGGAAAACAATCTTTATAAATGTGATTAAGTTAAAGATTTTGTGACAGGAAGATTGTCCTGGACTATTTTTCATGGTTCTAATAAGCACTTAAAAGTGTCCTTTTAAAAGAAAAGCAGAGAGCTTTGCCATACAGATTGAAGAAGAGTGGACAACGCGCCCCTGGAGGCAGGAGCTGGAGTCATGTGGACACAGGTGAAGGCATCCCAACAGTCACGGGAAGCTGGAAGACTCCTCCATAGAGCTCTTACAGACATAATTAAGGACCTAGACATGAGGTCATCCTGGATTGCCCAGGTGGACTCGAAATCCAGTGACAAGTTTCTCTGTAAGCGACCAAGAGTCACAAAGACACAAAGGAAAAGGCAATGTGAAGACAGAAATAGAGAGTGGAGTTTTGCAGTCACAAGCCAAGGAATACCAAGAGTTACCAGAAGACAGAAGAGGCAAGGATTAACCCCCAGAGCCCCTGGAGGGGGCATGGCCCTGCAAACACCCTGTTTTCAGACATCTGCTCTTCCCTATATGAGGGAATACATGGTTGTTGTAAGTCACCAGGTTTTATGACTGCTGCCGGGGAAATGAATACGCACTGCCTATCACCTTAATTTATTGCACGTCACCTCTTATCTCCTTCTTCATGCTAGAGCTATATATGAGAAAGCAAGCTTCAGGGGAGAGAATTTTGTCTGATTTGGTCACTATTATAACCTAATGATTAGCATGATGTCAGGTACATGGTAGAAACTCTATTTCTTTTTTAAATAAATGAATGAATTTTGTAGTTCTCTGTGGGCAGGAGCTATACATGATTTTACTTCTGTATCCTCAGCACCCAAATTATAGGACTCATGCTCTGTATGTGTTCTATATCCCCTCCTTTCATATATTCAGTGCTGAAGGGACAACCCTCTGAAAAAAGGGTAAATCTTATTGGCCTGGAACCCAGAAATAAGGCCATGGGCTCCAAAGAGTCCATGACCCTTTTCTGGATCTTGTTTCCAGATTCCCTCTAAATAGAGGTCTTAAAGAGAACTCATAACTGCAGGATCCTGGGGGTGATGTTGTTTAATTAAACAGAGACTCAAGTCACCAGTGTCTGGCTCGGGCTGGGCCTCTGGGACCCAAGCAGGCAACATTTCATCATTAGGAGGAAAGGAGATGACAAACTCTTTCCTGAAAGAACCCAGCAGGCAGTCAGAATTACTGGATGTGGATAAATAAAACCATTATTTCCAAATACATATCCCAGGCAGCACTAAATGCATTCTCCGTATCACAGGCAATACTAAATTTAGAACTGGCAGTTTGAGTCATATGCTGATTCCTGAAGAGAAAAAACTAAATTCAAGGGGAAAAAAATCAATTGAAATATGAAAATAAAAATGTAATCTTAGTCTCTCAGAGCAAGCTGTCAAGAGAGGTGAGGGAGAAGTTTCCTGCACAGAATCCTGGCTATGACAGAACTCCAGTGAGGTGGAGGCAGGCCCCTCTTGGGCGCTCTGGCAGCAGCGGCCTCTGGGGAAACCTCTGAAGTGCCTCCCTGGGTGGAACTGCAGAGGCAGGAGGGGAATCTGCGCTGAGCAAGAATGTGGGAACACTGTTTCCGAAGTGCTGTCACACACAGGCTCATCGAAGCCTGTTCTCGATCCTGCAGTGAAGACACTGTCATCCCCATCATGTAGTTGAGGAACTGAGCCCACAGGAGTGAGCTGAATTATCCAAGACATATGATCAGTGAGCAGGACAGCAGGGATGGATTTTAATGAACCTTTAATTTTAGAGTAGTTGTAGATTTACAGTAAAGTTGAGAAGCTCGTACAGTTCTCAAATGCCCCTCCCCCAGTTCTCCCTATGCTAACATCTTACTGTAGTACATTTGTCACAACTAAGGGAGCAGCGCTGGTACATTACTAGTGCTAAATGCCACACTCTGTTAAGATTTCCTCAGTTTTTCCCTATTGTCCCTTTTCCGTTCTAGAATAACACATTACATCTGTTTGTGTCTCCTTTGGCACCTCTGGTCTGTTCTAGCTCCTTGAGCTTTCCTTGATTTTATGAAACTTGATGAGTTTTCAGAAATACTAGCTATTTTAGAATGTCCCTCAATTGGGGTTTTTCTGCTGTCTGACTCATGGTGAAACTGGGATTGTGGGTTTGGGGGAGGAAGACCACTGAAGTGAAGTTCTATTGTCATCAGGTCTTATCAAAGGCACAGACTGTCAACATGACTTATCACTGAGGACGTTAACTTTGACCACCTGGCCAAGGTGATGCTTGCCAAGTGTCTTCATGCACAGTCCCTCACTCCCCCTACTCCTTCTCTTACCCTACTATTCTGGAAGCAAGTGACTGAGTTCAGCTCACACTCAGGGGATAAGAAGCCAAGTTCCAGATCCTAAGGAGGGAGTATCTACAAAAGTCATTTGGAATTCTTCTGTGAGAGCAGGGATTTAAACCCTGGTTATCTGATCATATCATCTGAAATATGCCCACCTCATTTTTTTCATTGCATCCTGTCTTTCCCTTGACAGTACTGCTCACAACTTGCAGTTCCACACTAATCAATCTTTTATGTATTAACCAATTTGTTGTCTAATGTCTGCTGCCTCCCTGCACCCAGGTCAGTAGGCATCATGAAGTCAGGAACCATGATAGTCTGACTGATTGCTATGTCCCTGAGGGTCAAGCCAAATGCCTGGAATATAAGAGATGCCCAATAAATACTTGTGAAATCATGGGGGTACACCAATAGGAGAATGCCATTCCTGCCCTTGAGGAGAAAGACAGGCACATATTTAAAAATTTTACCAGAGAAAATTTCAAACATGCAAAGGTTCCATGTTTCCAGTCTAAAAGACTAATTTTCCAGTCTGCATTAAGATTAGGCATGGCTATGTAAGTGCAATGAGCTGTAAGTAGATATTTCTGGGTACTAATTCAGAGAACACACCTTAATAGGGCCTCTTTTGACCTCTGTGCCTTTTACTTGCTTCTAGAACATGGATATGACAGAACTCTAGAAGTTATCTTGGACCATGAGAAAGTCTTGAAGATAAAATTCTATGCTAAGGATAGAGAAATGGGAATAACTGGGGTCCTTGCTGACCACAGAGATACTATAGCAGCCCTGGGTTGAACAGCACCAGTCTTTTCATATGTGAGCATATATTATTAGTCTCCTTGGGCTGCCAAAACAAAATATCGCAGACCAGATGTCTTAAAGAATGGATTTTTTTTTTTTTTCCTTTAACAGTTCCAAAGGCTAGGAATCCAGTATCAAGATGAGGTTGGGGCTGGTTTCTAGTGAGGCCTCTTTTCCTGGTTCAGACACTTTTTCTCCTGTGCTCAGATGAAGGGAGAGGGATCTCTGGTGTCTCTTCTTCTATGAGGACACCAGTTTGATTGCATAAGGCTCCATTCTTCTAACCTCTCTTAATTATCTCCTTGTAGGCCCTATCTCCAAATACAGTCACATTGGAGGTAAGGGCTTTGACCTATGATTTCTGGGCAGATTATTCAGTCATTAACAGTGACAGAAAACCAACTACTCTCCTTGTTTAAGCTATTACTATTTCTGGTGTCTAGTATATGCACACAATTTTTTACTGATAGACCTCTATGTCTAAGGAATAGCTTCTAAAGTTTCTACCTTGATGAACCAGTGAGCTGAAGGTACAAAGAAAAGTGCCAACAATGCCACACTTTAAGTAATTTTGAATGACAATTCATTAATAGCTTTTATTTATTCAGCACCTACCACATGTCTGCCACTGGGCTATATGCCAAGGATACTAAGATCAATGAACACGACCCTTGCCGTCCAGGCGCTTAGAATCTTTACTAATTCACTGACTCTAAACTCATCTCTTTACAAAGGGCATCCTATAGTTTAGTAAACAAAATTGAAATGGAAATTCAAAACCATGAAAAGGCAGTGGAGTATCCAAACATGCCAGTCCTGGGGGGTATATACACATGCTGTGTGTGACTGAGCAATCAGATTGGTTTTGAGTTTCCTAGGAGCCGCGACAAAGAGCAAATGAGAGTGACTTTCTGAAAGGAGAGTGGATCCTAGTCACTCATGGAAGTCACATATGCTTTATTTTCTGAACAGTCTCTACCTAGTGCTTCTGGGTGAAAGTCCTGAAAAACACCATTTTCTGACCCAAACCCTAATGATTGCTCTAAATTTCACATACAGTTTATTAGTTCTTAGATACTCATTCAATACAGCTAGAATGTTCCATGGTTTAAACACAAGGTTTCAGTTACTGAAGACTGAGTGATGGGTACTGGTCAGAAAGCTCTGAAGCCTGAATATTACAAGTGTGATTTTAAGGAGAAATAGGACCCTATGTGAGAAGGTAAGAACCAAGAGAATGACTTGGGAGATGAAAAAGACAAGATATAAGAATGAAGTCAGTACAACTCAGCCAAAGATTTCCTTTTTAGCACAACAGGTGTCTTCTCAGGAGAGAAAAAGTATAGGTTTAAATCCCATTTCTACTACTCTGCTACTTTCAAGTTTTGTAATTTGGGGGGTATTAACACCCCAGCACCTTAGTTTCCTCATACAAAATGAAGGTGAAATCTACCTATTGGGAGGATTAAATACTAAAACATTATACAATGATGTCTTTGCCAAAGTGCAATTCCAGTGACAACAGCCTATATACAAAGGCCTAATGTGTCCCGGGCACTGTATTACACATTTGGCATAAATGATCTTATTTAATCTTCACCTTGAGGTAGATGCTACTGAAGAATTAAAAAACTGTTGGTTTTTCCCCAAAGCTATGCCAACTCACGTCCTGAGTGAATTGGATATTTTTGGAAGGAATGTACCATTCCTGGAAGGCTCTTTGCCAGATCCATCCCATGCAAAGCAGCTGTATTGACATCCATTTTATAACCATCTGCAGTTCCCAAAGTTTGCTGCAACTGACACAGACCTTTAACTCTTGGATTTCCCAGTGGGAGTGTATAGAACTCAAAGAAAACCCTACCAAAAGACCCCTTTAAACTCCCTTTTGAGGTAGAGAGAAAAACAATGAAGCACTTGTAGCCATATTCCAAAGACAGTGACCAGACTGGGTGGGGGCAGGAGAATCTGGAGTTAGTGTTTAATGGGTATGTTTTCAGTTTAGGAATATGAAAAAGTTCTGGAGATGGTGGTAATGGTTGCACAACATTGAGAATTTACTTAATGCCACTGATTATATAGTTAAAATGGTAAATTTAATTATATACTGTCATAAAAATAATAATAATAAAGTAACCAGGGTCATGAGGGGCCTAAAAACCTTACCATGGAGAACACCTGAAAGAACTCAGGTATTCTACAGGCAAATGTTTGAAATTCTCTGGTTTTCCAGGATTACATTACTTGCTTTTTTTCAAGCACATCATCTGTGTAGACATTTTACCTACATTATCTTTATTCTGCAGGAGGTTCTACCAGACATTTCTTGCTTGAAGGATTAGGTGACTAATCCACAGTCACACAGTTAGAAAGTGGTAGGGATGGGATTTGTATCCAACCAGTCCAATAAACCATGTCCTTTTTTACCATGCTGCCTCTCATTATAATATTGAGTAGATGCCTGGATTTTAAAAGCCTGGGAATTTCTTTTAATTTTAAGATTTCATTATTCAGAATTGGGGTGTGAAAGTCAGATGTCCATCTTCTTGAAGGTTCCCCACACTGCCAGAGCATGTAGGCAAACCCGAGCTTATTTAATTGGTGTCCTCACTCCAGAGACAATTCTGCTAAGAGGAAACTGGAAGACCTTTGAGATTAGGGCCAGAGGGTAATGCCAGGTCGATGCTGTCAGGGAACTGCATCAGTTCCATGGTCCACAACGAGCGCCTATGTCTCCCGTCAGCCAACAAAAAGCTCCAAATACAGTAAGAGCTGCTGAAAGCATTTCTTCCCTAAAGTGTAGTCACCACATCCCAGAAGAGTAATTTTGAAGAGGAAGTGGAAGGAACAGGATGAAGCAGAAGAAACAGAGACAGATGAGGGAGTTCGAAAGCTACAGCCTCTGTTCAAATCCCAGCCTACCGTATTCTACTGGCAAGAGCAGAGTTGAAATCACTCTGAAGCAATTACACGTGATGGTGCCAGAGCAGAATCTCACCACCGCCTGGGTGTCCTCAGAAATCCCTCGGTATCATCATCTTCTATCTTTCAGTCAGCTCTCTCCAGTCACTTTACCCCGTCGGGTCAAGTGGATTTGGGAAGTGGTCCTTTGGTTCATGTCAGTACAACCATCCAGAAAACAAAGGTATTGTGGCAGGGAAATGGCCAGGAAACCATCTTCTCTCCTTCCCACTGGACAAAGGCAGACTTGCTGACCCTGAATTTGCTTCAAGAAGTAGATCTTTTTACAAGAGAGATGTTTGGAAACATTCTCTTAAAAAAACAAACAAACAAACAAAAAACAAAAACAAAAAAAACAACCTAACAGATGTTGTCAGTTCTTCAAAAATGATTAAGATAAGCCAAATCTTGAGTGTGAAAAACAAAAGACCAGACCCGTTGTGAGGCAAGAAGTGGCTGCTTCCTAGATGTGGTAGGACCAACCCTGTAGGAACAGTGTCACTAGCAGCTGCCTGCCCTACTGTGGAGCCAAGGGCCACAAAGGCAAGGTATACCCCATGTCTACTTCTGTCCTGCCTGCCTCCTCACTCCCAGTAAGTGCCCATACTCTTAAGTGACTAGATCAGGATATCCTCTTACAGACGGTGTATATGGATTTGTGTGTTCCCAAAAACCCACAGACCCTCACTGTATTTCCTCTATTGTCTTCCAAGAATCTCCTCATTTATCTGACCCTCTTGTATTCACTCCTAAGCTGGGACTCATCTGTAGGAACAAAGTGGGCTGCCCTGGATTGGTAGTGGGGGCTGCTTTCTGAGGGGGACCCTTGAACACTGGAGGAGCATGGGCTGCCCAGTCCTGCTGCATGGATCCTCACTGGCGTCCGCCAGGCTCCACTCCACAGCGCTTGGCTGTCGCCTGCTCACTTTAAGCAGAGGATCCGGCACTTATTTCAGGTTCTTATAAATAATACATTTTGTCATCTTAATTCTTCAAGGCCTTCTTTTAAGCTATTTTTTTTCCTTTTTGGGAAAACCACTTTTACTCTACGAGACAAAGTTGTTCATAAATCAAGATGAATTCCAAATGACTGAGGCCTGAATTCCTGACTTGAAAAGGAGTAGACAGCCACTGAACCCAATTAGTCAAAGAAGCATCTGGCCTCATAGAGGAAGATGTTGTAAAAAAAGATGCTCACAGCATCGCTGTTTCATTGACCTTTGACCCAGGAAGTCCTAGCATCACACCTTTAAATACCACCTTCAACTTCTGGTTCCCTAAGAGTCCTTACAGGCTGGATACACTCAGTAAAATGCTGAAGGGTACTTACTATTTATAAAAAGTAGACAAGACTACCTGCCATGCAGAGTTGCTAAATGCCTGGCACAAAGCCAAAGCTCAGTATGGAAGCTCCCCTTTGACTCTCCAGTTCTTTGCAGCTCTCAAGAAGGTACATTTCTGCCTTGAAAACTGTCATTATTTTCTCCTCTTCACTATGAACCACTGAAGAAGTGTTCTTTAATTAATCTGGGCACAGTTCTGCCCAACTGTACAAAGGACAGAGCACTGAACTTGGAATTGACTAGACCAGGTCCTGAATGCTGGCTCTGTTACTTATATGTGATCTTGGGCAAGTTCCTTAATCTCTTTGGACTTTAGTATCCTAATCAATACATAGGGATAAATCACTAATTTCATCATCTCTGTCAAACTTGAATGTGCAAATGAGTTGCCAGGGAATTTTGTTAAAATACAGATTCAGCAGGTCTCAGGTAGAACTTGAGGGCCTGCATTTCTAATTAGCACCGGCCAAAGTCAAGACTGCTGGCTTGTGGATCACCTTTTGAGTAGGAAGGATATGCATGGTCAGAGCATTCTACAAATTGTGATTTTAGTTTAAGGTATGATCTATAAATCATTGTTTCTTAATCTTTTTTTTAAAGATTTATTTATTTATGCACACAAGAGCTGGGGTACAGGCCAGAGATGCAGGAGGGTGAGAGGATTCACCAGAGACAGAGCGGGGAACAGAACAGGCAGACTGACTGAAATACACTGCTGAGGGGAGCAGCGGGTGAGACAGCAGAGGTCTGATTCGCCATGTGGGTTGCTCTCTCTCGCCAGCCAGGGATTGAACTCATGCTGCAGAGGCTGCGGATTGCTTCATAGTGTGATGCTTAACCCCTTGTGCCACCAGGGAGGCCCTGTTTCTTAACCTTAACACCCAAAGGAGGCCATTCTATAACTCAACTTGGACTACGTATTGATCCTTGATTCTTTATAGGTAAGCAAAAGAGTGATTGTTTACCTAGTAAACTAACAAGGACTGACGAAAACTACTTGTCACCAAAAAACACGTTGACCAAAGTACACCTTTCCTGTCAGTTAGCTGATATAAAAAGCAAAGTTATAAAAAAAAAAAATCTCCAATGCATCTTAAAAGTAGTTCAGATAAAAACTTGTGCAAGTAACAATGTAAACTGAACCCCTCAACCCCCCAAAAAAAGCACTATTTTAAACTCAGGTGTTTATGAGTAAACCTCAGTAATGACTTAGAGTGGACGTATACCTTGGTAGGTGAAAAGGGAAAAGCCAGGGACACTGACTGGGTCCCTGAGATTGGTTTGATGCAGGAGAGACAGAAACTGAGGAGAGAGCCTGTTGGAATGGCAGAGAGAAGTCAATGAGAAGGTTGGTAAAAGGGACTTTCCCTCTTGGGACAATCGTACTTGTGTTCAAGACACAGCTCGAGTCATCTCCTTGGTGACACCTTCCCTGACAACTGGGTTCCTGCTTTTGCTACCAAAGCAGTAATACTGACCCCTCTACTCACCCTGAAGCCGGGCTTATCATATCTGATTGATCACTCATTTCCTTATTGATCTCCAACCCCTTGAGGTCAGAAAACACGTCTTATTTATCTCTATATTCTCAGCCTGGCACAGTGCCCTGGCACATGTTAGGCACTCAGTGAATGATGCAGCTGAATGCATGAGGTGGAGGATACTGAAGAGAAAGCTTAATGGCACTGCTTCAGGGTTTATCTTTCCCGGAGGTTACTCATTCATAGATTCACTTGCTTGGTAAACATACATGTTCCAAATGTGAGCAATCAGAGCTTTTACAAGTTTTCAGTGTATTTCAGGTTGAGAAATGTTTCCAGTTCCTTGATCCCAAAATTGTATACTTATTTATATATATATATATGTATATAATTGTACACATACATAAAAATTACATGTGTATACAGTTGACCCTTGAAAAACAGGAGTTAGGGCCACTGAAACCTGCACAGTTAGAAATCCCAGTATAATCTTTGACTCCCCAAAATTTGACTACAGTTGTCACTTGGCATCTACTGGAATAGATAGCAAAATCCACATAGGTTCAAGGTTCTTAGAGTCAACCCTCCATGGGTCTGCACCCATGAGTTCTATGGTTGGTTGAACCAGTAAATGTGGAACTGGTGAACACAGGGGGTCAACTGTATTTACTGGAAAACAAAAAAAAACCCAAAAAAACCAAAACACATTTAAATAGACCTGCCAGTTTTAAACTGTATTGTTCAAGGATCATCTGTACATATATTAATTATACATGTAAAGCTTTAGAGTTTTTCCAAAGTGCTTTTCTATTTCACTGTAAACTGAATACATAATTTCCCCATTTTCAAAGAAGGAAACTGAGGCACAGGCGAAAAAAAGTAAGTGACCTAAGGCAGATGGTCAACCTTTAGGTTTTTAAAAACCACTTGGGGCACCAGTCAAAAATACAGATTCCTGGCTTCTACCCCAGGGATTCTGATTCAATAGGTATGATAAGGAGCCCAGGTGTGCATTTTAATGTTCTAAGATGGAGAGTCCACAGATACAGGGCAAGGCCCCCAGATGATTTAGTTCAGCTCACAGCCTTCTTCAGGCCAGATGCCTGGTCTGTTATGGAGCTCAGTATTAGCTAGAGGTCGCTTGGGGTTGTGGTTCCAAACCTAGATGGGATGGGAGACAAGTCACACTGCTAGCACCTTCCTTGGGCCTGGCAAGAAACCTAAAACCAGAGACACTCAGACGATGAGGGCAGTTCCAATACCCCACGTGTAAAACCTGAAGCCAAAGCAGTTACTGGTAAATGGATCGTGTTTCTGAAGACTTAAGACCTGGAAGGCCAGGTCCTAGAAAAGGACCAGGTTCTCTAGGCAAGAGGGACCCCTGCTTTCCCCCCAACTCCCAGCTAAAATAATCTTACAGAGACTGAAGAAATGTTGAGGGCCTCCCTGGTGGTGCACGGGGTTAAGCACTGCACTATGAAGCAATCCGAAGCCTCTGCAGCATGAGTTCGATGCCTGGCCAGGGAGCAACCCACATGGCGCAGCAGACCTCTCCTGTCTCTGCTCCCCTCAGCTGTGTATTTGGGTAAGTCTGAGTGTTCTGTTCCCCGCTCTGTGCCTGGTGAATCCTCTCACCCCCCAGACCTCTGGCCTGTACCCCAGCTCTTGTATGCATAAATAAATAAATCTTTAAAAAAAAAAAAGAAATGTTGAATGTGTTTGGTTGATACATTTATTTTGGATTTGCACATCTTTCTCCACTTTGAGATTACTTATGAAATGGAATACAAGAGGACAATTCAGCAAAGAACAGCCACTAAAGAAAATACATCTGCCTTCCACATCCAAGCCTGCTGACTAGAACTCTCTAATTCTTTTCTATCAATCCCTTCCATCAGGCCACTGCCAAGACGCTGATTAAAGACATCAGGTGTTGTCTTTCATCCGAACATTATATAAAAGACCCCCCAGGGCTCTGCCTCACTCTTGTCCCTCCTTTCCCCTCAATCATCCTCTACTACAAAGCCTCATTCATCTTCCCAGAGCATCGGAGTGGAAAAGATCACTGTGTCTGAAGGCAGAAGATCTGGTTCTGGTCCTGGTCCTAGATCTGGTACCATACTTTAACTATTTATCTGACCTTGGGTTAGTCATTTCCCCTCTAGGATTCAGTCTGTATGTATGAGACAAGGCTGGACAAGGTCACCGCCAAAGTCCTTTCCAACCCTAAGATTTTATGCAGTTCTTGCTTAAATACTATTGGTGACATCTTATTGCCTATAGAGTTAAAAATATAATGTCTGGGCCTCCCTGGTGACATAGGGGTTAAAGACACAGCGCTATCAAGCTATTGGCAGCCACTGCAACACCTGTACCTCTGGCCCACACCCCAGTTCTTGTATGCATAAATAAATAAATCTTCAAAAAAAAATGTGTGTTCCAGTGTAAGACATTATATAAATAATATATATACATATAGACATTATATATACATATAGACTTTTTTATATATACATATTTTATATATATATTATCTTACACTGGAACACCCATGGAGGTCCTTTGTGATCTGGCCCTATTATGGACTGAATGTTTGTCTGCCACCCTCCTAATTTATATGCTGAAACTCAAACCCCAATATGGTGGTAATTGGTGATGAGGCTTTTGGGAGGTGATGAGGTCATTAGGGCAGAGCCCTCAGGATAGAATTAGTGCCCTGTTGTCAGAAGTGACAGGAAAGAGCCTTTCCCTTTCCCCCACTTCAGCAGGTAAGGACCCAGCAAAAAGATAGCCAACTATCTACCAGAAGGAAGGCTCTCACCAAGAACCTAACCTCACTGGCACCTTGATCTTGAATTATCAGCTTCCAGATTCATAGGAAATAACTATTTGCTGTGTAGAAGGGACCCAGACTATGGTATCCTGTTATAACAGCTCAACCTAAAACAGGTCCCAACTCTTTTTTTTTTTTTTTTTTTAGCATAATGCTCCTGTATTCTTTGTTAGAGTCAAACTGAGGCATTCCCCATTCCCTAAACACGCTGGAGTGGTTTGCTTCCTTAATGTTTCTGTCATTATTTTATGTTAGAAAACCTATTATACCTCATTTAATGTGTATGATCTCTGCAAGATTTCAAGGTTCAAATCACAAGGAGCTCTTTTAGGTTTTCCTTTCATGCCCCAAGCCTAAAAGCAAATGCTTTCTCCTCTAAATGCTAGTGCGTCCAGTGTCCCATGCTCATAGCTGTATTACAGTGCTCCCAGACCTGGCTCACGTACCCTTTACTCTGTTCCTTAAGGAGGGGGCCTGTGTGACTTTCCTATCACTTAGCTCAGGGTCCTGTACAGAGAAGGGGGTGACAAGTAATTGCTGGGTAAATGTCAGAAAGTGGATGTTCCCGTCTTAGTTAGATACTTTATTTTAGTGGCAGCCAAGGCAGAAAAGGTCACCTGGGTAAATAGTCCCCAGACTTACAAAAGAAAAAAAATACTCCTGACACAGAGAACAGCTTTTTCTCGAAGTCAGCTCAAAGGTAGGTGCCATAAAAATGGGGCACATAATTTGGTGGTGGGATGCATCGCTGCTCTTGAAGGCCCACAGCTGGATGCCCAAGATGGTTTCCCTGTCAACAACAACTCAGGCTGAGGTGCGGGCTTGGTGGCGGCAGGCTGACTGGCAGCTCTGGGCAGCCACAAAGCTCGTCCTTGGGACCAGGGTGGCTCAGCGGATTCTGAGCCCCACACAGTACATGGCAACAGGCAGAATGCCAGCCAGCATGATATGCTTGAGAGGGTTTGTGCCGCTGGCCTTTCCTAGCCCTTGATCTCGCCCATCCAGCTTATTCTCTGTCCACCGGGGGTCACAGTTAAGCATGTGTATGTTTTATCTCCTGTACTAGACCGTCAGTTCCTGCCTGGAAGGATCTTGTTCATCTTGTGTCTTGTTCATCTTCCTGTCTCCCACACGCCTAGCGCAAAGCCCTGCTCATAGCAGATGTCAATAAATGTTCTCTGGATGGATGCTCAAATTTAGATCAAATTGACTCAAATCCCAATTAAAATCCCCAGTCAGGAAGACAAGATTTAATTCATTTTTTTCCCTACGAAAAGGACAATCTTGCTATTTAATGTAACCTAATACATTTTCTTCACAACTCAGAGACAGACGCAGGTTCTGTTTTTAGAAGGCATATCTGAAATGTTGTAAAGTAGAGCTTGATTTTGATTTTTTGTTCTGATTAAATCTGAGGCATATTGGAAATATGAGTGATGTCTTGGCTTGCTCTTAACCATTCTATTTATCATCCTAGAGCCCTAGGACAGCAGAGTTGAGGACCTTATAGACCAACTAGCTCATTATGTAGGTAGCTAAAAGAACTGAAATTCAAGCACTGGGATTACAACCCAAGTTGGATGGGGAATGGGTTGGTTAGCTGGTTAATTTCTTTTCCTTATTAATTTATTCAACAAACATCGTGGAGCATATACCGAGTGCCAAGTCCTATGCTGGGTACCAGGGTTTGGAACTGGCCAAGATGATCGCAACCCTCATTGAGTTCTTAGACTAATGGTTACTGCCTGGTTCCTCTACCTAGGATGTTCGCCTTCTTCAAAGGAACTACATGACCTCCTCATAGTTTCCTGGGGGAAAAGGACCAATGGCAGTTGGACAAGGAGGCCTTCGGATTCTTTGAGCATGGCACTCCCCTATAGGTCAAGGGAAGTGGGCCACAATTCCTTGAAAGCCTGGTACCTTCTGTCCTGGCACCGGCCCCTTGAGCTCATACAACCATGGCTGCACTCTATGTTTCTTCAGACTAGTCTGTTATTTCTCCCTTCAGCTCACTGGCCACTCCTTTAATAGAGGGATACTAGATTTCCTTTCACTGTCATCCACCGTGTCTTACATAACACTGGCAATTTACACTTGTGGCTGATGAGGCTGTCAAAGGGAGTTTTTGATGCTAGAACACTTTTCTCTTTAAACTCATCCACAGACTCATCTTCTTTCAGGAATGGCAAATAGTTCTCATCTTCTGCCAATTCTGATCTGGAAGTGACTGCCCAGAATGCTGAGTTGAAAATGTTTCGAAGGCGGCATCCAGATGCAGTAGGAAATGGCCATTCGATTGACTGGCAGCCTACTGGGCAGTTATTTGTGGTCCATGAATTAGACCCTGGCATTGAGACCTCTGCTGGTTCCCAGATGACTAAAGGATGAAGTCCAACACTCTCCACATGCCACATGAGGCCCTTCACAGTACAGTCAGCAACCTATATGCCCACCCATTTCTCCCCACCATAGGGGGGTTTTCCACTTCTTGATTCCACCCCTCTCTTATAGGATTCTCGGTCTCTGCAAATGTTAGTCTCCTTTTTTGGTACTCTTTCTCCTTATCTCCTTCTGATGCCCAGATCTACAAAGACTTCCCTTACTTTCTATAAAAAGTTAGTTCTCTCTTTTGTGCACCCTCATCTCCTTGTTCATCCCTTTGCCATTATACTGACTTACAAGCATCATCTCTTTACATTTTTACCTCCTCCAAGCAACTGGAGGTCCTAAGGAGCAGAGCCTTACCTTAACATCAGCAGAACATGAGCTACAGATAGGGCACTACTTAATGAATGCATTCTTTGAAAACCTCTCCCCTTCACTTCTCCAAGCTCTCTTTTAGAGATGCAAGAACTAGCCTCTAGCTATCGTCTCTCAAACTTGCAGAGGTACATCCCAGCAGTCAGTCTGCACCTTTCATTGTCTACCCATTCCTCCTCCTCTTTCTCCCCCTGCTTCCACTTTTGGAATTGAAACTACATATCACTTTGATCTCCACTAATTGGGTACTGAGTAAATTGAGCAGAATGGATTATTTCATCTAATCTTTCATCAAACCCTGCTGTCTTGGGCCTCCCCTGGTGGCACAGCCATTGAGCGCTGGGCTGCGAAGCTTCCCGCAGCCTCTGCAGCACCGGTTCGATCCCCAGCCACCGGGTGAGGGCCCCACATGGTGCGCAGACCTCTCCTGCCGCGCCCGCTGCTCCCCTCAGCAGTGTATTTCGGCCCATCTGCCTGTTCAGTTCCCCACTCTGGCTCTGGTGAATTCTCTCACCCTCCCACGCTTCTGACTATATAAATAAATAAATAAATCGTAAAAAAAAAAAAAAAAAAAAAAAAAACCAAAACCAAAAAACCCTGCTGTCTTATCTTCAGCATAATCATGAATTTATCTACTTGTCTCCACTGCCATGACCCAGTCTAGGCCACTGTTGTAACAGCCCATCAGAGCTAGCAGTCCTCTAACTGGAATCTCTGCTTCCCTGTTCACCTTTTTACAATGCAAAGATGCAGCACTATGAAGCTATCTGCAGCCACTGCAGCATAAGCTCGATCCCCGGCCAGGCAAGTGACATACACGATGCAGCAGATCTCTCCTGACTCGCCCGCTGCTCCCCTCAGCAGTGTATTTCGTCAGTCTGCCTGTTCTGCTCCCCTCTCTGTCTCTGGTGAATCCTTTCACTGCTCCCCTCACCCCCCACATCTCTGGCCTGTACCCCAGCTCTTATACAAATAAATATATATATCTTTAAAAAAAAAATCACATTACTCCCTGATTCAAGTCTTTCAGTAGCTTCCCACTGAATCAAGAAAAACATCCAAACTCCTCTCTAGCACCCAGGGCCCCACAGGATTTGGTTCTCTGACTTCTCCTTCTGGCACACTGTGTCTCAGCAAACCAGCTCTCCACTCCTTGCATGACCAAGCCCTTTCTACCCCTTGGGTCTTTGCTCTCATTGCTTTGTCAGCTTGGGATGCTGTTGCACAGCATTTCATTTGCGATCTCAACTCCAAATGTCATTTCCTGAAAGAGTCCTTCCCTGACCATGGTGTCCAAAGTACGTAAAACTTCTCCCAGTTACTGTCCATCCCCCAGCCTTAGTTATATCTTTTGTGGCACATAAAATCTAAGCTTGTCTTGCATTCATATTGACCCTGACTTAAAGTTAATCCAGTAACCCAGTCAGTCAATGTTTATAACTATTTTTCTTGTCGACTAATTTATGGGCCTTCCACACTCCAAGAAATGATAATTAATGGATTTTTCTAGTGTTCTTAGCTGGTTTTCAGGTATTCAAAAATAAGTAGATTAAAAAAATAATAAAAGTATTACTTCCATTTACTTGTTTCTGTTTTTCTTTTCTACCTTTCACACTAGAGTATGCACTCCATAAAGGAGAGACCTGTCCGTCTCCTTCATTGCCAAGTCCAGTGTCTCAGGGTCTGGCTGAGAGCAGGTGCTAAATAAATAACTATTTATTGAAAGCCAAATGAATACATTTCTAAGGGTCCCCAAAGTGGTGCTCCTATTTTTCTCCATGATCTGCTGGATAGTCCTTTTAAACATTAGTTATTAACAAGCTGCAGAACACGATGCTAGAAGTCACAAGGCCTGGCTTCCAGTCATTTCCACATGTGGCCCCTCATGAAGCCCAATATAACATCATGAAAGAGCCAAGCGAGATACCAAAACAGGAAAAGCTGCCTGTATCTGCCCTCAAGAAAGTCAGGAAAGGGGCGAGGCCTGTGGATGGAGAGGCCAGGGTAGGCTTTAGCGTTCCAGAACACAGCCCTGGGGCAAATGTCAGGGGTGTGATGCAGGATGCCAGGGAAGGATGGTGTTTCCTAAACTGGCATAAGACTAAAGAGGCGGTATCTGACAGGGAGCTCCGACCGGAGACTTGAAGTGGCCTCTGGGGGGTAGTGGGGAGTGTGATGGAGAAAGCTATGGAGAAGACTTCAGCATGACCTCAGCTTCTAAATGTGTTATATGGGAGGCAGTAGAAAGACCACTGGACTAGGAGTCAGAGGGAACTAGCGAAAAGAAAGAAGCATCGATGGAGTGATTCTATCACTGCAGGCTCTGGTGCCATGTGGTTTATACACATTGCCTCATTCAGTCCTCATAACCACCCTCCCAGGGAGATACTAATATTCTCAATTCTTAGAGTAACTGAGACTCAGAGAGGTTACTTTAGCTGTCTCAATTTCAGAAATCTTACATGTAAAAAGGATAATAATGAGACCCACCTTACAGGTCTCTGTGAGAAGGGAGTAAGGCGTGGTGGAGAGCACCAACACGGTGCTGGGTGCGTTCTACATTTTACTGATATTAATATTAATAAACCACCTGTAATATTAATAACCATCTTGTGCAAGGTCACACAGCTCGGGCATGTCATAAGTGAGATGCAAATGCTGGATGGGGTTTTCACTATGTCAGGCTGTCCCTTGGAACACAAGATTTGAAAGACAGCTCTGCCAATAATTGGCAGCAAGACCTCAGACTATAGCAACTTGCAAGAGCACTGCTCTCAATCTGATAAAGGGGGCCAAGAACCCCACCCTACAGAGCCGCAGGGATGCTGGACGAGAAACCAACCAGTGAACATGAATTTGCATTGTGTGTGCAGATGGGAACGGTGATGACTGTGATAGGCACCCTGAACAGAGAAAAGCATCTTTAGGCTGGCATGATTCAAGTGAGCTAGATGGTGACATTTTGAAGCCAGAGCTATGCCTGGGGTGCCAAGGATTTTGCAGGCAGCAAACGGCCTCGAGTTTATAGTGACTGTGCAAGCTCCAGCCAAAGGTTAGTCCTGGATCTTATTTATGCTCCCCTGGAAAATAAAAATCAGTGTGAACCTCCTAAGACACCACCTGAAACACGCATCAGGGTTGTATGCAATACATTAGGAAAATAACTTCTCATAAAACCAGCTTTAGGAAGGAGTTGGCATGAGAAAGGGACATAGCCAGAATTCTTGCAGGAGTCAGATTGCAAGTAACACACCACCCTCGGCACCTGAAAGGATTTCTCTGTAATGAGGACTGAGTTCTTTGGGGAAACTTAAGCCGGGTGGGCCGTTTGCTGAGTGGGTGTCTCATCAGGCAGAAACAGGACAGGGTGTCCTAGCCCACCACAGGCTGCCAGCGAGCTGACACATGCCCTGTGTTTGTGCTCTGGGGAGCAATGAATGTTCTCTCTCAGCAGAGCATGCGGGCGCAGGCCATGCGCACACACTACACAGCTGACACCTGACAGGAGGCACCAGAGGCTTCTCCCCTTCTCACACCCTGTGATGCAGGCAGCTAAGCTCAACTCATTTGACCCTGATACACAGAAAAGTCTGCAAGGTATTGTGAACTTGGTCTTGTAGACCAGACGAAGGAGGTTCAGAGAGCAACTCACCCAAGTCACAGTCAGAGGAGGACCTGGGATTTAGCCGAGGTCCTTCTGACTTCGAGGACACTTCAGTCTTTGGCAGACTTGCCTAAGGCGGACTTCCCAATATGAAAGGCAAGCCAAGAATCAGAAAATCTCAGAAACGTGATTCTCAGTCCATCATCCCACTCTGGAAGGGGGTCATCTCTGTGCCACCTAACACATGGGCATGCAGCCTTGCAGAAACACCTTCCCTAACAAGGGCTCACCGTCTGCTCCACTCGTAAGTGGGTCTTTGTTCCACTGACTCAAGAATGTCAGCATTCCTTGAGTGCCTAAATTGGCAGAATTTTCCCCTCCCTCCCTGCATTCCATGTCCAATATTCTAGAGGATTTTTAAAAGGAGACCAAAGACCCATTTATAATGGTAATCACTGTCCTAAATTCATGTGGCTCTTGAGTTTAGATTTTCACAAGGCAAATGTTCTTAGAACACATAGCCACTCCACATGGGTATTCCCAGATCCTATCACGTGGTTCCAGGGCTGGATGAGTCACTCCTCTGCCCACCCCTTTCTCTGCCTGC
Organism: Talpa occidentalis; assembly: GCF_014898055.3. Taxonomy (NCBI): domain Eukaryota; kingdom Metazoa; phylum Chordata; class Mammalia; order Eulipotyphla; family Talpidae; genus Talpa; species Talpa occidentalis. The sequence goes on from NW_023603184.1 coordinate 32,733,706, forward strand.
CAATGCAACTTCCCGGACCATTCCACAGGCAGAAACAAAGCTGCTTTGTCAGTACTCCCACCTTCACCTGGATGCAGAGAGACGCTCTCAGACAATAAACCAGAAATCATGGCACAGGGGAAGGTGTGGAAGGTGGGGCTCAGACTGAATCCCTTTCAAAATGAAGAACTGGCACTGGCGTAGTTACTGTCTAGGGAGACTACAAGAGCAAGAAGGCCCAGAGGCAGGACCTGGGAATTGTAGCTACGGGCAGAGTCCCTAACAAACCAAGATTCTGGACTCAAAGATATGCCCCCATGATAAAAGTCATAAGTTCTGCATACTGGAGAGTTGGTGTTCAGAGATAGGGGAAGCATCCTGTTGGGTTTCTTTATGATCATAAGAACAGCAATGCCAGATGGGTTCTGGGGGTGTCACGACCCAAAGAACCAGGGGTCCTGACTGACTTGGCACTGTGCCTGTCCCCATTGTAGATATACATAAAGAAAACATATTAATTAATAAAGGAATAAAAGAGCAAATGAAAGAACACGCATCAAGCACAGATATCTCACCACTGAGGGGAAAAAAACACCTCAAATAATATGCATCAATATCTGAATTGGCAATATCTGAATGTGAAGAAGCAGACTCTCTCCCCAGATTGCTCATATCCCTCCTTAGGCTATAAACTCTCTCGTAGCATCCCTTTTCAGGAAATTCTGGTGCAGAAACAGAACCACTAGGTGAGGCAAGGGAAGCAAACAATGAGTCCTCGACAAACAGGACCCAAGCCTGCCCCTCAGAGAGGCTGGACCTGCATCTAAGGGTATCCCAAGACCATTGTATCTTGTAGTTGGTGACTCTGGGCATGGCAACTGTACCCTTGCGGGGCTGAAAGGCACCTCAGTGTCATGTATTCAAACTCAGATCAAAATCTTTGTACCTAAACCCGGTCTTATCTTCTCCCACCTTTAGATTTTTTAAATATCTTGCAGTATTTAAATATCTTGCAGGGTCATCATCCACGTGTGCACCCAGAAACTGGATGTTTGCCCTTCATACTTTCTCTTTCCTCATAGTGATATCCAACCCATCATCATGTCTTGTCAGTCTTACCTCCTAAATCTCTCAAACCATCTCTTCCTCCTCAAGTCTATTACTAAGCTAGCTTTATCCAGCATGTCTTCTTAGTAGAATTAATACAATAGTTTCTTCTTAACTGGTTTCCCCACAACCACTCTGCACTCTCCAACCTATTCTCAAAACCACTGTCAGAAAGATCCGTGGTAAATACCAAGTTGGTCATCTCATGCTCCACACATGCATCACACATGTATTTGAACCTTTGCTTCAAACTCATCAATGGTGCCTAGGCTCTTAGCATAAACAGGAAAAAAAAAAAAAAAAAGACTCCTGGGCCTCCTCGGTGGCGCAGCGGTTGAGTGCTGGGTTGCGAAGCTGCCCGCAGCCTCTGCAGCGCTGGTTCAATCCCTGGCTGCTCCCCAGCCACTGGAGGAGGGTCCCATATGGCGCGCAGACCTCTCCTGCCGCCCGCTGCTCCCCTCAGCAGTGTATTTCATCAGTCTGCCTGTTCTGCTCTCCACTCTGGCTCTGGTGAATTCTCTCACCCTCCCGCACTTCTGACTGTACCCAGTGCTTGTATAAATAAATAAATAAATAAATCTTTTAAAAAAAAAAAAAAAAAAAAAGACTCCTTAACAAGGAGCCCTGATCTCCCTTTCTAACTTCTATTCTTACTTCACACTCTTCCCCACTCTCTGCACTCATCACATGGACCTTCTCAGTTCTCTGAAAGCACAAAGCTGCCTCTTACCTTAGATTCCTTATTGTCTATATGTGTTGGAAGTTCTCCCCAAATCGCCCAATGTCTTCACCCAATGAATTCCCAATGATGCTTCTTCAGACCTCAGCTATCACTTCCTCAGAGAAGCTATCCCTGGTCACCAAAAGTAGGTCAGGACCTCTATTAGATGCTCTCATGGTAACTTGCCCCTTTCTTTCCTAACATTTATCCTATTTTGTAATTTTATATGGTATAATTATTGGTATAACTATTGGTATAATTATTTTAACTGTCAGATTTCTCCACAAGATTGCAGGCTCCTTGAGGGATCATGTCTGTTTTATCATCACTGCATCTCCAGCTTCCACGCACATCCTGACAGAGAGCGGGTGGTCAATAAAAACCTCTTGAAGGAATAAAGAGAAGGCAGCTCTCCTTGGAGTTTATCCCAATCAATCACAGCACTAACATTTTGAGTTCTCTTGACTTTGTCTCAAGCTACTTGGAACTGTTGATTTTTTGCTATCATTCCTCATCTCTCCATGGTCCAATCTAGTGGCCTACTTTACACAGAGGACAGGATCATGGTGTTGTAATCATCACCATCACCATCATGAATTAATTTACAGGATTCACTTACCATGCATTAAGCACTATGTGAAATTCTATGCATGTGGCATTCACATAATCCTTGCAGCACTAAAGGTTCTATATTACTAATCCTATTTTGCTGATAAAGATACAGAGGCTCAGAGGGGGTTGCTGATACATGGTAGGGGCCAGAATTTGAATCCCGGTCTAACTTTAAAGTCTACATATAGTCTTAAGAGCAACCTGCTGCCCTATAAAACAGGGCCAATAATACCTCCTCATAGATGCCATGAGGCTTCAAGCACCTTGGGCACTCAGGAAAGGGTGGCTATTATTGCAGTACTTGAGGCACTGTGGGCCCAGGTAACCATTTATCATTTTTCCCAGAAGAAAGCTAATCTGGCTGCCCTTTTGTAACTAAAACAGCTGGACTTGGTTTGAAAGACTTTTATGAAAAGCAGCATGCTGTGGCAGTCCCAACACAGAACATATAGAGAGAACTGATGTGCTCACAAAGCCAACCCAAAGATATCTGGCCAGGAGAATGAATCACTTCAAGTGAATTTGTGTTTCTTACTGCAAGTGCAGACAAGGGCCCACACTGGAAACCCAAACCTATAACAGTTCCTTGAATTTCTTTTTCTGCTTCTTTTTCTACCTTCCTGTAGCAGAGAACTAGAGAGAACACACTGCATATGGGGTCAAGAGAGGCTAAGTCTAAATATTATTGAGCCCAGGACTGAGCAAGTAGGGACTGCCAAGATGGCTGGGCCTCAGTCATAGCCCCAGAGTGCTGGGAAGCCAGGCGATGACAAAGGACCATGTATCACCTCTGTAACAGGCTTGGGGAAGATCTAATTTCTGGAGTCTCCTTCCCTTTTTTCCCTATAAGTCAGCTATGACCATGTGAAGAAAGAAAGCAGCTAAAATTTTGAGTTTCCACTATATGTCTAGCACTTATACATGCATATGCTCATGTAGTAAGTTAATCCTCACAACAATTTTGAGTAACAAATACTGTTACCCTTATTTTATAATCAAGGAAAAGGTAGTTTAAAGAGATTAAATGATGTGGGATAAATCACTACATAGTAAGATGTGGAAATGAGATTCAAATCTAGGTTTGTTAGGTTTCAAAATCTGTGCTTTCACATTTATCACATCAGAAGAGTTTTATAATGACTGAACCTGTAGGAAAAATTATAGCACTGACTTGGTGTTTTGCAACTATCTCAGGCAGGTCAGGTTCACTGTCGGTTCTCGCAGATGAAAAGGTAATTTTGGGACCACAAGGGGTTAAGCACCACACTATGAAGCAATCCACAGCCACTGAAGCACGAGTTTGATCCCCAGCCCGCCAGGGAGCAACCCACATGGCACAGCAGACCTCTCCTGTCTCACCTGCAGCTCCCCTCAGCAGTGTATTCCAGTCAGTCTGCCTGTTCTGTTCCCTGCTCTGTCTCTGGTGAATCCTCTCACCATCCCGCACATCTGGCCTGTACCCCAGCTCTTGTATGAATAAGTAAATCTTAAAACCAAAAAAAAAAAAGGTAATTAGGTAGACTTTTACGGGCCTTTATGCTAAATGAGGGGTCAGATCAGCTTTCGATCTCAGAATTTCTCTGGCCGAATTTCTACTCTCTATTGCAGTGAGGCTGCTTTTATATCCTCTTGCCCAGTTGTCCATAATTACAGGTGCGCGTGCAAGACTGCAAGTGCCGGTCACAGATGCTAGTGGTGAGAGGGCATAAAAAAACCTTATAGGACCTCCCCTGGTGGTGCAGAGGTTGAGCTCTGGGCTGCGAGACTGCCCGCAGCCTCTGCAGCACCAGTTCATTCCCCGGCCGCCGGCGAGGGTCCCACAAAAAAAAAAAAAAAAGCCTGATAACTTCATTTACCCTACACTTGGATTTTCGTAAGTGGTAGTAAAAACACAAAAGTTCATTTGTTACCTCCTCCCTGCCCTCCACGGGCTGAGCACTTCTCGTGTACCAGGCACTGCGCTGGATGCTGGGGACACAGGGAGGCAATACGCGGTACCTACTCCTGGAAGGATCACAAATGTAGACAGGGGAGCGCTCCGAGGAAAAAGTGTAAGAGAAAACAAGGTAACTGGGCAAGAAAGAGAAGGCAGAGGAGTAAAACATCAGAACCAGAGGGGTTCTTGGAAGACAATTATTCAAAATCTGGCTGGAATAACCTGGATGATTATTAGAACTAAAAATTTCCAAGCATCCAATTCCAAATTCTTCAGAATTGCAAACGGGCCCAGAAATCTTTACATTGAACAATCATGCCAAGTGATTCAACAGAACTGGTTCACAGGAGGTGAATAAAACCACCACTGAGCCACCCCCCTCACTTTGCAGACTCAAATTTCTTAAGGCTCTTTACCCAAACATTCAGAACGATTAAATGTTAGCATGAGATATACATTTGTAAGTGCATATTTGACACATCTTACGTGCATCGATCACATAGTTCTTTAAGGATGTTATGTGCCTACTGCAGAATTACTTTCTACAGAAGTACAGTGTGGAAAATAACACAGATCAATTTCGGAGACCAAAGTTATATGTGGATACATAGAATGGACATAGATTTTCATAAGCAAGAACATGATTCTCCTCCTACCTCTGACCACATCCACTCCATTCTAAGAGATCACTATAGGGCAGAAAACTTGACTGCTTAAACAAGAACAGTGCTCTCAGGTGCTGGTTCTCAGACTATGATGCAGAAAAGGGAGACACATCAGACAAATGCTCTTCAGTAGTTGGCTACAGTCTTACTACACCCACAGCATCTTCTTCCATCCAGGTGCATACCTTCTGGTCAGTGAAAAGTGAAGAGCCTCCCACTGCTGGCTTCGCTCCAAAAAGCCCCATCTTGAGGGGATGCAAGCCTTGTGCAGTTCTTCTGAGGCCCTGCACAACTTCTTGGCAACAACCTCCAGTGTGCTCCCTTCATTTTCAGTTTCACCGTGGTTTGCCTGTGTCTCCTTGTTGCAGAACTCTGAGAGCAAACTCCACATGTTCCACTTCACCCTCTCTGTGCCCATTTTTTGAGCAGTCTTGGCATAATGAATTACCTCTTGAGGCTTCTCTACCAGAACTACTCCTTCCTGCTCCACTCTCAGGCCACAGGCTCTGAGGCTGGTAAGGAGTGGTTAAATAGGTAAGAGGGGGAGATTCAGGAGTGCTCACTATTAAATGTAGAAAGGGTTCCAGGAGAAGCTCATCAGCAGTGCTGGGTAAGGAGGAGACTTAGAAGAACTGGACAGGGACCTCCCTGATGGCAAAGGGGGTTAAGTCTCAGCACTATGAAGCTATCCGCAGCCACTGCAGCATGAGTTTGATTCCCAGCCAGGGAGCTAACCCACATGGCAAAGCAGACCTCTCCTGTCTCACCCGCTGCTCCCCTCGGCAGTGTATTTCAGTAGATCTACCTGTTCTGCTCCCCACTCTGTCTCTGGTGAATCCTCTCACCCCCCTGCACCTCTGGCCTGTACCCCAGTTCTTGTATGCATAAAAATATAAATCTTCAAACAAACAAAAAAAAAGAACTGGAAGGAAGGCTTGGACTCAGCTGGCCTCCTACTCCTGGCTCTGTCATGGCTTGTGGCCATAGTCCCCATCCAGACTCTGAAATTCTACATTTCTTTTTTTCTCTTTGACACTATGACTCGATAACAAAGGTTTATGATCCAGAATCAGAGATTCTGAAATCTTAGGAGAGATTGAGCAATCCAATTCTTTCCTACATAGTTAATAAGAAAAGTAAGACCCAGGGAGGGACTATAACTTTGGTGAGGAGAGAACTATCTGGGCTGTTCTCTATGTATAAGGGACATTTTCAAAATTTTTGGTTGAATGAATAGATGAATAAATAACCTCCCTCCAAGGTCATATATCCTGGAGGCAGGGGAATAAATGTTCATCACTCCTTGCCTGGTAGACAGGCACAGGATAAGGTAGAAGCCTCAGGCTGCTTCTGGCCCCAGAAAGTATGGTGCTCTGCAGTTGGAGAGCCAGGAACAATTCTCAAGGCTGGTGGTGCCAGCGGCACTTGGCCACAAAGTGGGCTTCTGCTTGTGTCCTCTGTGCTATGCATAATGAATCACGATATGTCAATTACTGTATTCTGTTAACAAGTGCGTGTCAGCCTATCCATTGCCAATGAGTGTCCTTCAATTTGCCACAGATTTGCAGCTAATATGTGGCAGAGCAAGTGGGGCAGAGGATTTTGAAATACTCCAGGCCAGGGAAATCAGGTGGTTGGTTTGTTTTTGGCAACTCCTGGCTTCAATAATTGTACCGCGGTATGTAGAAAAGTACTTTGTCCTCTCTGGGGAAGCAGTCTGTGTCCTAGGTACCCTTTCCTGTCCTGGAAGGAGTAGGCTGTCTGACTCAGATAAGTCCAGCTGGAGATAGCTATCAGTGTACTTTTTTCTAAAGTATAGAACAAAATAGGGCAGTGGTAGATTGGTAATTAAAAAATCACCTCTAGCTTAGGATTCAAAATCTGGCCCCACTACTCAGAAGCTATGTGATCTTGAATAAGCCCTTTAATTTCTCTGTGGCTCAGTTTCCAGATCTGCCAAATGGGGACAATAGTACTGGGTTTGCAGGAGTTTATGCAGTGGTTGAGTGAGATAACAGAATAGCGGCTGGCATGTAGCAGGTGCACAGGACACGAGCCTCCTTTCATGTTTGAGATGTCTTCTGAAGGGATTCTAATCTTGAGCAAGATTGGGGCCAAGACCTTAGGCAAACCCAGACAAGAACCTCTGTGTCTTGCCTTAGATGTGTGCTTGTTTACCCCTTCAGTGGCTCCACAGTGAGAATTACAACTGCAGTCATGTGAAGATGTCAGGTCTGCCTTCCTCACCTCCACACTGGCTTCGTGAGAAGAAGTGAGCAAGTCTCCCGGTGAGAGGGGAGGCTGCTCATTTCTCAGGCAGCACTGCTGCAGCCCTGACCTACTTTCTTACTAAAAATAGCCCCTCTTAGGTCACTGCTGCAAATTGAATTCCACTGCTCCACTGCACCCTGTAAGCAGGTGGGTGGGCGTCAGTGCACATTTGGTGAGCTGGAGCCTCTGCTTACGTGGCACATGGCTGCCCACCAAGTGTGCTAAACCCACACGTCTGCAAAGAGGGCTGAGGGCTCCAGCACCCACCCCCAACCCGGCATGTCTGCATCAGCCGGGCTCACCTGGCCCTGTTGGGAGATCTGGGGGTCAGGGGCAGAGAAGGGCTAGGAGGGAGGTCCCAGTTCCTGCGTCTGGAAGTCTGATGGAGCTGAATTCAAATATGAGCTCTGCCTCTTTCTTGTTATTTAACCTTGGGCAAGACACTTAACTTTTCCTTGCCTCAGTTTCTTCATCTGTAAAGTGGCGATAATGAAACTGCTCTGAAGGGACTGTGCATATTAAAAACACTATGTGTAAATCCTCTGCTCCACTGTCTCTGCTGACATAGCATAGTTGCTTAAGCTGAAGCTGCTCCAGTTAATCTCCACTGCCTGGCCTGTTACTCCCAGGGCCCTCATGCTGGCCTCTCACTGTCAGGGATAGGAGACCACCCTGAGAACTAGAAAGACTTCAAGCTGAAAGTGCCTTTAAAGGTACTTAGATCAGGGTCCCACTCATGGCCAAGCATCACAATAACCAAGGTCGCTTGTTGAAAACACTGAATCCAAGTCCTTTCCCTAGAGACTGGGATTTAGGATGCCTGTTCTGAGAAGTGGGAATCTATTTTAATAAGATTTCCTCATGATGAGCAGGATTGAGGACCTCTGAGTTAGGTCAGTCACCTCCTTAAAAATAAATGGGAAAATGAATTACTATTATTTTTCCTCTGTTATAAGTATGATGCATGATCATTATAATACATGCAGAAAACATGGAAAAGCAGAAAGTGAAGAACAATTCAATTAAGTTATTGAGTGCCCATTAAACACAGCCCTGCTAACTATTTGGGTGATAATATGGTTCTGATCCAAAAGGGGTGACAAGTTATATGCAAAGACAGAGCCAGAAACAGACACAGAGACTAGAAGACAACACACAGGTGTTACAGTCCCCTTACAAAATGGACAGGGAAGAAATGAAAGAGCAAGTGGCTCTAGGAAGTCAGCAAATCCAAAGGTGGACTGGAAGCAGTGTAAGTGTTCACTTGCTAGGTGAAAGAGGGAAGGGCATTTTCAGGAGGAATGAACAGGACATACAGATGTGAACAGCTGTGTAAGGGAGAAAAGTGTTTGATAGGAAAATATACTAAGATCACCCTAGTGAAGTCACCATATTATGGTAAATTTCAGGGGCACAGGGACAGCTGATGTGAATGGCTGGGGCCAGATTATGAGGGGTCTTGGATGACACTAACAATGTTGCTTGGGAAATACAAGTTCTTCCCAGTATTTTTTTTTTAATATATGCTTTTTGTTTTCATTTTCACATGGCCAATGCTGTTACTTTTAGTAAGTGTTGCAAAATAGTCAAGCAAATGGGTCATAATGTACCTAATCCCAATTGTTGGACATTTAGGTGGCTTCTAATTTTACTAAATCATGAAAACACTATGCTGAACATCTTTAACTAAAAAGTTTAAGCTCCTTCCTTAGGACACAATCTCAGGATACGAATAAATGAAAGTGAACGGACATCTTCAAGGTTCTTGATAGTTTCAAAGGATTTTCCAAAAGTGGCCAAACCTTTTACAAATGAGAAGGTAAGGAGCAAAAGAGATGACATGTCTTGTCCAGCTCACACTGTTGAGTGGTAGTTGAACCAAGAGCATCTGAGTCTCCTAAATCCCAGTGTACTGCTCTCTCTTCTACATCATATTGTTTTCCTACAGATCAAGGCTGAATGCAGTAAGATCTAGTCAACCAATACCTCTGAACAATTCTAACTAAGGAATTTAAGTTGCCAAAGTACATGGGCAGGAGATGAGAGCATTCTATGTGTTTACATGAATATGTAAGCTCTATATCTGAATCTATTTTTCCAAACTTATCATGGATGCTCTCCTACCAGTTATAATTTCTGTTCTAGCAAGTCAAGCATGTCTTCTACTGTTCTATCTTCACACCTCTAATCCTACATGAAATGTCTCCTGTTCTCCTATTCAATTTCCATGCATGTTTTTAAAAGGCTGACGTACTACATGCCCCAAAAAGCATTTCCTACTGTGGGCACTGACTATCACCAACATCCATATATGATACTTATTTTATTGCTTTGCAGTGTCTCTGGTATTGATATAAAATTATTTAAACTTATCTAACTCTGTTCAGGCCTCTATTACTAGAAAGGAAAAAAAAAAAAAACAAGCAAAATCCCCTCATTCTCCTAAAGTTAATGAGAATAATTTACTTCAAAGAGGCACTTTTAGAGTTTGATGAGCTCAGGGTAGGTCAGTTCCTTCTTGATCTCTGTACCTTCCAGCAGACATCCTGATGGACTGGAAAGAGCACTGGATTAGGAGACAGAATAACAGCTTCAATGTGCCAAGGATCTCCTCCCCAGGCACAATGACAGTTGCTTTATACACCTTACTTAGTATAATCTGAAAATAACCCCAGCAAAGGAAATATTATTATTATTATTCCATTTAACAGATGAGGAATGTTGGGACCTGAAGACTGGGTAATTTACTTAAAGCCAACACCATTAGTAAATGTCAAAACCGATTTTTAAAGCTAGGATGCCTGACTCCAAAAACTTGTTTTTTCTGCTTTCCTACAGTGTCTGAGCAAATGTCATTTCAGTTCTAACTCTGCTACTATCAAGCTATGTGATCCCCAATGAGGCTTTTTATTCTGAGCGCTATTCTTCTCATATGCAAAATGGGAATAAATGTCTCCTGTCCTGCCCCTCATTCCCCCCACACACACCAAGACTGTTGCCATGATTAAAAGATACAACAGGTGCAAAGACCCAGACAGACATATGGCTCATCATTAGAATCCTTCACCATGACTAGTCATTCTGACGATGACTGGAGACCCTACCAAGATCCTTTGTCATTTGAGGAGGATTTAATCGTGCTCACTAGACAGCCTTTTCTAGCATCATGAAGTGAACGGCTGCAATGCATCTCATAATGACCCTCATCAAGACCTGAACCAACATGCTAATGCGCTGAGAAAAATCCATTAGCCAAAATACTACATTCCTGGAGCACCCTGGGGAATTGTGTTTCCTGGGGCATTTTCCTCCTGTATTATACTGGTATATAAATGCACGCACACTTTTCATTAGCAGCTCCTTTCTAGGAATGTGGGATTCAGCAGGACAGTTAGCCTGGATTCCACCATCAGGGAAGGCAGTTAAAAATGGGTTTGATACATTAATTCCAAGTCAGGAGACCTGGCTGAGGTATGAAGAGATCAGGTTATGGTTTAGCTTTTTCTTGCTGCTTACTAGTTGTCTAGTTGTACAAACTTGGATAAGATCCTTGACCTCTCAGCCTCAGGTCCCTTTTACCTACAAAGGAATGATGCCTCTCCTAGCCACATGAGTTAACCACCTAAGTCACTATTTCCTCTGCTGTGAAGTTGAGCCATGTTCCTCTCTCTTCCTTGCTAACTTGTGCCTGGCCCTGGGCAGAGGCTCTGCATGCATTCTTTGACTCCTCTTCACGGCCCTGTCAGATGGGTACTACTATCTCCAGGTGACAGATGTGGAAATCTCCAGTCAGAGGAGTTCAAGAATTTGTCCTTGAATGTAAAGTGTCAAGTTGCAGTTAGGATTCAAAACTTGGTGTCTGATTTGAAACTCTGCACTCTTAAGCATGCAACCAAATTTCTGCTTACAAGACAGGCAAGGAAGACAGAAAATAACATTTATTTAATGTGCCCCCTGGGCACATTAGTTTCCACCCGTCCTCCACACTATGAGTGTCAGGAGGCTTTCTAGAGAGCTCTGGGGGTATGGGTCTCTGAAAGGTGCATGTGCTTCTTGAGAATGGAGAGGAGAGGCAGAACCTGTTGGGAAAATATTTACTGCTGTACTCCCACAAGTCATAAGGTCAGCCACAATGTGTACTTGGGCAGGGGTGATGGATAACATTCCCCCAAGGTTTTGTAAGTTGTAGAGGTGAGGACCCACTTGGCAATGAAAGAACCTTGCTGAAGACATGGAGTTGAGATTTCATATCACAGATTTCCCTGAAGCAGCACAGCCCAGGTGACTGTGCTGGGCTTAGGAAAAGGTATGACTGTGAAGGCAGAAGTAGGCACCTTTGAGCAGTTGGATAATCCCCTGCACACGTGTAGGGTAAGGAAAAAATGTGAGGCTTTTCTGCCCTCCCACCATCAAGATAGATGATGGATCCTTGCGGTCCTGAATGCATGCCTGATGGCGGACACCTGGAGTAGGGTGTGGGCATAGGTAGATGGGATTCACCTGGGCTAAGACTGGGTGGCATCACGGGGACGCCAGTGGCAGAAGCCGAGAGAGAAGCACAGCCATGAGAAGAGCAGAGAGAATGTGAGAGAAGGTCGGAGAGCCCAGAGTGAAGACTTGCTGGGGGCTGGGAGGCCTGCCAGCCCCCCAGCGCCCCTGCCTGCCGTGTACCTGGTAATCTAAATACAAAACCTGCAAAAGCCACTGAGAACTCTGACTCCTCCTTTACCGGGTCTGCTGGATCATAGAAAACCTGCTCTGTGGTCTTCCTGACCCTACACCACGCCCACCCTCTACTGCTCACAAAGGAACGAGGTGGAGGACACAGAAGGAAGCAATCACATTTAAAATCTTAGGCTGGATCAAACTAAAATTAGAACTGTGTTGTCTATTACAGAGTCCTCTGCCTTTGCACTCTGAGAACCAGATTGTTTCACCCCTCATCAAATCTACCTCCCCATGGTGCTCATTTCCACACTTAGGGAAGTGTGAATGGGAAGTAAGAACGATTGAGAGTCTAATGAGCACTTGGTACCATGCTGGGCCCTTTACACCCAAGATCTCATCACCACAGATATTAACAAACCCTGTGAGGCAGGTACCATCACTCCCATTTTACAGATAAGAAAACTGAGGCCCAGGGAGGCATGATGACTCAGAAAGTAAGTGGCAATGCTACAAATGGAAGCCAGGTGAGTCTGACTCCAAAACCCATGCTCTTTCCAATACATATGCCTGCTACTTTTCAATGTGAGAAAATGAGCTTCATTTGAAGCTTAGGGAGTGATGAAAGCAACACTGCTATCCAATTTACCTTATGGCTCTGGGAAGGACTCAGCAAAACAGCCATCTGAATGATTCACTCCTGTGACTGACAAGACTTCTCTTTGGTTATAGCATCAGCAGCTGCTAAATCTGCTACACCACCCCTTCCCCCTCCAGCTCAGGGAGCTGGAATTATTTATATAAGGATTTCAGTGGCCTTCTGCCTCAAGGCATTATTATCAGAGACTTTTAAGTGATAAAAATGTCATAAATCATAATAAAGGACAAGAGGAGTCAGGGCTCGGGAAGATAACAGAAGAGAGGATATTCTGAAAAACAGAGAAGTAAGTACTGATGCAAGAGAATAACTCCCAAAGTTTACACAAATATTCTTTCCTACCAATTTCTTTATGTGGTTCTTCTAACTCCCTGGGAAGTGGATGTTAGCAATTAAAAAAAAAAAAAAAAGCAGTACCATAAGATGAAAGTCTAAGGTTTAAGGTCAGAGAGAGGCTGGAATAAGAACCTGTCTCCAACTACCAGTCAGTGCATCCCCCTAACCTACGTACTCCATAAAGCTGTGAAGACAGAAATCTGCAATAATTGTAAGGGAAAGAACCCAATAGTCTTGCTCCCCTGCATGACAGAACCAGGGAGGGGGAAGTAACAGTATCAGTATCAGGCATTTCACACTGAGTTATATTAAAAATAAAATTCATCATTATATTAAAAAATTAAAAAATAAAATAAAGCCTACTCTTTCCTCTCTCCATGTATTTCCCTTCCCAGTCAATGGGAACACATCTATGCAATCTACCAAACAGAAAAGTGGGTACCACCCTCGATCCTGCCCATTCTTCCTCCCTTTCAACCCTGTTCATACTAGATGACTTAATCCTGACAAGTCGAGCTCTGTCTTTCAAATCACTTTCTATTTCAACTGCACTATTTAATTCAGGCCCTCATCACCTCTCCCCTGAAGTAATGTCTGGGTTTTCTCTATTGGTCTCTGGTTCCAGGCTCCTCTCCTTCAACTCAGCCTCCATCCAGTCTCCAAAATAATCCTAAAATACAGGTTGAGCTTCCTGTCAGTGACAACCTCTCCAGGAGGACATGCCTCTTGCAAAGGATTTCCTTCATCCCACTGCGGAAGAGAAGAGGAAACATGAGGCGAAGCGCCCAGTGTAGAGCCCCGATCCCTACTTCATGCCTGCAACATACACAGGTCGTTAGAGCCACGTGCAAATGGTAGTTTTGTGTGCTGCTGCTCTTCTGTCCTCTGCCAGCTGACAGAAGCAAAGCAAGGCTTACAGAAGGTTGTGCCTTCAGATGGAAGCAGCACTAAAGTACCCTGAATCAAGGTCGATGGGAAACCATCCCAATAAACACATGTTGGGGGGGCAAAATACCAAAAACAAGTTGGACTATGTGGAGGTCAGTTTTATGTATCAGTAAGTGCCCAGTTATTCAAGCAAATCCTAATCTAGATGTTGCTATGAAAGTATTTTGTAGATGTGATTAACACCTACAGTCAGTTGGCTTCATGTAAAGGAGTCTTCTGGATCATTTGGGTGGGCCTGACCTAATCAGTTGAGCGGCTTTAAGAAGAGAACTGGGGTTTCTCTGAAAAAGAAGTTCCATTTATTGATTGTACTCAGCCTGCCCTTCCTGAAGAATTGCCTTATGGATACAAGCTTCCCAGAGAGACTCAACAGTCACGTAAGTCAGTTCGTGGCATTAAATCTCTTAACATATGTCTCCTACTGGGTCTGCCTCTCTTGTTGAACCTAGTCTTATATACCCTGTCTCTGAATTCTCATTTTCCAGAACCTCTGACTTTGGTAAAAATCGATAGCTGGAACATTCCAGGTTTTGGCAAGGATGTGGAGCTACAGAAATCTTCATGTACTACCAGTATCACGTGTCAGGCTTAAAGCTAGGTCCTTTACATATACTGTCCCCTTTAATTGTGCTAATAACTCTGAGTATCCCCATCCTCGTTTTCCCCATAGGTAAACTGAGGCTCAGGGAGGCTGTAATTCATTCAAAGTAACAGAGCTAGAAGATGGCAGAGCTGAGATCTGAAGCCAAGCCAGTTTTTTTTTCATGTATTCAGTGTCCTGAAAAAAAAAAACCCACATCATTTCTCATTTGAAAAAATGATAGTAAAACCATTTTTACTAAAACTATAATGTTCTACTTTGCTTTTTATGCAAAATTACCTTTCTTTTCTAACCACATAATTCTTACAACATCAGGAAGTCTCTGTTAAGCAAGGTGGTGGGATCAGGTTATCATCTTTGTTTTTTTAATTGTGCAATTAGAGCAAGGAGGGCAAGTAAATTACTTAAAGTTACACACACACACACACACACACACACACACACACAGAAGATCAACAAAAGCACCTGAGCAATGTAAAGGACCAGAGGAAAAAGAGGGGAAGGCCTTTCAAGCACACCTCAAGAGTTACCATCTCCAAGGAGGCAGGCTGGTGCTTGTGGTCAGGATTTGGGGGCTACCATCCTGGGTTTAGCCACTGACTTGCTGTGTGACTAAGGCTTCATTTCCTCACTCAGGCCTTCATTTCCTCTTCCATGGGGATTAGGCCATTTCTGAAGCTCCCTCTATGTTTAAGGTCAGTGGTTCTATCACCCCAAGCCTCTTAGATAAGATCAGTTAAATTCGACCCCTCGCCCTCAGAAAGGTAACCCTCTCCTACAAAAGCCAACAAAATAAGAAACTAATATAAGGAAGGGCAAAGACAGGGAGCAGATGAGACAGGGATTTAACACAGGAGAGTAAAGGAAAGGAAAATCACAGGGTAATGACTGTGTGGGCCTAGAGTAAGCATTTCAGGTTGGCACAGGAAGGCAGGGCTCTGGAGTGGGGTACAGTGAGGATGGTGGGGAGACTACTAATAGAGTTGATATATTTGACTGAATCAAAAAGAGTATTATATCAAAAGAAATTTTACAGATATTCTGGGGGCATTTTCAGGAGAATCAGTAATTAGTATATAGAAAAATCAATAAAATGAAGGGGACAAAACCTGGCAATTTTAACTCCAGGAGAAGAAAAAGTACAGCACGGGAGCCATATCATGCTACACTACTTGGCTCAGCAGTGAAAGCAGGATTTACACTGGCCACAATAATGAACTGAGGACTGAATCATAGCTGGGACGATAGAGAGAAGAAACAAGGGTGGTGATATAAGGTAATTAAGTTTTTATTTATATTTAATCAACAGATTCAATTTATTTTATCTAAAATTAATATCTTAAATAAGCATTTGAGTTATTTAAGATATGCAGAGGAATGTAGAAAGAAATACAGAGGGCGATTCCTGAAAATAATTCAAAATGGTGGCTCTGGCAGTAGAACCAGGGGGTAGGAAAAGGTGAGGCAGAAACTGCAATTATTAAGCCTTTTAGTGATTTTTTTTTTCTTTTTAAACACACACACACATACACACGCCATTCTATAATAAAAAGTAATTTAATAACAAAGAGCCCATGCTCCAGAGTCAAATAATCTAGTTCAAAATACCATTCCCACCAAATATTAGTTGTGAGATCCTAAGGCAGGAATGAGTCTAACTTTTCTGCGTCTCCCTTTTCTCCTCTGAAAAACAGGGTTACGTGTTATAGTAAATGTACATATATACAATACACATGCCTCGCGTCCTCGGAGGCGCTGAGCCTGGCATGTGCCACACAGAGTTCCCTAGGGAGGAAGGAGAGGTCGTTCGTCCCACACTGGATGGCGAGACCACTTGGCTGTCAGCCTAGACATTCTCCTCTTCACCACATGCCAACCAGGCAACACGCAAAGTGGGGGAAGAGGACATTTCCTCTCACCTCACCCACAGAGCCTGGCTTCATTAATCTATGCCTGTGGCACTGATTTAAGAATAGAGGTGCAAGGGACGTGACAAGGAGGGCCATATGGGAAGCAAGGTAAAACACCAGAAAGAGCACTGGAGTGAGTCAGAAACAGACATGCAGAGCACCTACTCTGTGCCAAGAGCGTTTCCATAAACCACATAATTTACTCCAAAGACAAGCACCTACAGCAGCTATTATTATCTCAGTCTTTAGAGACGAGACACCCACGGTTCAGAGAAGGTAGCAACCTTGCCCACGGTCACACAGATACTAAGCAGCAGAGTTGGAATCAGTACCCATGACTTCCTAACTCCAAGGCCTCAGGCTCCTACACGATTTGTGCTGCTTGGGACAAATCAAGCCGGCTTTCTGAGACTGCAGTTCCTCATTTGTACACTAGGGACTGTGCTTTCCCAGAGAACTTCAGGGTGGCTGAGAAAAAACAGAAGATGGATGAGGTGAAGTGTCTGTGCTTTGGGAAGTAGAGAGGACACATAGGGTGCCACTGACAACTGTGGCACTAGCCACAGTTGCACTATACTGTGGAGCTTCTGACCATGTCTCTTAGCCTCTTAGCCACTAAGGGAAAAGGGGGACTGGCCTTGGGCTAGGCCCAGAGTGGCAACTAGGATGAGGCACAGTCTGGTCAAGGAGTCTGATGGGGATGCTGAGGCCACCATGCTTAGTGGAAACAATCAGACATCAGGTATGCTAAGGATCCAAAGGTCAGTAGCATCTTTCTTGTCTCAAGCTGACGAGAACTACTGAATTATTATCTTATAAAGCCACAGGTCACTGCCATTCCTCTCAGGCTCCTCTGTTGAACGGTTGTTAGCTTTTGAAAACAAATCCGATCAAGTCATTCCTCTGCTTTAAAACCTTCCCTGAGCCCTGTTACCCACCCACGGGATGGAGCCCCAGCTCCTTAGTCTGACATTTAAGGTCTTCACGACCAGGTGGCAGACTTCCCTGCCACGAACTGCCCTACTCCCCGTCTCCTCTTGCTCCAGATCGCCATGTCTTCTCCCTGCTTTTGTTCTCCTCCTCCTACTCATCACTTAAAAGCCACTTCAAATATCATCTCTTCTGAGAAGCATTCCCTAAACCTGTGCAGGGTGAAGGCGTGAGCTTATGGATGAATAAAACACAATCTCAGAAAGCGTACAAGCTGAAAGAGCCCTCAAAGTTATACAATTCGTCTTACCCATAAAGAAAGGGAGGCCCAGGAAGGACAGGGCTCTGCTCAAGGTGACAGCAGTTAGTTTCGTATGCAGGTGCCTTGGCCGGGGCTCTTTCTACTACATGGTGCAAACTTCTAGTAAGTGAATGAGCCCACAAATGGCCCAATGGGAAAACAGAACATTGCTGAAGCCTTGTCCAGAGAAAGTGAACGAGACTTTGGCATGAAGAGTCACAGTTGGAGGCAACATGGCGGCGAGGAGACGCTGCGAGTAAGATCTCCCATTAAAAAAAGTTAATAGGGAGGAAAAGCGGCAGGTCCCAGTGAGAACTGGGACACGGAAGATAAACGGACGACTCCAGCAAACTACCCGAAGAAGAAAGTGGCCATAAAAGAGGACTAGAAGGGAGGGAAGCGCAGAACCCTGCTCCCCTCCCCCGCCCACAGAGGTGGCACTCTCCGACCCGCAGAGAGGAGGGAAACAACAAACCAAAACAACCAACAAGAACAAACGACGCAGCAAGCGGGACTGTGCGTGGAAAGGAACTATTGCAGCCACCACACCCCGTGAACGGGAGCTGAGGCGAACCCTGCAGGATCCGCCGCGGCGGTGAGGGAACGGCTCCGGGCGCCATTAGAGAAGAACAAAGACCCCGGGAGACGCGCACACAGCCAGGGCTGCCGGTAAGCTTGCGCGGAAACGCGGCGCGCTCGGGGAGCTTGAAAAGCAAGTGCAGACCAGAAACGCGGCTGCCCAGGTACCCGCGCCTGCGACCTAGGCTTGCGGGGAGACGACCTAGGCTTGCGGGGAGACGCGCGGAGGTCCTCACTGAGGTGAAGGTCCCTCCCTGAGTGAGCAGGAACCAGGCACCCGGGCACGGGAGCAGTGCAAAAGGCGCCATTCCCGCGCCACTGAACTGGGCTACAGCCCGCGTCCTGGAACTGAGGGCTTTGAACTGAGACCCGGGGCACGAAAATTCGGGGCGTGGGTTCTCCACGACGGTGGGGCACAAGGCAGACACAGCACCCCAAAGCTGTTGAGGTGTACCCTACCATTCCCGCTCTGCTCCCTGTCCCACGGGGTTGGGGGGACGAAAAACAGCCCCCCAAGGACACTAGGAGAGATCTCTGGCGCCACCTAGTGACCAGGAAAAAAAAGTCACTAACACCCCATAGAACAGGAAATTTCTTAAGACTGCTTGAAAAGGGCAGAAGGCTTCTGCAGTGGCCAGCCGGGAAGTTATTCCACGCCAGGCCCCTTCCGACCAGCAGTCTGAGCCCACAGAGGGAGCAGGCACTCACGTCCGGGGCAGACCGGGGGCGCAGAAGAGTGTGCCTGAAACCGGAGGCGCAGGGACTGCATCCCGCTTCGCCATTTGAGAACAGGGACATTTCTTCAGTAAAAACTGCCTAAAACCAGCAGAAAGCTCCCCCAGAAGGCAGAGATGGCTCCTGGAAGAGCCAGAGGGGAGCGGAGAAGTTCACCCAAGATGCCAGTCAGTCCGAGCATCACAGTGTCCCAACGCATACGACAAATTAGAAAACAGACAGTAGGGAGTAGAAGAACCACACGCAACCTAACAACTCCTCAGGAAAGAAGCACACCACAAAAAGAAAACCACTCCCCAGATTGCAACGACAGCAACTTGGAAGAACTTCTGAGCCTTCCAGAAAGAGAATTTAAAATTGCCATGATTAAAAAAGTGATAGATCAGAAGAAGGAAATTGAGTCCCTAAAGAGGGAAAACAATGGTCAGAAGAATGAAATTGAGTCCCTAAAGAGGGAAGTAAAAGAAATGCAGGAGATCAAAGAATTAATGGAGGAACTAAAGAACTCCGGGAAAAGCAAGGAAAGCAGAATAGATGAAATGGAAGAACGAATAAGTTCTCTTGAAGACACAGAAATAAAAAGAACCAAAACAGAAAAGGAAAGAGAAGTACGAAGGAAAAAGAACGAAGAAAGACTTCGAGAACTATCTGACTCCATGAGGAAAGGAAATATAAGAGTTATAGGAATTCCAGAAGGAGAGGAGAGAGATGTAGGAACAGAGAAAATATTCCAGGAGATAATTGAAGAGAACTTCCCAAATGCGAAGAAGGAGCTGAAAATTGATATACAAGAAGCAAGAAGAACACCAAACTTCCACGACGAAAGGAAAAACACAGCAAGACACATAATAGTAAAGCTCCCAAGAATCCAGGACAAGGAAAAAATAATGAAGCTGACAAGAGGAAAGAAACAGATAACATTCAAAGGAAAACCAATCAGGCTGACATCAGACTTCTCTGAAGAAACACTACGGGCAAGGAGAGAGTGGAGGGACATAGTCAACAGACTCCAAGAAAACAGATGCCAACCAAGAATACTCTATCCCGCAAAGCTCTCTTTCCTCCATGAAGAAAGAATATGGACCTTCCCAGACAAAGAGAAACTCCGGAATTTCATTACGAATAAACCCCCACTCCAAAAAATACTACAAGGAATCCTAAAGCCAGAACCTCAGAGGGACGAATAACAACGAAAGAAGACCAAAAAAAAAAAAAGTTATTAAAAGAATAAATAAAATCAAAGGAAAGACAAACATAATGGCAAATACAGATGCTACCATATCAATATTAACTCTAAATGTAAATGGACTAAACTCTTCAATAAAAAGACACAGAGTTGCAGCCTGGATTAAGAAACAAAACCCAACCTTTTGCTGTCTCCAGGAAACACATTTAGCTACAAAAGATAAAAATAGGCTCAAAGTCAAAGGATGGAAAACAATCCTACAAGCAAATGGGCCAAAAAAGAAAGCAGGAACAGCTATACTTATATCAGATAAAACAGACTTCAAACTCAAAAAAATAAAAAGAGACCCCAATGGTCACTACATTATGATTAAGGGGACAATACTTCAAGAAGAAATAACACTCATTAACATATACTCACCAAACGAAAGAGCACCAAAATATATCAGACAACTGTTGTCCTCTCTGAAAACAGACATCAGAGAAAACACATACGTAGTGGGAGACTTCAACACACCACTATCAACAATGGATAGATCAACAAGACAAAAAATAAGTAAAGAAACTAAAGCTCTAAATAAGGACCTAGAGCATTTGGGCTTAACAGACATCTATAGAACACTAAACCCAAAAAAAACGGAGTACACATTTTTCTCAAGCGCACACGGATCATTCTCCAGGATCGATCACATACTGGGGCACAAGACAAACATCAACAGATACACCAAGATTGAAATCATACCAACCATCTTTTCTGACCACGAAGGCATCAAACTAGAAATAAATCATAAAAAGAAGGCAAGGAACTATCCTACCTCATGGAGATTAAAAGCCACACTACTGGAAGACCACTGGACTAACGAGGAGATCAAAGAAGAAATTAAAAAATTCTTTGAATTGAATGACAAGGAGGACACCAATATCCTAAATGTATGGGATGCAGCAAAAGCAGTAATAAGAGGAAAATATATAGCAATAGAAGCTCACATCAAAAAACAAGAAAGAACTCAAAGAAACAACCTAATCTCGAAGCTCAAAGATCTAGAAAAAGAACAACAAAAAAACCCCAAATCCAGTAGAAGAAAAGAAATAATAAAAACCAAAGCAGAAATAAATGAAATTGAAACTAAAAAAACAATCCAAAAGATCAATGAAACCAAGAGCTGGTTCTTTGAAAAAATAAATAAAATAGACAAACCCCTAGCCAGGCTCACAAAGGAAAAAAGGGAGAAAGCACAAATACACAGGATCATAAATGAAAGAGGAGAAATCACAACGGACACAGCAGAAATCAAAAGAATAATCAGTAACTACTATGAACAGTTATATGGAAACAAGTTCAACAATCTAGAGGAGATGGACAAATTCCTACAACTCTACAATCACCCAAAGCTAGATAAAGAAGAAATAGAACACCTAAACAGACCAATTACAAGCAGCGAAATTGAAATGGTAATCAAAAACCTCCCCAAAAACAAAAGCCCAGGACCTGATGGATTTACAAATGAATTCTACCAAACATTCAGAGACGAATTAGTGCCTATCCTTCACAAACTCTTCCAAAAAATTGAGAAGGAAGGGACAATACCAAACACGTTCTATGAAGCCAATATTACACTAATACCAAAACCGAATAAGGACAACACAAAAAAGGAAAACTATAGGCCAATCTCCTAATGAACACTGATGCAAAAATCCTCAATAAAATTTTAGCTATCAGAATCCAACAATGTATCCATAAGATAATTCACCACGACCAAGTTGGATTCATTCCAGGGGCACAAGGATGGTTTAACATCAGAAAATCAATCAACGTTATCCAACACATCAACAAAAAGAAATATAAAAACCATATGATAATATCAATAGATGCTGAGAAAGCCTTCGACAAAGTGCAACACCCATTCATGATAAAAGCCCTTGAAATTCTTGGGATACAAGGAACATACCTCAACATCATAAAGGCCATCTATGACAAGCCAACAGCCAGTATCATTCTCAATGGTGAAAAGCTGAAAGCAATTCCATTAAGATCTGGAACAAGACAAGGATGTCCACTCTCACCACTGCTTTTCAATATAATACTGGAAGTCCTAGCCAGAGCAATAAGACAAGAGAAAGACATCCAAGGAATCCAAATAGGAAAAGAAGAAGTCAAACTATCACTATTTGCAGATGATATGATAATATACATAGAGAACCCCAAAATCTCCACAGAAAAACTAATTCAACTCATCGGTCAGTTCAGTAAAGTGGCAGGATACAAAATCAACATGCAAAAGTCAGTAGCCTTCCTATACACAAACAATAAATCTGAAGAAGAAGAAATCAAAAAAACCACCCTTTTATTATTGAAACAAAAAAAATCAAATATTTGGGAATAAATCTAACAAAAGAGGTAAAGGACCTATACAAAGAAAACTATAAAACACTGTTAAAAGAAATAGAAGACACAAAGAAATGGAAAGACATCCCCTGCTCATGGATTGGAAGAATAAACATTATTAAAATGGCCATCCTACCAAAAGCAATATACAGATTCAATGCTATTCCAATCAAAATCTCAATGGCATTCTTCAAAGAAATAGAACAATTGGGCCTCCCCGGTGGCGCAGCGGTTGAGCGCTGGGTTGTGAAGCTGCCCGCGGCCTCTGCGGCGCCGGTTCGATCCCGGCTGCTCCCCGGCCACCGGAGGAGGATCCCACATGGCGCGCAGACCTCTCCTGCCGCCCGCTGCTCCCCTCAGCAGTGTACTTCAGCCCTTCTGCCTGCTCTGCTCCCGCTCTGGCTCTGGTGAATTCTCTCACCTCCGCGCTTCTGACTGTACCCAGTGCATGTATAAACAAAACAAACAATATAATAAATAAATAAATAAAAACATGCCTCTATTAAAAAAAAAAAAAAAAAAAAAAAAAGAAATAGAACAATTATTGATGAAATTCATATGGAATCACCAAAAACCTGAATAGCCAAAGCTCTACTGAAAAAAAAAGAGGAAATGGAGGCATCAAACTCCCAGACTTCAAACTATACTACAAAGCCATAATCATCAAAACTGCATGGTATTGGAACAAGAACAGACATACAGACCAATGGAATCGAATAGAAAATCCAGAAATAAACCCACAGATTTATGGTCAACTAATCTTTGACAAAGGAGCAAAGACTATGCATTGGAGCAAAGAAAGTTTGTTCAATAAATGGTGCTGGGAAAACTGGGTCGCTACATGCAAAAGAATGAAGCTTGACCACTACCTCACACCATACACAAAAATCAACTCAAAATGGATTAAAGAACTAGACATAAGACCTGAAACCATAAAATACATAGAAGGAAATATAGGCGAAACACTACGGGATTTGCACATCAAAGACATCTTTACAGACACATCACCCAAGCAGTGATAGTGAAGAGAAAGATAAACAGCTGGGACTACATCAAATTAAAGAGCTTCTGCACAGCAAAAGAGACAATAACAAAAACAAAGAGAAACCCACCAACTGGGAGAACATTTTTGCACCCAACACTAATGATAAAGGACTGATCACAAAAATCTGCAAAGAGCTGATGAGACTCAGCAACAACAAAGAAAATAATCCAGTCAAAAAATGGGCAGAAGAGCTAAAAAGAAACTTCTCTGAAGAGGAAATGCAAATGGCCAACAGACATATGAAAAAATGTTCAACATCACTTGCAATCAGGGAAATGCAAATCAAAACTACCATGAGATACCATCTCACACCAGTGAGAATGGCACATATTAAAAAACTAGCAACAACAAATGTTGGCGAGGATGTGGAGAAAAAGGAACTCTTCTGCACTGTTGGTGGGAGTGCAAACTGGTCCAACCACTATGGAGAGCTGTGTGGAGATTTCTGGACCTACTAAACATAGAGCTTCCATATGATCCAGCAATTCCACTCCTAGGTATTTACCCAAAAGACACAGAAACATCAATTCCAAAGAGCACCTGCACCCTATGTTTATAGCAGCACTGTTTACAATAGCTAAGCTTTGGAAACAACCCAAATGCCCAAAAGTAGATGACTGGATCAAGAAGATGTGGTACATATATACCATGGAATATTACTCAGCATTCAAAAAAGATAAATACATGCAATTTGCAGCAACATGGATGGCGCTGGAAGGGATCATGCTCAGCGAAATAAGTCAAAAAGAAAAAGAAAAATACCGGATGGTCTCACTCATAGCAGGAATCTAGAAAACTTAAATAAGGGACCTGGAAAATGAATATAAGAAAGTGAAAATCAAAATCAACAAAAAACTATGAACCAGAGACACTTTTTGGGGGTTGGGGGGCGGGAGTGGAGGGATTGGGGTCAGAATGGGGCGTTTGCAATTGTATGGGGGAATATAAAAATAAAATTTAAGATTTAAAAAAAAAAAATAAAATAAAATAGTGTAGTAGAGAGCGAAAAAAAAAAATAGACTTTTATTATTCTATATATGAGAAAAATAGGGATCAAATGTTATAACTTATTTCAAGTTTCTATTACATTTAAATTATTTCTGATTATAGGTTTGCTTAGTTCAAATTACTGAGGTTAAAATTATTTGATTTTGTTTTTTATGAAATATGTAATAAAAATGAAAATAAAAAATTCTTTGGCATGTTAAAAAAAAAAAAAAAAAAGAGTCACAGTTGTTCTGCATTTGAGGCTTTAGGTACACCCAGGAGGAACCCAGGAGGAGTCCACAGAGTCAAGGGACAGTAGAGACAGCAGCCATAAGGTAGATAATACTGGGGAGCACCAGCACAAGCTGAGGCCTGTGGGTACTAGGGTCAATACTGGGAGATAGCATGGTATCAGCTTGGCTCAAGAAATTGGCTCTGTCTTCAAAAGGACAGAGCAGACTCATGGGGCCTGACCATTTGGCCATTGTCAAAGTTTCCCCAAGTTGCACATGGTCTCCTCCAGGGGCTATACTCTGAGAACAGGCTGGGATAGGTACAGGCCTCCATCCCTTTAAACAAATACAGTCAGGACAAGGAGCTCTGCCCTTGCTGTTTTCTGTCCTCCAAAGCCAAAGTACAAGCTACAAGCTCCACTGATGCTGTTTCATATGCTAATAAGCCAAAGTCTAATGGCTGCAGGGAGGTAGCAGATGTTAGTCTGAATCCTGGGCTCCACCTGTTGAGTCTCCATTTATCCATCTGGAAAACTGGGACAATCCTCATCTGTCCATCTTCTTACTTGCATGGTGATGACTGAATGAAATGACATCTATCAAATACTCAGAATGGGCCCCAGCATTTAGTGGGTACTCAGCTACTCTCTTTTAATGATAAGTAAAAAAAATGTAACCCCCAAGTTATATAGATATATGAACAACTGAAAAATTCAATTTTAAAAAATAAAATAAAGATGTACAACACAGTTCTCTTTTATTCTGTAAAAGGGCATTATCTTTTCCTGAAAAAAGGGAGAAGAAAAGTCTTTTATTTTCTGCTACAATTGTGAACACTTCTGAGTGTCCTCCTAAATAACCCATAATGATTCCACATACATTAAAGTCAGTGGCTATTGAGACTTGGCCCTACTAGTGACCCTCAGCTGTCTTGTTGTCCCTTAGCCACGACTCGCACATTTTAAAACCCACCTTCCCTTTGCTCATGTTGATCCCTCTGCACAGACTGCTCTTCACCTTTCCTCACTCAGGAGCTACTTCTTTCAGCGATTTCGAAAATTGATCACACTTCCTCTTCATGCTTTCTTCCAATTCTCATCACTCTCACTGCTTTGTATTTATTCACTCATTCAAACAGTATTGATTAGGTACATATTATATGTCAGACTCAATCCATAGCTCTCTTTTGCATTAAATGTGAGCCCCATAAGGCAACAACCACCTGCTAGATTCCACCACAACATCCAGAGTGGTGCGTGGCACAGATCGGCCACCAGCAAGAGGAAGGAAAAGGAAAATATCGTCTCTAACATTCACTGTGTGTTTAACAAGCATGTGAAGCGCCTACTGCATGCAAGGCAAGTGCAGACTATTTGGGTCTATTACATATGGAGGAATAAAAAATATAACCCCCAAGTTATATAGATATGTAAACAACTGAAAAATTCAATTTTAAAAAATTTAATAAAGGTGTACAACACAGTTTGTGAACATGAGGGCAGACTCAAGTGGTGCAGCTGACTTAACAACATTTCTCAGATGGGGATCCTAAGGCCTGGAGAGGAACAGCGACTACCCAGGATCACACAGAGAGTTGGTGGCAGAGACCTCAGCCCTGCCATTGCAGAACCCTGCCTCTAGCTTACCCTGACTGTTTTTGACCTTGAGTTCACCTTGGTTAATTTACCTTTGCAAGGCCCCAAGCCTCTTGAGTGTCTGTAAATAAGTGCAGTTTTTGCTACTGTAAGCAACCAAAGAAGCCTCAGAGCATTGTACTAAAATGTGGTGATCAACTGTGCCTAAAAGGCTGGCATGAGAGAGAGATAATTTAGCCAGTATGTGAGCCCTCCTGACGGCCAAGCATCCTCACCTGTGATCATGTGCAGCATGACTGCCAAGCGATAAACACCTTGCTTCTTTAGGAATAATGGTGAGGCGCCACCTTTATCGAAAGTTAAAAGGGACACCTTGCGGTGTGAGACTCTGCCTTGAAAACAAATGACTCGACAGAAATGTGACTTGAATGATAACTAATGGTCTGTAAAAACACCTCTGTATTAATTGTGAAACATCTAAAATGCTAAGGATCTTATCACATTTCTGAGCAGGCAGGGAAGAGATATGGTGCCTCAAGTGGTGAGGTGTGTAAGTGGCAACATGTCCATCCGCTCCAGAGTTGAGCAAAGCAGGACTTGGGACACTGAGAACCAAGGAAACTGAAAGAGACTTCTCTGTTTAAGCACATACACCCACTCCTGCCCATGCATACTCCTACACTCTTACCCCCACACACTGCTTGATAAACAGCCCAGGAGACAACAAAGCTTGAGAAAGCTCCTGGAAAATCAGTGACCAGCTCTGCAGCCCAAGCTCTGCCATTGATTAGCGGGGCAATCTTGAGTAAGTCACTGCCTCTCTTTATGTCTCACAGCAATGGGGAGGAAGGTAGTCAAAAAGAAAGGGAATTCAACAAATCAATAAATAGTGTAGAGACCATTGGTAGCCATCTGGAAAAATGAAGGTGAATCCACATCTGCCACTTATATCAGGATAAATTCCAAATGGATCAAAGACATGCATGTGAAAAACAAAACCATGTACATACTAGAATAAAATATGAAGAAAGTCCTTTATAGGCTCAAGTGGGGAGGGTTTCTCAAACTCAGATTCAGAAGCTATACAAGAAAAGACTGACAAATTTCATCTCTAGTAAAAGAAAGTGGTGCTTGACCAAACCAGTAAAAGACCAAAAAAAAAAAAAGAAAAGAAAAGAAAAAAAGAAAAAGTAAAACACCAACAGCAAAATCAAAAGACAGAAAAACTAAGAAAATACATTTGCAATAAATCACAAAGGTCTAATCTCTCTAACACATAAAATGCTCCTAGAAATCTATTGGGAAAAACCCAACAACAATCCAACTGTATAAAGGGTAAAGGATATTGTGGTAGGCAGAATAATGACCTTCTCTCCCCCCAAAATTCCTGATTCCTGGAGCCTTTGAATATGCCTTGTTATATAGCAAAAGAGAACAGAGGTAGCAGATTAATTTAAGTCTGCTAATTAGTTGAAACCTGACTGAAAAATAGGGAAAAACAGGGTGGACCCTGTATAATCACAAGACTCTTAAATGTGAAAGAGGGAGGCAGAGTCACCAACAGAGCGGCAGGATGTGAAGGAGACTTGCAGAGAGCCACAACTTCGAAGACAGAAAGCAGCCACAAGCCCAGGAGTGCAGGTGGCCTCTAGAAGCTAGAGAAGGCAAGAAAAGACTATGTAGAGCCTTCAGAAAGGAATGCAGTCTGTTCAGACCCTGATTTCAGCCCAATGAGACCCACTTCAGATTTCTGACCATTGTTCTAAATGGTCTAAAACCACTTATTGAAAATAAAATCTTTCCCCCCATTTTAGAGGATCCTTTGCGGTAAATCAATACCGGTGAGTCTCTTTTTGGACTTTCATTAGTTTCTCTGTTTGCATGTACCATCTTGACTACTGTAGCTTCATAGGAAATCCTGGTATCTGGTATTCTAAGGCCTCCGATTCTGCTCCTTGCTGTGGCCTTTCTAATCTGTCTAGCTTGTGTTACTATGAAAATTCAGCATCTTTTCACATGTCAAGAGCCATTTGTATTTCCTTCTTTGTGATGGGATCTCCTATATCTGTATTAGTTTTTCATTGCTACTGTAACAAATTATCACAAAATCAGAGGCTTAAGACAATATAAGTCTCTCAAACTGTAAGGGTGGTGCACTGACCGAAAAGCGGTGGGAGGGAGCCTTCTGGGGCCTAACAATATTCTGTATCTGGTACTGGGTGGTGGTTTTTTTAGTTATATACATATGCAAAAATGCGTCAAACCAAACACTTAAGATTTGTGTGTTTTACTATACATGTATGGTACTTCAGCTTAAAAAGTAAAACAAAACCACCCTAAATATTTTTTCACCTATCAGACTGGCAAAATTCCAAAAGTTTCTTAAAACACCATTAGGGAGGCTGCAGAAATAGGCGTTCTTGTACCTTGCTGGTGGGAGTGAAAAATGGTATAATTCCTCTGGAGGCTTATTTTGCAGGATCCTGCAAAATAACAAATACACTTGCTCTTTTGTAAATACACTTATTTGCACTTCTAAGAATTTATCCAACGACTACCCTCTCCCACACATGAAATAACACATACACATTTGCTGCCTCACAACTCGTAATAGCAAAAAACTGGAAAGGACCTAAATGTCCATCAACAGGGTACAAGATAAATAAATAATGGTACATGGATATACTAGATTCTACATAGCTGTAATAAAGAAATAGGAAGGCTTTTACACAGATATGGAGAGCTGTCCCAAACAAGATGTTGAAAGAAAAAAATCAGACA
This sequence comes from Talpa occidentalis, assembly GCF_014898055.3. Classification (NCBI taxonomy): domain Eukaryota; kingdom Metazoa; phylum Chordata; class Mammalia; order Eulipotyphla; family Talpidae; genus Talpa; species Talpa occidentalis. The sequence continues at coordinate 32,762,872 of NW_023603184.1, forward strand.
TGAAAAAATATGTAGAGCATACTACCATTTATGTAAAGATTAAAATCTTGGTATTCATTTATACACACTAAAAGAAACTAGAGGGACACAGAAGAAACTACTCATAGCATTAGCTGCACATAAGGGTTTTGGGAACCAGGCAGAGAGAAGATATGGTAAGAGGGAGGTTTTTCATTTTAAATCTTTTTATGCTTTTTAAATTTTAAATCATAAACCTATAGCATTAAATAAGAAAATTAATTTTTTAAGAGAAGAGGGATGCCGGAAGGAGGAAGAAGAATGTTGAACAGGTGGTTTTCCAAAACAATGCCATCAATTTATGATTTTATTTGGTTATTATGCAGAGAACTGCTTAATCGTAAGCAAGAGATTTAGGTTGGATATACAGAAGAACTTTCCAACGTGAAGGGGAGCCACATATTGAAATAGGAGATGAAATAATCTTCCCTGGTGGTTTTAAAAACAAGCCAGACTCTCCATGGCCTGCAGGAAGACAGCATCAGGGAGCAGACCACAGGCCTGAAGTTAAAGTCCTGGTTACAGACTCAACACACAGATTCATCATCACCCTATGACCTGCATGGGCAACACTGCTCAGCCTTAGTTAGGCTTCCCACATCTAGAAAACAGGGTTAACAATGGTGATGGTGGACCTCCCCGGTGGCGCAGCGGTTGAGCGCTGGGTTGCGAAGTTGGCCGCAGCCTCTACAGTGCTGGTTCGATCCCCGGCTACTCCCCAGCCACCGGAGGAGGGTCCTACATGGCGCGCAGACCTCTCCTGCCGCCCACTGCTCCCCTCAGCAGTGTACTTCAGTCCTTCTGCCTGCTCTGGTGAATTCTCTCACCCTCCCGCGCTTCTGACTGTACCCAGTGCTTGTATAAATAAATAAATAAATAAATCTTTAAAAAAAAAAAAAAAACAATGGTGATGGTGCCAATTCATCAACTGCTGAGGGTTCATGGGATAACATAGGTAAAGCAGTCACACTCTGCCTGTCATGCTGTGTACAGCACAAGCTTGTCCTACCCTGTAACTCTCCACAGGCCCTGGAATTTGGAAAGAGTGTCTCTCAGAGGTATAACCAGTGTTTAAAAAAAAAAAGTGTTTTCTCTATTCAGTTCTTACATGACTTTGTTTGATGGGTTTCAGGCCCAGATCAGATGCTTTGCCACACATATTACAACGGTACAAAGGTTCAACAATTGGAAATCATCAGTGAAATGGAGGGAGGAGAAAAAGATCCTTGCATAGATTATAGCTGCAATTTGGTGAAAGAACTGGCTTTGCTTGGAGGAGGAGGAGATACCACACTCCTGCCAAATATCTAACCCTTTAACAATGCCTGTCTGGTGAGCCTACGTGCTCCAGGAAAAGGCCACCAATAAAATCCTTTGCAAGGGTCTGTGTGGAGCAGGGAGAGAGGAAATGCAGTCAGCTTTTTTTTCTCTGCAGGAAAGGGAGGCTGAACAACTGCACATCAGGAGAGAAGGCAAACAAATTGCCCATTCAAGCCAAAATAAGCTGCTCCCGGGGGAAGCAAAACAGCTGGAGCCAATTCAGCCAGACACGGAGGTGAGGACCCTGAAGACAGAGTTGGGGCCGGGGAGCCTGCCACTGGCAGGCAGGGATCTTGAGTAAGTGGTGGCCACATGCCCCACCTCACCTCTGCTGACCTCAGTCTAGGCTCATGAATGGGAGCCAGGCAGCCAGCTTTGTCAGATGTGGAGGAAAATCCTGGGTGGAAGGGAAGGAATAAAGAAAGCAGCACAGGAGTGAACCCGCCAAGTGAGCGTGCCCCTGCTGAGCACCTATCATGGGGCAGACACGCAGCAGGTACCTGATGCTCCTATGCCTTTTGGAAGAACAACTTTTAGAAGTGAGTAATTGTGAGGATGATTTTACAAAAGAGAACTTGGATGCAGCAATGCAGGTTCAGCACTGCGAAGTGAGTAAAGGAGGCACACATCACTGGAGATGTGGCCAGGCCAGTGTGGCCAATGGCCTCAGCTCTCGCCTCCCTGAATGTTACTCGAGTTTTTCTACATGTGGCTCCAGCAGTTCTTCATTTAAAGCAGGAACTTGCAGGCCTCACCATCCTATCTAGTCATGGGGGTGTCTGGCAGCAAACACATAATATGTCAAGAGAAACTTCACTAGAAAACTCAGGGAAAAACCAAAGCAAAATGCAAAGAAAGGGAGGGAAAGAAACCTGGAAGGAAGTAGCAGCACAGTTATTTTGATCCCCTAAGAAACCTGAAGTGAGGCCACTGTGGGACTCTCCTCAAGCTGGCATATGCAGGCCCTGAGTCCCTGGGACAAAGGAGAGCAGAATCCTGACCTGGAATAAATCTGGGTTAGCACTGTTTCAGGGCTGTTGGGATTTCCAGATTGACCAGATTAGGGTCCCCAAGCTCCAGTTTACAAATCCTTTCTACAGCTATACTGAGACCTACTCTGGACCCTGACATCTCGGTGGGGAAGATACTTTCTCATTAGCTGCTGAGAGTCCCACCCCGAACCTCAGGCCTTCTTAAAGTCACAGTTATGTACTTCCTTCCTTGAAGCCTCAATATAATAATAGTAATAGCTGTTAAGATTCACTGACTCTGGACTTTTGTGCCAGGCACTGTTCTTAGCACTTTACCTAACAACACTATAAAGTCAATATTATGATTTTTTCTAGATGAGGCAATCAAAACAGAGAGGTTAAGCCACTTATAGAAGGCTACATAGCTCATAAGTGGAAGAACCAGGATCACAAAGCAGGTTATCAGTTCCAAATGCCTGTGCCCTTCTTAACCACCACCCATATTGCCACAGGTCCTTGGACTGCTAAAGAGCCATCTTGGAAGTCAGGCAGACAGATCTACCATTCACTGCTACTCATCCCTGGGCAACCTGTTAGCTGGTTTAACCTCTGAGTTTACACCTTATGGAGTTGCATCCTTTCCCCAGAACAGCTAGGTCCCCAGTTATGCGCTTTCAGTCATCGATTTCACCTTCCCTTCCAGTTTGATTTGTCTGTGGCACATTTATTGACATTAAGTCTCTTTATACCCTTGAACAAAGTCTGCCTTCTTCACATTCTGTAACTGTTTTTTGCCTGTCATGGGTGGGACACAGCCCCCACCTCTGAGAGGCTGGATCTCGGGGAATGAGACTGAAGGCCGAGAAATCCATTTGAAATAGGCAGCAGCAGAGGGGCTGAGGGGGAAGCTGACAATAAGAACCAGGCTTTTAGCTGGTAAGCACTCTTCTACAGTTTGTCTCCCTCTTGCTGGCCTCCTGCCAGGGCAAGCAGGCGGCTTCTTGTCACTTCATATTGCACAACTTGCACCCTGCAGGGCACCCACTGAGGGCCTCATTCCTCTGGCTGCGGGGAGCCTCTGCTCCCAGCTCACAGGCAGGCAGGGAGACATGTCCAGAGCCCTGTGAGAGGGCACACACATTTCCTAACTCTGAACCATGCACTCAGTGGACTGTGAGCCATGCCCCAGGTGCTGCAGACGAACAGAAAATAACAGGTCTGCCCTCAAAGCATTCATCACATGCCCTGCTCCCCCACTGCCTCTGATAGTCTCCTTATTTGGATACTGCTGGATACACCTTTCCAGAATATTCTTTCCCTCAAGAAATACTTCATTAGAACAGTTACACCCACAAGGGATTCTCCCCTCTCGCCACCCTGACCAAGGGAAATGAAAATTACATATATATATATATATATATATATTTCTTATTCTCCTGCATTATGCCAAGTATTTCACATACACTCTCTCACCTAATCCTCAGAACAACAATCCTGCAAAGCGAATGATCCCTGTTACGTAGATGAGGGAATCATGGCAGCTAACACAGAGGTAGAGCTCCTTGAACCAAGGCTCTGCCTGCAGAGTCTATGCTCTTTCTACAGCCCCAGGCTACCTCTGCGAGCTCAGCCTGTTGCCCTGCTTGCTGACCCCCACCCCAAAATCTGGATTTTGTTCTTTCATAGATTCAGATTCCCTGTAATCTTCTTGTTTGTGCTGATCCCAGAGGAAGCCAACCTCTCCCAGTCCAGAGACAGCAGCAGTAGCGACATCCTAGGCACTGACTCTGACTCTTTGATCAGCCTGTCTTAATTACACCCAGGCTAGAGCAGTTCCGGTATAAAGTATCTGGTGCTGCTATTGCAGGTTTGCTGCTAACATTTTCTCGCTCCTTCTCTGACTCCAGCCCCTTTTACTCCCCCTCCCCCCAGCCCTTGCTGGCTGGCTGTCTACCTCCTCTGCTGTCCTTGGTTCTGCCTCCTTGCACATCACATTCAGGCCTGCAAAGTAGTGCTTCAAACTGCTGCCTCCCCAGGCAGCTGAGCCAGTCTAGCTCAATTCAGAAAAGAGTGCTTGAGTCTCTGCTGAGTGCCAGGCACTGCTCTGGTTGCTGCAAATAAGCAGGAAGCAAAAGGAAAACACAGGGGCCTTGCCCTTCAGAAGTTTACAGTCAGAGGCCAGGAGCAAGTAGACAAAAGCAGAAATTACCCATACAAGGCAGACAGTGATGAGGTTACAATAGAGACCTAAAATGTCAGAGCTGGAGGGGAACTTGGCTTTTTGCTTTACTTTCTCCATTTTACAAATGGGGGAACTACAATCCACAGGAGATCAACTATTTGCACTAAAGATAGCGAGTTAGTAACACCTAGCATTTCTACCCTTGTTAGGAGCTAAATCCTGTTCTTTATCCTTTATATATATCAACTTGTTTAGTTCACACAACAATTATAAAGTAGGTGCTTTTGCCCTCCTGGTTTATTGTTTTCTCTCTCACTTTCAAGATGAGAAAAATAAGGCATCAAGGGGTTCAGGACTCATCCAAGTTCACATAGTAACACTAATAAGTGGAAGCCTGCATTAAACTCATGCTGTCTGACCTATGTTCCATCCTCTTTGCTGTCCTGTAACATGAGATTGAGTCTGTGGAGGTGCTAAGAAGACTTCTTTTGAAGGAATTACTCATAGGCCATATTATAAAAACAGTGAGCCCTGGTTGTCCAGAGGAAACCTCAATGAATCAGCTGTTTGGCTTTAAAGGGGAGTTCCTGAGTGCAATAAAATACAAGGCAGTGAGGGCAATGAGCAGAGCCCTGTGTTTCCAAAGAGCCAATTCAGAAGAAAGAACTTGCCTGTAAGGGATTTACTAGAAGAACCAGGAACAACCCAATCCTCTTCCCCTTTTCTCTCTAGCTTTTTACACATGATGCCCCCAGACTGTAAGATCTTCAATGTTCTCAAATGCCTTCCTGAGGCAGGGAGGCCAGCTCAGGCAACTTAGAAAAATGCTCAGTGATGTGGAATGAAATTTTTAGAAAAGGGGATTTCAGTAGAACCTTGGTCAAACAAAGACTTCCATTTCCAAGAATCTTCCCTGACACACAGCCCCTGACCTGTAGTTAACCAAGAATCTTCTCTAATTCTGCCAGTTTCATGATAAACAAGGTTTATCGGTATAGTAATCACTTACCAATCACTGCCAGATTATGCTCTGAGCCACAAGAGACCTGTGAAAGAAAGAAAATAAATTATGTGAGAGGAAGCAAAGATATTTGCATCAGTATATTTTATGATCACAGTTATTTTTAAAGATACTATCCCTTTTGGGGGAAAATTTTAGGAAGTAAATAGAAAGGGATGCCATATACAAAGGTTAAAACTATAATTACAACATATTATCACATAAAGAGAAAAAAATGTATTGAATGAAAATGTTTTTTTGGTCTTTAAGCAGTGAGACCATAAATGGTCTCTTCATCCTTTCTTCTTACTATTTTGTATTTTTCAAACTTTCTATAATGAGTATGTATTACCATAAAAATGGAAATATATAGCAACATAAGCGACAGTTTCAGAAAACTGGACTAAGAAAAACCATCCCTCTCACCTGGATTGATAAAATGAGCAAGGAATTCAGTGGAAACAGACCTGTCTGAGGAGAAATGCCCGACTTTCCCTCGTCAGCTCACTCTCACACGCGGCCACACAAACTATCTGCAGGTCTCAGAACATGACATGGTCACTCACACCTCTAGGCCTTTGCACAGGCTCTTCCTCTGCTTGAGCGCCTCTCCTCAACTGCCTGTCTAGAAAACTTACTCTCATCTTTTAAAATCTGAACGCATCCACAGTGACTCTTTTGTTATGGCTTCAAGACAAACTCAAGCACTCCTTTCATATAAGTGACTTATATGAACCTTGTTGTAGTTAGTATCTTGCTGCCTCTGACATTTTTTCTGTCTCCTCACTAGACTACATGTGTCTTGAGGACAGGGCTGAGGCTTATTCATCCCTTCTATTGCAGAAATGGACTGTATAAGATCCAGAACTCTGCTAAATGAGAGAATAAGTAAAAGAACTAAATACACAAAAGAACAAAGATCTAACACATAAAAGGCATCACTTGGGACTGAATCCAGCATTTATGCACAATGAGACACATTGCTTGCCTTTCAGTCTCTGTCCATCCCTACTTCTACCAGAAGTGGATGGAATGTAAAAACCTTTCCTTGGGGACTAATGAAAGGAACTCTTACTCTAGAGAAGCATCCTGTGACCCTTATCAGGATGCTTACTTTAGCTGCTAGCAAGACTAAGGCTTCAGGTACTCATGAACTATCAATGCTGGATGGGCTAAAGATTGTATGGTCCAATATTTCAACATCATGAGGACAAAACCAAGGCTTGGGAAGAGGAAGTAATTTGCCTTGGGTGTCAGAGCAAGTGTGTGTCAAAACTTAAGAGTCATTCTGATTCTCCCGATTCTCACATAAGCAACTTTCTTTATGCTATTGGTTCTCACTCTTTTCCAGCAGAAACCTCTTGGAAGTGATATTCAAAGGTAATTAGCACAGGCCCGTAATATTTAAGGTAACTGGCTCAAACAGCCAAATAGCATGCTAATTGATGAGAAGAGGCAGCAAGTAATCCTAGGCTTTCTTCCTTGTAAGAGCTTCCCAGGTCCCATCTTCCACAGGGATGAGGGTAACCACACTTAAGTGAACTCTCTAACAGTGTCTGGTAAAGAAACACCTATGTAGTTTACCCTGGTAAACATTTCCAGGTTGTCTAGTCTCTGAGCTCTTTGCAGCAGGCTCTCAATCCGATTTATTGGAGGAGTCACACTGGGCCTCACCCAGGGCTGCACACACAGCGAAGTCCATCACACATTTTCTGGTTAGACTGAGACTGGTTCCCTAGGTTCTGTCATAGGAAGCTTCTTAAATAACTGGGGAAAATTTAGATGTCTACCAATAGCAGAATGCTTATATAAATTGTGGTACAACTATCTGATGAAAGAGTATGTATCCTTGGAAAATGAAGCTTACAGTAATAGGAAAATACCCAAGATACCATGTGAATTGAAAAATTGCATAAAAATGTATATATAATATGATCTATAAAACAAACGATTTTAAAAGACCAGAAGGAATTACTATCTTATACCACATAGTGAAATCAATTCAAAATGGATTAAAGACTTGTATGTAAGGACTGAAATCATAAAATACACAGAAGAAAACAGAAGTCAATAGCTGTTTGACACTGATCCTAGTGATGTCTGTGGATTTATCTCCAACAGCAAGCGAAACAAATGGGGATATAAACAAATGGGACTCCACCAAACTAAAAAGTTTCTGCACAGCAAACGAAACCATTGTTAAAACGAAAAGGCAACCTACTGGAGGGAGATCATGTCTGCAAACCACACATCAGACCAGGAGTTAACATACAAACAACTCATACAACTCAACAACCAAATAGCATACCACCTGATTGAAAAATGGGGAGAGGAGCGAAACAGACATTTCACCAATGATACACAACAGACACATGAAAAGATGCTCACTATGGCTTATCTCTAGGGAAATGCAAATCAAACCCAGTGATATATCACCTCATACCTGATAGAAAGGCTATTATTAAAAAATCAAGAAATAATAGGTGTTGGCAATGATGTAGAGAAAAGGGAACCCTTGTCCACTGTTGGTGGGAATGGTGCAACCACATGGGAAACAGTATGGAGAGTTCTCAAAAAAATAAAAAATAGAACTAGCATATGACCCAGTAACCCTACTTCTGGATATTTACCCATGAAAACACGAACTTGAAAAGATATATTCACCCCTATGTTCATTGCAGCACTATTTGCAATAGCCAAGATATGGAAACAACCCAACCGCCCAACTCAGAGGGTGAGTGGTTAAAGAATATATGTGGTACAAAACATGGAATACTACTCACCCATAAAAAGGATAAAATCTTGCTATTTCTGACAACATGGATGGACTTTTAGGGGGTTGTGCTAATTGAAGTAAGTCAAAAGGAAAAAGACAAGTACCATATGATTTCACTCCTTTGTGGAATATAAAGAAAACAAAAACAAACCCTTGATTCTGTAAATAGAATGGCATCGCCAGAGGTAAGGAAGTGGGAGGAAATGGCAAAATGGGCCGACAGGTAAGCAGAAGGTAACTAGACATTTGTTTGTGGGCATGGTGAGATGATGTAATCTTAGAACCTATACAGTTTTATATACTAATGTTAACTCAAAAAAAAAAAAAAAAACACTAGAAGGAAATACATCACAATGTTAACAGGGATTACCTCTGGCCTATGAATGAGGCAGGAATTATGAGTATGATTTTTCCCTTTGCTTCTTATATGCTTTGAATTTTATACCCTATTTTTATAATCAGAAAAAATATATTTTAAAAATACATATATTGCAGTTCCCACTACAGAGGGGGAAAATCTGGTTATAAAATTATAATTATAAAATGTATAAAATAATTATAAAATTAAATGCTACCCAAATCCAAAATATTTCAAAGTAGTGGAGAAAAATATTTGAAGGAGCTATAATGAAATATAAGGGTAGTTGGATCACAGTGGTAAGATATGAGTTTGTTCCTTCTATTCTGTTTTTCAAATCTTCTTTTACTCTGGTGGCAGTGATAAGAGCAGGAATTAAAGTCATCCTATATTTAAGACTCGTATGTACCAGGCACTTTAAAATATTATCACATATTAACCATCACAACAATCTTTTCAGGTGGGGTCAGCTTTGCTCATTTTAGAGATAAGAAAACTTGAGACTTATGTAAATTAAACAGCAACAGCAGAACTAAAACCTAGGTCTGCCTGATCTCCATGCTCCGTGTTCTATACTGTTAGATCACGTTACCTTTATTTAAAAAAAAAAACAATCATTTCATTTTGCAAAATACAGGCTAAGAAAGGGCCTGCCTCTGCCAGGGTGCACCCTGGGGCTACTGACTGCTGAGCTGACCAACCTTGAGGACAAGGGGCTTCCAGAAACAAGTCACTGACAAATGCCTGGATCGGGCAGCAAATGCTGCCCTGAATTAATGAGGGAGACAGTGATGAGTAGATTTTGTCAAGGCACTGTAGATCCTGAAGCTCCAAGCTCCCCACTGCTTCTTGCTGTCTATGCACTGGTATAGAGGTCAGGAGACTGAACACCACAGGCCACAAAATCCCAGTGCGACACTCCTTCAAAAGATTGTATCAATGACCATTTGCTTCATATTGCTCCTGTCAGCATCTACCCACTGCCCAGCTGCAAGCAGCTTTCTAGAAGACTCTGTTAACAATGGCAGTGTGCCCAGGAGAAAGCAATTCAGAGCCAGGAAGTAGGTGAAACCTAGATCCTTTGCTTTCTGGCTCTGAGATCTTTGGCAAGGTATTTAACCTTTCAGGCCTCAGTGTTCTCAGTTGTAAAAACAATACACATCCTGTCTGCCTTACAGAATTGCTAGAGGACAAGTAAGACAATCCATTCCTCACAGCCATGCATTTATCTTGCTTATATATAAATCTAACCACATCATGTCCCTACGTAAAATCCTCACAGCCTCCCAGTGTTGGGAAGGCAAAGTCTAAACTACACAGTATGGTTTACAAGGTCCTCGTGAGTAGATCCTTTAACATCTCGGCCTCATTCCCACCCTCGGCTATTCATGAACCCTCAAACTCAAATAACATGTTTCCCTTGTTCCATTCATACCACATTATATTTTCTCTAAGGACATCACGAGATTTCAGGCTTTCGTGTATGCTATTCTCCTTGAATGGAATTCCCTTTCTCCCACTGTTGATCTAACTAACTCCTTTAAGATTGCTCAAACATCACCTCCTGGTAAAGCCTGACTTCCTGAGGCAGAGCCAGCTGCTCCACCCTGACAATGCCAACAGCACTCTTCATCATGGCCCTTATCACATATAAGATGTCTATTTATGAACTGAACATGTGTTAGTTGTCTCTCTCTCAGACATCCATCAGTCCATCTGTCCAGCTGTGCCTCTGCCACACAGCCCAAGTACAGGGCATGAGGAGGGGTGGGAGGAGTACAAAAGTAAGGGGCCCAAAGAAGTTAGATGATATAGCAGCACTGTTTACAATAGCTAAGCTATGGAAACAACCCAAGTTCCCAAAAATAGATGACTGGATCAAGAAGATGTGGTACATATACATCATGGAATATTACTCAGCAATCAAAAAAGATAAACACATGCAATTTGCAGCAACATGGATGAAGCTGGAAGGGATCATGCTCAGCGAAATAAGTCAGAAAGAAAAAGAAAAATACTGGAAGGTCTCACTCATAGCAGGAATCTAGAAAACCTAAATAAGAGACCAGGAAAAAGACTAATCAATACAAAGTGAAAATCAAAATCAACAAGCAACTATAAACCAGAGACACACTACAGGGGGTGGGTGGGGAAGGAGGGGCAGGGAGAGGAAGGACTAGTGTCAAAATAAGGGGGGGGGTTGCAATTGTATGGGGAATATAACCAAAATGAAAATGCATACATTGTGCAAAGATGAAAAATGATGTAAGAATTACATAAAATGAAAAATAAAAAAAAATTTAAAAAAAAGATGAGATTATCACACTTCCAAAGGAAGTGTGATTATCAGTGTGACTACTGCAGCCCAACTGGAGAGGTACTGAGGCACCAAGATGCACAGTGAGGATAAGAATAGAGTGTAGAGATGATGAGGGGGATCGAAAGTAAGGAGGGGGGCCTCCCTGGTGGTGCAGGTGGTTGAGCGCAGTGCTGTGAATCTGTCTGTGGCCTCTGCAGTGCCGGTTCAATCCCTGCCAGCCTCGGAGCAACCATGGCACAGCAGACCTCTCCTGTCTCACCTGCTGCTCCCCTCAGCAGTGTATTTCATCAGTCTGCCTGTTCTATTCCCCGCTCTGTCTCTGGTGAATCCTCTTACCCTCCCGCACATCTGGCCTGTAACCTGGCTCTTATATAAATAAAATAAATATATTTTAAAAAAGAAAGTAAGGAAGAGTTCTAGGAACTAGCACAGCAAATCACAGCATGCCAACAACAGAGGTCAATCCTGGGAAACACAGTCCCACTATAGGCAAAGTAGGCATGAGCTTGCTAGGGGGAAAGGAAGAAGGGCTTCTTTTTCTTTGTGTGTGTGTATTAGAATTGGGGTGTAGGCCAGTAGTGTGGGGTGGGGGGGTGACAGGATTTATCAGAGACAGAGTGGGGAGCAGAACAGGTGAATCTACTGAAATACACTGCTAAGGGGAGCAGTGAGCAAGACAGGAGAGGTCTGCTGCGCCATATGTGGGTTAGCTCCCTGCCCAGGGATTGAACTCAGGCTATAGTGGTAATAGCACTGAGACTTAACCCCTAGGCCACCAGGGAAGCTCTGACAAGATGGGGTTTCAAGAGAAGAGGGCACACGCCCCCCCACCCAAGGATGAGGATGAGGAATGAACGTGGATGTGCTGAATCTGTGCTGCTCAAACAGTAGAGAGGGCTGCTCTGTTCAACATATCAGCCTTAGGAGGCAGAACTAAAGCAAGCAATTCCAAACCCACAACTCTCATGAGGACAAGATCTCCCAGCAACAGTGCTGCTAGGTTAGACTCCATCAGCTTCTATGAAAGGAGATACAACTGCCCTTGGGCCTGCCTCCCACTGAATACAGCTGGATGGGGATGAACTGGGGCAAGAACTGACTGGTAGCATGTAGGGTAAAGAAAATATCAGGCTTTTCTGCCCTTCCGCCATCAGGATAGATGATGGATCCTTGTCCTGAATGCATGCCTGATGGTGGGCACCTGGAATAGGGTGTGGGCATAGGTAGATGGGATTCAGCTGAGCTAAGACTGTGCTTTTAAGGGCGGCGTCACGGGGGACGCCAGCAGCACCAGCACCAGCAGCAGCCGCAGCCGAAGCCGAGAAGCAGCAGAACGAACGCTAGAGAGCCCAGATAGAGTGAGGACTTGCTGGGGGCTGGGAGGCTGGCAGGCCTGCCAGCCTCCCACCCCCGCCAGCACCCCTGCCTGCCATATGCCTGGTGAACCCAAATAAAAAACCTGCAAAACTACTGAGGACTCTGACTCCCTTTACCGATCTGCATGGGATCAGAATGCACTTGTGCCATGTCTGCCTTACATAGCAGTTACCTAGTGAATATATGCTGAATGGGCAAATAGGACAAATGAAAAAGTATAAATCAGATTAACGTGAGAATACTTGCCAAATGTTCAATGAGACAATTTCAGTTTTCCGTAATACACTTGTACCATTGCTCAAAACAGCTGACTGGCCCTTATTGAGGCACCTGGCTAACAGCTTTGCCTGTATTTATCTCGCTTAAAAGTATACCAAACCTGAGATAAAGATTCTTTTGTTACAATCACCTGACAAATGAGGTGACTGGGATTCAGAGAGGTGAGAAAATTTGCCCAGTGTCTTAACAGCTGGTGGAGTTGCAGATTCTGTGATCATTCAAATTCAACCTTCCTATTCCATATAAGATAAAAATAAACCTCCCAACCAGTTCCTTATTTCTGGAAGCCCCTGCAATTATCAAAAGATCTTATGCTGGAAAAGTCAAGACTGAGGAGATTCAGGTAACACCTTGTGGACTAGGAATGCCCATGTTTGGACCAACCAATCAAGAAGCCACTCCAGGGAGTTCTCTTGAGGGGAACTGCTGTAAAATGACAATAAAGTATTGTCCCCAGCCCTCCCAGGAAGCTATCGCTCGGTGGGGAATCCACCAGCTTTTTGATCAGGAGAAATCAGGGCGGGGAAAGCAGTGTGGCGGGGTGTGGCCAGGACTCGGGGCACATGGCACTTAGTCTCCAAGGAGAGGAAGCTGGGCTCAGCCCAGCGACGCGCCACAGGGCAGGAACAGTCCTCGCCTTCCCGAGCATCCAGGGCAGCCCAGGGACCAGGCAGCGCCAGGCGGCCCGCGGGGCCTGCTGATTGGTTCCAGCCCCTCACCAATGGGCCCGGGAGCCCGCCGATGCCATGGCAACGAGGCCCACGTGTGCAGACACCAGACCTGCAAGGGCCAGCGGGTGCTATTCCGCTGGACCCAGCGGAGGGCTGCGTGCTGGGAGACCTTGGCAGGGACTGACGCTGGTAGGGTAAAAGGAGAGCAGCGAGAAGTGTGCAGGGAGCACCTCCAGAATGAAAGCCTCCTGCCAGCCTGGGGCTAAGAAGAAATGGAATAGGCGCCTCTGTGCAGCCTTTGTTACAACCCTATCCAAACCCCGTTGTCATTTTATACAACTCTGAAGTGACAACCAGAATTGTCAGATCTAGTACAAGCAGGGGTAGGAGGCTGGGCACGTTTTTCGGCAAACTGCAGTCTTGTCGGACAACGGGGTTTTATCCTAAGGCTCAGAAAAGGCCCCAGACGGAGGTCCTGGCAGAGCAGAGTTGCTTCTGGAAGTACCAAGCCTTACTCCCTGTGTGAGGGCATGGATTTTTGACTGAAGCTTAGACATAGAAAGAAGACAAAAAATGAGACCACCAGACTCAATGGTTCCATCTTATCCTCCAACTCAAAGTGTTGGGGGGAGGAAGCCATTCTCCCTGTAAAGCCAATTCCTTTAATAATAATAATAATAATAATAATAATAATAATAATATTATATACCTTTTTTTAAATTTTTATTTATTTATTTATTTTTAAATAGAGGCATGTTTTTTTTATTTATTTGTTCATTTTGTTTATACATGCACTGGGTACAGTCAGAAGCGCGGGAGGGTGAGAGAATTCACCAGAGCCAGAGTGGGGAGCAGAGCAGGCAGAAGGACCGAAGTACACTGCTGAGGGGAGCAGCGGGCGGCAGGAGAGGTCTGCGCGCCATGTGGGACCCTCCTCTGGTGGCCGGGGAGCAGCCGGGGATCGAACCGACGCCGCAGAGGCTGCGGGCAGCTTCACAACCCAGCGCTCAACCGCTGCACCACCGGGGAGGCCCAAGATTATATACCTTTTAAAGTGAGGCTTAAATTAGCTTCTACTACCTCAAACCGAGGTTGAGATGGGGAGGAAGAGTGAAAATTTGGTAAAGAGTGAAAATTTGGATGCCAAACATGTGGCATTACTGAATTTCACATTATGAAGTGAAAATGCATAATGTCTCATCCTCGAGGCTACTCTGAGAAAGGGGAATCTGTCTCCCTACTCAACAGCTCAGCAAGCACACTCAGAGGAGTAAAATCACTGCCCCCAGCTCAAACTGGACTATACAGTCAGATAGATCCAAAGTCTGTGAGCTTACCCACTACACACACTGCTTTCTCTTCTTCTGCCACAGGGACAAGACTGCCTCATTACTAAAGGCTCACACTCTCAAGTTACAGCTCTCTAAATCTTTCTTCTCCCTCTTACTCTGTCTCTATTCAGCTAATTGGGCCTTCTCAAAGACTCTCTGTCTTGATTTCCAGCTGCTACCATCTTAGTTCAGTACTTTTCACTCCAGTCTGCATCTTTATGAGCCACCAAATGACTTCCAGCTTTCTTTTATCATGATCTGATTTTTTGAAAAAGATTTTAAGTTGGCATAGTCTTACACCATCTTAACTTCTATCACACTTGATTTCTCACTTCTTTCCTAAATAAACCCATTACCAAACCAACACAAATCTCTGTTTCTGGAAGCTCTTGTGTTTGCCCACTATTGTATCTTTACTTGCACCACTCTCCCTTCTCCACGCCATTCTAAACCCCACAAATCCAACATAACACACTGCCTTGAGAAAGCCTCCTAGATCTCAGTCCCAAGGAGACAAGCTTCTTACCATCTACTTTGGCCATACTTTGTTTTTGTCAAATCTCCACTGTGCTGTTAATAATTTGGGCATGGGTGTAGACATGTCTTCCCAGTCAGTGTAGGATACTGGAAAGAACTCTGATAGTTATGGAAACAGAAGACCTAGATTTGAGTCCTGGCTCTGCACCTTTCTGGTCAGGGACCCTTGGGACAATCTCTTTGCCTCTCTGACTTTCAATTCCCTCCTCTGTAAAATGGGATAATAATAACTAGGCATAACTCATACATTCTAGCTTCCCCTTCTCTCCCCCCACCTACAGACTAAAATTCACTTTGAGCTTGACCCTATTCAGCAGATATATTTCCAGAACATATAAAATGCATCATTTAGGACCATATAGAAAGAAACTATAAGCATTAGGAACGGGTATAGGTTCACGATGAACAGATCACTTTATTTTTCAGCAGAGAGAATGTATTCGGAGATAAGAAGACATGAAAAAAAAAAGTCTATTGAGTAACACAATAATTAGGGTACAATATGTACTATTAAACTAGCCAGGTACTTGGAATGCTTGGTTGTCCCACATAGTTCCCTTCTAAAGGGAGTCCTTTCTCCTAAATTGCCATGTTGATACCATGTGCTCCTGCTTTCTGCAGTCTCACTGAATTGGTGTGGATGGTCTATGGATCGATACCTGTCCCAAAGTAGGTTAATGCATAGACTAGCCACCGCACATGAAGGGACTTAATGCAAAAATTCTGCCTGGAAAGGACTGTCAGGAATGAGTCCGCTAGTCTAGCTGGTAACCAGAGCAACAGCTACAAGAAACAGACACAAGAAAAGTTAATTTAAGGAGAAGCTATAGGGAGAAAAGTCAGAAGCAGCAGGAACAGTCAAAGTAGAAAAGAGTAGCTAAGTCATAGGAAGGTGAGAATTCTTGATTCTATTGATAGGAGAACAAGAAGGTTTATGAGCTGCCACCTTGTGTTCTAAATGATCTTTCAGTTGTTCTTTTATGAGGCATTTATTTAGTTCACCTGTTTTCCTTACTTATGCCCATCCTTATAATATTAAAGTAATGTGAGAATAGCTCTGATCCTTGCAGGCTGAAAGCACCTAATAAAAAAGTGCATCTGGATTTCAGTAAAGGCATACCCTTGCGAACAAGATGGAACCACGGGAGTGGAACAACCAAACTCAAGGTCAGGCAATTAATAGATTCAAGCCAGCCAAACATCCGATAGCATCTTACTTAAAAAAAAAAAAAAATGTAATACTTGCCCTAACAGCAAAGATAGGCTGAAATGTTTAAAGACTGCCAATACCACATGCTGGTATGGATGTACAACAACTGGAAATCTCTAACATTGCTGGCAGGAATGCAAATTTAACAACTGCTTAGAAACACAGTTTGGCAATATCTACTAGGCTAAATAACACACACACATATCTATACACATAGCAGATCCTCGAATGTCATTTTGTTCAATGTCATTGATGAAGGGAAAAAAAATTCCTGCCAATGTTGAATGAAACAACACTATTTGAAGACCTGCTCTCAGTATAATAATTTCAGTTAAAGTCACATATACAGAAACCTACTGACAACATTAAAATGAGGACTTACTATACGAACATATAACCAGAAGATCCAACTACCCAAAATAAATAATTACTCATTTGTATCAAAAGATATTACAAGAATATTCATAGCAGCTTTGTTCTTAATAAGTAAAAACATAAAATTACCCAAATATTTAAAAATAGAATGAACAAAATGTGTTATATTCAGAATACTTTGCAATAAAAACAAAACTACAGCTATGCATAACATGGATAAATCTTCAAGAATAATGGTGAACAAAAGAAGCCAGAACACAGAAGTAAATATTGTATGATTCTATTTACATGAAGCTGAAAAACAGGCAAATGTATTTCAAATAAATAACATAACTTTTCTGAGGGGGAAAAAAAGAAACAGTCCTAGTAACTTATAAACACAATACTCAAAGAGCTTGTTTAAAAACAAGAAAACCACACCTCCTGGGTGGCGCAGCGGTTGAGCGCTGGGTTGCGAAGCTGCCCACAGCCTCTGCAACTCCGGTTTGATCCCCGGCAGCTCCCCGGCCACCGGCGGAGGGTCCCACATGGCGCGCAGACCTCTCCTGCTGTCCGCTGCTCCCCTCAGCAGTGTACTTTGGTCCTTCTGCCTGCTCTGCTCCCTGCTCTGGCTCTGGTGAATTCTCTCACCCTCCCGCGCTTCTGACTGTACCCAGTGCTTGTATAAATAAATAAATAAAATAAATAACAAGAAAACCTATTAAAAAAATTTAGCTCTTAATGAATTTTTTTTACAGTACAATACACATATCTATTCTGAAATATTTGTATTACAGGACTGTGCAATGTAGAAATATATGAATGTTGCTGGAAGACAAAGTGTTCACTGTAGATGAAGGAAACACCAATATGGAATAGGGATGGCAAAGAAGAACCCTTTAGCCATCGGATTAGAATTACAGGTATCAGTATAAATACAGTTTCTCTCTCTCTCTCTCTCTCTCTCTCTCTCTCTCTCTCTCTCTCTCTCTCTCTCACACACACACACACACACACGCACATGCACACGCACACAGTTTAACTGTCTAGAAGCAATGATATCCCAACAGCAATGAGTTCATCTGGTGCATGGATTTTGGCTTTTAAATACTATTTCACCATAAGGACTCAATGCTCCTTGAAAAAAATAGCTGAGGGGAAAAGAACAATGTAAGCCAATAAGTGGAGTGATCAAAGAATGATGATCACATGTTGAAAGGACAGAGAAGCCACATTGAACTGGCTTCCATTGACTAAATCAAGGAAAATTTGAGAACCAAAATGAATAATGATAGTAGTAGATTATAATTTATTACATAAAATAAAAATCATAGGTACACTGAGTAATAAATAGAGTAACATAGAAAACTCTTCCTTATACTAAGATGTCAAAAATAATGTGAAAAATAATTGGACTGAAAAATGATTTTGCAGTCATCATAGTAACAGTTAATTCAGGCAAAAAAAAATCATTAATGGATATTAAAACTATCGGGCAAAGGTCTGAAGAGGAACATGGTCTCATAGTATCTCTTTACAGATTACTTTTTTTCTTTTTTAAAGATTTATTTATTTATTATTTATACAAGCACTGGGCACAGTCAGAAGCGCGGGAGGGTGAGAGAACTCACCAGAGCCAGAGCGGAGAGCAGAGCAGGCAGAAGGACCGAAGTACACTGCTGAGGGGAGCAGCGGGCAGCAGGAGAGGTCTGCGCGCCAAAACAAGATTACTTCTTAATTATAAAGGAGAAATGATAACTTCATAGCAAAGAAAGGAGGCAGATACCACCTTTCACAAGCTATCTAAGTTATCATCACTGATAATAAAATAAATTGACATCAGGTGCTTCTAAATGTAATACATTAAAGACACAGCATCACTTATTTAGTATTCCTGCCAAAGCTGCATGTGTGAAATCTGCTCATAAAGAAAATTCAGATAAAACTAAACTGAGGGCCATCCAACAAGTGTTCAGTACTCGTAAAAAATATGTCATAAAAGACAAAGAAAATCTATTCTGAATTAAAGAAAACAAAAAGACATGACAACTAAATACAATACATGTAATACTGTGTTGAATTACACAGTGAAAAATTGCCACAAAAGATATCATTGAGACAACTGGAGAAATAAGAAGTTGCTCTGTAGATTAGATGATAGTATTCATCAATGTCAAATTTTCAGAAAAGAGAAGAAGCAAGTATGGTACAATGTTAATACCTGCTGTGTCTGGGTGAAGGATGTGGTATGTTCTAAATATCATTCATAAAAACTCCACCATAAATTTGAAATTATTTCAAAATTAAAAGCTAAAATATTTAACAAGCAAAAATAATCTACAGTGAAAGTGTACAACAGAGGTTAACTTTGGGTGGGCATATCTGAGAGCAAGCATGGGAGGCTTGTTGGGGTGCCTAATTTGGGTGATTACAACATATATAATCAAATGGGTGTACACAAATGTAAAATTTCAATGAGTTACACATTTAAGGTTTGCTCATTTTACTGTTTAAGTTATACCTCAACTTAAAGGTTTAAAAAGGTTTACAGAGGAAAGGAAAGGTTTAAAAATTATAGCCTGCCTGCTTTCTTTCCTTCCTAATAATTTATTCCAAAGGCCTAAAAGAGGAGGGTGATCAAGCAGACGACCAGAACATGAGCAGAGGTGGCAGCAACCCAATGAGGGCTCAGCGCTTAGCTGGACCGCTGTGGCCTGGTGGGGAAGTGAAAAGGCAGGTGGGGCTGTGGTGCAATGGATTGCTCTCATAGAGGGAACCAAGCAAATAAGCAAATGTACAGAAGATGATGGAAACCATTATTTCTCAGTGGCAGAAAAGCGAATAGCAATGGAAAGAGGGAGACACAAAACAAAATCTGTAGTGCTGAATTATAATTCAAGGCACTGGTGCAAAGCCATGTGAGAAAAAGAGAAATACACATATCCAAAGTTGGACATGCTCGCATTGTGGGTGCACAAACATACATGGTTTCTAGCTTTGTTCACTGGGAAGGAGGGGCTGGAGATGGCGATCCCCAAAAGCAATACACACACACCAGGAACTGAGATTTTTATTTCTATTTTTTATAATATATTTATTTATATATATTTTACACCATTGGTCACTTTTGTACAGTGTTGGCTTTCTCCTCTCAGGTGTAGTGCAAGGGACTATGGTGATGGTGCATGGGTAAATTGGTAGTGGGAATTCTACGGCGACTACACCTGAGAGATTTTTATTTCTAAATACCATTCTCCACTAAAAAGTTCTAGGACTTCTTGGAGAAAATGGTTGATTCTATGACTGAGGTAGGGAAAGTACAAGATGGAGTATCTTGTTTCAGAGAGTGAAGAAGAAGAATGCTCAAAGAATGGCGGAGATGTGTCAAAGGACCCCAAAGTCAACTTGAAGGGATTTCCACTGGACATGTAAGCGTCAAAATAAATAATAGCACTAAATGGAATATGAACCATTGACTAAAATAGGAGTCCATGATAAGTTGATATTAATAATTAGATAAATTATTAGATTAATAATTAGATATTAATAATTAGATAATTGGGGGGAAGAGACTTTACCTTATAGTAGACTGCCAGCTAATAAATGGAGAAGGAATGGTAGAGTTTGAAGATAACCATTTGCAACTATGAGTAATGATTTGAGAATGAATGTTGAAACCACTGGGGAGGTTTGGAGAGCAGGATATTTCACATGAGTATCTCAACACAAAATACATGTTGGATGCAAAGAGGAAAACAATAACACTGCATTAGGGAAACCATCTCAACCAACAGGTAAGGATTACTGTCACCAGCTAAGGAAAACAGAAATAACTTATCATCTAATGGAATGCCTGAATTGGAAGAACATAGTATTGCTTTGTGCTCTTCCTTCTTAGATCTAATCATGGGAGGCATTAGAGATACTCAGAAGGGAGATTTTTAGAGATACCTGACCTGTAATCTTCAAAGGTGTCTACCTATAGAAGCCAAGGAAAGACTGAAGGAGACTAGGAAAAAATGACCACTAGGTGCAACTGGATTCTTTTGCCAGGAAGAAACCGTTGAGACAATTGTTTTCAGATGGAACCTGAACATAGATGATAGTGATGTATCAGTATTAATTTCCTAATTTTGATGACTGTTCTGTGGTTATATACAAAAGTGTACTTTTTTGTGGGAGAATGAACAGTGGAGGTTTTGGGAGTGGTAGTGTATCATATGCACAGCCTGCTCTCAGATGGTTCAGAAAGAAAATTCTTTGTAATAGTATGGTAACTTTTCTGTATATTTGAAATTACTTCAAAATAAAAAGGGAAAAATTATACTCTGACCTACAACATGAGTGCAACAAACATTTTTATTTCCTGCAAAATTATTATACAGAACTGACCTGAATTTTTCAAACTGCACACTCTATTCCCTAGATTCAGATAAACTCCAGAGCTGTACCTGTCTCTCCCCTTGTATGGGGAGAGATATCAGGCCTATGGGAGGTATCTGGTGGCATACCAAGGGATTTGGTCCAAAACTGTGACTTATCTAAACTTCCTGATCAACTAGTTGGATAAAGAAATGGAAGGTTTGCTTATTCAATACACAAAACTCAATGCTTGGACAGGCAGCCAGTACACTAGATGAGAAACTGCAACTCAAATAGATGAACAAATGGAAACAAACATATTATAATTTAAAATGCAAATTCCTACACTTAGGTTAAAAAAAAAAAGTTGTAGAGATGTAAGGCTGACAAGAAATGACTAAACAGCATTTCTTGTGAAAAAAAGACCTATACTTGCAATTTGAGTCAGCAGTGTGACATATTCTCCCAAAAAAAAAAAAAGGATCCTAGACTGCATTACCAAAAATATATTGTCTACAAGAATGAACTGGTGCCAGTGTCCTCTGTGAGTGCCAGGTCAGCTTATGTCAACACCAAGATCCAGCAGGTGAGAGTGCCAGGCTGGCTCCTGGATATTAAGGGGCTTTTTTTTTTTTCTTTTTCATCTACATGGCATCTTATTTGAGCCACAAAACAGCTCTGTGAATAGATTTTATTGTAATTTTAATTTATGGATGAGAAAATTGAGGCAAATGGAGTCCAAATCTGACATCTGCAGGTCATCTCACCTTGGGCCTGCATTTTCTGAGCCTTCACGTCTTCTCTGTAAAATAACATAGTAATACTTGCCATGCAGGATTGTGAAGATTCAAAGAACCTGACCCAGATCCTAGTACTGAGAATTCAAAAAAATGTTACTTCCATCTCCTTGCTAGCCCCTGTATCTATATGACGTGGAAAATATGTCTTTAGATGCAATCAACATCAAGGTAAACTTCATTATCATAATTTGAGAGAGTGGACCTCTCTTTATCAAGTCTCCTCTGCTATGAGGCTATTCCATATTCCAGCAGGATCCACAGCAGCCCAATTCCGTGCAAGGCACAGGTGTCCATGTGCAGAAAAATCTGGTATATGTGCTCAACTCACATACAAAATCAATGAATGCAGCAAGTGGGCAGGATCAGTCTTGGGGTCAGAAGGCGAAACAAATCTCAGAATATTAAAATTTATGGACAACATGGGATAAACTGTCACTCACACTAATGTACCTTCAGCAAGAAACCTACAGACACACGTGGAGAGAACGAAATCTCAGCATCAGTCACACAGAGGGAGTTGAGAAATGATATGAAGCTTAGTTCTAGCCTTACCTCTTCCCTGAATTCTGCAGCAGCTTCCCTGAGGCCCTTCTCCTTCCCAACCTCTCCCTGCTCTGCCAAAATGCTCTTTCTAAAATATAGGTGGATTATTTTGTCTGGTAGTCAAAATCCTCTGTGTTCTGAAGCTGGTATGGCTCTCTAGCCTCTTTCCTCAGAATCATCTGCAAATGCATCCCAGCCTCATCAAGCCCCATACACAGCAACCCACCACCCCCTACCCATCATGCCTGGCCTGTGTTGTCCCCTCAGGGTAATGAAGGCAAATAATCTTCGCCACCGATTCTTGGGAAGGAGGGAGAAAAGGAAAGGGCTGTCAACATTTACTAAATCGCATTCTAGACACTTTATGTGAATTAACTCATTACATCTCCATATGATAGATTAACTGAGAATAGAGTGGTTAAATACCTTGACTAAAAGCACACAGCTAGTGAATGGCCAGGCCACTTCAGAAGTAATTGCTCCCTCTTCTGGGCCCTGCTGTAGAGATAGCATTTATTTCACTTATTAAGTGGTTCACATGTCTGTTCCTTCCCAGAATATATAGATTATAGCTTTCTTAAGCAAGAGAACTGTGTCTCACTAATCTCTTCCCTCAGTGCCTCACACAGTGCCCTGCACCTAGTAGGGGGACCAATTTGTTGAACTGAGTCACTCACCCATGCACCTCCCACAGCTCTTGACTTAGAGCCCAACACTGAGTAGGTACAGGCTAGCTGAATGATACTGGATATATCTCTGAATTTTCTCAGCTTCTTAACCAGGGTTTCATAAATGCTCTGCGCTCTATAAGTAATGGTTTAATTAATTCATAAACTAGATGATTCTTCAGATGTTTAGAACTTGAGTCACTGGATAAAGAGAATGACCTCAAGACCTGACAGGCAGTTCCCACGAGGTCTAAGACAAAGCCTCAGGGTGGAAACAATGAACCCTTAATGTGTGGAAGAAGACACCACAGCCCTCTCCTTTCTTGATTCTATCCCCAACAATAGTAACAACAAAAGCCAATAGGTTGACTCTCAGCCATTTTTCCACAAAGTCCAATGATCTCTGCCTCTGCTGTAGCTACAACCAGCAGGACCAGGGCCAGGCCTGGGGCAGGAACATCTAAAAAGACGCCGGCCCAAGAAGCCCTCTGGTACCTTGCAGCCTCTCACACTCAGGATCAGTTTTGTCTTTTTCATTAGAACAAAATGGAATCTAGAGAGCCTGCTCTTAAAGCTTTATTCTTTCAGGGATTAAAAGTCAAGAATGCAGATAAGATGTTACAGAGAGATCAAAGCTTATCATAACAAGCTTGTACAGTGCAACAATAAACAGAACACTAAGAATGAGGATTGTATCTGCTGTAACTAACTGGTGCCATGTGACCCAGAAAGACAGACTTCCTACCTAGATGTAGTTCCCCAGTCAACAGTCCTGAGTCCCGAATTATTAGATTCAGAGGTAGCTTACTGAACCCCCACTGCCTTCAGTCTAGTTCCCAGCTGAGTGATGATCAGAGGTGCCTTCCTGATCTACTTACAGATCCAACTCTGCAACTTCTCTGGTTCAAGACAGAGTTGTAGATGAACAGGTTCTGTTCTGGACCATACTCAAAAATTGATTTTTAAATAAAATTTACTATTTTCAGATTATTAAAGTAATATATGAATATTACAAAAATATCTATAATAAAGGAAAAAAATTAAAGCAATAATCCTACTGCCCACTGCTAATACATGTATATTCCTTCCAGAATTTCCCCCATTAATATTGGGTATGTATATATTATAATTTCGGAAAAGCAGATGGGTAATATTACATATTCTGTTTTATATCATGACTTTTGCACTTAACATGTTATATTTACCATGTCACTGTTTTCAAGGAAAATGTGATTTTTATGGCTTTATAACATCATAGGACTCTGCCTGATTTCACTGATTTTCCTACTTTTGGGTACCTAGATTGTTTTCAATATTTTGCCATTATTAATTTTGTTGTGATGAAAATTTTTGAAGGTAAATCCCTATCTACTTTTCTGAAATATCCTTGGGACAAATTTTCTAAAGTAAAATTATTAAATAAAGGACTATGACTATCTTTAAGAGACCTGTATAATTACATTTTATTGGGATAACTGACAAAATACATCACATCCAGAAGAAAAAGAACAAAGCGGGTAAAAGTTACCAATATTGAAATGATAATATTGGCGAATACTGGGTATATATAATGTGACAGGGCAGCTGCTAAGAACTTTTCACGCATCTGCTCATTTAGTCTGTGAACTAATCCTGTAAGGTATGCAGAGATAAGGAAACCAGGGTTCAAAGACGTTAACTTGTCCAATGTCAGAAGGAGTGGGTGGCATAGCTGAATTTAAATTCAATTATGTGTGATTCCAGAGAGTACATTTACTGCTATGCTACAATATATCACAAGAAATTAAGGGGGAAAAAATAGTGTTTCCTATCCA
Organism: Talpa occidentalis; assembly: GCF_014898055.3. NCBI lineage: Eukaryota > Metazoa > Chordata > Mammalia > Eulipotyphla > Talpidae > Talpa > Talpa occidentalis. The sequence goes on from NW_023603184.1 coordinate 32,787,763, forward strand.
GAGAAGACTTACTTGGATGGTACAAGGGCCATGGGATAGAGAATGGGAGAAACAGGTTGCAGAAACAGGATCACAGAATGAAGATCAATGGACAGAAATGATTAAGGTGTCAAACTGCACCTTAATATCAAAATGTCATTCTAAAAAATGACAGTCTATGGCTATCTCAGGGCAGCCTAATGTAATCACAGGAACTCTTTAGAAACTGAGAGTGTTCTTTGGCTGATGGTGTTAGGGGGAAATGATGTCCTGAGCTAATCCCATGCAGGCTTTGTGGACCCCACCCCCACTCCAGACTAAAGCTATCAAGACATTGGGAAAGACAAATCCCGTCACCACCAAAGGGAGGGTGGCTGGGACCTGAGGGTGGAGTTGGGCAGCCAGGTTGAATATAAAAACCAAACACGTGGGCCTTGGGGTGGCTCGCTATCGCTCGCTTCCTGGCTTCACGGCTCCTGGCTCGCGGCCAGCTCTCAGAGTGCCATTTTGGGATTCCTGATCGGTGGATCGGGCAGGAGTCATTTAAAACTTTATCTCCCACTTTTCTCCCTGAGCTGTACATTTCCTCATTTCCCCTTCCCTTGTAAATAAACCTTTTATTAACCTTTCGCATGTGCCTGCAGTAGAGCATTGATAAGTCCTTTTAAGCGCGCGGGTGAGGACCCACAGTCATGCACCCTGTTTTGTATCGGGGCTGCTCTACACATATCCCAAAAGGGAGCAACCAAGTTTTCAAAAAGTTATGTTTTCATAGATTTCTCAAGTCAGATTCCTCAAATTTCTTTTAACAATCCGTCCTCTTTACAGAGGGGCCACGCTGCAAGGGAATACTAGTGGATTCACAATAATTTAACACTGTATCTTTCAGGTATTTTAGATAAGGAGCCGATAAGCAGTGACTGGGGAACTCAGGACTCTGACCTTTAAGAAAGAGAGGTCAAATATTTTTGAATGAATTATTTGTTCTAGCAGCTCTAACATGAGGCTGTGAATATATGTTGCCACCCTCTGCCATGGGCAGCAGGGGGCTGCATGGCAGGGGATGAGTAAGAACTGCAATCAGACTGTTGGGAAGCTACTGCAGCAGTCCAGGTGAGAATAAGTTTAACTTCCGGTTCAATCACCTATTCACTCTGAGAAGCTGGCCAGGATACCAAGCCTTCCTAAGCCTCAATTTCCTTAGCTGCATAGCTTTAATTATAGTGATAACCTCACAGGACTACAAGAGAATTGAATTCAAGTATCTTGGACAAAGCAGATACTTATATGCTGGTTCACTTGCCCCTTTGTCCATGGGAGACCTGATGGTCTAGAGAACAAAAGGGGAAGGGGGACATTGTTGAGAGGTGGGAAAGCAATCTTTTACCCCAGACCTCTTTTACGTTTCATTAAAAAAAAAAAAAAAAAAAAAAAAAACACTAGGAAAGTAAAACAATTCTTTCAAATTTGTCTGAATTTAATTCTCTCTAAATGTGTCAGCCATAATTTCACAAGGAAACAAAACATTTTTATAATCATCAACTAACAGTGATTTTAGACTCCCAAAAAGGCACTTTAAAAACATTAAATATATATTACATATATTCATGTTAAACAAAATATAGGGCTTAGACCTAAGAAATGGCTTTTTCCCCTTTTACAATTTCAAGTTTTCCATTAGCAATAATATAATCCAACATATACTGTTAGGAGCCAAGTACAATGTAAAGAGTCTATTCTTAACACACAAAAAACATCAATCTCAGCATAGATATAACCTGGAAAATATATTTCAAGTGGACTTTATTTAGTTTTGATTTTCTGATGTACTGTCTGTGCCACTCCATATTTTCTGAGTCCAGCCTCCCTCCCAAATATGTAACCCCCCTTCATGTGGGGGTTATAGTGATAACCTCCCCCCACACACGTGGCCCTGGTCCACAATGAATGAGAAAATATTTGAAATATATTAGAATATACATTTTTTAATTTAACCATTCTTTCAAACAGAGCCTACTACTTACTTATAGTACCTAAAAATCATCCTAACTTTCCTGTTTTGATATGTGCTAACATCCTCAAATGCATTTATTAAACTAAAATCTACCATTTATTCCCTATAACCTTGTCAGCTCACTGAGTGAATGGCTCAGTGACCCTACTGGCAGGGGGTGGGTCTGACAGGGAAATGCACACACCCTTGACCATTCTAAGTGCTTTGCCAACCATAAACATTCATACACGCATGAGCTACTGTTGTTATTATGACAATTATAACCACCAGGTGCTCATCCCAAACAGACCAGGTACACGCATGTGGGGGGAGAGGGATGAGAGAAGGACACATATTTGGGAGGGAGACTGGACTTAGGAAATACAGAGTGGCATGGACAGTACACCAGAAAATCAAAGATAAACAAGGTCAACTTGAAGACCTCCTTCAGCTGGAATATAAAAAGGCAGTCAAGTCTTTGCTTAATAAGAAGATAGAGAGGGATTGGGAATGGCTTCTGTAATGGTGAAGAGCACTGAGCACAGATGTGACACAGGTAACTTATCGGTAACTAAAATTTCACCTGCACAAAACACAATGAACCATCTACCACCATCCTGCTTTTTCCCCTCCCCAAATCTGTTTTCTTGTCTGACCGTCCTCTTCCTGGATGCCATCACTGTGCTCATCACCTCAGATGCATGCCTGAGTCCTCTCATTCTCTAAGTCCAACCCATCACCAAGTCCCGCAAATCTATCTCCCTGGGTCTGCTGTCATGTGGCCCCTTTCTCCATCCCATCGTCACAGAGCTGTTTCAGGCCTCAGGGCTTCTGCACTGGACAACTGCAATCACTTCCAATTACCCTCCTCTCTGCTGTTTCTCCTTCTTTCCAATTTATTGAGTGCCCAAGGTCACCTTTCTAAATCTCAGGTCTGACTAGCAACTCCCCTATTCAAAACCTGCTAATGGCCCCCTTTCTGCTTACAGAACAAACCAGGAATCTTTTAGTCAGATGTAGAAGAACATCTATGAATAGACTACAGCGCACCTTTGCAGTCTTATGTCCTTCTAGGTTTTCCCCCATAAGAACCCTATGTTGCGATCAAAGCAGAATGAACACTGATGATCTCTGCTGAGACCAAAGGTATTTCCCTCTCTGTGCCACTGCCTGTGTTAGTTCCTCTTTGCTGTCCCAGTCTCTCAGCTGTTTCTGTTAAAATACTACCCATCCTTCACACTCAGTGGAAATCTACTTTCCCCATGAAGTCTCCCCTAGTTAGCGAAATTCCACAATCCTCAGAATTTCCACAACCCCATACCTATCATTCTTAGGACACTGGGCATTTTCTTCTGTGACAGCTGCTTATGTTTTAGTTCCCACCCTTAACTCCACCTCTAGCACCAGATACCCAGCACGGCAGAAGAAAACATGCTTTTGTCTCGGGACCTCAGTTCCAGATCTGTAACATGAACATTACTCAGTCAAATTCATGGAAATATCAAGAGGATTAAGTAAAATGATATATGCAGATTACCAATACATACTAGGTAGTTATCAAATCCAAAACCCACTCTTTTTAAGATCTATTTATTTATGCATACAAGAACGGGGGTTACAGGCCAGAGGTATGGGAGGTGAGAGGATTCACCAGAGACAGAGTAGGGAACAGAACAGGCAGGCTGACTGAAATACGCTGCTGAGGGGAACAGCGGGAGAGTCAAGAGAGGTTCTATAAGTACTATAAGTCTGCTGCACCATGTGGGTTGCTCCCTGGCCAGGGATAGAACTCGTGCTGCAGTGGCTGCGGATAGCTTCACAGGTTGTATCTTAACCCCTTGCACCACCAGGGAGGCCCCAAAACCCACTCTTTTTGAGAGTACTTATTGAACAAATGAAACTTACGTGCTTTACAGTTTGCAAAGAAATATTACTACACTTTTTTTCGTGGAAGGAACAATAAGGGTAGAGGGGAGAAGTGAGTAAAGAGTCAGTAAATATGTAGGAGACATGAGTAGCCCAGTCTCACTTGTCTGAACAACTCATCCTAGAGGATAGGAGGTTAGATTACGAAAGAGCTGAAATGTTTGGCCTGATACAATTTTAACCTAAAAAGTGGAGCAGTATTTGGAGTCTACCAGTCTGTGTGATGGAAGAAGGATGAAGGACCGGCAAATCACTAAGAGGCTACTGCAGTGGCCCAGGAGACAGAGCGCAAACACCTGCCTGAGGCCAGTGGCAGCCACACGGGAAGAGACAAAAATGGCTGGATTTGCAAGTCATGTCCCAGGGAAAATGACAGGGTTGGCGAGTGCTGACAGACTAAATGACTGGAGACCTCTTCACAAGCTGAGTCACAGAGGACTCTGAGGCTGGGTAATTAGGAGAACAGAAGAACACCTGGGAAAATAGAGCACTGGCTGGGAGGTGGGGAGAGGATAGAGGGAGCAGCACATATAGGAAAAACATATGTGTATTTTTTTTTAGCCTGAGGTGGTTCACAGGCAGAAATGAGGAATTAGTGCATAGTAGTTCTGGGAGACTGAGAGGCCACTTTAGCAACAAACAAAACCCCCTTTTGTACATGAGGGCCTATAAGGACTCACTGAACAAAAGGCATGCAGGAAGAAGTGTCCCACAGGCTGAGCCCATAAGCTCTCTGGGGACAAGGGAGGAGGTCACACGTCCAGGCTGCCACTTCCTTACACTGACAAGGCGTGGTATTGCAAAATGGAGCCCCAAATTGTCTTATTTGCAAAGAGAGATTCAGAAAGTTGGTGCCTTCTCCAAAAAGTTAGCTTCCATGGAGAGAATAAAGTTTATACTCTAAAATCTAGTCTAGCATCAGGGGCTAACATTTATTAGCTGGGTGACCTAGGATTAATCACTTAAACTCTCTGGGTCTCGGTTTTTTTATTGGTAAGTGCAGTAATGGTATCTAAAGAGCAAGAAGAGACCAGAAAATTTTAGGAGGTCTCTCAGTTCTATGATCTAAGATTCAGTGTTTAATCTAAATCCTACAGGACAGACCCCAATCTTTCTGACCCTAGTACTGTGACTCACTGCAAAAGCCTATATGATAGGAGATATTGAGAAACTGGCAGAATCACGGGTTTAGAGTGGGGGCAGAAATTCCAACTGTCAGGTCCCAGTCACCAAAAGATACAGCTAGAATATTAAAGCTGGCCCAAGGACAGAATATAATTAATCTTCCAAGCAATAAAAATATTTAATTCATTCATCTGAGAGAAATGACAAGAGAGAAGATAGATATTTACTTTTTTCCTCCCTGTTCTGACAAGGTTGCTCTAGATGGATCGTGGAACATTTAATGGACTTTAATATAAGTGTCTGAAATGCAAACAAGTAAATGATGAGGGGCCGGAGCAGCAAGCGGTAGAAGCTGACATTGTGAAGGCTGCAACCAGGGCACATATTTCCAAAGCAGAGCTCTGTCTAGGAAGAGAAGTTTATATGCAATCATTCAGGTGACAACAGAATGAAAAGATGGGGCTAGATATGAGGGAAATTGCAGGAGTGAAATCATCAAATTTGATCAGTGAATGGATAGATATTAAAGGAAAGAAGAGGCACACTGAAGCTTTCTGAGCTTCCTAACCAGCATCAGAACTGGGAGTCACCAAAGTAGGCAAGAGGACAGCCATAGAAAGAGAGGTAAGGGGAGTCTCCAAGTCCTGCGACAGTCTTAAGGGCAAGACTACAGCTACTAGCAGTGAACACTTCTATCCCCCTTCACTCAGCCATACAGACCTCAAGAGCATGACTACAAAGTGCTAGAGCAGTCAGCCCATACCTGCTCTGTGCTCAGAGCAGAGGACGGGTCCCAGGGTCAGGAGTAAACATTCTGGGAAGTGTCCAGGGATTAGGAGAGTAGCAAAGCAGAAGGAAGGGGAGAAAATGTAGGCTCTGCGCTGCTTTTGTGTCTCATATACCTTCCTCCTTGGAGAGGGCTAAGGAGGGCTCCAAGAAACAAGACAGCATTTCTAAGGTTGGAAATGGGAGAACGGGCCTGGCCTACTCCAGTGTTGGGGCGAAGTCATCAAGAAGATTCTGGATTATCTAAGCTGCCCTCGGCAACAGCAGACACGAATGGTTAGGGATAAAGGACACTCTTTAAGACTAAAAAGGCTGCAGCCAAAGGTAGACGAGTTCAGCCAAGACAATTCAGAGGATCTCCAACCTGCCAGGCTGAGCCCTGCCAGCACAGGGCACTGTTACTGCAGGCCCTGCCTTTCACTCCCCTAGGTGATTCTTGGCAAACTTCAAATTACATCTCTCCAGCTTTTCTGTGTGCTGCAACCATTTCTACAAACTGTTCTGACAGTATTGATTCTAATTACAAGTCCCTTAATGGAGAATATTAGGAAATGTCTATGAATGTGTCTGCCTCTGAGTGGAAACCTTCCTACGTATCAAGAAATATTTCTTCTTTCCTTCCTTCTCTTCCCTTCTTCCGGCTTTCTTTTGGCAAATACCAAGCAGATGTAAGACCTACAAACTTGTAAATGGATATAAATTTCCTTTTTTTTTTTAAAGGCATTTGAAGCCACATGCTCTGACATGACACAACATAAAAGAATGTCTACTTTGATGTGGACTGGGTCTGTTCTAGCTACCTAACTACCAGGCCCATCAAAGCCTGATTTTCACAGTTGGAATGTCTGACAACTATTGTAATGGACTTGTTTTTCTGTTCACTCCTCTTAGCTAAAGCCAGAGACTACTTGACATTTGAATTATCAACTGTCTTCCAAAACACATTGGCCTTGAAGTTGGTTTTGAAAGATCCTGCACAAATGGTTCATTTGATTAGCAAACTTCTGTGTATCTATCACAAAATGGGTAGACATTTCTGCATGTCAGCTGTAAGATCAATACTTGGTCTAAAAGCAGAATTCCTTATATTGCATTGAGATCATCCAAGAGATCCAGGGAAAATTACTAGGGAGACCATTTTTATCCCACCCTCTGATTTCTCCTCAAAAGAGAAGAGAGACTGTACAGAATTTAAATGGTCTAACAAAAGTTGTCTTTGAAGCACATTTCAGTAAATTTAAGTATAATTTATTGAAAACAATTTTCAGTCAAAATGAGTCCAATTTTCTCACAGAATAACATAAAAGCACTGGGTTGCTGCCATACTCAGCCTTTTTTTGGGGGGACTGGGAGAATTTGAGCCCTCCCTCTGAGGCAAGACCCATTCCTACCAAGGAAGGGGGAGGAGGATGGCAGAAATGCTAGTCCTACTAAAAAAACACCAGCCCTGGCCTGACCTGTTTTGGTCTAAAGGTGGTGAGGGCTACACTTGTTTAGTGGGGAATCTAGGAACCCAACATCAGCAGGATGCAGGATTCCCTCCCTAATGGGTCATTAACAGGTAGAGACTGTTGAGCATGATCACCTGACAGAAGGTGATAGAAGATGATGGTGTGAAATCCAGAAGGAGGAAGGTGTTCCCAGAAGCCCATTAGGAATGAGGACAAGCGGGCCTCCCTGGTGACACAAAGGGTTAAGCACCACACTATGAAGCAATCCGAAGCCTCTGAAGCACAAGTTCGATCCCCGGCCAGGATCAACCCACATGGCGCAGCAGACCTCTCCTGTCTCGCCCACTGCTGCCCTCAGCAGTGTATTTCAGTCAGTCCCCCTGTTCTGTTCCCCACTCTGTCTCTGATGAATCCTCTCACCCGCCCCCACCCCACATCTCTGGCCTGTACCCCAGCTCTTGTATGCATAAATAAATCTTAAAAAAAAAAAAAGGGAATGAGGACAAGCATATGCCTGGGTATAATGTGGTTAGGACAGCATTGAGCTAGCCAGTGTTCTAAGTATTTTGTCTCTGTGCCTTAGTTTGCCCATCTGTAAAATAAGAAGCTTGGATGAGCAGCTTGTAGGGTCCCCATAAGCCCCAGCATCTTGAGATAGATTCTGGTCCTAGAGGGCCAAGGAGGTCATCAGCCTCCAAAAGTAGTCCCAAAACAGCATGGCAGGCCACCAGCATGGGCCCTTCATTTCTTCCTACCTTGACCCAATTCACTGTTCAAAACTTAGCTTGAATGCCACTGCCTTCAAGAAGTTTCCCCTGTCCTTTCTGACATACTCACTCACTCCGCCCTGTAGGAGCAGCTGATTAGGCTCAGTGCTCAGCACTGGGACTTTCAGGAATGGATGTGATATAAGGGAGAGGTAGGGGAGGGAGGGTGGAGAAGGGGAAACCAGTAGAAAGACAAACAGAAACATGACTAACCTTTTCCACAATACTGTTCAGAACCATCGAACCCAGTTCCAACCCCTAAAAAACCCCCTAGGGAAAGCCAAAAGACTTGCCCTGTGGTTTGGAATACCAGTGGCTAATGAAAATCCCGTCTGAACCAATCTTTGGCTCTTTTACTATTATTATTACCATTGAGTAAAACCATCCCTAAGCTGCCAAAGGCTTTGCAGTCTGTAGAGAAACAGAAGGCAAAATGGCCACAGGAATAATCACCTGCAAAGGAGGGGTGGGGGGGCTGCAGTGCAGAGCTAGGGTGGTAGGGAGTTCAGTGGCTCAGGCTCTGGGAGACAGTGCCATGCTGTGGCCACCTGCCGCCTCTGCGCTGCCTTCCACAGCCGCTGCAGGTACAGGAGGCCTGTTTCCTGACCCAGTTTTCTCCCCAATCTCTATTTAGCTGTTCGCTAGTGATGCCCCTGGCATGCCAATCAGATACTGCAGCCTGCAGTGCAGTTTGCTACAACAAATTCACAGTTCCTAGTAAATTCAGTGGAAAAGTACTGTGTCAAGCAGCCTAATTAAACTGACGTAATTTCCACAGCCCCACACTTTTATCAAATAAGAAAAAATACTCAGAGAAAAAAAAGAAGGAAACCATGTCTTTCGGAGCCTATGAAATGGACTGGTTGCAATGCATTTGAAGTATGTTTCTGCTCAGTGCCCTTGGAGCCAAGCTGTCCAAGTTTTGGGCCCAGGGCAAAAGTCTGGGCTGTGCTGAGAAGAACAGGAGGCTAAAGTCTGCAGGACCCTTTGCCTCTTCTTCACCCTGTGACCTTGGACGAGCTATTTCCAGTCTCTGGAGAAATGGGAACTATCAAACTAGACTGTCGTAGAAACATCCTGTAAGTTTCTCATTCTCTAGACTGTCAAACTGTCAAACTTTTTGCCAAAAAAGCATGTACTTTCTTGGCTAATGAGACAAAAAACTGAATTAGAGGGCCTCGATGCTGGCTCTGGATCGGCTATTAGCTGCTAGTGACCTGGGGCCAGCCACATCAGTCCGAGGGACTTCAAAATCTTCATTTACAATAATATGAGGAAGATGAATTGGATGAACTCCTCTGAAGCTAATGCTCTGTTCTATTCCATAAAAGATTAAATTGGTCAGCACTACCTCGGAAAGGACAGCACCAATGTCACCCACCTGGAGCATTTCAATCTGCCCGCACTGGGCTTCCTCTTCTCTTGATGAGTTTTAGGTTCTTTCCTGCTGTGTTTAAAGATCCTCCATTCTAAAAACACAAAAGGGATACTTGCCTCTTCCTCCTTTAGAGGTTACTCAGGTAAATAAGTCACCATTTATCTCCCTCCTCCCCTGGTACCACTCTTGGAAGAACAAGGTACTATCCAGGCAGATGGGGAAAGAGGGCTACCCAGAGGGCAACCTGGTAGCCTGCTTGAGTTGAGGTGCCACTAAGATTTCCAAATGCAAATCATAAGAATGCCCTAGACCTTATTGGATAGACGATAAAGAGAGGGTTGGCCAAAAGGAGAAGGACCCCAGAGGGAGAAAAGGGTAGGGGGGAATGAGTAAATGGAGCCAATCTGGAAACAAACATCAGGTTTCTCTTCTGATAAAAAAGAGAGTGCCTGTAGGAGAAAGCAAGGCAGACACACATAAAAGTGAAACAAAATAGCATGTATCCGGGTAAATTATAGGGACAACTATTCAGTTATTAGCCCTAGACATTCCATTTCCCTTACATTCTGAATCTATTTCTTCCTTTCCATTATCACTGCCATAACCTTATTCAAATTCTCATCAATTTCTCCTCACTCGTGTCTTATCTTTTCCCTGCCACCACAGTGATCTTTCTAAAACACTATCGAAACAAGTCACTTTTCCACTTAAGACCCAGATACCCCTTCAGCCTCATCCCTCCTGTCAGGCTGAAGTGCTTATAGTTCCCTAAATCTGCAGCTTTGGAGCTTCATGTAAGTAACTCTTGTTGCTGGTGTTCTGCCCTGCTCACAGTTTCTCTAACCACTACCGCCATTCAATCACTCTGAGCCAACTTTAATCCATGCCTTCAGACTCAGCTCAAACATGACATCTTCCAAGTCTGGACTATGTCCCTCCTCTTATGCGCCCATGAACATCTTATGTTTGTGCCTTCACAACCATTATCAGATTGAATTGTTAAGGGCCCCTGATTCTTCCGTCTCCTCAACCATGTATTAATATCTTGGAAACTTCCAGTGTCTAAATATAGTATTTCAGTATACAGTATTTCACTGGCATTCAGAAAATGGTTGATGGATGAATCAATCAATCAATCACTGTGGAAAACTGAGCCTATACCTTATGACAGGAAGAGAAAACAATCTATCAAAAAAGCAAGATTAACAGAAAGAATCATCAGAAATACGGAACAGACTAGAAGAAAAAAAGACAAGGGCCAAAAGCAGGATCTAAGGTTCAGGCTACAGATGAACTTGACAGTAAGAAAAATAAAGACAAGAGACCCATCTGAGCTCTAGCTAAGGAAGATGGACAGAGTCCCACAGTTAGCATGGAAAGCCACAGAACAATCTCAGGATCTGGAAGGAGTAAACTTTGTGCTAGAATCTATAGAACTCTCCCAAGACTAAAAAGAAGCCACAATGAAAGTAATAAATAGTTTAGCTTGGAATCAGAAGAAAAAAAAAAAAAAGCTGGGGTAAAGGCCAGGACAAGACTAGATAGATCAAAGAGAAGATAATGGCAGGGAAATCTAGGAGGTAAAATGATAGAGAACAGGATTTGGAGTTGGGTGGCTCCACCACTTACCAGCTCTGTGTCCTTGGACAAGCTAAACCTTTTGTTATCTAGGAATTTTAGATTCTTCACTGGTAAAATGGGAACAGAATACCTATTTCATAGAACTATTAAAAAAACATGAGGTATACTATTGTTTGTAAATGAAAGGAACAATGAAATTGGCATCTATTATTATCAATGTTGACCAGAAGTTGCGTCTCTTCTGTCCCAAGGCCTCTAGTGCTTATAAATGGTTCCCGGTTCTCAGTGCAAGGGAGGAACATGTGTTGATAAGTGAATGTACTCCAAGATATGAGGGACCCAATATGTTACTATTCCCAGTGGGAGATGCTGCTGCAAAGGGCAATGCTAAACCCCAAAGAATGGCACTAACTTGTAAGCTAGATCAGAGCCCAGTGGGATGGCACAAAATAACGTGTTATTTTGTGTAACAGTCACAGTATGGATTTGTTATTCATGATATGGCTAAGGTGTCATTATACCATTAGACTCATACAGAGGACAAGCCAGAACTCCATCTGCAAGGAATACAGTGTCAGCAGTGTTACTTGAATGGTAATCATCCTGGATATGTCTTTCAAATTGGAAAAAGGAAGTATGTATCAATGGAATAGAAGCCAGGTTCTCCAATCTTGGGTCTAAAAATGTCAGGATGTTCAGAAGGAGCTCCTGGGAAATACACTTTTTTTTAAATTTTTTTTTTTACATCATTGTTCACTTTTGTACAAGTTTGAATTTTCCTCTCAGGTGTAATCCCCATAAAATGACTACCACCAAGACATCCATGAACTGTCACCATGGTCTCTGGTGCTCTTCCTTCCCCTGTTTTGATCCCTCTCTCCCCTCTTCCCCTGCTGAATGTCTCTGATTTGCAGTTTGCCTGCTAGTTGTCTTTTTTTTTCCTGATCCCTTGTTTGGCTCCCCTGTATTCCTCCTATAAGTGAGATCATCCGATATTTTTCTTTTTCCTGTTGAATTAGGAAGTACGTTTTTAGATTGGACCCACCACATAGGCAAGAGGCCACAGCTAGAAAAGAGGGCCAGGTCAGGGTCAAGGAAATGGTGCTCAATCCCTGGAACAGGAGATCGAGTTACTTAGTCCAAGTGAGCCAATCTGCTTCAGCTTTTCCTTTGCCTCATTACCTACTGTCCTTCTCTGTCTTTGGGACAAGCCCTCAGGACAGTGCCAGCCTACCACAGCTGTGCTCAGTAGATGCAGAGAAAAGTCTGTGTCCAAACATGAGCCAAGGTCTTACTGGACACCCACAACTTCTTTAAGATCCAAAAAGGAACTTATGCAAGGGACAGCACTGGGACAAGTGCCACCTACTCACACTTAGAAAATTTCCCTCCGGGGCTAAATTCTTAAGTTTTAGGTTTGTTTTAATAATGAGCTGATGGAAATTTATCTAAGTGCATGGAGGCTTCACAATACCTAGAGAATCATATACCAATCATTTATTCATTTCCCTTTTACTGAACACCTACTGTATACTCAGCATAGAAAAGAAAACACAGGGAAAAAATCAAGAATGACACATCCCCTCCGAAGATGTCCAAGGTAAGATGAAGGGGAAAGATATGTGCACATGAAGCCACTTAAAACAAATGAAATCTAGCTACAAAGCAATGCCACATGCACTAAAACAAAACAGCAGCATGGAGGAGACAGAAGGGAGGCCAAGAGGGCCTATGGTCTCCAGTAGGCTCGTGAAACAGGTAGAACTGAAGCTGGACCTTAAGCAGCAGCACTAGTTGGATAAAAATTGGGGAAGGGGGCCTCCCCTGGTGGTGCAGACGGCTGAGCGCTGCGCTGTGAAGCTGTCCGCAGCCTCTGCAGTGCCGGTTCGATCCCGGCCAGCAGGCGAGGGTCCCACATGGCGCCGCAGACCTCTCCTGCCAAGCCCGCTGCTCCCCTCAGCAGTGTATTTCGTCAGTCTGCCTGTTCTGTTCCCCGCTCTGTCTCTGGTGAATCCTCTCACCCTCCCATGCATCTGGCCTGTACCCTGGTTCTTATATAAATAAATAAATCTTAAAAAAATTTTGAGGAAGGATAATGGTACTTCAAAATTATAGTAGCATTCATTCTTTCATTCATCTATCCAGTACATTTTTATTGAATACCTACTCTGTGCCAGACACTGTGAAACTGACATGAAGAAGACACAAAAACAACACAACAAAAACCTGGAGAGTTTAACATGTTTTAAGCACTTTACCTGAGTTAACTCACTTGATCTCCCCAAAGTCATATAAAGCAAGTGGTTATTATCTTCATTTTATAAGTAGGGCAAATGAAGCACAATGAAGTTGAGTAACTTTTCTGAGTGGCAGCACCTGAATTCAGACCTAGGCTGTCTGGCTCGGGCAGTTTTTTTTTTTTTTTTCTTTTTTTAAATAAAACAGTTTAATTGAGGTGTAACTGACATATGTAAATTTAACACATACAATTTGGCAAGTTTTGACTATGTATAAGCCCAGCCAAACCCTCATAACAATCAAACTAGCTCCATTACTCCAATGTCTCCTCATTCAGTTCTGGGCAGTTTTAACAATGGCTCACTGACAGAAACACAGGGAAGTCAAAGTGGGGTGTTAATTTGGGGGTTAGAAAATGATGTTTTGGGATATGAGTTAGAGATTTTATTCAGCAAATATCAGAAACAGGGGACTGGAGCAATTAGAGGTGGGAATACCGGTTTCCAGAATTCTCAAATAAAAATGAAAGAAAGATTCCACTGAAGGAAGAGCCAGGACTAAGGACTGAATCTGGAGAGGCAACAGTATAGAGGACAGAATCACAATGAAAGAGACAGAGATGTGAAAGGGTAACAAGAAATACACAGTGCTATGAAAACCAAGGGGGTAGACAGTGTCTAGAAAGGCAGATGCTACAGAAGAGCCAAGAACAATGATGATACTGTATGTGGCATTTCAGGGGGGTTGGGAGGGGTGAGGGAGAATCCCTCAGATATAATCTAATTTAATAATTTTCTGAAAAGATAAAAGGAATCTAGAAAATTTTGATACCTGGTTAGCAACAGGTATTACACCAAAGTCATTTTCCATTGAGGGAACCTGGCTGAAGGATGCACAGAATTCCCTGTATTATTTTTGTAAATTCCTATGAGTCTACAATTATTTCAAGATAAAAAGTTGAAAATAATAAAAGGATAAATGGTATACCTAATGTATACAAGGCACTGCACTGGACAATTTCTTAATAAAGGACCATCTGAACCACCAAATAATGCTCCTACTCCCATTCTATAGCTAACAAAATTGAGACACATAATAAGGGATTTGCCCAAAGTCACCCTCCTACTTAACCAAGGTACCAAAATATTAACTTCTTCTACTACAGTGTACACAGATTCCATTGAAAGCAACCCCAAAAAGTGGACTCATGGCTCCTACCTGAACAAGTCCCAGCCTTGATGTATTATGTCTACACGACTTTGGAATGAGCTATCTGACCCCATCCTAGCCCATTTTCTAATCAGTAAAATGGATCGACAGTTTCTGTTTAATTAACTCACAGGACTACTGTGAGATTCAGTGAGATAAAGAGTGTACCAAATTCTTGCAAGCTGTAAAGTCTGTGCCTATCTGAGGGACTGACATTCTGAAACAACTGACCATGAGTAAGGTCAGCTCTAGCAAAACAGACAGAGGGGAAGGGGAAATATGTGCACTATCAACTCTTGCTTGCCTGTCCTTTGGGGTGCGATATGACCCGAGAGAGGCACCAGCCACTGGCAGCATCTGGTCAAGGGCAGGCAGTCCTCTGCACAATCCTGTATCAGCAACATTAGACCAAATCATCTTCCTCCCTACATCAAACCCACTTGCTCATTGCTCTACACACATATGGTGTCCTTACCTATGCGGATGACCTGTGCCCCCAGAAACTTCAGTTCTTTGTAAAGGAGAACTCTGCTATGAGGGTACTGGAAATATAACCCTCTGGCCCATAACACCCAGCCCTAGCTCAAAGCTATCCTGCTGGAGTAGCTATTCTTAGTACAAACCTGAGCTTCAGAAATGAGCAACTCCAGATAACTCCTTGAGTTAAAACTCAGTGTCCACAGTAGTGGAATTAGCCAGAGACGAAGCATTGATTTAGCAAAACAACAAAAACTACTGTCTCAAGCATAGTTTGGCATGGCACTGGTTCTGGTTATAGAAATGTGTTCTGGACTACATTTCAGGAAGGTGGTCTAGCCAGTGTTTTAGTCGTGCACAAGGAAAAAATGGGCTAGGGATGCCAGTGCAAACAAACTTCCCTGATTTGACCAAAAGATACTTATTACTGCAAATCCCAGTGATTCCATCAAGAGCCCTTAATTGTGGCTGAAAGTTGGTCAGAACTTGCAGCCTGGTCTTACCTCCAATACCAGTGACACAGCCCTAAGTTAAGACCACATCAGTTGAGCACCACCTCCCAACTGGTCTCCTGGTCAACTTCTAAGCCACCCTCCAAGGACAGTCAGGAAGAACTCGAATCATGTCATTACTGTTCAGTAATCACTCACAAATATCATGACTGCAAAATCCAGTGAAGCCCAGATCCCATGGCTGGGCAGCCAAAGACCATCTCAACCTGGTTCCAGTCAACCTTTACAACACTGCTTCATGTTCTTTAAGCACCAGCCAAAATGAATCCCTAAATTCAGCCTGTGATTCCTGTTTCTGTACTTCATGCAATATGCTCCATGTGGAAGGCTCCCTTCTTATCCAAATTCTACCCAATCTTCAAGCCAGTTTAAATCCAACCTCTTTCAGGAAGCTTTCCCTGTTTATTCTAATTCACACTATTTTAGCCACAGACTACATTATCTGGGGGAGTTCTCATAAAATACTAGAGTCTAGGCATTGTCTACAGATTCTAGCGGAATCCCAGCCCTCCTTATTCTCAGGATATTGTCTTGGTGCCCAGAGTTCCTGCTTATCAGCTAGATGTAGGCTCACTCAGGGGGCCTCTCACCAAGGGCAAAAGTCCTGTTATGAGGAGCATACTGAGAAACCAGTATCTGCTGAAAACAGCAGGCAGGTATTTGAATAGAGATAGTATGCGTTGACTAACTAACAATGGAGCCTCCCAGGCAATACTCCCTGGTCACTCCACTCTAGTTTACATCCTAGGTAATGTATCCCCCATGCATGTACACTCCTTAAGTATTTGTCGCACCTCTGTACTTGATGCTAATAAATATGAGACCTCCTATGGACCAGGGCTGCACATTATATCCATTGCAGCCCCTCTAAGCTTCTCATTGCTTCACATGAACTTTGAGTAATCTCTCTCATCCCGCGCCGCTCCCAGTGCTGCCGCCAATAGGTTTTGATTTAATTAGCTTGGGACAGGACTAAATTATTGATTTTTCACATTTTCAAGGTACTGCTAATGTGCAACCAGATTTAAAACCCATTGTCCTAGTTAGACGTGATCTTTCCCTTCACTGATCTCTCATAGCACTTTATCTAAATCTTTTATGACACATAATTTCTAGTTTCTTTTAAATGTCTTATTTTAAAAAGATTTTAATGAAGCTTGTTTTGTTTTATTGATGTCTATTTAGGTACTAAATACTAAATGGGATAAAGCAGCAGTCAAAACAAAGCACCTGTTCTCATGGAGTTTACATTCTAATAGGTACTACACAAATAACCTAAGGTCAGATAACAAGTGCTATTAAAAGTAAAATAGGGGGGGCGTTGAGAATAAAAATAGAGAGGGTGGCTAGGAACAGTTTTATTTATATACACATCTCTTTTCAAAACAGCTCATTGTCTGACAAGAAAACCTGTGTCATCTTGTATTTTACAACTTTTTGTGCAGTGGTTGACACATAATATGTGCTCAATAAACTCTATGAATGAGGGGCGAGAGAAAGAAGGGAAGAAAAATAAAGAGAGAGAACGGATCAAAATATCATATCCAAGGCCACATCCCCCATAATGTCCAGGGCAACACTTGAAATATAAAATACACTCAATGGATAAGTTGGTTGAGTGTGTGAACTTGACTGGATTTAGGAACAAGGCATCAGAGGATCCCAAACCAGCAAGCTACCCCCAAGGTCACCAAGCCCAAACTCCTCACTTTAAAGATAAAACTGACATCCAAAAAGATAATTACCTAACTGGTCCAAGAGGCCAGGAGACCTGAATCCTCAGCTCATCTGACACCTAGGTTAGTGCTCATCTCATCAAACTGAAACACTTTTAACATCAGAAAAATACCTTGAGGTTTGTTAACACAACTGGCCCCAATAATACTCAGATTAGCATCAGAACTAAAGAAAACTTGAGTGTCTTTGGCTTCAAACAATATTTTCTGATGGCTAAAACCTGGTGTATTTGTAGGACAACCTCACCCTCCTTACACTTCATCACCCCATTCCACCACTCCTATCAAGGCAGGCAAGATATTGGTGAGTTTCCAATTGCACATGCAACTCTAAACACTTCCCTTTCCCATCCTTAGCCACAGTTCCAATGAAGTATGGAACACACAGCCTCAGGCTAAGCAGGAAAGTGGATGCAAAGAAGTTAATGAGCTGAAGGCCCTGGCCAGGTGAAGGAGGCCAGCAGGTGCTGGGAGTGCTGAGGGAGCTGTGGGGTGTGCTCCAGGCAACTGGTGGGCCAGCTGGCGTTGGTGTGGGAAAACAACTTCTGGCATGTAGAGAAGCAAATTCAACATTTTCGTTTCATTTTTCTTAAAACCCTGAGGAATCATAGAATCCATCTGGATGCAACAAAGACCAATTTTCTAGAATAACGTTTCAAACAAAATGCTCTTCCTCAAGACTTCCAAATATTGTACAGTCGGCATGGGTCTCTTTGGCCTTTGAGGAAACAGAACGCTAGTCTAACACTAGATCTTTCTGTACCTTTAGAATCTGGGGATGGTCAAAGTGAAAACACAGAGGCAATGGAAGATCCCTTAATGGGGTTTTCTGATCAGCCAAGAAAAAGTTGGCCTAGTATAACTTTTATTGTCAAATACATTGTTATATTGATACAGTATTTTTTTTTTAAATTGGCAATTCTGTATTGGGCACATATGAAAGAGAAGCAGAGAGCTGATTACCTAAAACAAAAACTTCCAGCTTTACCTGAGCATGAGAATCACCTTGGGGCTCTGGACCACCACCAAATTAAAATCACCATGGTAGAGACCTAGAACACCACGTGATTCTTATGAACTGGTTAGCATAAAAAACACCAACCTAGATGGTGGGAGTGCAAACTGGTCCAACCACTATGGAGAGCTGTGTGGAGATTTCTGGACCTACTAAACATAGAGCTTCCATATGATCCAGCAATTCCACTCCTAGGTATTTACCCAAAGGACACAGAAACATCAATTCCAAAGAACACCTGCACCCCTATGTTTATAGCAGCTCTATTTACAATAGCTAAGCTTTGGAAACACCCCAAATGCCCCAAAATAGATGACTGGATCAAGAAGATGTGGTACATATACACCATGGAATATTACTCAGCATTCAAAAAAGATAAACACATGCAATTTGCAGCAACATGGATGGCGCTGGAAGGGATCATGCTCAGCGAAATAAGCCAGAAAGAAAAAGAAAAATACCGGATGGTCTCACTCATAGCAGGAATCTAGAAAACTTAAATAAGGGACCAGGAAAATGAATAACTATAAGAAAGTGAAAATCAAAATCAACAAAAAACTATGAACCAGAGACACTTTTTGGGGGGTGGGGGCGGGAGGGGAGGGATTGGGGTCAGAATGGGGGGGTTGCAATTGTATGGGGAATATAAAAATAAAATTTATTATTTAAAAAAAAAAAAAAACACCAACCTAGAAAATTATAATATCCATGTCAGTGGATTAGAGTCAGCATTAACGGAAATTATATAAAATTTCTGGCATAGTGCCTGGCACATAATAAGTTCTCAGTAAGTGCTGGTTGTTACTGTTATTTAATTATTAATAAAATCATCAAGTCTTGTCAGACAATAGCTATGTATGGATATCTACAACCAATAAAGCAGAGAGCACAACTATCCTAGGGAGAACTACCACTGCTTATCTCTTTTTTTCTTATTAACTTCATTCCCGTTACCCACCTAGCACAATGGTTCTCAAAGTGTGGTTCTTGAACAAGCAACATCAGCATCATCTGGAAATTATTAGAAATGAAAACTCTCAGGCCCCACCCAGACCTACTGAAGGAGTACAGCATTAAAGGTGGGGTGCAGAAATCCATTTTAACAAGCTTTCCAGGCGATTCAGAGACACAATATAGTTTGAGAACCATCACCTTAATATGTTGCTACTACAAGTATGAACCCTGAATTGGCAGCAGGGCTTATTAGAAATATAGAATCTCAGTCTCCATCCCAGACCCACTAAATCAGGTTCGACATTTGAATGAGTTCCCTGGTGACTTGCATGCACAATAGCATTTGAGCAGCACTGCAACCACAGAAATTTCAGAGATGCATGAGATTAGAGGGAACTGAATGTACCGCTATTCTGATTGCTGTTAAATTGGCATTTTTAAGTACTTAACTAGGCACTGTCCTTAACACGGGTTACGTTGTTCACCCTCACCAAGCTTAGTGGCAGGTACTTTTATTTTTTATGGATTAGAAAACTGAGAATTAAATCAGTAAAGTAAAGTAACTCTTGTAGGTCACACAAGGTAAGAAATGGTAAAGTTGGCCACCTCTGTGTAATCTAAACCTGTATTCCTTTCTTCACCCCATAGTACATAGTTTGACAGTGTGGCTAAGCGGATACTGCTTCTCTATTGGTCCAAATGGAGCAACTTAAAAAAAGAGTCAGTTTCCAACTTATGAATAAGCAACTCTCCAAAAGTATGTGTTTCTAAGTCAGATACTTGTAACTAGTGATGGGATTCCTCATAGAAACTATTTACACTGTGGCTTCTACAAGAAGTTACTGCACCAGATAGTAGTAGCTCCCTGCAGGGTCAACACATCTGGGCTCCAGAAACGTGTTCATACTTCATGCATATCGGCATAAGAGATAGGCAAATCCTTCCATAGATATTAGCTATGAGAGCTATTTACTGAGTGCTGCCAATGGAAAAGGTGCTGTGCCAGGTGCTTTGTGTGATAAAAGATGAAAAGATTCCAAGCCTCAAGAAATTCATAATCCAGTAAGGGACATAAAGTAAGAACACAAACACATACCTAAAATCCAAAGTGGAAAATGGTGAGTGACAAAAGAGAAATGTCAATGGAAACTGAGAGAAGGGAGAATCACTTAGGACCACTAAGTGACACGCAGAGACCACTTCAGTGAAGATGAGAGATCATTTCAGGGAAGGCTTCCCAAGGGGGTGCCATTGAAAGCCAAGTCTGGAAAGACAGGCACAACATGGATTAGGCAAAACTGGGCTTCCCGGCAAAGGGAGAAGTGTGAACCAAGACATGGAAGTATGAAAGAGAAGGTCATATCATAGAATTGAATTATCGCCTTGGTTGAAGCACAAGGTTTGTTAAACTTGGATATGGGAGGTGAAACTAGGAAGGCAGGTCTGTAAGCAGGGGATATTCTAAATGCTGGGTTGAAAGATCAGAACTTTACTTTGTACACATATAGAGGGCTGCCTCTCATTACTCATCATATTACATAATAAATCATTGAACTCCAAACCCTTTTTGAAACAAGCTAGGGCAAAAACAAACATTTTTTTTTTTAAATAAATTTTTATTGTTATATTCCCCATACAATTGCAATCCCCCCATTCTGACCCCAATCCCTCCCCTCCCACCCCCGCCCCCCTAAAAGTGTCTCTGGTTCATAGTTTTTTGTTGATTTTGATTTTCACTTTCTTATAGTTATTCATTTTCCTGGTCCCTTATTTAAGTTTTCTAGATTCCTGCTATGAGTGAGACCATCCGGTATTTTTCTTTTTCTTTTTGGCTTATTTCGCTGAGCATGATCCCTTCCAGCGCCATCCATGTTGCTGCAAATTGCATGTGTTTATCTTTTTTGAATGCTGAGTAATATTCCATGGTGTATATGTACCACATCTTCTTGATCCAGTCATCTATTTTTGGGCATTTGGGTTGTTTCCAAAGCTTAGCTATTGTAAACAGTGCTGCTATAAACATAGGGGTGCAGGTGTTCTTTGGAATTGATGTTTCTGTGTCCTTTGGGTAAATACCTAGGAGTGGAATTGCTGGATCATATGGAAGCTCTATGTTTAGTAGGTCCAGAAATCTCCACACAGCTCTCCATAGTGGTTGGACCAGTTTGCACTCCCACCAACAGTGCAGAAGAGTTCCTTTTTCTCCATACCCTCGCCAACATTTGTTGTTGCTAGTTTTTTTAATATGTGCCATTCTCACTGGTGTAAGATGGTATCTCATGGTAGTTTTGATTTGCATTTCCCTGATGACAAGTGATGTTGAACATTTTTTCATATGCCTGTTGGCCATTTGCATTTCCTCTTCAGAGAAGTTTCTTTTAAGTTCTTCTGCCCATTTTTTGACTGGATTATTTTCTTTGTTGTTGTTGAGTCTCATCAGCTCTTTGCAGATTTTTGTGATCAGTCCTTTATCATTAGTGTTGGGTGCAAAAATGTTCTCCCAGTTGGTGGGGTTTCTCTTTGTTTTTGTTATTGTCTCTTTTGCTGTGCAAAAGCTCTTTAATTTGATGTAGTCCCAGCTGTTTATCTTTGCCTTCACTATCACTGCTTTGGGTGATGTGTCTGTAAAGATGTCTTTGATGTGCAAATCACGTAGTGTTTCGCCTATATTTCTTTCTATATATTTTATGGTTTCAGGTCTTATGTCTAGTTCTTTAATCCATTTTGAGTTGATTTTTGTGTATGGTGTGAGGTGGTGGTCAAGCTTCATTCTTTTGCATGTAGCGACCCAGTTTTCCCAGCACCATTTATTGAACAAACTTTCTTTGCTCCAATGCATATTCTTTGCTCCTTTGTCAAAGATTAGTTGACCATAAATCTGTGGGTTTATTTCTGGATTTTCTATTCGATTCCATTGGTCTGTATGTCTGTTCTTGTTCCAATACCATGCAGTTTTGATGATTATGGCTTTGTAGTATAGTTTGAAGTCTGGGAGTCTGATGCCTCCATTCCCTTCTTTTTTTTTCAGGAGAGCTTTGGCTATTCGGGGTTTTTGGTGATTCCATATGAATTTCATCAATAATTGTTCTATTTCTTTGAAGAATGACATTGAAATTTTGATTGGAATAGCATTGAATCTGTATATTGCTTTTGGTAGGATGGCCATTTTAATAATGTTTATTCTTCCAATCCATGAGCAGGGGATGTCTCTCCATTTCTTTGTGTCTTCTTCTATTTCTTTTAACAGTGTTTTATAGTTTTCTTTGTATAGGTCCTTTACCTCTTTTGTTAGATTTATTCCCAAATATTTGATTTTTTTTGTTTCAATAACAAAAGGGATGGTCTTTTTGATTTCTTCTTCTTCAGATTTATTGTTTGTGTATAGGAAGGCTACTGACTTTTGCGTGTTGATTTTGTATCCTGCCACTTTACTGAACTGATTGATGAGTTGAATTAGCTTTTCTGTGGAGTTTTTGGGGTTCTCTATGTATAATATCATATCGTCTGCAAATAGTGATAGTTTGACTTCTTCTTTTCCTATTTGGATTCCTTGGATGTCTTTCTCTTGTCTTATTGCCCTGGCTAGGACTTCCAGTATTATATTGAAAAGCAGTGGTGAGAGTGGACATCCTTGTCTTGTTCCAGATCTTAATGGAATTGCTTTCAGCTTTTCACCATTGAGAATGATACTGGCTGTTGGCTTGTCATAGATGGCCTTTATGATGTTGAGGTATGTTCCTTGTATCCCCAGAATTTCAAGGGCTTTTATCATGAATGGGTGTTGCACTTTGTCGAAAGCTTTCTCAGCATCTATTGATATTATCATATGGTTTTTATATTTCTTTTTGTTGATGTGTTGGATAACGTTGATTGATTTTCGGATGTTAAACCATCCTTGTGCCCCTGGAATGAATCCAACTTGGTCGTGGTGAATTATCTTATGGATACATTGTTGGATTCTGATAGCTAAAATTTTATTGAGGATTTTTGCATCAGTGTTCATTAGGGAGATTGGCCTGTAGTTTTCCTTTTTTGTGTTGTCCTTGTTCGGTTTTGGTATTAGTGTAATGTTGGCTTCATAAAACGTGTTTGGTATTGTCCCTTCCTTCTCAATTTTTTGGAAGAGTTTGTGAAGGATAGGCACTAATTCGTCTCTGAATGTTAAAACAAACATTTTTTTTAATTGGCATTATAATTATTCTCTCCACTAGACTCAATTCAAATGACTTTGAGCACTAATAGATGCTCAAAAGATGCTGATGTATGGGCAAAGAAATGAATAAACGAGCCACTAATGAGTAGCTGAAGGGTTATGAGAGGGAGAGAGGTGGCTCGATATTGCATCATGGCATGGAAAAGAAAGAGACAGAGGGGAGGGATGGTGGTGGAGAGACTGGAGGCAACAGATCTGATGAGGAGGAGGCCACTGTCATATCACACTTAAGAGGCCACCAACTAGATTAAGGACAACAGGAAT
Organism: Talpa occidentalis; assembly: GCF_014898055.3. NCBI lineage: Eukaryota > Metazoa > Chordata > Mammalia > Eulipotyphla > Talpidae > Talpa > Talpa occidentalis. The sequence continues at coordinate 32,811,367 of NW_023603184.1, forward strand.
GAGGTGAAAGGAACAGAGACACAGCTATAGGATATAGCACATGATCGACAATGAGGGCAAAGAAAAGGGAGACATCAAGTCTCAACTGAAATTTGGAGCCTAGGTAGCTGGGAAAGTGACAATGCCATTGGGAAAAGAGTTGAATCTAAGAGTAAGGGACTTAGAGTTATCACTTCATTTAATCCTCATACCCCTGGGGATATTAGTGCCATCACATCTCTGACCTCAGCTTTTCTTGCTCTTGGCCCAGGCTTACTTTGCTGCGCCATTCTAGCTTCCATGCTGTTTCTCACATGGGCCAGGTCCACTCTCACTTTAGGGTCTTTTCATCAAGACACTCTTCACCAGATATCTGTGTGGTTAAGTCCTTCATCAACTCCACCTCTTTGCTCAAATGTCACTTCAATGAGGCCTGTTGAAAACTGCAACCCACACTGACCCCAGTTCCCCTCCAGATTTCCCAGAGTCCTCTATCCTGCTCCCTTTTTTTCTTTTTATTGTACTTATTACTTTCTAACATATGACAACATGTTCTTATTAATTATGTCTACAGTTTAATGTCTGTTACTTCTAACTAAAATATAAATTCCATGAGGACAAGGATTATATTTACTCAAGGCCTTGAAGAGTGGCTGGCACATAATATGCTTTCAATAAATAATTGTTCAAATGAATTATCTTCATTTTATAGATAAGGAAACTGAGGTTCAGAGAAGAAATGCAACTTTCCCTACATATCATATTTGTCACTCAGCAGTGGGAATTCAACCTGAATTTAAACACAGATCTGTCCAATTCCAACTTCCATCCTGCTGAGCTAACTCTTGCTTTAAGAGACAACAGCAACCACACCCACAAGACAGTGGACATGGCCTGATTGAGGACAAGTTCAAGCGTGCAGGTCCTAAACTGCCTACAGCCTAAGAAACAAGCAGTTTTGAGCATAAAATCACTAAGAGAACCAATGATTTTATTTTCCAAGTGCAAGTCTGAAGAATCAGGCCAGCTTCTTCAGCAAAGCAGCTCCTAATTTTTCCAGCTGTCTAAAATTGTCAATACAAATTTATCTTTAGAGAAATGTATTTAACAACGAGATGTCTTCATTTCCCCTTTTGCTACCCATCCAGTGAATCTGGACTTGGTTATATTGCCACTCCAATCCCCCATGCCCCCCATAATCCATACATCACAGGCTCATTTCACAGCGCAGCACATTAACACACTAGAAGTGCTCAAAATAAACGGGTTGGCAAAGTGTAATTATTTCCAGCAAAAGAGTCGGTTCTGCATTTTGACAGTCATCTGATATGTTATTGTACTCAATGCTAAACTGTGAAGCTGCAAAATTAAAGGAAAGCATTTTTTATGTTTCAAACGTACTCATTATTAAATTATAAAACAGGTCATTTATGATGAGTCAGTCCAAAATCAGAAGGATAAGAATGAAAGACTGTGGGAAGCTTGACTTCTTTGTATAACCTCTAACATCCACGATCCCAGGCCAGTGGACACTTAGCCCAGTGGCAGGGTCATAATTGGTCCCCAATAAATGTCAATTTTCTTCCTTAATTATTATTGTTATTTTCCCAGCAGTAGAATTTACCTTAATTTGTTCATGATTCTGTCATCCCCAAAGAGTTCTCAGCCCACTGGGGAAAGAGAAATACAAGTAACTCTCACACAGACTAAGAAAGAGGGAGACACAAAGGGCCATGGGATACAAAAAAGTACCTTCCGAGAGCCCAGGGAGAAGAAGGCCTGGACTGAGCTAGAAAGGAAGAGGAAGAGAGGTCAACAGAGTGTGAGGAAAGGTGAGGAGGCAGGGGAGGCCTGGAAGTAAGAAAGAACACAATTTGGGGGAAATGGAAACGGGCCTAAAAAGAACCAATGTGAAGTAAACCCAATGGCCTGCAGATGGCAAAGGCCCCTCTTTTTGTGTAAAGGTGACAAAATGCAAGGACTCCTCAGCACAACAGGAAGCGGCAAAGCATGTCTCCTATAGCCCACCCTCCCGAGTGCAAATTCCCGGGATGGTGATATCTGACCCAGCATCTTGCCTCACGGGCATGCTCTCAGAGATGAGACAGGAGAGATGTCTCTTGAAAAGAGGACCTGACAATGTCTAAGCAACCCAGAGGCAACATCTGAACATGCTGAGTCAGCTGCACTTCAGGAAACAGAGCGTCCTTGGGAGACAAGGCATATCACTTACACACAGAAAACCGCTCCTGTCCACGAAGGACAAACCGCGAAACGTTTAACATCAGCCTTCAATTATTAAACGAGCCCAAATGAGCTGTGGCAGTAAGACGGATCACACACACTCACAGAGAGGGCTCTGGCAGGCCAGTTTAAATTGTCCTGGGGTTATTCATCAAGGTGCCGACAGGCAGGGCAAGGTAGAGGGCTCTCTCGGAGACCTCAAGGCCAGATGGTTGCCCAGAGCTTTTGGAGACCCCTAGGAAGAAGCCCTCATGCTCAGAACAGGGAAGAGAAAGCAAAAAGAATCTCACTCTTTTGGAAAACAAGGATTTTTTCTATATACTACACAGCCCATGCTGGCAAAGATCTCATTAACAACTTTTTGCTAGTAGGTTGGCATTTTCACACTGGCCAGTTTTGGGCTTCCTGTGTGGTGCTTGGGAGTTTACTCATTTGTCTCCCCTGGGGCATTTTTCAGTTCCCTGGGAAGAAGGAGCATGGTGAGGTGAAGCTCTGAAAGCATCCCTGGCTTTGAAGATTGTGCACCTGCCAACTAGCAGTTTGACGTTCAATCTCGGTTTCCCCATCTATAAATGCAGATTCATGAAGGCATAGTGAAAATTAATACATGTTATTAATAATAGCCTGACACAATGCACACAGGAGGGGCTCCTTGTATTTTGCTCCCTCCTCCCTTTACCATTTTACTTTTAGTGCCTAAAAATTTAGAATATCTCAGCACTGGGTTCATTCTTTTGATTTCTGATCAAAATGGTTATACTTTGGAGCCTCTGCTTGTTCCAAAACCAGCTCCTACCTAGGGGTTACCCCAACATGAAGAAATTCAGATAACGATCCTAGAGCCAGCCCTTTCACATCTCACCTTACTCTGCCCTCTGCCAGTCCACCACACTTTGTTGTATTTGGCTTGTGCTCTTCACCACTTGACCACTACGAGGCCTGCCTGAGTAACCTTCTCCCCTCCTCAATAGACAGGAGCTGACTCCTATCTATTGGTCCTTCCCTGCCATAGGCCCAAGGATCACCCTCCAGGCCCAGCTAAGTCCCTGCCCCTCACCTGATGTGGGCAGCTGGATCCTGAGTCCCTGGAGAGAAAGGGCCACATCTCAGGGCTCTGTACTGTGCAAGCAGTGCAGTATCCAGCACATGACAGAGGATGGCCCGAGCTGGTGGGGTGAGAGGACACGGTGCCAGAGGGCCCAATCCTGGGACATGTTCTTAGAAATTCTGTCTTGAGGCCAAGAAAAAATTTCCTAGGATGGAAACACTCCAGGAAGCCTAGGCAATGACAAATGAGCTGAGCACAGGCAATCTCCAGAGACTCCTGGTACTCCAGAAACCTTCACACTCTCACGCACATTCCTCACACACTTGGAGCAGTTTATGTGAATGAGGCCTGGACCAGGCTGTAGGCAGTATAGCTCCAGACTCAATGGAAAGGAAAGTACCCAGAAGGACTGATGAGAATATAGAGTGGAACAAACTATGAGTGAGAAATGGAGATTTGTTATAGGGAAAAACAAATTGAACACAGTGCTGGCTGCTGGGAATACAGAGGTGGGTAGAGATGGGTGACTGCAGAGCCCCAATCCCAAGTACCCTAAGTCCCCTCATGACTGCACCAGCATTCTGGACTGATACTCTGTCTCTCCTACTAGACTACAATCTCCTTGAGAGAAGAAACTATCATGCTAGATGTTCTATCTATGGCATCTAGCACAGTGCCTGGCACAGAGCCGGGAAAACCATTACCAGATCCATGATCTTGCCAAGTCACTTTAACTCTCTAAGCCTCAATTTCCTAGTCTGTAGAATGGAGATGATGATCATCTCTACATCCAAGGAGGAAGAAAGAAGCAAATATACATTAAGTCCTTACTTAGCCCAATGTCTGATCTAAAGTCAGAACTCAACAATGGTTAGGTACCAGCAGTATTATAAAGCAGACATAAAGCAAATAAAGAATCTGGATAATAACCAAGATGAAAATGCATACATTGTACAAAAATGAAAAATGATGTAAAAAATATATAAAATGAAAAAAATGAATCTGGATAAGAGAAAAAGATAAACATTCAAGCAGATGGTAACAAAAATTATGTAGTAAGTATAGCAGGACTACATCTGAATTACTGTAAGAGTAGAAAGGAAAGAAAGCACCTGCTTTTGCCTGGGTGTATATTGAAAATCTCACAGAGCAGGTAGGTAGCATCTGAATCAAAAGCTAACGGATAAAATCTGGCCAACAGATGGCACATGCAAGGACATCGAGGCAGGATGGAGAATCTGGTGTGCTTGGGAATTGCAATTCTGGCTACAAGCAGGGTTGTTACAAAGGAGGCCAGGTTCACACCAGTGGAAGAGATCAGTAGGAGTAAGAAATTCCCTACAAGTTCTGCCAAGGAGAATGGACGTCTCCTGAGTGGCAATGAAGAGTCACTGTGGGTTTTGGGCAGGGAATGGATGGCAGAACTACTCTGGTGGCTGTATAGAAGGCGGGGAACAGGGGTAAGACTAGGAATAAACACAGGACAGTGAGGGGGGCTGATCTGGGATGGGGTGGGGGGAAAGGAAGCAGGCCAGCTCAAGGTACTCAGAGTGGTCCCTGCCACTCCCCAAGGCTCCTTCCTACAAAGCAGGGGCTATGAGTTAATCACCTTCTCTCCACATTTACTGCCTTACAATTTGTGCACAGAGGAACATGAACATGGAAAATTCCAGCTGAAAGCCTTGACTAGAGTGAGCAGGCCCAGAGGTCACAGTCACCATTGACAAATGGACAAAACCACCTAAGGCAGGTCTGGGTTGTGGCCAGAGCTCTGACATGCCCATGCAGACTTGGGGCCCGGGTTTCAGTGACAAAACCTTTCAGGTGTATTTTTTTAAGTCATTTACAGGAAGCCAAGGTTCTCCAAGTACTTAGGAGAAAAGGCTCCTACTTGTTTATTCTTAAAGAAAAAAACAATGGCTTCTTTGCCCTACATGTCTAGGCATCAAAGAAAGGATGCAGTGAATCACCAAGTCTCTAAGATTGTCTCATATTTTCTCCTCCTCCTCGCTCTCTCTCTCTCTCTCTCTCTCACACACACACACACACACACACACACAAATATATACTATCCTGTGAAAGGAAGTACATTCTAATGGATTTCTGGAGGGGGGTGGAGGGGAGGTTCGAGGCCATCCATGACCGTTCCTGCAAAACATAAAATGGTTGCCTTGCTGCTTCCTTCCTTGGTTTCAATCTAATTAGACAGAGCTAATGAGTAGGCAGCAATGGTGCTTGGTTCAGCTGTTCCAGACCCAAGTGTTTCTTCCTTATTAAAAATAAAGACACCCAAGGGCTCAATTTGGTAAAAATGCACACAGAGAGGCACATTTCCTTTAAAAAAAAAATGTTTTGCACTAAAAAATGGTATCTGTTGAGTAAGTACCAAAAATCAAAAGTATAACAGCAGCTCCCCAGCAGCACCAGTGTTCATTTTAAGGCATATCTTCAAAGACAGAACATTAGAAAGAGGCTCAGAAGACCTGAGTTCTAGCGGCAGCTCTGCAATTTCCCAGCTGTGTGACCTCGAGCAAAGTATGTTCCACCTTGCGCCTTAGCTTCCTCAAAATCTAATGGGTATAATGTTCTGCCTATCTCACAGAGTCTAGGGGAGGGAATTTATTTGGAAGTGGTTTGTAAACTCCAAAGTACTCTGACAGTATCTTCTCAGTCAACAAATGTCCACTGAGGGTCTAGAAGGTGCCTGGCATTATTCTCCTTCGACAGTTACCATCATTTCCAAATACTACACCGCTTTCTGCTCCATCACTGGATGCTAGTTTTAAATGCAGCCCGGTCTAAGGCCTCAAGTCAAATGCCCATTCAACCAGTTTTTTCCCCACTGAAGTATTAGTCACTTGCCTGTACCTAATGAGACACCTCGGAGGCCACTGGACATGTAAGTACAAATGAAGCTTCCAAAACTCTATTCTCCATAACCATAGAATAAGAAGACTCTTACAACCAGGTCCAAAGGTGGGGAGGTTAAGAAGGTGAACAGATGGTAAGCCTGGCTGGCTTTGTCCAGGTGTCATAGTGCCTGGTTCCATGTCCTCACCAGATGACCTTTACCTGCAGGCTCAGCCCCAGCCCCACCCCAGCCCTGACAAGTCAGTCCTGTCCTCAGAAAAGGTTTAAAGCATCTGTTAGCAGAAGTCAGCTCAGTGTACTACTCTGTTACTGCTGTGACCTCATTCCTTCGCTTTCATGAATGGGGATCAGCCTTATTCCAGAAACCACGCCCCATCTAGTGTTGACACCTAGCAAGTATGACCCTGCATGTTTCCTCTATCTGAATCCCCAACTAGTAAGTGTTCCACCAAAACCAGAGCCCTGCCTGCTATTACTCCAAGAGACTGTCCTGATGCATAATCTACCTGGGAGCCTCTTGGGACTGGAGTACCTAGGAATTCATCGCTACATCCTCCATCAATTCATCAGCATCTTGGAGGCACACAACAAATGTCAATAGAATGAAAAGTTTGTCCACCTGCCTAGATAACCACACGCTGTCTGCTCCTACATCCGTCCCAATCCCAGGACCTCCTTCATGGGCATTACTGCTGTTGCTCACCACCATGTTCTCTGGCTGCTACGCTCTTCCCACATTGGCAGAGCTCTAGCAAGGCCTCTGGGCCAAGCCTACACCTACCTACATCAGTCCCAGTATGTCACCTTTACCACTTGGTACCTTCCAGAGCCAAAGTGAGCTCCAAGAGCTGAGCAAATTGTGAAGTCTGATGACTGCCTCAATGCCCTAGATCCCTTTTGATCCTGGAATCTAACAGTTAGCTCAGTGTAAGACTGAGTTTGGACCATTTGGCACCTCCTGGCTCCAGTGTAGAAGAGACGCAAGTACCGTTCAAGTTGTGAACTGATGAACACCAACAGTGGTATGAGGGAGGCTCAGGATCCTGAGGTTGACATAGAAAACGTCTCACTAAAACCAAAGAAGGACCCAGTGGGTGCAGACTACCACATAGATTCTGGTTCTATGAGGTTGCTCTAAACCTGATCAATAAAGGAACTTTATTTCTACTTCTTTCCAGATTGACAGAAGAAGGGGGCAATACAAAGAGAAGTGATAACCTGCTACTTAGTCCCGTTCTCTTCCACTACGTCACTGCTATGACTTCAGGAAAGTCACTCTCCTTATCTGGGTCTCAGGTTCCTCTGACATGGCATTCTACTGCACCCTGTAAAATTATTCATCTTTGTTTGCCTCATGTAGGGTAAAGAAAATATCAGGCTTTTCTGCCCTTCCGCCATCAGGATAGATGATGGATCCTTGTCCTGAATGCATGCCTGATGGCGGGCACCTGGAATAGGGTGTGGGCATAGGTAGATGGGATTCAGCTGAGCTAAGACTGTGCTTTTAAGGGCGGCGTCACAGGGGGACGCGAGCAGCAGCAGCAGCAGCAGCAGCAGCAGCAGCAGCAGCAGCAGCAGCAGTAGAAGCCGAAGCAGAAGCCGAAAGAGAAGCCGAGAAGCAGCAGAACGAACGCTAGAGAGCCCAGACAGAGTGAAGACTTGCTGGGGGCTGGGAGGCCTGCCAGCCTCCCAGCCCCCCAGCCAGCACCCCTGCCTGCCATATGCCTGGTGAACCCCAAATAAAAAACCTGCAAAACTACTGAGGACTCTGACTCCTCCTTTACCCGGTCTGCATGGGATCAGAAAACCTGCACCGTGTCCAGTTCCTGCCCCTTACACCTCATCACCCATCCTCCTTTGCACAATCACAGGCTCAGATTTGGTGAGCCATTTCTTAGGCCCCTAATATGCCTGACATTCAGCAACGTCCTTGCAATTCAAAGTATGGTTCTCAGGCCACAGTCCTGGCAACACCTGGGAGCTTGTTAGAATTGCAGAGGAGACCTACTGACAGACCTAGAGAATCAGAATCTGCATTTTAACAAGATTCTCAAGTGATTTGCATGCACCCTGAAATTTGAGAAACACTGTTCTACAGTTCCTCGGAAAGACCCAGGCAGACTGGAGCATGACATCTGCAAGAAACTGGAGGAAAAATGAGTCTGTCACAGGACTTCACTGAATGTGATGAGAAGCAGCTGGCCAGTGGTAAGGGCTGGGAAGAAATGCTACCAGATCCTTTTAAACTCAGCTGTGATCCATAAAATATCTCTCCAGTACTTAGAGTCTCTAAATTTGAAGTCTTTAGATAAAATGACTTAAAAAATACTAATTATGCACGGAAGTCTAACCATGAAACAAGCATTAGCGAATCCAGAGCTCTTTCTGTACTGGCGTCCTGCCAGCAGGCACTGAGCAGAGCTCTAAAATCAGCAAAGAGGTCACCTCTGAAACCACAGCGCTTCTCCCATCTCCACCTGGCCCCTGACTGGTCAACGCCTATCAGTCTCAGCTGGAATCCCATCAACAAGACCACAAAGGAACCGCTGCCTGAGCCGAAGTTGGCAGGGCAGAGTGAGAAAGAGTCACAACCTTTGGGGTCACAAGCCCACAAAGAGTCAGACTCATGGGGCAGAAAAGGAAGAAGCAGGGCCTCGCTGGTGGCGCAAGGGGTTAAGACACAACCTATGGAGCTATCTGCAGCCACTGCAGCATGAGTTCGATCCCTGGCCAGGGAGCTACCCACATGGCACAGCAGACCTCTCCTGACTCGCCTGCTGCTCCCCTCAGCAGTGTGTTTCAGTCCATCTGCCTGTTCTGCTCCCCACTCTGTCTCTGGTGGGTCCTCTCACCCCCCACATCTCTGGCCTGCACCCTTGCACTTGTATGCATAAATAAATAAATCTTTAAAAAAAAAAAAGGAAGAAGCAGAGAGATGCAACCCAACTAAACAAGCCCTATCCCTGCCCCCACATCCAGGGAGAAGACCAGCTTCCGGCTTAAGGACCATCCAGCTGATAAAGTCTCATTAGACCAATGAGGCTTTGAGATAAGCGAGGGGGGCGAGGGGGGGGGGAACTCCTGAAGCCTGACCTCTAGTCCTGACTATACTGATATGCTCTGTGACACTGGGCAGCAGCCTGCCTGCCCTTTCTTTTCCCTCCAGACGAAAGTCACTGCGTGCTGCTCGGAAATGGCAGTCTATGTCATCACAGTGCACGACAGTTGGCACATGGCAAAATTATTCCTCTTTCTTTGCATGGCTGTATCACCCACCATGCAGGGCTCTATCTCAGTTGCCTATTTCCCTAGCAAGGGGAGGAAGGACAGAAGGAGGGATGACGCAGGGAAGAAGAAGGGAAGCTTGGATCTGATAACTATGCAAGTCATCAGCAAGTTGGAAAGGGCCCCTTTTTGAGGCATTCTCTGTCTCACACTGCCTATTTTTCATCCTAAGCACACTGAAAAATAACTTAACAACCCTCAGGGCCCAGTTCCGAAACTCCTCATTGCACCAACCAAAGGCCCCTCTTCTGCTTTAAGATTTCAGGACCCCACAATACCTGCATACATCACCAGAGAGGATTTCTGGCTACCTGATTTCCCCAAGAGACTCTAACAGACATCTCAAGTGGAGATCAGGCTATAAAATTCTCTATAAGCCATTAACAACAGCTATATTCAGCCTCCAAAAATCTATCTGCAAGACCTCCAAACCCTACACAGAACCTAAAGGAGCAAGGGAACAGACCTCCTGATTACCCAGGCTATCCTTAAATAATCCTACTCCTGCTGTGCAAGAGGAAGCGGGTACTGCTCTGAGTGCTTACTGGGTGTACTATCACCAACTCCAGTCCTCACTTAGGAATAAATGAGGGCTTGCTTTTGTGGGTCTCGCTGAAAGCTGACCCTAGTAAACCTCTAAGATTCACCATCTCTAGAATGCCTTCTCTGAACATCAATGCTGCATTAGGTACTCACCCCAGCAGCCCCCCTCACTTGCACAGCATACTGTTATCTCACTCACTCACTGTAAGCTTTGTGAGCACAGGAATGTAAAATATGTCTCTATATCTACAGCAGCCCACACGCAAGACATTCAACAAATATTTTATGAATGGATGAATGAAAAACAAAGACCAAAGATCATTTACTCAGTTCTATCAGTGTCGATCAAGACTGCCCTTCAAACCCACTGTGAGCTAGGCCACCTCAGTCCAAAGTTAGAACAGAAAGAGAAGAACAAGGTCTGGGAGAGTTAAATCAAAGGAGGGTAGGGGGGGAATGAGATTCAAATTGGCTTGGAATTGTTTCTGAACCAAGGTATACTGACAAGTAGGCTATTCTCTCCTGTTTCAGATTCTGCAATTTCTGTGCTACTCTTGCCAGAATCCTTAGGTTGAAAATTTATTCCTTAGAAGCTAGATATTGTTTATATTTTAGCTGTTAAATGTAATGTGGAAGTACCCAGCACATATTCATTGTTTAAATTAACATTTGTTGAACCTCAGACTATAGAATTCTATTTCTCTATGTCATGAACTAGGAATTTGCAAATAGTGTAGTTATAGAACCACTCTGGGCCACCCACTTTTGTGAATATAAAAGCACTTAAGTAAGGCAAGCTGACTTTGGTGGAATAGCCTCTATTTTTCATCCACTTATATAACTCTGCATTGTCAAAGTGCACCAATAACTGGTGCTGTCATCTCTCATGCCCCCAAGAAAAACCTCCTTTGGGGCTCTTTCTACATTTATTTTCAATTGCCAGATCCCCAAAGGAAAAAATCAAATCACTGACGCTATTTCAAACTTCATGCTCAAGGCAGCCACTAAGAGGATAATAGGGCAGCTCAGCTTTTGCTCTCTTTGAGGCAGGAAGACACCCCATGGCTTTGAAGGAAAGGCAGGACACATGTGAGGACATTCAAAATATAGCAAGGAAACCCAAAACAACAGAGAGATAAGAGGAACTGGAGGAAAGAGGCTGTTTGGAACTATGAATCATTCCAAGGTAGCTTATTACGTTATTATATAAGAAACAAAATGAGTTTTCAGCACTGCCGCTCACTTATTGCTTCATCCATTCATGTATTCATTCAGCAAATATTCATTCGGCACCCATTATAAGCCAGGCACTGTGGTAGGCAGGCAGGCAGCATAAGGAGTTCCAATAAGTAGCAGGACATCAGTCTACAACTGCTCACTACCATACTAGGCTTCTTCAAGTCTTTGTGCAAGGTCCTTCCATGCTTGAGCTCAGCTAAAATGTTTCTTCCTCCAGGAGGTCTTGCCTGATTTGTACCTCCCACTAAGTTCCAACCTAGACTAGATTAGGCAGGCCTATTATACACCCAATAGCACCACCTTCTTAAAATACTACATACTCATTGTTACTTGATCGTCCTGAATAGATGGTAAGCTCCACGTGTGCAGGATCTGCCTCCCCAGTGATAAGCATAGTTGCTAGAATACAGTAGGCCTCCATAAATATTCACTGAACAAATAATAAATGAAGTGTGGTTTAAGGGTATAGTGGGGAAAGCATGGAATTTGGAGGTCAACAGACTAAAATGTGAACCCCAGCCCACCACTTATTAGCTATATCTCCTTAAAAGTGCAATGATCTCGGGCCTCCCCGGTGGCGCAGCAGTTGAGCACTGGGTTGCGAAGCTGCCCACAGCCTCTGCACCGCCAGTTCGATCTCCAGCCCCACATGGCGCGCACACCTCTCCTGCCGCCCACTGCTCCCCTCAGCAGTGTACTTCGGTCCTTCTGCCTGCTCTGCTCCCCGCTCTGGCTCTGGTGAATTCTCTCACCCTCCCGCGCTTCTGACTGTACCCAGTGCTTGTATAAATAAATAAATAAGTAAATCTTTAAAAAAAAAAAAAGTGCAATGATCTCTTTGAACTTCAGTTTCCTCATCTGTAAAATGGAACTAATATCTCATAGTAACAAGACAAAGGTAAAAATATATGATGTGGGTATAGCCACTGGCACAAAACAGATACACAACAAATAGTACCGTCTTACTTCTCCCCAACTCTTTTATAGTGAAGAAAGAATTGATAACTGCAAGGCAGGAACTTATGCACTTAAAAAGACAGGAATCAGGCACAGGATAACAAGACAGGAACCAGAGGAGGGCAGCCCCAATGACATCTTACTGAGCTCCTCAATCTACCTGGCCAAGACAACCCCAGGCCCAGAACCAAGACTGCAGCTAGAGAACACATAGCTGTAGCTATGGAAGAAGATGGGACTGAGTCCATTTCTCATGCCAGAAAATGGCCCTTGAAGCATTCAGACAAAAAGCATACATAACTCTTTTCCCCAACTATGGTTTCCATAGAGAGCTAAAGAGAACCCAAAAGTCTAAATGTGGGTTACAGTCACTGAGTCAGACCAGTGAGGAGAAAGGCAGTGCAGAGCAAAAGGAGGAATGTTAGGCCTGGACTCAGAAGACAGGGTTCGAGTCCAAAATCTGCTATCTATTAGACTTTGCTTTTGGGGGTCAGGTCTTCCCTTATTGAGACCTCGTTAACCATCTGGAAATGGAAAGGATTAGACTAATACCATGTCTAAGGACCCTGATAGCACTAAAGATCTGAGATTCTTGATGCATGTCACCCAGCTGTAATCAGCGGGCAAAGGGAGAACTCTTCAATCATGCACACCACTGATCTAACATTTGGCTGCACTCTCAATTACACAGTGGAAAAATGGTCAGAAGGAAGAGCTAATACGGTATTTCCTGAGTCATTTAGTCTCCCGATTCAGCACTGCACCTGTTCCCTCTGCATTTGCAATTTACTAGCTAATATCATCACAGGCACTCCCTATATCACAGCTACCATTTGTCACTTGCTTGGGAATTTTTTTAAGAATAGACCAACCAATAAAATTGCCAAATAAAATCTGCCCAGGAAAGAGTTTTCTTCTTTCTTTGTTTCCATTAATAATAGCAATATCTTTAATGAGTGGATGAACTGCATCAAAAGTCAGACTACTGCCAGAAGGGTCACGGAGGTAAATATATAACACCTACTTCGCAAACATGGAATGCCACAGAGTAATGTAATCCAATCCTAACCCAGAGCCTTTTTCTTACATAAACAATACTATAACTCAGTATCCCAGGCCTGCTGCCTTGCAATCATATCCCAAATGTATAGCCAACTTCACTAAGTACCAGGCTATTATTTTTAGCCTGGAGAAACAGAGTGACAAAACATAATTTCTATCCTTAAAGTCTGAGGCTACAGGTCAGCTGCAGAAGAAAAAGTGGCCAACTGGACTCCGGTCCATAAGCCAGAAAATGTTCTCTGCAAACACGTGGGCCAAAGAACAAACTGCAAACTTTTGCCCAAAATCCCCATCAGAGAGGCCACATAATGCTAGGGCAATGTTTTTCAAAGTGTGGTCCCAGGCCAAGAGTATCAACACCGCTCACAAACTTGTTAGAATTCAAATTCTCAGACTCCACCCCAGACCAACTGAATCAGAAACTCCTAGGCTGGGGTTCAGCAATCTGTGTTTTAACAACCCTCCAGATGATTCTGATGCATGCTTAAATTTGAGACTCTCTGCCTTAGAGCTTTTCAACTGCGTATTTGCTGTAAAAATGGTAGAAAACTAAGCTGTCCATTAGACCAGAGAAAAACAAGGACATTGTTAAGAAAGACATCTTTTAGATTATCTTAAATGGTGTTTTGGAAAAAGCTGGTTTATTAGAGCAGGAAGGCAGAGGCAGAGATACTGGCTCTGAGGTTAAAAGAAATGTCTGCACATATACAGAAGTCTCTGAGGCTCAAGGCCCCAGGCCTTCTCCTGTGTGGCTCTTCATTTCCAAATACAGGTCTTCTCTATCCCTTCAGCTGAGAGTTCATCACTTCGGAGGGTGTTCCCACACATTCACTAGCAGGGTTCTCAGTCTCAACAACCACAATTAAGGTCATTCTTGGGATTTTGGGGGGTTTTTTGATTCATAAATAGGAGAATGAGAAGTAAAATAAGCAGAAGCAATAAATGTTCTGAGGTCACCAAATTTAAAGTTAAAAGGAGAATTAAAAGAGGGTGAAATAAATGAGTACATATTAGAAAGAGATTTTTAAAGTAGGATTTGGGGCCTCCCTGTTGGCATAAGAGGTTAAGACGCAACCTGTGAAGCTATCCTCAGCCACTGCAGCATGAGTTCGATCCCCGGCCAAGGAGATAGCCACATGGCGCAACAGACCTCTCCTGACTCACCCGCTGCTCCCCTCAGCAGTGTATTTCAGTCAGTCTGCCTGTTCTGTCCCCTGCTCTGTCTCTGGTGAATCCTCTCACACCCCCTCCCACCATCTGGCCTGTACCCCAGCTCTTGTATGCATAAATAAATCTTTTTTAAAAATAAATAAAGTAGGATTTGCTGAAGTCTGAATAACAGAAAATATAGGGCCCCAGGAGATAGTGAAGAAATACCAAGACATTCTTTGGTCTCGGCCACCAGGTAGCAAAATCAACCCAGCACAACTTAGTTGCTGCCCTGTCTTGTTTTGATTCGTCTTTTCTTGTTTTATTATTCTTTGGGGATGGGAACAGAGATGTGGAGGGAAAGGAGACGCAGAACATTTTCTGATTGGGTGGCTAGGAGGAGGAACGGCATGATGAGCAGTGGATTGTCTGTATGCGTGTTAATTCAGTCAGTGACCTTAATTAAGAAGTATTGTTATATTTTTAGAAGTGGGAACAACCATGTAATAAAAAGTGCCCAAGATGATAAAGGCTATCCTGAGTTATTACATTAATATTTTACTACAACTATGTTTTCATAGAATACATTTGATTTTAAAATATCTATTTTCCTGGAATAAAACTCAAAGTCAAGTCAGATCTAATTTTATGGTTCAAATGCAATTTTCCTCCAGTATACCACAAAATGTTAAACACTAAGGAAGACAATAATAATGAAAACTCAGTTGTACTATAACAGCAAATTTCTTATAGAGATGATTTGAGGTTCTACAGGTCACAAAGGAAAACGACACATGGTTAATCATAAATCCATCTAAAGATAGCTCACTTCTATCATCTTTCATTTTAAATGGAGGCTTATACAACTCTCTGAGCTTGGGAGGTTGTAAATTTAATAATGTTGTTCCAATTCACTACAAGTTCCCATTGATTTTCTCTCATTTTAATCTGTATTGATTGATTAATATTGTCTTGTGACATCTAAATGGCAAATTGAGGAAGAAAAATGATATGCATTGAATTGGCTCTCTATTGGAGAGCACAAAATTGGGAATTAAGAGACTTGGGTTCTAAAGATTTGCTCACCCACTACCAGCTAGCTGGGAAAGTCACTTCATCTCTCTGGCTTCAGGTTCTTCATATATAAAAATGACACAGTAATCTTTGCCATAATTCATCAAATTGTTGTAATCATAAGATGAGATAATAAGGAGTTGTGACTTTGAAACAGTATCTAAATTCCCCTAAATTCAAAACAAACAAACAAAAAAAAACCCTGTACTGAAGAACAAGCTACTTTTAAAAGCTTTTAAAATTAGACAAAGAGAAATATGCTGCTTAGCATCACAAATATCAAGGTGGGCAGTTCTCAGTGTTGTTGAATCTTTAAATTTTAGACCATCAAAATAAATGTCTCTGGAAAAAAATGAGTGTGAATACTCCCAAATCATGATACTAGTGTTACCATAGCAACAGATGGGACCATTTAGTAGGGACAATCAATAACAGCCATCACCACATCAACAAGTGGCTCTGCTTTGTCTATGATGGCAACCACTAAAGGTAGTATCTCAATACTCCACTCCTCTGAAACAAGTTATAAAATGTTCATAGAGTTAACAAGATGCAAGTGATTTTTCAGAATAAATTGAATTTTAAAAAACACCAGAATTTTTTTAAAGTGTAAAGATCTTTGAATGAAAGGTATTATCTGGGTACATATGTCATTGCTATTACCCAGGAAGGAATATCAATCAAATCAGTCTATAAATAATTTGCTCTGAATGTTTCTTTAGCCACTGCATTAATAATAGGTAATATAACACACGGTAAATATGTACTCAGCAAAACAAGAGCTTTCTATCTCTCTTGATTATTAGTGGATACTCAAATTCAAACAAGCCAAACCATCTCTCAAACAATTCAGATCACAGAGCTAGACAAATATTAGCTTAACTTGCTTCCCAGCTGGTAGCCCAGACAAGAGTTCAATCCAGTTATAGATTCAGGAGAAAAGAAATTGCCTGTGTCATTTGCCTTTAATTCACTGTACTACAGAACCCATATACTTGACAGCGCTCCTCCAGCTAAGATCCACTGCTTAGAAATTAGTTTACTGTAACTACAACAATGGTCCACATCAATGTGATGGGGCCATGACTGGGGAAATCTTAACACAAAAAATTCCAGAAAGATGCTTAACCCTCTGACAATTTCAAAACAGATCTCTGGACCTCAGATTACATGCCATTTTTAGCTATGGAAGAAAAAGGTACAAGCAACCAAGACGTATTGCGTAAACTTAACCGAGTTTCGAGTAAAACCACATAACCCACATTTTTAACATGATTTTATTTGTAGAAAGAAAACTCTCTACACTTGGACCATCTAATAACACATTTTTTTTCAATTACTCAACATTCCCTTCAAATCCATATCTCAACACAAACAGAATTTTACTCAAAAATATGATCCAGTTCCCATTTCTTATTTACTCTATTGAACGAATTTCAACTCTGTCTTATGGAGCCCTAGAGCTCCTTGGACATACCTTTGAACTACCAAAAAAGAGAGCCTGGCAGTAGACAGCCAAGTAATGAGACTCTCCCTGGCCCAGCCCCACTTTCCTATCCCTAGTCCCAATCCAATCAGAGCTGCTTGATTTTTGTCTGATTTACATTTTGAGATTCTGCACAAAATTTTATTTGGAAAAAAAAATGGTCTATTACTACTAAACATTTAAAAGAATATATAGAATGGAATTTTCGAGCTAGAATGGGCCTTAGAGACTCTTATTTTACCTATACTAAAAGGAGACCCAAAGAGAAGAAAGATTTGCCCAAGCTCTTACAGACAATTCAGGAGTAGAATTAGATTCCAGATCCCCCAACTCAAAGATCATTCCTAATTCAGAAACTATTCATTCACTCATCCAATAAAATCTAACAGTCCTAGGTGCCAGATACTGACTTAAGTTCTGAAAAGTTAAAAGGGACAAAAAAAATCTGCATTTATAGTTTAGTAAGGGGAATACAAATAATAAACACAACAAGTGAGTGTACAGTATTTTAGACAGAAATGAGGTAATTTAGGTAATTTAGGGAAATGAGGTACCAGGATGGTGGGCAGAGGTTGCAAATGGTGTACCTTCTCAAAGACCAATGCCATTAGGTCTTTATTACTTAGTAAGAATTCGTGTGCATGTACTATAAATCTCATTAGCTAAGGTTTACTAATTTGGAATAGGAAAGAAACTAATGGTAAGTCTGTCTATAATTTCCCATGATTTCATCTATTTTCTTTAAGTAGCATACCAAGCATATAAGTATAACACAAAACAGGATTATATAATATTAATCAAAACAGTATGGTATTGGAATAAAAACAGGCACAAAGATCAATAGAACAGAATCGAGAACCCAGTAAAGAAACCACACATATATGTGCAACTAATTAATGACAAAGGAGTCAAGAGCATACAATCAAGAAAGGAAAAGTCTCTTCAGTAAAGGGTACTAGGAAAACTGGATAGTCACACGTGAAAGAATGAAAATATACCACTATCTTATATTACATATTAAAATCAACCAAAAATGGATTAAAGACTGGAATACAAAACCTGAAACCACATCTCCAACAGCAAGGAAACAAAAGGGGATATAAACAAATGGGACCTCATCACAGTAAAAAGATTCTGCACAGGGAAAGAACCATTATTAAACAAAAAGTCAGGCTACTGATTGAGAGAATATATTTGCACACTATATATCAACACAAGGGGATAATATCCAAAATATATAAACAACTCATACAAGTCAACAACAACAAAAAATATAATCTGAATAAAAAATGGGTAAAAGATCTCAATAGACATTTCACTAAGGAAAATATACAGATGTGCCAACAGGCAATATGAAGAGATGTTTCACACAGCTTATCATTAGGAAAACACAAGTCAAATCCATAATGAGATTTTACCTCATACCAGACAGAACGTCTATTATCAAAGTCATGAAGTAATGAAAGTTGGCAACAATGTGCAAAAAAAGGAACCCTAGTCTACTGTCAGTGGAAATATAAAATTGATGCAGTCACTATGGAAAACAGTATGGAGGTCCTCAAAAAATTAAAAACAGAATTACTATATCATACAGTAATTCCACTTTGGTAATTTACTCATTGCAGCACTATTCACAGCAGCCAAGATATGGAAACAATCCAAGTACTCAACAACAGTAGGTTGATAAAGAAGATCTGGTACATATATATACACAATGGAATACTATTCAGCCATAAAAAATGAATCTTGCCATTTGTGACAACATGTATGGACCTTGAGGGGATCATGCTGTGTGAAATAAGTCAGAAGGAGAAAGACAGTACCACATGAGTTCACTCATCTGTGAAATATAATGAAAATAAACCCTGAGACCCTGAAAATAGAATGGCAGTTGGGGGCGAGGGTCAGGGGAGGAATGCACAGAGGGGGCTAAATGGGTGGTGACTTGACATTTGATAGTAGGCATGGTGAGAAAATGTAATCTTGGAATCTATAGTGTTGTAAACTAATGTTACCTTAATTTTAAAAAATTCTTTGGTAAAAATGTTAAATAGTACCTCAGAAGCACATAAGAATAAGATACTAAATGTCATTCTTGACTCTAGAAGCCAAGAATATGGGGGGAAGGAAACATTTAAAAAGGGTTATAAATGAGGAGACCTGGTTGCCAGGCTTACTCTGCTGTGTGCCATTGGATAAAATGACTAAGTTCTGAGCCTCAGTTTCCTTAGCTCTAAAATAAAGGGGCCAGAGGCCTCTCCAGTGGCGCTGGGGTTGAAGATACAGCATTATCAAGCTATCGCCAGCCACTGCAGCACAAGTTCAATCCCCAGTCTGCCTGTTCTGCTTCCCAACACTGTCTCTGGGAGACCCTCTCCGGTACCTCTGGCCTACACCCCAGTTCTTGCATGCATAAATAAATTCTTAAAAAATAAAATAAAATAAAATAAAGGGTCCATGAAATCCCATGCTATTATGCAAATATCAACATCCTCTAATGTGCTAAAGGCATTATATAATATCTTAAGTCATATCAGCATTAGTATTTGAATTCAAAGTAAACCTAATAATAACACATTACATTTATAGAGTTCTTCACAGTTTTCAATGTGTTTTCACATGTATTATTCTCATCTGACAAGTAATAGAATAGCATTTTTTTCATGTTCTAATAAGAAGCCTGGCCCCTCAGTCAATCCAAAGTAATACAGAGCCTCCTGCTGTCCAGGGCCTGTACTCTCATGGGGGGTGGTTATAGCCAGGGAAATCAGCCCATCCCTCAGAGAGATGGGTCCCTTAACCCTGCCATGCAGTAAGGTTAAGAACAGCAAGAGCCATTCTTAAAATTTCTTGCCTATTTGAGGTACAGGGGATTTTCAAATGAGATACTTTAGAAACTTAGGCATCTGTCACTCCCAACAGTAATCGTAGGGATCAAGGATTAAAATGCAAATATCAATAATGCTTGTCCTTTGATCCAGAATTCAATTTCTAGACATCCTTCCCAAGAAAATAAATAAGAAATTTGACCAAAAATTTAGGTATAAAAATGCTGTTCATGGCAAAATTTCTAATAGCAAAAATTTGGAAACAACTTCACTTTCCATTAATAATTACATAAATTGTGCCATAGCCAAATGATCATTTCAAAATGTTAAATAATATTTTCAAGAATAGTTAATAATGTCAATGTTCCCAATATAATTGCAGGTAAAAAAATCTGAATATGAACAAACATACATATCTTAGTTTTGTTTTTCAGCATACATGTAAAAAAAATATATTAGAACATTATAACATGTTTTCTCTGGGTTGTGAAATTATAGGTGGCTTTGGTATTCTACAATTCTACAATGAGCATGTACTATTTTTATAATCAGAAATTTTTTAGTATTTTTAAAAATTCTTTGTCTTATTTGCCTCCCAGAGTAGTGATAAAGACAAATATGAAGGATGAACTTTCTAACAGAAAGAACTATGCTAAAATGGAATCCTTGGGAAGAGGGTTCAAGCAGCACCATATGGTCCCCTGATTTAGGTCAGACTTTAGGAATCTAAGATTCTAGAATCTTCTGTGAAATTTCTCCACCCACAGGATGTGCCCTGCATTTTTGGCAGGGCAGGGCTAGTATGGGTTCCTGTCTGGTGCCCTGATACCCTGTGGTATGTACTAGGAGGCTTAAAGCTAGCAGTCAGTGGCCAAGACACAGAGACTGTTGAGGGAACCAACCCTTGCAGTCAATAGCTACCCAGCCCTTACCAGCTTCTAACCCCCTGTGGTTAAAGGCTGTTGTGCAGCAAACACATGTAGGACCTCTGCTACTTGCTCTAGGACAGAGAGCTCACAACTTTCCTAAACTGGTCCTAAGGCTTCGCTCTGAGCCTATGGTCCTTTGCCATGCCAGGGGAGAGAAAAGGAGGATTATGGCCAGAACAACCCTCAGATGTATTCTGTTTGGCCCACCAAGTATTTTAAAAGACAATATGGCATAACAGAAGTTTGACTTGGTCACAATACAGTATAAACAGCTGAACCAATGCTCCTCAGACACAGAAGCATGAAATAGATGGGAAAATCAAGACTGTAAGGCAGTGATTTCTTGATGGCCATGAAGCAAGTTATGGGCAAAATGGGGCTAGAACCACTAAGGATTCTTGTGGGTATCAGAGGACTTCCAGTTCAATGTGTTACATTATAGAATCCCTAGCTCTCTACGAATCTGGACCCCTGCAAGTAGGAGGGGCCCCAGAGACTCATTGGGTCTCTGCTTAGGAGCACAAGGGACTTTAGTCATTATTTTAAGTTGTCAGTGACCAAAACATGAGGAAACTAGTTCATACTTCGGACTCAGAAGTCACTGATAGTGAGCCAACAGGCAAAGACAGGACATGATAGGAATGAGGGATGAACAGACAGAAGAGCCCCTGCTTCCCTAAGCAGGGGTGATTCAGAACCAAGTCACAGAAAGTGCACAGACTCTATGTTTTTTGGGGTTTTTTTTAGAGATCTTTATTTTTTTTTAAATCCCAGACTCTATCTTAATATGTAAATAGGGCTTCCCCTGGGGGCTCAGGCGATTGAGTGCAGCACTGTGAAGCTGTCCGCAGCCTCTGTAGCATGGGTTCGATTCCTGGCTGGGCGGGGAGAAACCCACATGGCACAGCAGACCTCTCCTGCCTCGCCCGCTGCTCCCCTCAGCAGTGTATTTCAGTCAGTCTGCCTGTTCTGTTCCCCACTCTGTCTCTGGTGAATCCTCTCACCCTCCAGCGCATCTGGCCTGTACCCCGGTTCTTATATGCATGAATAAATAAATCTTAAAAAAAAAATATGTAAATACATGAAGGAACCTACAATCATCCACACTGGTCACCAAAGGAGATAGGTAGGAATTCTTGTGGGTATCAGAGGAGGCTGAATTAATGGAACAAATGAATGTTAGGGAGAGCTAATCCATTTCTGGTTTCTTGGTCCTGCTTAGCTTTTGTCTCATCAATCAGTGAACTGCATGGACAGAGCAAAACAAATGTGATCATCTCTGATGGAGTGAATGCTCCATTGGTAACCAATAGAAATAGTGAATCTATTACCTGGGGAAGGAGCAGGAGTTTGGTGATGATCTGTATTTTTCCCTACCATTTCTTATTTTCATAGTCTCAGAAAACAAATGATAAAAGAGTGGGAGGTGGGGCAGGGATGGAAGGGAGAAGGGCAGGACAAAGAGAAAGCGACAGGAAGATTGGGGTAAAAGAAGGGAGTAGAAAAGCCTAAATTCATAGCAAACAAGTTAGATAACAAGGCAGGAAGTACCAGAGCTCTTCTAACTTACAAAAAGTAGGCTTTAGGGCCTCCCCGGTGGCGCAGCGGTTGAGCGCTGGGTTGCGAAGCTGCCCGCAGCCTCTGCAGCGCCGGTTCGATCCCCGGCTGCTCCCCGGCCACCAGAGGAGGGTCCCACATGGCGCGCAGACCTCTCCTGCCGCCCGCTGCTCCCCTCAGCAGTGTACTTCAGTCCTTCTGCCTGTTCTGCTCCCCGCTCTGGCTCTGGTGAATTCTCTCACCCTCCCGCGCTTCTGACTGTACCCAGTGCTTGTATGCATGTATGTATAAATCAATCAATCAATAAAAATAAATAAATAAATAAATTTAAAAAAAAAAAAAAAAAAGTAGGCTTTATTATTCTGCTTTCTATCCATACATGGACCTATCTCTACCTCCCTCCTTAGCCCATCGGCTTAGAAGTTAATGAATTATCAAGGTAAAGTCAAGAAAGAGCATTTGAGTGTACACAGAAAAATCCACCTCTTCTTAGCCTTACCTCTTGCACGGGAACACTCTGAACTACCAGGAGTCTGCTCAACTGGGAGGACTGTGAACAACAGTGAATTAATTTGGGCTTTTCACTGCAGAGAAGCTGAGGTGCCACCTCGCTGCATGAATACAGTGTGCCTCTGGCTTCCTCTGGATCATCCGGGTGTGCCCAGGCATCACAGGCAGTGTGACCCCCAAGGGATGGAACAGCAGGGAACGGGGGTGGGGTGGTGGGGGATTAGTCAATGAGCCAGCAGGGATAACCCAAAAATGCGAACACACAGGAAAGGCTGGCCTCTGGGTCAGATTCGTAGCTCAGTGGAACCCTGCCCATCTGCCAGCAGATGACTGTTCTATTCTAGACGTGGTCATTCCCCTTGAGAAAATCTCTTTGGTAATGGTGTCACCAGTCCCTTTCTCAATTTGCACTTACTGTTCAGACATCACCAGGACATGCAACCAAGAACAATGCCACAGAGAGTCTCAGCAATATTTGGAAAGAAGGAACAGTTATTTACTTGTTTTATTTTTAATTGAAGGTGTTAATTGCAGAGAAAGAGCCCCAGAAAAACCTTTCTAATAACACTGTCAGTGCACTCTCCAGCCTGACTGCTCCTTCCCTCTTCCTGTGTCTAGCACAGGGAAGCTAAAGGAGTCTAGCAGAGCAACTAAGTCCATTTTAGAAGGCTCAGCAGGAAACAGCACTTTTCAGACCAAAAAGAGGAGTCAGAGGAAACCCACAGCATTCCTCTCAATGGGGCCATGTGCTAACATCCCCATATGTTTACAAGGCCACTTGGGGTAGTGGAAAAGACAGTGCACTAGAGGGCAGGACATCTCAAAGACAGGATCCAGCTCTGCCCCTGGCCTGCTGTGTAGTCTTGGGTCAAGGGCTTAGCTTCTCTGAGTTCCAGGGTCTCCCTCTATAACACAGATGCGTACCTAATTGAATATTTTTGGTTTTAGTTTTACCTGTTAGAATTTTATACATATGGAGTCATGCGGTATGTACTCTTTTGGGTAAGATTTCACTGACTCGCAATAATGTTTGAGAGATTTCATCCATGTTATTGGCTGTATCACTTCTCTCCTTTGGAACCATATGAATGTACTACACGTCTTTATCCGTGGTCCTTCTGATGGGTACTTGAACTGTTCCTAGTTTGGGGGCACTTTGAATAAAGATTCTACTTTCTGTGTTTATGTTTTTTGATCACTCTAGATACCGCATACAAGTGGCATCATGCAGTATTTATCCTTTTGTGACTGGCTTATTTCATTAAACATGATGTGTTCAAGGTTCATCCTTGAACCTGTGTCAGAATTTCTTAAGGCTCAATGATACCGCTTTGTGTGTCTATGTCACATTTTGCTTTACCATTCATCTGTCAATGGGCACTTGGGTTGTTTTCACCTCTTGGCCATTGTGAATAATACTTCAGAAGATCTTGCTTTCCAATTCTTATGAATATCCAGAAGTAGAATTGCTGGATGATATGATAGTTCTATTTTTCATATTTTGAGGAACCACCATACTATTTCCCATAGCTACTGCACCATTTTACATTTCCACCAACAGTATATGAGGGTTCCAATTTCTGCACATCTGGCCAATTCTTGTTATTTTCTGGGTTGTTTTGCTTTGGGGAGGAGGGGAGAGAGAGAGATATAACTTATAGTAGATATCCTAATGGATGTGAGATAGATGGTAGCTCAGTGTGGTTTTGATTTGAATTTCCCTAATGATTAGTAATGCTCAGTATCTTTCCATATGTTCTTGGCCATCTGTATATAATCTTTGGAGAAATGTCTATTCCAGTCCTTTGCCCATTTTTTAATCAAGATATTTGTATTTTTGTCATTGTCATACTGTGGTTTCACAGCAAATCTTCAAGTGGGTAATGTGAATCTTCCAGCTTTATTCTTCTTTTTTCAAGATTGCTTTGGGAGTTCTGGGGCCTTTTACATTTCCATATAAATGTTAGAATCAGCTTGTCATTTTCTATACCTCCACCCCCCCCCCGCCCCCCAAATAAAGCCTCTTGGGATTCTGACTGGAATTGCTTTAAATCTACAAATCAATCTGGGGAGAACTGACAACATTGAGTCTTTCAGCCCACAAACATGATACCTCTCTTCATTTATTTAGGTTTTCTTTTGCTTCTCACAGCACTGTTTTATCACTTTCAAGTATAAGTCTTTCACTTCTTTTTAAGTTTATATTAAATATTTTATGCATTGTGATATAATTGAAAAAGAATTTGTTTCTTTAAGATCTATCAATTCTTTGCTGATGCTACATGAAAACATTTCTGAATGTTGAATTTTATTGTGCTAAATTCATTTATAAGGCATAACAGTTACTTTATAGATTCCGTAAAGATTTTCTATGTTAATAAACATGTCATCTGTGAATAAAAACAGATTTATTCTTTCTGATTTTTATGATTTTTATTGCTTTTTCTCGTTTGATTTCTTACCAAGAACCTCCATGCAGTATGATGTTGAATAAAAATGATGAGAACACACTTGTCTTATTCCTATCTTAAATACAATACTTTCTATATTTCACCATTATTTATAATAGTTGCATTTTACAAATGTACTTTATTAGGTTGCAGAAGTTCCATTTTATTTCTAATTTGCCAAATTTTTTAATCACAAGTGAATGTTAAATTTTTTCCAGTTTTATTGAGGTATAACTGACAAAAATTCTATATATTTAAGATGTACAACATGATTTGATATTTGTATACACTGTGAAACGATTACCACAATCAGGCTAATTAGCACATCACTTCACAGTTACTATTTGTGTGTATGCTAAGAACACTTAAGATTTACTCTCAGCAAATTTCAACTGCACAATACAGAATTATTAACTATAGTCACCATGCTGTACATTAATCTACATAACTTACTCAATCTTCATTCAGAACTGAACCTTTGTATCCTTTAACCAACATCTCTCCATTTTCTTCACCTAGCAAACACCAGTCTACTGCTTTTATGAGATCAACTTCTTTAGATTCCACATTTAAGTGATAGGATCAGCATTTATCTTTTTACTTCTGGCTTATTTTCACTTAGCATAATGTCCTCCAGGTTCATCCATAAGGCAGAAATTCCTTCTTTTTAAAGGATGAATAATATTTTATTGTGTCTGTGTCACATTCTATCTTTTCACCTATCGATGGCTATTTAAACTGTTTCCATATCTTAGACATTGCAAGTAATACTGCAATAAACATGGAAGGGCAGACTGCTCCTCAAAATATGGATTTCATTTCTTCTGGATTTCATTTTCTTCAGAAGTAGAACCACTGGGTTATATGTAGTTCTAGTTTTAATTTTTTGAGGAAACTCCATATTGATTCCATATTGTCTGTACTAACTTAGATGCCCACCAATCAACAATGTACAAGGGTTTTCTTTTCTCCACATACTTGCCAACACTTATCTCTTGTCTAATCAATAATAACCATCCTAACAGGTCTGAGGATACATAATTATCATTGTGATTTTATGAAAGCTTTTTTGTATATGTTAAAATGATTATTTGGTGGTCCTTCTTTATGCTGTTAGCATGGTGAATTACAGTTATTGTTTTTAATAGTTAAAGCAAGTTTTTATTCCTGGGGAAACACAGCTTGGTCAAGATATTTTTTAATATATTTTTATATATTGCCAAATTTGATTTGCTAATATTTGTTGAAGATTTTTGTGTATAAGTTTATGAGGAAAACTATTCTATACTTATCTTTTTCTGTAATACCTCTGTTGAGTTTTTATATGAGAACTATACTGACTTCATAAAATGAGTTGGGAAGTATTCCCTCCTCCACCTCTATTTTCTCAAAAATTTTGAGTAAAATTTGTGGGGGTTTTCCCTTAATATTTGATAGAATTAACCAGTTAAATCATGTAGGCCTAGATTGTTGCCCTACTGCAGTACTAAACACCAGTCACTTGCTTGCCTGTCAGGAGTGGGCGCCCGCACAAGCAGCTGCAGGGAGTAGAAGCAGAGAAGGCAAACAGCTATTCCCTTCAGCAAGCCCGGGCTATAAAAACATTTCCATCTCCACAAATGATGGCTGCACATCTTCCTATGGCAGTTATGAAGGAGTAGCAAATTCCAGCCGAAGTTGCAGCCCCAGCTCCCATCAGGAAACCAAACAAGACTCCAAATGGAAGGAAAAAGAAAATCCAGAACAGAACAAAAAACCATTGGAACCCCCCCAAAAATCTACTATGGTCAAAAAATCTGGTAAGTTCAAAAACTCAAAAGAACATCAAGAAAAAATTATAGACACGTTTGAAGTGAAAAGAAAGTGAAATGTGTTAATGGAATTTCAGAAGCTGAACTTTTGACCAAGACGCTTCCTAACATTTTGACATTCAACCTGGTCATTGTGATTATTGGCAAAAACTCAGGGCTAATGTCTGCTTACAAAGGGCATCATTACCCTGGAGCTGGAAACCATTTTTGGAAGTGTCTATTTATGTCAGGACTGAGTGTGGTCCAACTCAATCATATGAATGGTCACACTTTACCAGGGAAATAGGGTATTATTGGAGTTACCAATAAGGTTGAAAGAACAACACCAAGCAGCAGTAAAGAATTTTGTGGAGGAAATATTCTAGTGCAGGAATTACATAAATATCAGCCATGAATAGCAGTGTTTAATGGGAAATGTATTTGTGAAATTTTTAGCAAAGAAGTTTTTGGAGTAAAGTTTAAGAATGAAGAATTTGGTCTTCAATCCCATGAGAACCCACACACAAAAACTCTCTGCTGCATTATGCCATCATCAAGTGCAAGATGTACTCAGTTCCATCCAGCCCAGGACAAAGTACATTACTGCGTTAAGTTGAACGACCTTCAGGGACCAGTTGAAAGGCAGTGAACAAAAAACAGATATCCAAGAGCTAAAGAAGCCTTAGTTAGGATATTGGAGACAAATTAAAGAAGAGATGGGAATGGAAGAAAATCTATATTCTATTTGGTTTTACATTATTATACTGTCTGTTCCTGCACTGTGCAATATGGTAGCCACTATCCACAGGTGGCTATTTAAACTTGAATTCATTAAAATTTAAAGTTCAGTTCCTCTGTCCACTAGTCACATTTCAAGTGTTCTGTAGTTATGTGTGGTTATCAACTACTGTATTGGACTGAGGCAGTACATTTCCATCCATCATAGAAAGTTCTACTGTATATTAATAATTCATATTATTTTATATACTTTTAATTATCTGACATTAACATTGTTGCTGTGGAATTAATACAAAGCAGCTAGCCTGCCACTATAAAATGAAACAAACATAAGACGCTCAACAAGATGTAGTAATGTATACACACTAGAACACTACACAGCAATCAAAAAGATAAACCAGTGCCATTTGCAGTAACATAGATGGTGTTAGACAGAATCATACTAAGTGAAATAAGCCAGAAGGATAAATATTGGATGTTGTCACTTACATTTGGAATATAGAAAAAAAACAAAGAATCAGATGGAGATCAACTTTAAAACCAATTCTTGAATGCTGACCATTGATCTTAAGTTTTCAGAGGGGGAGGGGAAAAGAGAGGGGTAAATTGTGTTCAATGGGAAAGGGAGGGAGAACACAATGGACTCTGGTGGAGGACTATGGGTACTCTAGTGAAGGGCTACAGTGACTACACCTGTGGCCAGGGAAAAATCTATACTGTCTAAACACTAGCAAGGATACAAAATAATGGTACTTCTATACAATTTAAACAATAAATAAATAACTGAGATAATCTCAAAGCTAAAAAGAAATTAACCTCTAAATAGATAATAATTTTAACAACGAGAAGGGTACTGGCCTTAGAGATTTGGAAGAACCCCTGGAACCACTTCTCTCCAAAGAAGCTTAAGCCCAGGGAGGCAGAGTCTCTGACCCCAGCTCCCACAGGGAATTAACGTTAGAGTTGAAAATGGGATCCTGGTATTTCATAGTATGGGCTTTGCAGCAGGATCTGGGTTTTAATTATAACTCTGTCACTTATTAGCCATGCAGCCTAGGACAAGTGACCACCCCTAAGCCTCACTGAAAACTGAAGAATAATGATCCTAATTCTGTTGGGTTGTCATGAGGATTTAAAGAGATGATGTCTATAAAGTGCTATAGGGAGAACCTGGCACCCCACCAGGAACTGCCTGCTGTCATGATTAGCTAATACAATGCTCTTTCCATTACACCACAAACTCTGATCAGGCATGGTTTAGCCACCAGATACATCATCATCATCATCATGGAGCTGGTGAATATAGGAAGGAACGGGAAAATTATGCAGCTTGGCAAAATGTGCCAGGGGAACAGGATGATAAATGCATTGTACAGTGGTATCTACGGAAATGCTCCTAGAAATCCCCATGTGGTAACAGAAATTTCACCTTGAGGTGTGCAAAAGGAAATGTACCATTTGCATTCCTCTGTGCACTTACCCTAAACAGGTGTCTGAGGATTGGGGCATTGCAGACTGAGAAAGATGCTTGTACTTCTATGACACTTACGCTGAGGCAAGCAGAGAAGTCATCATTCTGCTTTGTTCTTCTCCCTCCAGAACTGTAGATCACAACTGTTAGCAACCCACAGTGCTAGCCCACAGGAAACCTCTCCAAGCCTACTTCAGAGTAGGTAGAGCACAAGCCCCAAATCATTTCCAAGTGCCTGTTTTATGACCTTGCCTCCTTCCCCCTGCCCAACAGGGTGTTAGATGAAGAAAACATTTTAAAACACAATACCCACTCTGCAGCACCATATGCTCTCCTCTGGAAGACCACCAAACATGAGGTGACCAGATAGATGTTAAAGTAAAATCAAAAAGTAACTGGTCACCCAGACTCTGAGGAGAACTTTCCATTTAATTCCATAACAAATCCCAACCCCTTGCTTTCTGGCAGGTACTGTGCCGTGCACTGAAGATACAGCTGCAACCAAGACAAGGTACCTGTCTTGGTACCTTCAACTAGCCTACATGGAGATGGCAAGTGGGGTTGTCTAAGAAAGATTCAACACATTAAGCTCTAATCTGAGCCTTGTGAAGTGGTACAATTTGGATTTTTAGGCTAGAGGGCCAGGGTTAAGACCCCAAAACTCATCTTTGGTTGCCACTATGAATGGAAACAGGAACCCAAGAAAGAACAGTGAGAAATGAAAATATCTTTTATCATGTCAAATGATGTAACAATGATGTAAAATATATGTTTTTTTACATCATTGTTCATTTTTGTACAAGGCATTCTTCTATGCTTTCTCCTCTCAGGTATAGTCCCCATAAAATTCCTACCACTGATTCACCTGTGAACCATCACCATAGTCCCTTGTGCTTCTTCTCTCCCCTGTTTTGATACCTCTCCCTCCCTTGCAAAATGTCTCTGATTTATAGCTGCCTGCTAATTTTGTTTTTTTTTTTTTAGAAAATATCTTTTTTCAAGTCTTCAAAGGCACACTTTACGGTCCCTGCTCCACAGTGGCAGGGAAGGAACGTCACCCAGTGGCTCTACTCACATCCCCTAGTCCACACCTAGTACCCAGGATAGAAAAGAAGGAGTCACCAGCTCTCCCTCTCTTGGCACCACCTGGACTTCCAGGGGTGGAGGTAGGGTGGGGTGAGCAGCATCCACAGTTACCTCTCTGCCCTCCAGCCTGGAAAACCACCACCCAGTCTCCTATATGTCTTCTGGCCCACACACTGTTAGTTCCGTTCCCTCACGGCGGTATCTTTAGACATGATACTTCCCAAGGTTTGACTTCTGCATCTGCAAAATGCAGATAAAATAGTACATTTTTTCATAGGAATATGTTAAAAATTGAAAGGATGTTTATGCAGTGCTTAGCACAGTATGTTGTACAGGGTCAATGTTCAAACAGTAAGAGTAAGCATGATTTTATTATATATTTATATTTTATACATGTATATAAATAAAACATATATAACCTATTGTTCCCAATCAAGTCTTTTTTTTTTTTTTTTGGGGGGGGGGGTTCAATTGGCATGTCTGATTTTGTAACTCATGCATTGGTCTTTTGGAAAATGTTACTTCAATGAGGTACACAGATTTTCTAAATGTTGACACATTTCATAAGATAGTGTCAACAAACCACATTCATTAACATCACCCCAGTTCAGTAAGAAAAGCCGGTAAGTATTGGGAAGCCGACCAATCAAGTGTTTCTTAACTGTCAACCTCAGGGCTGAAACCCAAGCTTGCCAACACCATCCCCACTATGAGAGGGAACCACTCCCTTCTCATCCACCAAACTCAGTCTCTCCCTGGCTTCAAATCTCATCTCCTCTAAGAAGTTCTCCCAAAGACTCAAGAGACCTGCCCAACAATTCTTTCACTAGACAATGCCTCTAGAATTCTCTGTTCAGATGTCCTTAGCTCTTACCTGTAGAAGATTTATACTGTCAATCACTTCCCATTTAGAAGGCTTTAGAACTCTGCATCCTCCCTGTTATTGCTTTCCAAGTCCATTGTTCCTTATATAACAAATACACCCTGGATACTCAGTGAGTAATATGGATAAGGAGGAACACAGGATTCATATCAACCTCTAGCTTTATAATAACTGATGATGATTTCCAAAGAGCTACAAGAAATTAAAGTTTCTTGAAAATCCACAGAAGGTTGGATATGACCAAAAAAATCTATAGCTTACATCTGTTTATTTCTTCATAGTTTATAAAATGCTTTCACATTTATAACATCATTTTGACACAACTTGGAAGGTCAGCCTAATAAGTACTCTTATATCTGACAGATGCAAAATCTCTGAGTCTCAGAGAAGTAGTCTGTCCAAGAGTCAAGCCACAATGAAAAGTCTCTTGATTCTTCCACATCCTTCTCCTATTTGCTGTTCCCTTATGCAGACTCTATCCTCAAATCATGTGCATGCTCCAAGTTATGAAAAAAGAAAACAAAAAACAAAAACCCCTTACCCAAAAGGGACCACACAGAAATAAAACCACAGAGAAGATACTCAAGATGACTATATTACCTTTCTGGAGTGAGGAACTTTCCTCACTTATTGCTGAGAGTGCTGGCTTCAATCACACATACATTCTGTTTGCAGCCATGAGCAACAGTACCAGCCAGCTGTGTCTCCCGAAGTGACAAATGCGAAGGTCCTCCTGGGAGCTACTTGCTATCTCCCAGCACCTGTGAGTGAGCTCCCATTTTGCCTTCTACTCTCTTTCCTCCAATATTTCTGGGCCCTCTGAAAAATAAGCAGCTTTACAACTAATTGCTGCTCTTTTTGCAAAGACTTCTCTGATTCTTTCCACTTCTGCTATCCACAGCCAGTCTCCCCAGTCTTGGATAATACCAGGTACCAGTAAAAAGAACTCCCTTCCAACTACAATGTGCAAATGTGGGAAGTGGCCACCACTGGTGACTGTTTCCACAGGAAGAACCACTACAGCACAGAAGGGAGTAATGCAACCATACTGCATAGAAAAAAGGAACTCCTTCCTTTCAGTCATAATTAGTGGTCCCTCTAGCAACTGCCCTGGGGTATTGAGGTCTTTAAGGCCATATCCCAACAACATGGTCTGGTTTTGCTTCCTCAGAGGTGACAAGACCAGAAGGGGCTGGAAACAAAGAAGGAAGGGGCCCCAATGGACTATGGTGGAGGATTACTGGGGCTTTGGTGATGGGTGTTGTATGATAACATACATTTGTGGAGATGCAAACCTATACCCCTAAAAATAAACACTGTTGTAAATCAGCATTACCTCAATAAAGTTTTTTTTAAAAAAGACACAGCACTCTTTTTTTTTTAATAGAGGACATGTTTTTTTTTAATTAATTTATTTGTTTGTTTGTTTGTTTGTTTGTTTTGTTTGTACATGCACTGGGGACAGTTAGAAGCGCGGGAGGGTGAGAGAATTCACCAGAGCCAGAGCGGGGAACAGAGCAGGCAGAAGGACCGAAGTACACTGCTGAGGGGAGCAGCGGGCGGCAGGAGAGGTCTGCGCGCCATGTGGGACCCTCCTCCGGTGGCAGGGGAGCAGCCGGGGATCAAACCGGCGCTGCAGAGGCCGCGGGCAGCCTCGCAACCCAGAGCTCAACAGCTGCGCCACCGGGGAGGCCCGACACAGCACTCTTTATCCACCAGCGGGATAGTCAGTGGTTGTCCAAGCAGCCAAGGTCAAGGAAAGCAGAAGAAACAGCATGTGCAAAGACCCAGAAGTATCAAACATGATGATTCACTGGTCCAGTACAAATGAGTAGAGTAGAGACTAGAAGAAGGTAAGGCTGGATGTTCTGAGTGGGGTAAGATCAAGAAGAGCTTCTTAGAAGAAACAGAGATGTTGGATCTCATCCTGGATGGAAAGCTATTAAGCAAATGTTTGCTGAGCACCCACTGTGTGTTGCATGCTAACAAAGGGATATAGCGGGGAACATGGGGAATAACAATCCTGGAACTTATGCTCAGTAACTCCTTTCTTTGCACTCCGGCTAAGGGGATTTTGGCTTGTGTGTTTCTCCTAATCCTCAAAGGCAGATTCTGGGTCTTATTCTCTACTGTATGGTAAAGACTCAGCTAAGCTTCTTCCATCTAGTAGATTTCCAATAAATGTTTATTGTGGGAATGAATGTTTTCTGTATTTTCTAAGAATCTTTAAACAAACAAAAAAATTACAGAGATCAACCTTATATGTGTGCATATCATTTTGGCAGCTGAGATGAGGCTAGACTAGAGACAAGGGGCTCTCAACTAAGGGGCTGTCATAAATCAGGCAACAGATATGGGGGTGCAAGCTAGAAGAATGGTGGTAGAAATAGATGTAAGTAGTTTTAATCCCCTGGCCAAAGTATGCACATCGCACCCACCCTTCACAGACCTTATTAAACCACTGCAGCCTCCTTTCAAGCCTCCTTGACTTTTGTTTCCACTCTAAACCTCTGCATGATTTACTTTCACCCTGGGACAGTACAGTTTTCAAGGTCAAACGCAACAAAAGACAGCTGGTCAGCTCCAGGGTGACTCTGGGCACAGCCTGGGGCAGCCATCATGCTGCAGAGAGTGGTGGTGACACATGAGGTCACTGGGACTTTAAATCAGTGCTGATGTATTTCCTCTGCTACTGAGAGAACAAGCACAGAAACATCCTTGCTGTCGATGCCGATGACTACTTCAAAAGGAAATCACGCTCCCTGGCACTGTTGGGAGTCAGATTTTGGGTTACCGCACATCTGCCCCCCATTATTTTTACCAGTTCTGGTTCTAAAAAGTGTTTGTATGTAGATCCTAAGATCGCAAGTGATTAAGACAGAAGAGCAGGGCCACCCTGGTGGCGCGAGGGATTAAGCACCACACTGTGAAGCTGTCCACAGACTCTGAAGCACAAGTTCTACCCCCAGCCAGCCAGGGGGCAACCCACATGGCACAGCAGACCTCTCCTGACTCGCCCGCTGCTCCCCTCAGCAGTGTACTTCTGTCAATCTGCCTGTTCTGTTCCCCACTCTGTCTCTGGTGAATCCTCTCATCCCCCGCACCTCCAGCCTGTACCCCAGCTCTAGTATGCATAAATAAATAAATCTTTAAAAGGGGGGGGCAAATTTAAAAAAAAGAACATCGCTGATCTGCACTGTACTTATAATAAAACCTGTATCTGAAGTGTGAGTGGCTCACATGCTATGAGCCCAATAATAGCTCTTGAACAGCACTTCAGAGTTTACAAAAGCTGCTATATATCTTATTTGCATCTTTGAACAACCCTAAGGGCAAGGTAAAGCAGGTATGATCACTCCCACTTTGTAGGTGAGAAAATTGAGGTTCAGAGAGCTTGTGGCTGACCCAAAGTCATGTGGACTGTAGGTGACAGAGCAGAAATTCACACCCAATTCTCACTCCACAGTCGACTCTGTTGATCAGACCTCCAACTCTGGGAGGCACTTCTGGTTTACAATAATCAGTTAACTTCACTTGCCTTGATGGAGAATTTGTTCCTCCTGCATTTCCTCGTAAGACACTGACCCTGACTCTGAGCCTAGAGAGGGCTACTTGGCCTCTGCCAGACCCAGCCTCCACCTAGCAAAAGCCAAAGCCAGAACCCAGGGCCACCTTCTGATTGGAACTGTCCAGAGCAGAGGGGATTGGAGCATAGGGCCAGCAATGGGAAGGATGAGGGCTCCTGAGAGGCAGGTCCACATCCCTGATTGCTACATACTGTGCAACCCTGAGCTCGGGATGGCTTACCCTCAGAACTTGAGTTCCCTCACCCCTAGGATGAGGGCAGTGACACTGTCCTCCACACAGTACACATATCACAGCCAGTCAGGGTGTCCTCCCATTTCAGGCAGTTACCAGACTACCAGACTGTGCTGGATGGACTCAGTGCAGAGTAAACTGCCCTGGTCCCTCCCTGGAGGTCCCTCCCCAGCCTCCCCACACTACCCTCATCACGCCAGCAAACAATGGGGCTTTCAATTGAACCAGGAAGAGTTAAGCTGTCCAATGGGAGTGCACCCATGTTCCTAGGCACACTGATATTGCTTGTTTACTTTGGACTGAGTGTGGCCCTACTAATACAAAGATAAACAAGAAAGCAAGTCTGCTTTCAAAGAACTCAAAGGTTGATTTAGAGATGTACACATTAATAATCACTCTGTACTAAGAAATACTGTATTCCAGTATTGCACAGCCACTCTGTCTTTTTTGTGGATTCTCGGCACCTTGCAGTGTGCATGGTCTGCACTGGGACGCAATACACATTTGTTGAATAAACTAAGATACACCATAATGACAAAGGACACATGCGCAATGAAAGCACCTCTCTTCCCTCGACTTCTATTTCACATACCTCCTTCCACTTTACTCCTGTGCTCAAAGGAAAAGTACCTTTCCTTCCCATCAGAACTAACCCCTTTCACAGTGAGTTCAGTCTTATTTCTTATATCCTTGGGGGCCTTGCTCCAGCTATCTCCCCCACCTCCAGCCTTTGAATTTTCACTCATAAGCTTTTCTTTTCCTCTCTCTCTGTCTCACTCTCTCTAGTCCTTTCTTTCAACCTTCTGACACACTCTACTTTCCCCCAGCTGGCAAAACTAGCTCTAACCAAACTATCCTTTCAAGTTGCTGAGTTTGTTCTCATCCTCCTTTGACCCCGAATCTCCTGAAAGGGTTGTTCACACCTGCGGTCTGTGCTTCTCACCACCCTTCATTCCCTACGTCCCTGCTTTAGCTCCCACCTTTCCACAGGAGCCTCTCTCAGAAGTGTCACCACACCTCCCCGTCACCAGAGCCAGCGCTCTTCCCTCAGTCACCAACCTCCCTGACCTCCCTGTTGAAACATCCGTAGCTTCTGAGACACTGCAGTTCCTGGCCTGCTTTCTCCCTCTCTTGTCAATACTCAGTCTCTATCCGGCTGCTCTTCCTCTGCTTTCCTCTTAATGCAAGTTCTTGCCAAGATTCTCCTGTTACTTTACATTAGCTCCCTTGAGAACTAATTTGATGTCAAAGCCTCTAATTCTGAAAGCCTTTCCAGTCACCACTTCCCACCCGAAACACTCCCCTCCTCAACCTTGCAGAATCTAAAAGAAACCACAGGGACCGAAAATGCAAGCCAGAAAAGGTCTCCAAGGACACGGGAAGGGATGGGATCAACGTATCTTCATTGTCAGACTCTCTGTTACAGTCACTTTCATACTCTGCTTGTCCTGCAATGAACTTATCTTAGCCTTGCCATGAGCTCACAGGCTCCTGAGACAGGAATTGTTCCACTCTTCTGTTTCCCCTATTGGGCTAGTGTATTGGTCAGACTGACAAGCATACATAAGCACCTGTTGGACTAAAGGGGAAAAACTAAAGATGAGTATGTGTGAAATTATCTGGTAAACTAGGAAGCACTAAAGGACAGTAAGTTTCACCATCACCATTAGCCTTTGTGAGAAATGTCTGGGCCAGAACCTATCTGATCTCTGGCTCTACAAGACATCTGATATCCAAAAGCCTGAAAACAGGGCAATGTCGATGAACTGGCCTGGGACGGAGAAGCGCAGAATGTAGGGAGAGCGAGAAGAGTTGCTGATGAGGGGCACATACCTCCAAAAACCAATTTCTTCACTTATTCAGTCAGTAAACATCTACTACGTACCCACAAGGTGCAAGGAGCCATTCCAGACACTGGGAACAAAGCTTTGAACAAGACAGACAGGGCCCACTGTCTTCCTGGATCTGATATTTTAGTGAGCAGGGCGGGATTATAAATTAAAAAAGAAAATAGCAGTATTAAGTAAGGGCTTGCTGTTTCATATTCTTTACCATCTCCTGCAGACAAGACAGCCCTGTCTCGTGAGTCTTTCTCTTCTGAGACAAATCCAGCCTACTGCGCTGAGGTTTGTTTTGTGCTATTTCTCCTCCTGTTAGGGCAGCAGCCATGGCACAGATGTGCTAGCTTTTTTAATCTCCAGCGAGACAGTGATTGGGGAAACACTTGCCACCCCACTTTGGGAGGTCTCTAAAACCTACTGCACCTGAAAGGTCTTGACTGCCTGGGCATCCTGGTCTCGGCCACCTCCTGTTCCTCTAAGAACAGCAACAACGCTGGGGGCTTCTTACCAGAGAGTGATTTGGGAATGATTTTTCAGGTTGTGTTCAATTCTGTCAGCGCCCTCGGACTCAGCTGATTGCTGGTGGTAGATTTCTGTGTTATTTAGGGCACCAAAGTCCCACAGTCTTGACACAAACTTAAAATTAGAAATGCATTAAATATAGGAAAGAAGGAAGGTCATTCAGAAAAGGCAGCCTTCCGAGGGAGCTGCAGGACAAAAACACCCTGGAAACTTCCAGGTTCACTAATGGGTTTTACACAGCATTCAAGTGGTATTTCTCCTTCAGAAATAACACTGTGGAAAGCGTAGGGGACTGGCTCGAACCTCAGCTAACACAGCCGAGTGAGTGACTCTGCAAACTAAAAATAGCTTCTTTCCCACTCATTCTGACAGATTTCACTTAGACCCCGCGCACAGGTTGATCCTCTAACAAACAGTTTTAGTCCTGCAGCAAAACGAGGGCTGATGGCATTTGGGCTTGACTACGACTCAATCCCTGGTTCAACTCTTGTTTACTTCCACATTTCCTGCCCTTGCTCTGAAGGCTGTGTGTGCACACCAGTGCACGTGTACACTGAGCTCCCTGGCTGGGATTTGGCGCTCCTCAACCAAACGTGGGCAGAATTTAAACCAAGAACATGACTCAGGACCAGGGCTGCAGACTGAGCCCAGAGCAAGGCCCTCACAAGAAACACTGGGAATCAGGCTATTGTGGGTCTTCTCCTAACTCCTAGCCAGCCCCTCTGGGCATCAGTTATATTCTCCCATTGTAACATGAGGATAATTGTTCCTACTCCAGCCTATTTCACAGCTGTACACCAGACTCAAATGAGAGAACATATGTGAAAGTTCCTTCAGACCATACTCCTAACAGAAGGAAGGTGAGCAGGGAGGCAGAGCCAGGCTGGACCACTGGACTGGGCAGGTATATCGATTGTTCTAGGAGTTAAAAGCAGATCTAGATTCGGAGCTTTAGTTCATGCTGGCCCCTCTGCCTGGATGTCCCTTCCACCTTTATTATACTCCTGCTCATTCTTAAAAACCCAGTTCAAATAACACTTTGTTTTTGTTACTGTCTCCCAAATCATTCCAGCTTCTCTTCTCCATTGGCCTTCCATGCAACTCTCCAATAGCACTTTTCACTCTGCCCAGTAAGGATTTACTTACAAACCTGGAAGTTCTTTGAGAGTAAAGACCATGTACTTCTTACCGTTGTATACAGCTCCCCACCCACCTCCACTGTATGGCCAACTCAGACACATGGCAGATGTCACGCAATGTTGACTGTGTTGATGATGGAATACATAAGAACCCAAGGCAAGAAGGAGGTAAACATAGGAAAGCAGAAAAGGTGGACCAGCACACACAGGGCCAGTGGAAGGAGTAGCAGGCAGGGAATCCAGGGAGGTAGTATCACCAAGGTTTGCCTGCCCACAGCAATAAGGACACAGCCAGAGGGATGAGTCAAAGCCAAGATGCAATTCCTGGGGGTAACAGGCAGGATCCGAGTCCTAGAAACATGAGGAATTGAAAAGGGACCAGGGGCACCATGTTGACGGCCAGGGACTAAGGTTTAGGAGCCTGATACTATGTCCTGGTGCTCCAAATGGGAACAGAAGGGCCTGGGGAGAAGAAGCAGGGACAGTGAGCAGAGCCAACGCAAAGGGACAGAGCAATATTGAAAAGGTACTGAAGCCTGAAACTTCTGGATCAGTTGACATTCCCAGGTCTGCCAAAGTTGAGCCAATAGGTAGGAGCTAAGTGATGTTGGCTATGACTTGATCTTGAAAATGACTCCTGAGGTAGGAGTCATTGCATATATAAGTTATTTCCTTAAGTAAGAATCAGAGATGGACTGAACACTTAGACCTACAGAAACATTAGGAGCCATCTGGTCTAACACTCCCAACTTCCATATGAGGAAAGTGAGAGTCCAGAAGGAAAAGAGACCTGTCCAAACTCACTCAGGCAGGGCAGAACCATCAGCCTAGGTCTCCTGCCTCCCAATCTGGTTCTTCTTCACTCAGAGGCCATTTACTTTCAGGGCAACCACCAGTTGCTACTTCAGAATATTGGAGGTCCCAATATACTAACTAAGGACACAGCAGCACCTCTGACCAAGTGTGAAATACAGGCTTTCACCTTCGGGCAGAGTTCAGAGCCAAAGTTCCACAGTAAACATGCAGGTAGCAGCCTCACCACGGGTTTAAAAAACAAAGTTCCTTTCAATAAGCAAACAAAACTGTTCACACAGATCCTACTTTGACATGTGCATGCAGAAATTAATCCTGACCCCTGTGTTATCCCTGGAATTGGCTAAAGCCCCAGGAGTGACCAGAGGCATGGAACCTAAAGTAAAGCTTAGCAAAACATAGCTTCATACATATGATGCATGAAACACAGTTTTCACCACTGTAAGATCCTTAAAGAAAAACCCTCCAGATCTAAAATCTCAGACTCTTTCTCAGGCTAAAGATGAGATATGGTTCAGAAGAAAAGAACTTCAATTCTCAGCGAGTCAGAGGCCCTAACCGCCAGACTTCCAGGTATCCCTATAAGCAAAACAAACATGCAATTTTACTTCAAAGACACAAAGTATGTGAGCCTCGAGTACTTCAATTCCAAATGCCAGCCACACTTTTTTTTTAAAGATTTATTTTTATTTATTTATTTATTTATTTATTTATACAAGCACTGGGTACAGTCAGAAGCACGGGAGGGTGAGAGAATTCACCAGAGCCAGAGCGGGGAGCAGGGCAGGCAGAAGGACCAAAGTACACTGCTGAGGGGAGCAGCGGGCGGCAGGAGAGATCTGCGCACCATGTGGGACCCTCCTCCAGTGGCCAGGGAGCAGCCGGGGATCGAACCGGCGCTGCAGAGGCTGCGGGCAGCTTCGCAATCCAGTGCTCAACCGCTGCGCCACCGGGGAGGCCCGTCAGCCCCACTTTTTATCTACTACTGATCCAGGGTCAGTGACCCATTCTGGCCCTGGTCCCGTTATGCATGAATCAATGGTTATAATGCCTATACCCAGGTTTATTATAAAAATGAAATAATATATGTACAGCATTTAGCACACTGTCTGGCCCACAGTAACTACTAAATAACAGTGTACCTCTGAGCTTGCTTTTATACATGGGAAGGGATGGATATACCACAGTCCACTTCTGTCCAATTTTGCTTTCCCCTCCACTTGGCTGTCCCTGTGGACCCATCTGGGCATACATTCTACCTGAAGCCCAGCCCAACAGCTCTCTCTTCCCTCTACTTATCCACTGAACATAAACAAGTGGTCAGCTAAGGACGACACTCAGGTTCTTGAAGGTCAGGATGCACCACGTTACTTCAAACTGTTCCCATCTCCCCAGACATACCTACACCTCCCTGGCCAACGCCCTGACCAGGGCAGCCCCTAGTTTAGTAGGGCTCTTGTCCTTTCCAAGGTGAATCTAATCATGGCGGCTTACTGTAGCCCCTAGCCTGGTTCTGAGCCTGACAGATCAGACCTGGACATACACAGCCAAAGATAATTCCTAGACTCAGTTTACCAGTAGGAAATTGCCTGGGGTATGAATCTGCAGTGAGATCAGTGAGCGGATATACCCCTCCAGAGATTGGAGCAGAGAGTGAGAGAAGCCTGATAATAAAGCTGCCAAGGATCTCAGGGCCCAAGCCCATTCCACAGATTGCTCCATAAGAAGTTGCATTAAAGTCACATCAATGTCAGGTTCTCAGCTATATGTCTGCACTGACCATGTCTGTGACAGTGCTGCATATCGTGGCCATCAAAGGGCATTAAAAGTCCTCACAGAAGAAGAAGAGAAAGGAACCAGCAGTCTCCAAGCGCCTGCTGCAGGTAATACTCATCCATGACCTTCTGCAGTAGGTACTATTACCTTCAAGTTGCCAATAAAACCAAAGACTCGAAAAATTCATGAAGCTTCTGTGCCTCCACTATGCTGCCTGACCACAATGTCTTAAAAGTTCTGGGAAAAACAAAGAAAAACTAAGAGTCTAAAGCAGGATGTGCCCAGTTCTTAGCACCTTCACTCACTCAGCAGGCAAAACTAGCCTACAACTACATTCCTCATTCAATGATGGTGGAGTCAACTCCTTTCAGATAAAATCTAGAGGAATATGGGATAAAGATACTCATGACCTTTGCCCATCCATTTCACCCCCAAGACTGCAACTTAATGAAACAGTTCAACCAAGTATTCACTGCAGGGTCCACCACAGTGACAATACAAGGGGGGAGAATGATCTGTATATCCAACATTTGAAGAATGAGTTAGAAAAATCCCAGAATCTTCAAATCATCTAATGTTACACGGTCATTCCAAGTGATCTTAAAGACCAAGGGGGGAAACAAAACGAAGCATTTGTGATAAATGATGAATACCAGACATCACTACCATTTTGTAAAGTGTACATGCAAAAAGGAATGTAGAATGGTAACATGATGGATGATTTTATGATTATATTTCTCATGTCTGTTTGAGTGGTGTTGTTTTAGTACAGATTCACCCCAGCAAGAAGGAAGGCCCAGGAGGACCAGGGTTGGGATATGAAGTAGAAATTGAGACCCGTCCTACATACCCGGAAGGAGGAGGCCAGGCAGGCCCCAGGGGAGGGAAGCTCTCCAGGTATGGAGAGGTTGTAATTAGTCTGATGCTAATTACAGAAGTCTCACTAGCTTATTAATTTTTTGACAGACTCTGAATGAAGACTGTATTCCTTCATTAAGTCAGCTTGGGTTGAGAGGCACATTTCCTATGTGGCCATCCTCATTCTTCTTAAAAGCCCAGCCTTTTTTTTTTTTTTGAAGATTTATTTATTTATTTATGCAAGCACTGGGTACAGTCAGAAGCGCGGGAGGGTGAGAGAATTCACCAGAGTCGGAGGGGAGAGCAGAGCAGGCAGACTGACGAAGTACACTGCTGAGGGGAGCAGTGGGAGGCAGGAGAGGTCTGCGTGCCATGTGGGACCCTCCTCCAGTGGCCTGGGAGCAGCCGGGGATCGAACCGGCGCCACAGAGGCTGCGGGCAGCTTCGCAACCCAGCGCTCAACCGCTGTGCCACCGGGGAGGCCCTTCTTTTTTTTTTTTTTTAAGGGCAGCAGCAAAGGAAAATTTAGTAATAGAAACACATACCCTGGAGAAATTAAGACTCCTGCCTTAAATGTAGAAATTCAAGACATTTCAGGGAACTAAAGGGGCTTGAGTAAGCAACTCAACTACAGTGTATTCTGCACTGGGAAATATAAACAGAAGCGCAAGATACTTATTAGCTTAGTATTCAAGGCCCCCTTGAATGGGTTCCAACCCATCTTTCTGATATCACGTCATACCCATTCCCACAGAGAGGCCACACTCAAGTTAAACTGAACCAACAGCAGTTCCCCTCAAACACTTTCTTCACTATTCAATCCCCACGACTCTATTCGTGGGCTGTGTGTCCACCTGAAAGTTTTCTTCTCTCTTATGGTCTCTCGTTCATGTCTGACCTGTCCTCCAAGGTACAGCTCAAAGCCATGTACTTCTCGAAGCCTAACGCAATCCCTGTACCCTGAATGCATTTCCCATTCTTTGAAGTGGATCCAGAGTCCTCTGAATCTCTCTCTAGGAGTTATGCACAGTCTGCCTTGCAGCAAGTAACTGGAAGGCAAGGACTCCTTTAAATTTCTGCATGGAACCTACTGTCATGCCCCATTTATAGGCACGAGGAAGCCCTCAGTAAATGCTTCACTGACCGGTAAGGAAAAAAGATGCAGTACATCAATGAAAAGTCACTTCCTACCTCGGTTGCTCCCGTTAAACAATGCAGAGACGAGGGGGTGCTCTTCTGTGGCCTGGAGACGGGATGGGATGACTCCTGCTTTTCTAGATTCCAGCCTTCATGAGATTCCAACGTCCTCCCTAGCTGACCATAGTCAGCACGGCCCCAGGTAAACACCTTGCCAGTTTCTAAAAATAAACATTATCTAAATTAAGGCTACATTCCATGTTTAAGCTCTCAGAGGTAGGCAATGAATTACAGGAGAAGGTGTGAACCTTTATTTTAATACCAACTACTGTGTAGCAGACACTGTCTTCTTATAAAGAAAACACATAGAGTATTCACATTTTTACAGATCTAAGAACTGAGGTTCAGAGGGAAGAAATGACTTGCCCAAAATCAATGAAGTGATGAGTACCAGAGGCTGATGCTAAAGCCTATTTTTCTGAATTTTTAGAGATACAGATAGGACTACAGATAATATTCCAGCCAACCCTTCCCCTGCCCACATGCTCCTCATGCTTGGCCTCTCCTCTGTTCTTTCTCTGCTCTCTCACTCTATCCAGAGTCCCCGTCAAATACCTTGAAATTTCCCAGGCTTCTGACTTGCCCCATTCACAATCTCCCAGGGCTTTACTTTGAGCTCAATTAATAGCCG
This sequence comes from Talpa occidentalis, assembly GCF_014898055.3. Taxonomy (NCBI): domain Eukaryota; kingdom Metazoa; phylum Chordata; class Mammalia; order Eulipotyphla; family Talpidae; genus Talpa; species Talpa occidentalis. The sequence continues at coordinate 32,855,142 of NW_023603184.1, forward strand.
GTTTTATGTGTTCTCCCCTCCACATAAATCAAGAGGGCCTTTCTATGCTCCTCCCCAAAGGAGCAATTCTAACAGCCCCAGGGCAAGCATCCATGTGTGCTAGTGGAACTGGAATAGGAAAGGAGGAAAAAAGGACAGCATCAGAGGGAGCCAGGAAAGCACTCCATGCCCCAGATGCCCTACTTGGGAAGCTTGGTCAGTGCTAAAGACAATAGAAGAAAATAAAGTTCGGAAAAACAGAAATGTCCTCTCTCCTTCCAGATAAGAGAAAATTCACCAAACTAATTCAATTGTACCAAGTGCCGCATTTGTTATTTCAACAGAAATGCAAAATCTGATGAGGCATAGATTATTAACAGATTCTCTGCAATAAATATGCATAACCATGTGCGCTGTATAAATTCTTTATACATGTTTATTTTAACAAAGAAAAACTTTGCTTAAGAGACAAAACACCAAGTAATGCATATTAAATTCTAGACAAATCTACTACATACTCTGTGTTTAGTACCAAAGCTTCATCTGGCCCTACATTCAACATATGGTTTATAGTGTCAGCAAAAAAACAACCACAGACTCACAGGGGAAATGTCAGATGACGGCAGGGATACAGTTCTCAGGATCAATCTGCTCATGGACACCAACACAGATACCATGAAACTCCCAGGAATCTGAGTTCTGAGTTTCCTCAAAGAGGGAACAGAGTCCCACGAGAAACAAGCTGTAATACAAGAACTGGGAGTGGCCCCATTCAGATGCACTGTTTCCTGGCTTCACATGTGCTGTTCCTTTGTCATGGGTGTCCTTTTCCTTACATTACTGACCTGCTAAGCTATGACTCAATGTATAGAGTCCAGTTCAGGTTGTGACTCCTTTCTTAACTCCCCAATTATCCAGAGAAAGGGAGAAATCCACCCTGCTGTGAGCCACCTTTATTACTGTTCTCATCAACTACTCAGTTCCCATTTAACAGGTGAGGAAATTAGACTGAGATTTCTTCACCTGACCAGTCCGTGGTCACACAGCTAAGCCACCTCTCCTTCTACTAGCCCAATGCACCCCTGTGCATCGGTAATCCACACGGGTCCACATCCCAGGACACCACTCAGCACTCTCAGCTTCTGTAGGAGTAGACCCAAAAAAAGCCCACCTTCCCAGGACCCACAAAGCATCCAAAATTGGAAAACTGCCCATGCACCCGAGCTAACTAGGACTGACAACCAAGCTGCCTTAGCAAGGAGATCCCCAAGAAGCCAGAGCATGAGACTCATACTTTTCAAGTGACCCCAACATTCTTCTGATAGCAAGATGCTATCTGTAAGACTATAGAAAGAACTATTATCGCAAATCCCACATGGATTCTTTCTTATCAAATAAGACATCTTAGAACCTTCTCGCTATTGATTATTGATGTCCAAGAGAGGCAAGACTGCCAGAATATGGTGCTGCCATTATTACATCTCCAATAGCAATTCTACCATTCTCCTTACATAGCACTTTTCACCTTCAAAGCACTTTACCAAGATTAACTAATTAATCTGCATCCTCCCTGGGGAGACCATAGACATTCTATTAGAGACAAGCCCAGAAACCAGGATGACTGGATGTCCAGGTTTTGGTCTCCAGCCTAAAGCTGCTGCTCAGTCAGGTAGGGGTACTCTCTAAAGCGGTGTGTTAATCCCAAAATATATTCTGCATCAGAATGCTTGCAGAAGATGGAGGGGGCTCTTTTATTGTCCATTGTCTTTTAAACAGATATTTCCTGACCACCCCCCAGGCATCCGGTACATTCACAGACACTACCTCAATGAATCCTTGGAACAATTCTATGTCGTATAAGTTATGAAATTCTTTTACAGACATTAAAACACTTGAGAGGTTAAATGATTTGGTGAAGTCCAATCAACCAACAGGTAGTGGAATCAAGATTTAGACCTGTGTCTCCTCTAAGACCAGCAGAAGCTGTGGAGACTGTATAGTTGCTATCACAGACTGGCGAGACTAGCTGATGAAACAGCCCTTCTCACAGTGTTTGAGAAGTAGGAAAACCCAGACTAAGTGGATATGTTCTGTGTACCATCCAGCTTTCCTCACAAGAATGGCCTCCGTCCCAAGAGGCCATGCAGAACTCAGGGCTATAAGCACTGAAATGAAAGCATTAAACACAAGTTATATGATTTTAGGCTACCGGAGTAAAAAAAAAAAAAACAATGACTTCAAATACAGAAAATGTTCATTAATATACTATAGATAATGTCTGTCTCAAGCTGAAGATTGTTGTCAAATCCATTGAGGTCCAGATCACAAATGTAACAAAAGGATCTTTTCCTTAAAGAATTATATGACGGCTATTAATGTCACCCAAAAAACATAGGCATGTGTCTCCAGATAAATGAGAGAAATGACAAACGGCACAAAATAAAGTCAGCAAGTAAAATGTAATTTAAAGGACTGTCCACACGAGAACTAACAGAATAAATGCAGAGCCAAGAAATATACATGGCAAAAGGTCGAAGTAATGTAGAAAACAGTAGGGGCCAAATGAGTGGTATTGACAAAGAATACCTAGGGAGCTTGGAGGAAGTGTTTCAAGCTGGAATGGTCCTAGCAGGCTGGATGGAACAAGGGGCATTTAAGGTGAATTCCTGGAGAGTAAAAGAAAATGGGAGAATATTCTAGGAGTGGGGAGATGGATGAAAAATGACTTAAAACCCAAGGCAGAAGGTGGGCAGGTGGAGACAGAGTGGGGATCATGCAGAAGGGAGTGGGAGACAGTCAGCACTGCCAGGTTGGGGGTCCGGATCACACTTCCATCCCTGGGATCCCCAAACCATTTGCTTGCATTCCCCTATCAGTAAAATATTTTTTGACATGTTACTGATATATGCATATTCCTTTATTTTTTTTTTTAATTATTTTTTTTTTTTTTTTAGTAGAGGCATGCTTTATTTATTTGTTTTGCTTGTTTTGTTTACACATGCACTGGGTACAGTCAGAAGCGCGGGAGGGTGAGAGAATTCACCAGAGCCAGAGCGGGGAGCAGAGCAGGCAGAGGGACCGAATTACACTGCTGAGGGGAGCAGCGGGCGGCAGGAGAGGTCTGCGCGCCATGTGGGACCCTCCTCCGGTGGCCGGGGAGCAGCCGGGGATCGAACCGGCGCCGCAGAGGCCGCGGGCAGCTTCGCAACCCAGCGCTCAACCGCTGCGCCACCGGGGAGGCCCCCTTTATTTTTTTAAAGTATGCACCTGTATTATACACATCTACAGGCTATAAATACATACCCTTGCTTAAATATATGCAGTGTAAAACATACACAAAAAGTAGAAAAACTAAAGAATGAGAGAACCGTCAAAGAAGTCCTCTAATTTTCTCTTCCTACATCCTAGCACTGCACACTCATTTCAGGCACTGCTGCTAAGCAGAGCAGGGGGGAGATTGCTGACTTCTGAGCACGGGTGAGGCCCAATGAAAGGGTTCTTTGGGACTAACAAGTCTGGCAAAGGATTGGAGGGAATCAGTAACAATACTACTCAAAACTAACACTTCCCTCCACAGCATTTACTATGTGCCTTAACATTCTGGTCTAAGAACTCTCTACATACTGTTCCAAACATTTGCTATACAGCAGTGCCCTGACTACCCCTCCCAACAACCCCGTGAGACAGATACTCTTACCAGCCCCATTTTTCTGGGAATAAGGCACTTACCCAAAGTCACAGAGGTAGTAAGTAAAAAAACGGAAGGAAGAAAGGAAACACTACCTTGTTTACAATAACACAAGCCTCAGAGGCATCAGAGCTAAAACTAGGGTTGAAGTCACAGGAGGAAACAAAAGTAAAAATTTGCAAGGGTTGGCACCCCATTAGACCTGAGAGAAAGGAAACAGGAAAAAATAAACACCACTCTGAGATTTCAGGATTTCAAGGTTAGCAGGAAGGTGGTGGTGCTGTTAAAAGAATTAGACAAGGGCAGACATGCTTGACTGGGGGTCCCAACAGTGGGAATCATGAAACCTTGTTTCATTATCAAATGATTTCACTCTTTTGTGGCCTTTTGCAAACATTGCATCAAACAGTCAAATATCAATAAAAAGTGAATGGGAGAAAGTCTACTAGGTGCAAAGCACGAATGGGATGTGGGAGAATGGGGGCTCTGAAGTCAGAGGTGACTCAGGAAGGTAGGTGGATGATAAATATTCAAGGAGCCAGCTTCCTTCACCATCCATCTGGGGTATGCCTGGAATGGTGGTAAAGGCAGGTACTAAGGCCAGAGCTACAGCAAGAAGCCACTTGCAATATCTGAGCTCCTCGGGGAAGAGGAATTTCTACTCTGTTCTAGGGAAAGAAGCCCTGTAGGTAGCAAGAAAATAGATTACAATATAATATAAGGAACATCCATATTTTCTTAATAGAAGTTGTCCCGAAAGGGAACAGAATGTCATTGAAGATATCAAAATGGAGTTAGCAAATAGTGGTGATGTTATATTAAAAAAAAAACCATGGCTCCAGCAGGGAAAAGGTCTATAACTAACTTCTATAACTCCTCCTTTTCTGCTCTGTGACAAACTCCATGGAAATATGCCTAATGATAATGACCAAGGACTGGTCAAGCACAGAAATAATGGTCTGAGTCATCCAGTTCAGGAAGGAGAGAGCTCAGGTGCCAGAGGCAGTCACACAAGCCACTTACTACTCCCCTCTGTCCCCACTACCCCTGACCCTGTTCATCTGGTCAACTCCTACTTACTCTTAAACTCTGGTAAGTCTCAATCCAGATCAGATCCTTCTGAGCAACAATCTCACAGAGCCATGTTCCTCATCCTGGAAGCACTTCAGTTTATAAATGTACACTCATTAGGAGGACTATTTGATTAAAGTCTGTGTCCTCTTCAGGAGAGCCAGTCTGTGATAGCAGGAACTGTTTCTGCTCATCCCTGAAGCCTAGAATAATGCCCAGCACAAAGTAGGTGCTCAAGAAAATATTTGTTACCTGAATGAACAAATGAACACATGAACCTAATTCTACCCACCTACTTGCTCACTACTGAATTTGGCATCTGTAGGCTCTATAATCTTAAACAAATTACTCCACATCTGCAAAACAGGGATAATAACACCTAACTTGAAAAGCTGTTGCAAGGATACTTTTGCATAAAGCACATGACATGCAATAGTACATGTTAGCCAGTACTACTATTATTCTCCCAAACTGAACATCACAGTCTTATCAAGGATTTCCACAGTTCCACCCACAGTTTCTATCAATTTGTCAAATCATCTCCGCCAACTCCCATCTACTGATGTCTTAGGGTCAATTCCTGTACTCACTGAGAAAGGGACAAGCACTGAAGGCTTTATTGTAGAATTTTGGATTTCGGTTAAGATGCAAGCATAGTATCTGGCATATCAGAAACATCTTAAATACTACACGATATAGATAAATTAAGACTAGGGAAAAGGAGAGCAATGAAGAAGAGCGATGAAACATGGTGAGTCAAAGAAGAGAGGAAGATTTACCCTAAGACTCAGAAAATAATCCTGGCTTATCTTCTAGGCTACATGACCTTGAGCAAGTCCCCTCTCTCCCAGGGGCCTCATTTTCCCATCCATAGACCAAGTGGACTGAAATAGATGGCCTCTGAAACATCTTCCTGATCTAAAGTCTATGATGACCTCTAAAGCTCCTCAGTGTCCAAATGAGTGATATACAATCTCATTTTATTGGCACCTTTTGGAATGCTTGGTCTAAATGTGACATCCACTCTAATATCAAAGGCTACTAATATAGTGAACAATTTAAGTAGAAATTGGGGCTTGGCTTTACATTTACAAAAATATACCAAAAAAAAAAAAAAACTTTGTAAAAATTTCCCAAACCTCTAAAGTTGTATCATGAACAAAATCACATAACAAAAGTTCTGGAGTTTTTAGAAAGTTAATAATCCAGGAATAATGCTTCTATACATGAGAGAAGAAACAACTGCAAAGAAAGTGAACAAAAACATAAGGGACTGAGGAGAACATATTTATTGAGAGTTGACTCTCCACAGAACTATTTTAGCCTCTGCCAGTAAGTTAAACAATTTAATCATTTAATCAGCCCTCAATGATTGGTGGGAATCCCCTTTTACAGAAAAAGAAACAGTGACAAAAGTTGAGAATGTCTTGCTTAAGATCACACAGCCAATAAGTAGCACCTGCACAGGGCTCGACCCAGAGCGGTGATCAGTGTTTGCAGAAAGGAAAGAGAGGTTAAGCTCCTATCAGGAACTTTTATATGCCACCAAAGATGGCAGAGACCATCCCCGCCAACTCCTCAGAGAGAGAGCAAGACTGTGGAAAATAACTTTTCCAAGTCACATAGGTGACTGAGAAACAGAGCCAGATATTCATAAGATTCAACAAATAGTTACCGAGTACTGACTGACCACCAGGTGCTGTCCCAGGTGCCACGGGCCACAGCACTGCACAAAACAGACAAAACCCCCTCTCTTTATGAACCATACATTCTAGTGGGAGGCAGAAAATAGACAAAAAAGACAAAAAACACTGAGGGCATAGCCCTGCCAAGACTGTATGTGCTCCAGAGAAATAAAGCACAGGAAAAGTGGACAGGCAGAGCTGAGTGGGCGGCGGCCCAGGACTGGCTCCCAACTTCATCTGGGGCTTTTCCCCTATGGTACAGCACCTTTTTGAAAGGAAGAATCAGAAATTTAAGAGATCTCAGCCAACTCACAGGAGCAATGAAACTTGCTCTACCTAACTCTCAGGATGATGATGAAAAGGGAGACAATAAACATCTCTGCAAACTCTGAGCTATGACTACCACCCTTTCTCTAGAGCTGGCTGGCAAAGAACCATCATGGGAGGCTGCACCGTGTGCTCCTGTTGGGGGCAGGGGGTGCTCTGGCTGAGTGCCTGGGCTCCTGCTCCTCTGGGCCCAGCAGCACATCAGGCTGTTAGTCATACCTTGCAGCCACTTGGCACCCAGAGAAAAATCTCTGATTGAGGCCAGGGCCTCTGCAGATGTTTCCCAACTCATTTCACATTCAAACTCCAAAGCTTCTTCACACACTTTTAGAGTCTTATTAATAACATTTTAAAATGTAGATTGCTGCCTAATCTTAGCTGCGTAATTAAAAAAATAATCTTGCTTCTCTCCCTCCCAGCAAGAAAGGAAACTATACCCCAGGGCTTCTGCAGCTAACAATCACACCCTGCAGAAAAGCTAGTAGGAGGCTGGGGTGGGGGTGGGGGGGCAGCCGGGGTGGGGGGAGGGCCTGTTGGGGTGGGTGCTGAAACCAAGAAGTGAATCTAATCCCTTAATTTAGAAAAAATGAAAATGAGGCTAAAGGAGAGGAATGATCTGTCCAAGGACACACGATGTATTTTGACAGACCCAAAACCAGAATCCCAGTTTCCTGCTTCCCAGGGGAGACTGTCTACTGCCTAGTGTGGAGAAAAAGAAGGAAGCCAGCCTTTAAGTTCTTGGGGGCTAGAAATCACATCTATGTGATTCTCCTTATGCAGTGAGCACTGCTCACCTGGAGAAAGAGTGGGAGTTTTCATGTGTTCAAGATTAGGGAAGTAAGTTCAGAATTCTTTACGTTCAATTCAGACTTACACAGCATCTGAACAAGAAGGAACCTCGGGCACTTTTAACCTGTCTGCTTCTAGGTGGGAAAAGGTCCAGTAAAGAAAGTGACTTACTACCCAGGTTCAAATAGAGTTAGAAGCAAAAAAAGCAAGACTGGAACCCAGGCCACATGACTTCTGGTAGATTCTGTCCACAGCTTCTTGGAAAAGTAGCAGCGCACCTCTCAAAGTTTCCACCGCTACCTACATCGGCTAATCGCCAAAGGCTTCCTGGGCCCCCCAGTAGGGAAGAACAGAGACAGGCGAGGTCTACACTGTTCCTCCCTGCCTGTCCCCTGGGGTGGCTTACTGAAAGGCGCAAAGGCTGGAAAGTGGAAGAGAAACACCCCTACTTCCATCACCTGGGGGTTCACTTCTCCCTACCTAGAACCACCATCCTGACTCTGGACTTCACTTCAATCATTGTCCATTGCAAAAGATGATCAGCAGTTTCCATCTCTGTGAAGGCACAAAAAAAGAAGGGGGAAAAAAAAGGCCAAGCACTGCACCCAGCTGTTGGTGAGGCCCTGTAGATGACGATGACTCAGTGCCCAAGCTGGAGGCTGAAGCTGGGAAGGAGACTAGGGAGACAGCACAGCCCAGGGAAAGCCACAGTTCCCAAACACGCCTGGGCCTGCAGGGAGGAGCCCTTGAGTTCCTCCAGTATCCTATCCCCTGGTTATGGAAACATAGCTCCCCCTGCAGACTACAATCCCTAAACTAGCGCTAGTAATCCTGCAAAGCTCAGGTACGGAAAGTACACCGTTTTATTAGAAAGCCAGGGTCCCACCTCTGAAACCCCAAGAGATCCCACAAGCTCCAGAAATACTATTTGCATCCTCAGCTCCCAAAGAGAAATTGGCTTTCAGTTATTGGGAGGTTCCAATGAGGATCTTTAAACAGAGGAGATAAGGGTACTTTCCAAAATTTGGTTGGGCAAATAATTCACCCAAGAGCAGGAGCTAGGAGAGGAGAGGGTCTGTCCTGGAATGCTAACTGTGGACAACAATTGTGATCATCTTTGGACATGACTCTGGATGGTTCCTCTCAAATTTCCTATCTGCCTCCCTGAAACTCCCACATTCTTCCTGAAAGGTGGATATAAAAGACCTATTGTGGTCCTACTAGAGCTGCACTCAAGGATAGGGGAACAGGGACCTCCCTGGTGGCACAAGGGATTAAGACGCACTATGAAGCTATCTGCAACCACTGCAGCATGAGTTCGATCCCCAGCCAGGGAGCTACCCACATGGCACAGCAGACCTCTCCTGTCTCACCCACTGCTCCCCTCAGCAGTGTATTTCAGTGGATCTGCCTGTTCTGCTCCCCACTCTGTCTCTGGTGAATCCTCTCAGCCCCTGCAGCTCTGGCCTGTACCCCAGTCTCTTGTATGCATAAATAAATAATTCTTTGGGGGAAAAAAGGATAGAGGAGCAGTCTCCCACCCCACATGAGAGGATGACAGCAAGGGTGAGAACTGAGCAGCAGCTCAAGGTCAGGAAGAGTTTCTGGTTGTGGTTTGGGGCCTTGTCACTTGCATCAAGGAGTGGCCATAAGGAGCACAGCCAGAAGAGGCTACTGTAGAGAATCCACTATGATCCACGCTCACCAGGGAAGGGAGTCCCAGCAGTTTCAATGTAGGTGGCTGGCAGAGGCTGGGGATCAGAGTTCACTGTCAAGGCTGGCAGGGTATGTGACAGGCGCTGCAGCTACACTCAAAGTGATCATCTGGAGGTGCCTGGCCTCATGGTATGCAAGGCCGCCGCCCTGCCACTTCTATGGTGGGACAGGCTGTCTCTCTTTTCCACATCTGCTAATCTCCCTCCCACGCTGCTCCCCGCTCCCATCTGTCCCTCAGGCCCAAGAAGAAATACCCATTACTGGCACCCCACCTGCCAAGGAACTCCAAGTCACCAGTGTGAACCTTTGTACAAGACTGACAGCTTTCTAGCCCGCCTCCCAGGGCATCCATACTGAATCACAGCAGGGGCGCTAAGAAGCAATGCTGCAGTGCCTTTCCTGGGAGAGGCTGGCTTTCCCATGGCCAGGAACTGGGAAAGGCATCTGCTACACAGGATTTTTCATTTTACAGGATCAGCTCCAACCAAATCAGCAAAGCACTGTTACTATGGACATTCTGCCAGGACCCGGAAACAGCCCTGTTATATAAAGGGGTGTAATGAAATTTATTAAAGTGAATTCTTTCTTCACAAAGGAGCCAAAGCACTTGAAGACTCTCTTAAGAGAGTGATGGGGTGGGGTAAAGGCAATGGAAGGAATCCACTGGGTTCTAACCCTGGCTCTGCTATCCATTAACTGTGGGCCCATCTCACTGGGCTTCTGTTTTCTCAAATTACAAACAAAAATGAGGCAGCCCATTCCTGCATTAGAATTCCATGACTTAATAATGCTTTCACCAAAATGGCAATAATAATAGTAATAATAATAATAATAATAATAAGCTTACTTTGATATTAATTTTGTACTGTAGGGTTAATTTTCTTTAAAAACAAAAAAAGAGTAATGCCTCCATAGTTATGGACTTAAAAGAGGGAAGTAATGAGTAGGAGTCACTGACTCAGGGGCAGACTGGATGAAGGAAAAACCAAAGGCTAGAACTTTCTATTAGCCCAGGAAAGAAAGACCCAAGCAAATCTGGCCAGAAAGCTGCACGATGAATGACCCCCTGTGCACAAAGAGATTTCCAGTTTGCAAGGTCATTCCCATCCATGACCTCACTTGAGCCTCATATCACCTTGAAAGTTGACAAGCTGACCCCCATTTCACATTGAGCAAGGCAAGTAACTAGGTCAGGTGAGCCCATGTCTCTTGACTTCACTTCAGTTTCCTTATATGTAAAATGGGAGTGGCTGAGCCTTACTTGGCAAAATTTACATGTGGATTAAGTAGATGATTTTGTAAAGCCCTGGCAAAATGCCTGGCACACAGTGCGTCCTTGATAAATGTGAGTAACCCTTTCCCACACACTTCCATCTCCTCAGGGAGGTGTGGGAGAAGCCCCAAAGCTACTCATCTTCAGAAATGCTTCGAGAAAGAAGGCAACGTGATGGCTTCCTGAGTGACGGCTTCCTGAGTGACCTTCCTGAGTGACGGCTTCCTGAGTGACCTTCCACGTAGCCCGGAGAGAGCTTCCCAGGAGGCAGACAATGAGGCAGATTCTTCAGTCCCTACCAATCTCGTCCATTCTAAGTCATCCCTGCCCAGGACCTGCCCATGGGGTATGGGCTCCCTCGAGTATCCAGAGTGCCTTCAAATCAGTCACAGGGATGAGACCTGAGCAGAAAGGAAGCATGATGCTCTAACAGAGGAGACCGTAAGAGCCACCCAAGGCAGGGCCTTCCCTTCAGTGCTCATGTTTATCATCTCAGGCCCTCCAGCCCAGCTACCACCACACAACCTTCAGCAGTTCTTCCACTGCTTGCAGAACAAAGCTTGAATAAAGACTCATGGCCATTACACTTGAATATTTCCAGTTTCTTCTCATTCTATCTGGCCTTGAGTTAAGTAAACACCAGGGCACTTGTCCTGCTTCTATATCTCTGAAGTATTCCTTCCACCAGAAAAGCTCTTCCCTCACCTTAGCCTATTCAACAAGGATTTGTTGAAAAGAGTGAAGAAATGAAGGCAGGAATGTATGGATGAGTGAAGAACATAATATATTCTTGTGAGGCAGATAAACTAGAGATTTTGAGTATCATTTTAAAAGTGAAGAAATTCAAGCCCAGAGAAGTTAAATGACTTGCCCAAGATCACGCACTATAAGCAGCCAAGTTAGAACTTGAACCTGGCTCTTTGGGGCAATTTTGTTTTGGATTTTTTTTAATGAATTTTTTTATTTTTTACATCATTGTTCATTTTTAAACAATATTTGCTTCCCCCACCCCCTCAGGTGTAGTCCCCATAGAGTTTCCCTCACCAATGCACCTGTGCACCATCACCTCAGTCCCCTGTGCTCCTCCCTCCCTCCCTCTGATCCCTCTCCCCGCTCCTCCCCTGCAGGATGTCTCTGATTTGTAATTGTCTGTTTTTGCTTTGTTGTGTTTTTCACTGTTAGTATTTTTTTACACTGATGTCTTATTGGGTTCCCCTATATTCCTGCTATAAGTGAAACCATCCGATATTTTTCTTTTTCCTTCTGGCTTATTTCACTGAGCATAATTCCCTCTAGCTCCATCCACATGGCTGAGAATGGCATGCGTTTATCTTTTTTGATTGCTGAATTATATTCCATTGTGTATATATACCACATCTTCTTGACCCAGCACACCATACAACTGATAAGGGACCAATCACAAAGATATACAAAGAACTCACACGACTCAACAAAAACAAAGTAAACAATCCAGTCAAGAAATGGGCAGAAGAACTTAAAAGACATATCTCCAAAGAGGAAATGCAAATGGCCAACAGGCATATGAAAAATATGTTCAACATCCCTTATCATCAGGGAAATGCAAATCAAAACCACACTGAGATACTACCTTACACCAGTAAGAATGGCACATATCAAAAAAACAAGCAACAACAAATGCTGTCGAGGATGTGGTGAAAAAGGAACGAACTCTCCTACATTGCTGGTGGACTGGTCCAACCACTGTTCAAAGCTATGTGGAGGTTCCTCAGTCTACTAAAAATGGAGCTACCATATGGCCCAGCAATTCCACTCCTAGGGATCTACCCAAAGGACACAAAAACATTGATTCAAAAGAACACCTGTACCACTATGTTTATTGTAGCACTATTTACAATAGGTAAAACCTGGAAACAACCCAAATGCCCAAAAATAAATCTTTGGAGCAATTTTGGCCACATCAGGCCTCCTCCTAAGATAAAAAGTCTCTTGAATTATGAAAAAGTTGATGCAAGATTCCTCAAAATGGGCCACTTTCCTCTTGGCACACACCCGAGAGCGCTTTAAGGCACTGGCTGTCACTGCGACTATTGAGAGTTTCAAGGAGACAAGGTCCCCTGAGAAAGGGCAAATACAGTGCCATCTGTCAAGAACCTTAAAATGATGGCAAATTACAGGTCAGTCACTTAGTGCTCACTTTTAGAAAGCTCCTGGAACAATTCAATCCCCACCAGGAAAGAGGAGGATCCCTTGAATGGAAACTGAGCCCTCTGCCAAGGACCGCAGAGCCCTTCCCAGAACCATCTGGTAGGCTAGCAGTATGGCTGGGCCTCTACCTGCTGTGGACAGATGTGGAAGCCAGGGATCCAAGGCCAGACCTTGCGGGTCCCAAGCTGGCCCAAAAGCCCTGGGGCACCAGGCATCACTTGTGGCCTTGGGGAGCTGAGGCTCTCTGCCGTGGGGTCTTAGAGATGGTGGGAAGTGAGCAGAGCCACAGGCTGATCTCCTGAACACAGTCACCGAAAATGGCATCGTTCCGACCTCCAAAAGCTCCAGCTGTCCCACACCACTTGCACTCACTGTGCCTCTCTCCTCTGTGCCAGAAGATCCAAGGGTGAAAAAAAACAGACCAAGACCTTAACCCTGTGGTGCTCACCTCTGGTGAGGAGGGAATGACAACAAATAAGGAAACACATGATCTATGGGTTCAGACAGTGAAAATGTTATAGCGAAAAACAAAGCACAACAGGGAGGAGACTGCAGCTGAACCAGGGCGGCGAGGGCTCCAGTCAGAGGGATGGACAGGGAGAGACTATATAAGAGGTGATGGTTGGACAGAAAGTGCAGTAAGAACACGTGAGGATCAGAGCCGAGCATTCCTGGCGGAGGAAACTGCTAGAATACCACACAGAGAGGAGAGGTACTCAGCCTGCAATGGGGAGGCTTCCTGCCACCCTACATCTCTCCTTGGCCTGCTCCACATTTCACCTACCCCTGCCTAGCAGCCCACCACAACCCCCCCCCACAAGCCTTCTCCAAGAGAGAGAGAAACATATGTTCTTCCCTGCCCTAGAGCCTGAGGGTCACTGGCTACATTCCCAGTGCAGTCACTTTGAGGGGAAATAGCATGATGAAATAAATGAGTGTGACCTTTGACACCCAGTAGTGTGTGGTTTGAGTGTCTTCTTTGTTTCTTAACTAGCTGTGTTACTTTAGATGAGCCACCCAGCCTCTCTGAGCTTCTATTTCTTCATCTACAATACAAGGGATAAGAACCCTACGTGGGGGTTATGTAAGTGGCAGCACCTGGCAGAGCAGGTGCTCTTACCTGGACATGGTAAGTCCTTAGGCAACACTGGTTTCCTGCACTCCTCTGACCAGCCCCCCCGCCCTCCAAAGTTAAAAAAAAAAATGGGTTTTGTCCAACCAAATGTGCTAACTCGTGTCTTACTGCACTTGCCTCTGCAAGGCTGGGGCCTGCCCATCTGTTGGGTATGGAGGTTGTAAGACGATACTTGACAAAGATTCCATCATTGCAAAGCCTGATGGAAGAGAACGGGGCAGATGAGGGGGGCAGAAAGGACAAGGGACACTGCCCTTGCTGCAGACAGAGGACAGAAATCATTAGGATTACATGCTGGAAGAAACCAAGGTCAAGGCAGACAGTTAACGGCCATCCCCTTCCCTTTCCACTCTAGCTCACCGGCCCAGGACCTTGTCTCCTGGCTCTCCTGTGGGGCAGCCAGCTTGAAACCAAGCTGATGTCAGTTCTTCTGACAAATGAGGGTATCATCAGGTATTAACTTACGGTCAGACCTTAGGTAGTCCCCTTCCCTCTCTGAGCCTGAGTGCTCCCTTGTATAAAAGAGGAAGAGGGTCTGGGCAACCTCTGGGGGGTCCTTTCAGCTCTGACCTTGCTCATTCTGGCTCTGGATGCCGGCCTCACTCCCAAGGCTGTCTCCCTGCCCACTGCTGCCACCTGGTGGCCCTCCAGCTCCCTGCAAGCCCCTTATTCAAATGCTTCAAAGGGTGACTCTTGCTTCTGCTTCAGCTGGACACAAACTGCACCTTCTCTGGACCACAGATCAATGGGTATTCGTTGCCAAACACAAAAACCAAAAATAACACTAGAACTTCATCTCTCTGGCAGAGATAACACAACTGCAGCTGAGAGCCTGACCTCCCTGTCCAAAGAGAAGAAGTAACCTGTCCAAGGTCGCACAGCTGCCTGGCTCCCAGGCCAGCACCGACTCCAATTCACAGTGTTTCGGGCTGGTGGGCATCCTGGAAGCCAAAAATAAAGGCTGTCCTGAATCAAGGAAACAAAGCCTTTGGAAGGTGGGAAATAGTCAGAATTCCTTACAAACCTCAAGAAATGGTAAGCGAGGACAATGCTTAGGCCCAACGTTGCTTGCAGAGATTCACTGGAAATAACATCCTGGAGTTGCCAGGGTACCACCTGACCTTGGAGGTCATCATTCACAAGAATGCCCACAGCTCTTTCATAAACCAGCCTCCAAGCCACCACCACAGCCCAGATCCTCAGGCTAAGGCAGATCCTAGGAAGGGTCAGGAAGACACTCAACAGCAGCGTGGGTTTGCATCTGCACCACACACACACACACACACACACACACACACACACACACACGAGACACAGGCTCCTCGGATACTCTATCTTTTCTTTTATCTCCAGACTCCTCAGCACCTGGCCAGGGGATCTGAGCAAAGGTGTATACAGGATACAGATAGAACCCTCAGATTCTTGCACAGATGTAGGAACTGTCCACCTTTGGGGGACTCAACTGACCACACTCTGGGTTCGATCTCTGGACACCTACTCCCTAAAGCACAGACCCTGAACAACATACTCTGTGACTTTAAATAGGTCACTTGCCTTTCCTGGCCTATTCTCTCACATCTGAGGCACAATGGGGTTCTACTGAGTGAGATGCAAAGCCCTTTAAATTCTAAAATTCCAGTTTTTGAAACCAAATCAAGGCTCCTCTTCAAGTGCCCAGCAGAAATGACAAGTGAGAAGAGAAAGTAAACAACGCTACCTTCTAGTGGCTTACTGCAGTCACTACACCCGCGCAGCTCTGAGCCCTATCACTGTGAAGTCCATTCAATCCCACCTAGAACTCTGAACAAGAGTCACTTGCTGGCTCTCCACCAGCCTAGTCCAGGTTCAGAGTAATGGGAGAGAAAGCAAGGGCACCAGACTCAAGAAACCAATGAGGCCTCTAAGCCTGTGCCAAGACTGTGGAGAAATTCCTCATCTTTAGGTACAAGTATATTTTGGACCTCAAAGGACCTTTTGTACCCTCCAAGTCCCCTCCTCAGATGAGGAAACCAAGGCTGGGGATATTCATAATGGACTAGTCTGAGGTCATAAAGCTGACTCATGACTGAGCCAAAAATAGATCCCTGCTTTCCTGCTTCCTCTTTCCATGCAACCTCCCAACTGAGGCCCGCCCAACGACTTGTCAAGGTCACAGACTCAGGAATGGGCAGCAAAGGGGCCATTCCTTGCACTGAGGAGTAAATTATCTTATCCACTAACTTTATCATTTATGGAGGTATAATCACATTGCAAATTACATATTCAGTACAGAATATGCAAGAAAATAAAATTCACTCAAAATCCCACCAATCAGAGGTAATATTTCTTTCTAGTCTTTTCTGAGGTATCCATTTTTTACAGAAGAAATTAGGAGTTATAGTGTAGTAACTAATTGTAATCCACTCTGCATTTACTATCTCATGAGCATTGTCCTCTGTCATTAAGTACCCTTCTAAAACATTCTATTAATGACTATGTAATATTTCAACATATGGTTGTATGACCATTTATTTAATCAACTACAATTTTACTTGTTTCCATGCATGTGTTTTTGTCACTGTAAATTACAAATTTTTTTTAAAGATTTATTTATTTTTTGCATACAAGAACTGGGTACAGGCCAGAGGTAGAGGGGGTGAGAGGATTCCCCAGAGACAGAGTGGGGAGCAGAACAGGCAGATTGACTGAAATACACTGCTGAGGGGAGTAACAGGCAAGACAGGAGAGGTCTGCTAAGCCATGTGGATTAGCTCCCTGTCTGGGGATCGAACTCATGCTGCAGTGGCTACGGATAGCTTCATAGTGCTAAGACTTAATCCCTTGCAGAAGGAGGCACAAATTACAAACTTTAAATGCACTATACTTAATCTTTAAACATATACATAATCAGATCCTTATGCCAGTTTTACTTTTTATGGGGCAGAATTTCAGGGACCTTAAGAGATCATTATGCCTTCAAGTTCCTATTGCTCAGAAGAGAAGAGGGGACCATGGAGTTTACTGTCTTGCCAGAGAATAATGAGAAAGCAACAGAACCAAGTCTCAAAGTCTCCCACTATCTAAACATGACCTTCCCAAAGGAGTTCACAGTCTTCCTGCAGCACCCTCATCCCAATGACCTCTCCCTTCTCTGAAATTCTAGAACCTTCACTATCTTGCCATTTCTCCAGCTTGCTGCCACATTCTTTTTTATTCTTCTACTATATATTTCACTTATTCATCCAACTACAAGGTTCCTGAGGTATTTATGGATTCTATATCCCCCTATTGTCTGCAGCATGGTGCTAAATATATCTACAAATATCTGCTGAAGGATCAAAGACAACTAAAATTTCCTTCCTCACGGCTTGGGAGAATCACTGGCAAAAGTTGTAGAACTTTTGAAACGTGAAAGAGTCAGAGCATTCTGAGACACAGATAAGCTAGTTAGGATAATAGTGTTGGAGACAGAAGACCAGGTTCGAGTTTTAGCTCTGGCCCTATGTGAGCCAAGGCAAGGGAGTTAACCACTGTGGGACTTGTCTGTGAAGCAAGGATAGCAGCACCCACCTTGCCAACTTCCTATGAGAAAATGGATGGACAATCACTTTATTGTGATAACGGTGGTCTGTGAGAGCCAGGACTGCTGTCATGTTCGCACAAATGGAAATGCAGATGCTTCTGTGAACCCTGGAAGGCCTCCTGACCTCTGTTCCTGGGCCAGCATCTCCTCATTTCTACTCCACACACACAAATCCTTTAAGGAAATTTATGGCTACATAGCTGAGGTAAGAATCAGTGTTTTTTCCCCATTGTTTTTTTGCAGCAGAACTTCATGTACAGAAGGAACTATTATTCCTGGTTCAAGTCCCTGGGTGTGATTAGTTAAGTCATTCACACTTCCGCATCGTCTCTGGAGACAATGTGACGAGGTGGAAAGAGCACTTCAAGGAGCACTAGGAGACCCAGGTTCTGTCCTCACGCCTTCACTTACACCCTGTGCTTCCCCTCTTTGTCCTCAGTTTCCCCACCTCTAACCTGCGGGAGTCAGACCAGATGAGCTCAAAGTTCTCATCTCTTCCTGACATTCTAGGGATTCTAGGATAAAAACTGATGACTTTAGTAGTAAGCAAAAACTATCCATTTTTGAAATAGTCCTTTGGGCTCAGTTTGACTTTCAACCATTGGTTTTTCAAATTGCTAAAGCCCAAACATCATGAATTCCAAAATACCTGCTTTAAATAGCACCCATGAGGTCAGAATCTCCCTGAGCTCAGCTGAGGTTTCATGATATATGGTCCCAGAGAAAATGGAGTAATCCACACTGTCACCTTATTCTGGAAAAGATCCTGGCCCCAGAACAGAAAAATCAGCATTAAGTATATTTATAAACTCAGTTTAGTGTGAATCAATGGTTGGGCTTGGATTTCACTAATGCTTAGATATCAAATGCAATAAAATATTTCTTGGACTGTGACGCCTGAAGAAAAGAGAACGGCTTCGAACTGATCCCTTCCACATGGGCCATGCAATTCCCCACTTTAAAGAGACAAAAGAATAAAAAATGTCTCAATTAGAAGAATATAACCAAGAGCCAGGAGGATGGTGATGGGAGAGGGGGAAATTTACTTGAAAATAAAACCAGATTTCTAGCTTCACTACTATCACAAAGTTACTTTCTCTCCTCTTCATTTCAGTTTTCTCATTGCAAAGTGAGGATGTGGCTTCTTCCTTCTCTGGTTCTCTAAATCTTCTAAGATTCTAGGACCTTCTTAGGTGACATTGAAGAAAGTCAAGAAAATCAAGAACCCTGTACTTGGGCCCACTTCTTCAATCTATTTCCTTTGTGAGACCACAAGGCTACTTTGGGATACTGCATGGCTCAGGGAAAGCTTCCAGCATCCCGGAACAACCTGAACAACCCCACATTAAAGTTTGGATCATATGTCCCCTTAAAATTCTAATAAATCACCAGCACTTAGCATTTGTAAGCATTGATCTTTCTTCACTCTCCAGGAGAGTCTGGAATCAACCTGTTCCCTATCCAGAGGCTTTCATACCCAGCCCTGCAGAGACCTCTGCTGGAAAGAGAAGATATGGGGGATCAGACTTCCTGAAAGCACCAGGGCTTCAAAGGGCAGAGGGAAGTGAAAATGTACTGAGCTGACACATGAACCCAGTCTTGTGCCAGATGCTGGAAGTTTTCACACACCATCACCATTAATCCTGAGAGCAGATCTTAATGAGAAAAGAAGCTCCAAGAAGTTAGGTCTACTCATCTGTCCAAAGTGTACTAAGCACCTACCTCCACATGTCAAGTCCTTTGTTGAGCACTAAGGATATAATGCTGAGCAAAATCAAATGTGGCTCCTGCCCTCATGGAGCTTACAGTCTTGTGGGAGAAGGAATGAGTCATAGACTCCTACAAAATATAGCACAAAGGAAAGCTTGTGGTGCTATGAGGGGCAAGAGTCAAGGATGTGGAGAGAAGACCTCTCCATGAGGCAAGGACTAAATTGAGGTCTTAAAAAAAAAAACAAGGACACTCAATCAAAATGAGGAAGGAATGCAGAGATAAATGTTAACAAATAGAGGGCATATCAGGCACCAGGCACTATGGTGGGAAATACATAATGCATTCAAAGTAGCAAGCAAAGGCCAGGATGAACATCGACTAGAGACCAAGAGCTAGCACAGTATAAAATGGGGTTGGAAAGGCATGCAGAGCAGAGGCCACACAGGGATGCAGAGGCCACTAAGGGTGATGTCTATGTCATAACAGCATGGGAAGCCATTGGAAGGTGACACAATGGGATTGAAGGAATCTTCCAACTGAGGTAAAGAGAACAGATTGAGGGAGCATGGATGGCATGAAGACGCCAGCCAGAGGCCACTGCAGGATGAACTACAGTGGCCTGAACTACAGTGGTGGCTGTGGGGATGGAGAGAAGTGGAGCAGCTGCCCCCAGTCACTAATCGGGAAGCTGACAGAGCTGAGAGTCAGACCTAGGCCTGCTGCACTTCATGTTTCTCTCTTTCTCACCATTTATTCATCTGTGTGGCAATTTGTTACTAATCATCTATTATGTGCCAGGTGCTGGGGACACAACCATGAACAAAACTGACCCAGTTATCAGAGAATTTACAGTTTAGACATTGAACAAATAAAAACACAAAGAGATGTATACGGTTACAAGTTGAGATGAATCTGAAAGAACAATTGTGTGATCAGATTTAAACAAGGAAAATGACCAATCAGCCATGAAGTTCTCCCAAACCTTTGAGAACATAAAAGGGCCACTGGCCAACTGCATTTAAGTGAAAGACTTTAGGAAACTTTGCGGGTCGGAGCTAAACTTTGAGCAAATCACATCCCTGGCAAGTTTGAGAGCCCTTAGGGGCAAAGCTGGTCTGTCTCAAGCTCTGCACAGAGCCTGTTGAAATTGAAGTCTTTCTAAAAGCAACTGCTAACACTCTCACTGACTCTCTTTTCCCAGCCCCCGGTACCCCTCACTATGTATAGAGAATATCTTACCATCATTTGGGATCTCTCACACAGCTCCGTTCACTTGGGCCTCACAGCCACCCTATGGGGAACGCAAAGCAGGTTTTAATATTCCACTTGAGAAATGGAGCAGTTGAGGCCTAAACAGGTGAAGTAACTTAGCCAAGGTCACAGAAAATGGAAGGCACCCACATCTGGCATCCTGTTCTCACTGGACACACGTTGGGCCAGGAAATCATGAATCTCAGATGAGACAGCTGCAGGTCACTAAGCCAGGATAAAGTCACCCAGGAGTCCCATGAAGTTACTGAGAACAATGAACAGGGACATTAAGCAGCTTGGAAAAGGTTTCTAGAAGGCAGCTCCACCAGCCTGAGACCCAGGTACCTTTGCCAACTCTCCCAGATTAGAACAGGTTCTCTTGGACTCTTTCCAAGTGCCTCTGACTAACAGAGAAAAGTATTTTTCCATCGCAAACACTGCATGCAGGCACCAGACTCCTGAAGAGGGAGGGCAGAGACCACATCCCAGATTCCTAAGCAGACAAACCAAAGTTATCAAGATACCATGAGAACTGCCCGAGCTAAGCACCAACCGCTGGGGATGTCAGTCTTAGGCAGCATTTCTCAATCCTGGCATGACTCACATTTGGGACTAGGTAATTCTTTATGGTGAGGGGCAGCCTTTGACTAATAGGTTTAGTGGCATCCCACAAATGCCAGTATCACCCCCAGCTATGATGACCAAATATGTCTCCAGACATTGCAAATGTCCTCTGGGGGACAAAATGGCCTGCACTTGAAAATCACCATCACAGGGACTTTGGAGAAGGGTAAAAGTAAAGTCCACTCCCTTTCTCTTCTCCTGAACCACCCCATCTCACTGGGCAGATAGATGATCGCTTATTGCTGTGCATAAACTCTTGTTTAAATCAATATCACACAACTAATGCCTCCCGGGATGAGACTGAGAGCAACCTCTGTGCTGATGGGGTCCACAGGAACAATTCACCCCTGGAGCTTATAAAAACAAATAGAATCGAAAAGAACCCCTTGTTCCACTAATGAGCTGCTTCTGACCCTGTGAGCAAATCATGTTCCCATTAATAAAAGCAGATGAATCTGATTAAACGGGAAGCCCTGGGTGTTCCTTCTCAATGACAGTAGGCCAGTGCAAAGGCTTCTAATGCTGCTAGAACGGGCACAAAATTAAATAGCAGGAGACCCCCATTTACCCAAAATTCAATACAACAACCAGGACACTCAAACAGCCCAGCCTTTAACCATTCCGGACTTCAGAGAAAGGGGAAAGTAACAAAGTACATAAACAAGAGATCTGAATTAACAAGTTAATTAAATAGCTGAAACATTACCCAGAAAATCACACTCTCAACTGGAGGTGGAGACCTGAAGCTGAGCTCCGGAGCCGCTTGGGTGACTCAGACAGTGTCAGGGACGTGGGCTCCAACCTCCCACCCCGCGGGCTAGGCTGTTGGCCCAGATGTGGAAATCAGCATCAGTTACAATGCTTCAAAGCTAGAATCAAAGATTATGTCTTTCATTAGTCAGCTACCTAACTAGTTAAAGGGTTTACTGACAGATTCAACCAAACTCACTACCATATCAAATTCACTAGTAAAAGTATCGTACTGCTCTGCAGATTTCTATGAAGACTGACGAACCATGAAACGCCTACCTGTTAGCACCCAATTACTCACACTACAGCTAGTTTCTAGGCCACTTCTGCATTCTGTACTTAGCTCTATTGTTGCATGTGCTATTCTGGAACTCCTGAAATTTGGTAATAGGTCTGTGCCTCCCCTAATGGACGATGGGATTCTTGACGGCAGGATTTCTATCTAGTACAAGGCATGGCATGTAAAAAGAGCTCACCATTTGTCTGATGGACAGACGGATGGTAAAGTCTTCCATCTCCACATTCTTAGACTTAAGTCTGTCTGCACATTCTAGTGGAGCGCTGGGCCCTCGTCTTTTCTCCTCTTTTTAGAAGGCTCAGCACTTCTCAATAGGTTCCCAATAAACAATAACTGATTTTGTTGCACTCTTGGATCCAAAGAGACCAACTAAAGCTTGCTGTTCATGAACCAGTGAATCCAAGGAAAGAGGTCAGAAATCCTAGCTGTCTGGGCCTCCCCTGGTGGCGCAGCGGGTTGAGCACAGTACTTTGAAGCCATCCGCAGCCTCTGCAGTGCTGGTTCGATGCCGGCTGGCCAGCGAGGGTCCCACATGGCACAGCAGACCTCTCCTGTCTCGCCCACTGCTCCCCTCAGCACTGTATTTCGTCAGTCTGCCTGTTTTGTTCCCTGCTCTGTCTCTGGTGAGTCCTCTCACCCTCCCGCACATCTGGCCTGTACCCCGGTTCTTGTATTAAATAAATAAATAAATCTTTAAAAAAGAAAAAAGAAATCCTAGCTGTCTGCCCTGCCTCATATGCACTTGAATAGGTCTAGTCTCTTTTAACTAGAAACAGTTTAGTGCAGGAAAGGAATACATTCTCTGCCAGGCAATTGGAACACAGACATGAGCAAGACTGATATAGTGCCTGCCTCACAGAGTTCACTGTCTGAAGGAAAAGAAAAATATGAACAGTTACACAAAATAAGCAGCTACTATGCTCAGGGAATCTCTCTAGGAAAAATTTCTGTAAATGGCTCCTATCTCCCAGCTGTGTGAACCTCTTTGAGGAAAACCATGATTTTCCAATGAAGCGGTAAATATGGGAAGTTTATTAAGCACCGCTGTTACCATCATTCCAAAATGATGGTAAATTTCTTAAGAGATCAATTAAATGCTTCATAAATATGAACACGTGTAAGTCCACGTTTGTCTTCAGATATGTAGCACATGTAACTTACCAAGCACAGCCGAAGCTGACCTGAAAAACTACAAAAGCCAGAAGAATCACCAGGTAGCTGGGAGTCTAGAGATCTCTGTACAACTAACAAGAAGACCAAGAGCAGGCAAAGGGACTGCTGAAGGTTCATGAAGTGCAGAAGGCCTTGACATGATAATAGATCTTAAAAAATACAAACTGCATGTGCTCCAATATACACATCTTGGTAACAAAAATAAATAAAAATGCAAACTTTTGTCCTTGGAAACAGGGTAAGTCAGCAAGAGCCCTAGCAGGGCAGGGACAAACAGAGGCCAGGAAAAGGCACTTCCCAACTGCCCCCCTGCTCCATCCTTCCCCACACCAGAACAAAGTCAAGATACTGAAGACTATGAAGGAGAACTGCCCAAAGGAAAAGATAAGAAATGAAAGAGGACTCAAGGAGAAGACAAAAATGCCAAAAGCTGGAGGGTATAGCCTGACATGGAAACATTTGAAGGACTATACAGTATGGTGTGTCTGAATTGATATACATAGTGTTTCAGGGTCAATCAAACTGAAGTCAGTGTATCATGCAGAGCTATGATTCAAAATAATGTTCAATATTAAAATATATTTTTTTTGGGGGGGGGCCTCCCTGATGGTGCAAGGGGTTAAGCACCACACTATGAAGCAATCCGCAGCCTCTGTAGCACAAGTTCAATCCCCAGCCAGCCAGGGAGCTATCCATGGCGAGGCAGACCTCTCCTGTCTCGCCTGCTGCTCCCCTCAGCAGTATTTCAGTGTATTTCAGTAGATCTGCCTGTTCGGCTCCCAACTCAGTCTCTGGTGAATCCTCTCACCCTCCACACCTCTGGCCTATACCCCAGCTCTTGTATGCTTAAATAAATAAATCTTTAAAAATATATATTTTTTTAACTTAACAGTTGCTTTTAGTTAGACTCAGGTGAAAAAGCAAATACAGTCTCTTCTGCTGTGAGAAAGCTAAGACCCTCAACAACCCAGACGAATTCTTGAGTGATAATTGCTGCAATGGGTTCCTTCTCAAAACATCACAGACTCTTGGGGAGCTAACCTAATGAAGCTATGGCTTTTGAGGGGGTATAAACCTGGGATCCAGAGAGGAGAAGGCACATATCTGGCTGATTGCACACTTAGACTCCAGATCCTCCCCTTCCCAGGCCTTGAAGCTTTTCATCACTGAAAATCAAACCCCTTAACCCTGAGCATTCATGCTGTTTAGACAGCTGTTCCCAGCTGCTCTTACCATCTACCAGCTCTCTCACCTGTCTGAGCCACCAAGTGTGTCCACCCACTCCAGACGCCAGTGACCTTTTCATTCTGAAAAGACTGTGCTTCTATTTTCTGGGGCATAGGAAGGAAAGCAGCCTGGGAGGCCAGTTGACCATGTTTGTTGCTTCCCCAAACATACAGCTCTCCTGAATCTTAAACAAACAGAATGGGAACAAAAGAAGTAGAAGAACATCAGTCCAAATGATAGAAAAATAACACAAGCTTGTTAGGGGCGGGGGAGGGGGGAGAGGAGAAGTGGTTAAAAGTGATTATATTCTTACGCAAAGCAGGATACAAAATTGATTAGAGTATAACTACATATGAATTTTTTAATTCTATAAACAACTTAGTCTGTCAAAAAATAGAAATAGATGAGTTTATTTTTTCATTAACTCCTTCAACTAAGATTTACCCAACATCTACCATGTGCAAAACATGTTCAGTTTCTACATTTGAAAAAATACATGCTTGCATGACATTTTTAAAATGAAACTATTCACTTTTAAAAGTATCAGTTAAAAATTATATTATTTAAACTTTTAAACACAAGATGATTTCACATGCCATGCCCAGGAGCAAACACCACACAGCACATCACATTTGTGTGGCACTTCAGCTCATTAAAACCTCACAATGATCCGGTGATCTAAGCAGGAATGTGACTGACATTGTGATTTCATAGAAAAAAGAGCTAATTCAGAGTCAAGTGATTCTGGCTTCTATTCCTGGATCTGCTAACTAGCTATTGACCTTGGACAACCCACTTCCTCTCTATGCCTTAGTTTCACCAGTTAAAAACAGAAGGGGAGGCAGTTGGTCCACAAGGGCAGGTAATAGACTGATATAACAAGAGAGATGGGTGAACGAGGAGGGACCAGAGAGCACATGCTCATCTAAAAGGCATTTAGGTTCAAAATACATTTTTAACTGGAACCAAATGAAATGGGGTCAGGCCTACAATTTGGCCTGAGTTGTCAGTTTCAGTTTGTGACCCGGTGGGTGATCTCAAGAGCTCTTCTGACCCTAACCTTCTAAGATTATACACAGTGCTATACAGCACACAGCATGTATATCTAGTTAGGGAACACTGGAAATGGAACTAGTCCAAACCAAGATGTATTGTAAGACCAAAATATACATAATGGACTTCATGTAAAAAAAAGTGTAGCTCATTAATTTTAATATTTATTACATGTTGAAATATTTTAGATATATTGGGTTAAATATTAAAATTGATTTCATCTGTTTCACTTTTTTGAAATATGGCTCACATTCTATTCTAGAAGATAAATTAAGCAAGGCTCAGAGATGTTAGAAGACTTTCAAGATCAGTGGATAATAAAGAGTCAAGCAGGAACTAGCAGGGAGATGATCTGCCCACCATGGCATTTTGTGACCTCCCAAGAAAGCTTCACAGCATTGCTCATCCTAGGGCATGCTGGTATATTCTCCAAAACTGATCACAAGGCTAACAGTATCATTAAAGGACATGAGACTAAGATTCAGGGTTCAAGTCTGCTACGTAATCACTGTTTAAAATTAGGCACATCAATTCACATTCTGCACCTTTGCTTGCTCAATTTTAACACAAAGGGGTGTAAGTCAATGGGGCCTTTTTGTCACACAAGTGATCTTGCAGCACTGACATTGTGTAGCTCTATAAAGCAAATTAGGTATATTTCACAGCCTGGCAGAAGGCAACTGCCTGGACCTTCACCAGGGTATACAAAGCATTCAGATTCCTTATAAGTAGGCAGAGGAGGCCCTCAGAAAAGTCGCACCCATAAACAGACTGATTACCTATGAAGATGCTATGGACATTGAACTTGTGTCTATAGTAAGCCTTCATTTATCTTACTAAATCTAAGCCATCTTTTTGCAAAGACAAATGGGCTTCCACATGTGGATCATTACACTGTTGCATCAGCAGGTAAAATTAAATTCTGCTGCAATGCCAGTTACATAATCTAGAGGAAAGGTCTAGAGAGTACCGAACAACATTCTGTGTGTAACAGCTTGAACTAGACCACAAAGGATGATATTAATCATGACGATATTTTAATTCACTTTCAAAAATCAATTCACTTTGTGAATGCACTAAAAATCATTAAATTGTATACTTTAAAAGGGTGACTTTCATATATGCACTACATCTCAAAAAATTTAACATCTATATTTTAAAAAATTATAATAGAAGTGCTCTACATATGAAATATATAACTTCACTAATTATAAGATTTTAAGAAATTTGATACTATCGAGCAATGAGAGAATCTCTAAATTTACAAAAATGCCAGCCATTTCAAATTAATTTGAACAGAGTAGAAATATCTCTTAATCTACTCTTACTCTCCTGACTCTCCCCTACTGTGGAGCACGCACTACTCACTTTTTGCCCTTGGGGCCTCTGGTTCTTCCCCCATAAAAGGAGAAGTGGGACCAGATGCCTTGGCAGTCCCTTACACTGGCATTCATGTCAACTCGACACTTCTGTCATACATATAAATCTATTTAATAGGCTAAAAGTAGGCTATTTCTTTTATTAGCTGGTTATCTGAAATTCATTCAATAACAAATTATCTGTAGAATGTGTAAAATATTTAAATTCTCACATTATGGTTCTTGTATTTTGGAAACAGTAACAACTTCTCAGATGGACCACACTGCAAATGTGATGCTGAAGAATGTATGCCTCCATTATTTTACATATTCACACACCTTAATATCCACATAAAATACTAAGTGTGAAACTAATCTCCCTTTGGTTAAAAAAATATAAAGCATTCAACTCAGTGTGAGAAGTCTTACCAAAATAAACCTCTCAGAGCTATTGTCTCCTGGCTACCAGCAGGGGTCAGAACAATCTGGGCTTTGAAAGAGAGCCTTTGGAAGAGAGAACCTTCCTTTTCAAGAACACGCTGCATTGTCACTCAACAGTTTACCCTGTGTTGGCTGGGTGTGCTAAATGGACAGATGGATGCAAAGCCAAAAAGGGAGATATAGTATGAGAGAGAAAAACAGGTTAGAGAATCATAAATCAAAGAAGTAGAATATAGAGGTAGGGCAGAGAAATATACACAAATATTAAAGACTAGAGAAATATATATATATATCACTAGATGTAGGGATATATAATAGAAAGCGACAAAGATGAAAATTAATAAAAATAAGAATTCTGTGGTTAAACAGAGTAGATAAGTACAGAGAGAACAGAAAATGGATTAGATCTTTCTAATAGGTGGACAAAATAGTTTGAGATTGAGGAGCTAGAGAAAATAGTTATATTACACACCAAAATAGATTAGATGGATAATATAACAATATGTTTTATATAAATTTACTAAAGGTTACATGATTTTTCCAATTACAAATATCCTGAGAGGAAGACAGTATTACCCCTATTGTACCATGGAGAAAACAAATCCAGAGGAAAGGACATGAGCCTAAGTTTAAGCCTAAGGAAATTTAGCCTAAGTGAGTGCTTTATATGTATTTTCATATTTAATTCTCAAATATGCCCACAAAGTATTCTACAGTCAAGGAAACCATCTTAGAAAGGTAAAACTGCCTCAGTGATGGCATCAGAATTCTAGCTCCAAAATCTAAGCTCTTCTCTCCCTTACCCAATAGCATCACTTATGAATAAATGTAATAAATGCTGAATGCATGTTCAACTGAAAGAGCTGGTACCCACCTGTCAATGAAGCTGAGTGATCTGAGCCAGCAAGGACACACTTCGCCTTAGAATTCTCTAGACCTACAAAAAAATTTTTTTTTCTTTTGAAATTACATTTATAACAGAACAAATTTGGCAGAGAAGGGACTCAGGCAATACCACCAGGGCCTGGGAGAAATTCTCAGCTAGTGTAGGCAGATCTGAGTCAGCAGCACTGGCCAAGAAGATGGCTGGCAGCAGAGAGACTAATTACATGCCAAGGGACTAAACAAATAAGTAAATCTATTGAGGATAAAGGAACCAGTTTTCTCACTATTAGACAGGAAAGAAAAGACCCAGAAAAGGCTAGAATCAATCATGTGACGTTGTGCTGGAATTGAAGAAACCAGTGTGGTTTCTAGAAGAGATAAACAGGTACGGGTATAAATGTGTATAAATACATGTGTCTTTGTTCTATAGCTCCTTCCACTGAGTAGACCTAGAGCAATGGCATCTCACACATTCAGCTGCTATCACATGCAGGTGCTTAAATATAAACCAGGCTTCTTAACAACACACAGGCAGGACTAGAATTTGAACCTGCCTTCCATCTCCAAATGTGGCAATTTTCCTCCCTAATTACACTGCCTTTGTCAACAAAGTATAATCCCAAAAAACAGCTCTGCTAGAAGTAGTGCTGATCTGTTCTAGTATGCAGAGAAATGCAGGTTTATTCTGTAACTCCTGTCTTCTAATACTTCTAATTAACTATTTTTTAAATAAATTTTATTTTTATATTCCCCATACAACTGCAATCCCCTTATTTTGACCCCAATCCCTCCCCTCCCCGCCCACCACCCCCCATAGAGTGTCTCTAGTTCATAGTTTTTTGTTGATTTTGATTTTCACTTTCTTATAGTTATTCATTTTCCTGGTCCCTTATTTAAGATTTCTAGATTCCTGCTATGAGTGAGACCATCCGGTATTTTTCTTTTTCTTTCTGGCTTATTTCGCTGAGCATGATCCCTTCCAGCGCCATCCATGGTGCTGCAAATTGCATGTGTTTATCTTTTTTGAATGCTGAGTAATATTCCATGGTGTATATGTACCACGTCTTCTTGATCCAGTCATCTATTTTTGGGCATTTGGGTTGTTTCCAAAGCTTAGCTATTGTAAACACTGCTGCTATAAACATAGGGGTGCAGGTGCTCTTTGGAATTGATGTTTCTGTGTCCTTTCGGTAAATACCTAGGAGTGGAATTGCTGGATCATACAGAAGCTCTATGTTTAGTAGGTCCAGAAATCTCCACACAGCTCTCCATAGTGGTTAGACCAGTTTGCACTCCCACCAACAGTGCAGGAGAGTTCCTTTTTCTCCACATCCTCGCCAACATTTGTTGTTGCTAGTTTTTTTTTGTTTTTTTTTTTAGAGGCATGTTTTATTTATTATTTGTTTGTTTGTTTGTTTATACATGCACTGGGTACAGTCAGAAGCGCGGGAGGGTGAGAGAATTCACCAGAGCCAGAGCGGGGAGCAGAGCAGGCAGAAGGACCGAAGTACACTGCTGAGGGGAGCAGCGGGCGGCAGGAGCGGTCTGCGCGCCATGTGGGACCCTCCTCCGGTGGCCAGTGGCCGGGGAGCAGCCGGGGATGGAACCGGCACGGCAGAGGCCGCGGGCAGCTTCGCAACCCAGCGCTCAACCGCTGTGCCACCAGGGAAGCCCGCTAGTTTTTTTAATATGTGCCATTCTCACTGGTGTAAGATGGTATCTCATGGTAGTTTTGATTTGCATTTCCCTGATGACAAGTGATGTTGAACATTTTTTCATATGCCTGTTGGCCATTTGCATTTCCTCTTCAGAGAAGTTTCTTTTTAGCTCTTCTGCCCATTTTTTGACTGGATTATTTTCTTTGTTGTTGTTGAGTCTCATCAGCTCTTTGCAGATTTTTGTGATCAGTCCTTTATCATTAGTGTTGTGTGCAAAAATGTTCTCCCAGTCAGTGGGGTTTCTCTTTGTTTTGTTATTATCTCTTTTGCTGTGCAGAAGCTCTTTAATTTGATGTAGTCCCAGCTGTTTATCTTTGCCTTCACTATCACTGCTTTGGGTGATGTGTCTGTAAAGATGTCTTTGATGTGCATATCACGTAGTGTTTCGCCTATATTTCCTTCTATGTATTTTATGGTTTCAGGTCTTATGTCTAGTTCTTTAATCCATTTTGAGTTGATTTTTGTGTATGGTGTGAGGTAGTGGTCAAGCTTCATTCTTTTGCATGTAGCGACCCAGTTTTCCCAGCACCATTTATTGAACAAACTTTCTTTGCTCCAATGCATAGTCTTTGCTCCTTTGTCAAAGATTAGTTGACCATAAATCTGTGGGTTTATTTCTGGATTTTCTATTTGATTCCATTGGTCTGTGTGTCTGTTCTTGTTCCAATACCATGCAGTTTTGATGATTATGGCTTTGTAGTATAGTTTGAAGTCTGGGAGTGTGATGCCTCCATTCCCTTCTTTTTTTTTCAGGAGAGCTTTGGCTATTCAGGGTTTTTGTGATTCCATATGAATTTCATCAGTAATTGTTCTATTTCTTTGACGAATGACATTGAAATTTTGATTGGAATAGCATTGAATCTGTATATTGCTTTTGGTAGGATGGCCATTTTAATAATGTTTATTCTTCCAATCCATGAGCAGAGGATGTCTTTCCATTTCTTTGTGTCTTCTTCTATTTCTTTTAACAATGTTTTATAGTTTTCTTTGTGTAAGTCCTTTACCTCTTTTGTTAGATTTATTCCCAAGTATTTGATTTTTTTTGTTTCGATAATAAAAGGGATGGTTTTTTTGATTTCTTCTTCTTCAGATTTATTGTAATTAACTATTTTTTTAAAGATTTATTTATTTATGCATACAAGAGCTAGGATACAGGCCAGAGATGTTGGGGGTGAGAGGATCCACCAGAAACAGAGTGGAAAACAGAACAGGCAGACTGACTGAAATACACTGTTGAGGGGAGCAGCGGGCAAGACAGGAGAGGTCTGCCCTGCTATGTGGGTTTGTCCCTGGCCAGCCGGGGATCGAACTCGTGTTGCAGAGGCTGTGGATTGCTTCATAGTGCGGTGCTTAACCCCTTGAGCCACCAGGGAGGCCCATAATTAACTATTCTTAATAAAATGCACTTCACACCATCAAGTAGGATGTGAAGTGCACAAAGCAGATGTCTCCACACATTCAACAGAGAGGTAGCAATGGGTTCCTAGTGGCCAGGAGAGGAGGGGACAGTCACAATTACTACAATGACACAATATGCATGATTAATCTGAAAGGGTAACTCAGACTCCAGACTAAGTAGGAACAGACCTTGAAGACTGTCAAGTCTATTCTACCCATCCAACATCCAGTGACCCCTTCTCAAACAGCAAATTCCCCAACTCAACCCATGGCCTCCCCTCAGCTGAAGGGGAGAGCCTCTTGGACTTGGGAAAATAAAAATGATGCCAATATCTTGTACACCACCTCGACCCTTTCCATTGCCTGCCTCTCCACCCCCTCACCTTCCAACAACCCTCAAAAATTTCTCCCTTGTTCTGAGTTAGAAGAAAGTAGAGGTTTCCTGCACAGGTTCCCCTACAGTCAACCCTCAGTAAATTGGGTTTACAAAATAAGAGAATGAGAGAAGAAAATAAAGAGAAGAGGAGATGGAGACATGGTGCTAAGAACAAATAGAAAGGTCCACAGAGAGCACGAGAAGAGGAAGAGAAGGAGCAAGGCAAAGAGAGGAATTAAAAAAGAAAAGGAAAAAAAAAAGAAATAAAAAAGAAAAAGGGAGAGGGAGGGAGAATGAGTCCCAGAGTGAAAGAGAGAAAGTCCTCGAGACTAACTGACTAACAAAGACTGTTCAACAGACATGTAGGCAGAACATTTACTATCTACTCCTCATGTGCCCATGTAAAGAGATTTCCCTAGGGGAATATCCTGGCCCCTTCTCTCTACATCCTCACTTACTCCTGCTATCTTCTTGGAAAAAGGTACTGGCATGTGAGGCATAGTCCTTCTAGGCTTTGGATGTGCCTGACTGCAGAGGGAGTGAGTCCTCATGGGGTCTCAGCCATGCATAAGCTTAGCAAGGCCAACTCTGCAACTGCTCCAGCACCTGGTGGGTACATTCAACCTGAAAGTTAGAATTTATAGGCTCGCTATTGCCCCACATTATTTCCAAACACCAAAATAAGTCCTATCTCTTCCAAGCTGGCTTTTAATAGTTCTAGAGCTACCACTTTGATCTCTACCTACCTGTATCTATCTCTGAATTGGCTCTAAACTCTGGCAGCAAAGATGGATTCTTTTATTGGGCCCACAAAAAAATCCCAATAAGATTAACAGATCAACCCACAGAAAGAGTAAGACAGAAAGAACTCCATTTATTCATTCTCTGCATGCCTGTTGTAAGCATAAATATAGAACTCAGAAGAAATAAGGGACCTTACCTGTCACTCTGCTTGGCTCCTTTGCTGTCAAAAACAGGGGGAGAGACTGCCCAGGACACAACCGCCGTCCAGATGATGCCAGACCAGTTCCCCACTGGAACACGATACCACTTGCTTCCCAATGGAGCAGAAGATTAAAAAAAGAGAAAATGCTTAGCCAGATAAGACCAGATTGCTCTTTCACCCTCGCTGCTATAGGAGATTCCCAATTCCTTGTGTTAATAACATGCAAATTATGGACAAATGTATTGCTCCAAGGGACATGACTGGACACAGGGATAGCCAGCAAGCCAATCACAAGTCTAATCTTCAGGATAATCTAGAACAATCAAATAAAATTCCAACATAGTAAAACCACCTCCAAAAAAATCCAGGGCACACATCCAGAGTCCACTTATAGAATGACCAGTGTACATGATTAATCTGAAAGGATAACTCAGGCTCCAGACTGAGTAGGAACAAACCTTGAAGACTGTCAAGTCCGTTCCTTGCATTTACTAGATGAAAGAACTGTAGCTCTGACGAGGGGGTGTGACTTACTCAAGGTCACACAAGCAGTTAGTAGTAGAGAAAACACAAGGATTCAGCTCTCCTAACACCTAATGCAGTTCCTTTTCCATTAAGAGAAATTCAAAGACTCCCAATTGCCAAATAAAAATGTATTTGTAACTACAAGACAGCATCTTAATGGCCACTATTTCAGTGCAATTTATTCCATGTGCACTCAATTTAACTCATGGACCCATGTTCTGAGTCTCATGCAAATGATCTACAATCAAATAGGTGTATACACGATTCATCAGCCAATTAGTTGGGTAAGGCTCTGCTCTCTGGAAGTATCCTACAACCAATGGTCCTTTAGGCTGTGAATAAACAAGCCTCCTTCATGAAATGCAAGGGATGACAACTGAGCACAATGTGAAACTCAACACAGTGTTGAAATAAAACAAAACTTACCATCTCTTCAATAAATACATTGCAAGGGGGGAAAAAAGAGGAAAAGGAATTTAAAGATTAAGAGACGAAATATCTAGGAATGGATTGATATTCAGAATATGTAGAAAACTCCTAAAACTCAAGACCCCCCAAAAAAAAAATATGGGGAAAAGACTTGACTAGACATTTCTTAAAAAAAAAAAAAATACAGATATCCAATAAGCACATGAAAAGAAGTTCAGCATAGGAAAATGCACATCAAAATCCATACTGAGATACCACTTCACACTGATTAAGATTACTATTTTTTTTAATAAAATAAAATAACAAGTGTTGGCCAGAATGTGGAGAAACGTACATTACTGGTGAGAATGTAAAATGGTACAGCCATTGTGGAAACAGTATGGCAGTTTCTCAAAAATTTAAAAATGGAAATACTATATGACCCAGAGAATCTACTTCCAGGCAAATACTCTAGAAAACTGAAAGCAGGATTGATCTCAAAGTGATATTTGTACATCCACATTCATATAGCATTATTCACAATGGCTAAAACATGGAAGTAACCCAAGGATCTATCAATAAATAAATGGAATAAATAAATAAATGGATAAGCAAAAGATGCTATATACATACAATGGAATATTATTAAGCCTTAAAAAAGGAAGAAATTCTGACATTTGCTACACATGGATATTGACCTTTGGGATATTATGCTAAGTCACAAAAGGACAAATACTGCAAAGTTACACTTACATGAGGTACTGTATGAGAGGTTCAGTCTTACAGACAAAAAGTAGAATGGTAGTTTACAGGGACTGATAGGTAGTAGGGAAGGAGAATTACCATTAAGTGGATACAAAGTTTATATTTTACAAGATGAAGAAAGTTCTGGAAGAGGGTGGTGGTGATTGCTGCACAACAAAGTGAATGACTTAATACCAGTGAACCATACATTTAACAAGGATTATGATGGTCAATTTTGTTATGCATCTTTTCACAATTAAAAAAAACTGAAAGAAAAAAATATTTTAAAAGAGAAATTTGAGATACATATCAACCAACTGAAATGTATAAACCTAATTCAGATCCTGAGTTCAAACTATAAAAATACACAAGTTTTTCAATAAGGGAATGAAGACTACATATTTGATGAAATTACAAAATTATTGTTGATATTTATAGGTATGATGATGGCCTTCTGGTTTTCAAAAAGAGCCCTTATCTTTTAAATATGCACACAGAAATATTTACAGATTAAAAGAGGGAGGAAAGGACTTAGAATTAAGCTAATCAAACATATAAGGGAAACTGTTGCTTTGTAACTGCACAGAAATATAAACATCAGACCAGTCATTGCAGAAAGTTGGTAGGAAAGGGGGAAGTAAACCAATGATAGGCAATTCTCAGCCCTGCTAATTTCTAAGAGAAGCCGTTTATAAAAGTGTAATCACTACCATACCAACTCAGCAATCACACTCCTGGGCACTTATCCCGGAGAAATGAAAATTTATGTTCCCATAAAAACTTAATGTTTATAGCTTCATTCTTAATAGCCAAAAACTGGAAACAACCAGATGCCCTTCAGTTGATGATTGGTTAAATAAACTGTGGTTGTTATGGACTGAGTTGTATTCCCTGAAAATTTATAAGTTGAAGCCTTAACTGCCATATGACTGTTCTTAGAGGTGTAAGGAGGTAATTAATAAAAGTTAAATGGGCTTTAACAGTGAGGCCTTAGTTGAGAAAACTCGCATCCTTATAAAAGAGGAAACCACACCACAGATCTCTCTCTCCAAATATAGAAGGACAAAGTGAGGATATAGCAAGAAGGCAGTCATCTATAAGCCAGGAAGAGAGGCCCACACCTCACCAAAAACAAACCTTCACCACATCTTGTTTTTGTACTTTTGGTCTCTTTAACTGTAAGAAAATTAATTCCAGTTGTTTAAGCCACCCAGCCACCCAGCCACCCAGGCATTTTGTTCTAGCAGCCCTAACAGACTCATATAGCGGCACATCTAGAACGTGGAACTACTCAGAAATTAAAAAGGAGCACATTATTGACATAACATGGATGAATCATATTGAGCAAAAAAACCAAGTTCAAAAGGTTATATACTGTACAACACCATTTATATAACATTCTCGAAATGACAACACTATTGTCGCAAAGTAGAAGAGTGGTTGCCAGGAAGGTAGGGGTTGGGGGCAGGTAGGAAGTGGGTGTGGCTATAAAAGAACAAAAACAGGGATCCTTGTGATGGAAGATTCTGTATCCTGACTATATCAAGATAACCTGATTGTGCTATTGCATTATTGTTCTACCAAGGTATTACCACTGGGAGAAACTGGGGGGGAAAGCACATAAGATCTGTCTTATTTTATTTCTTATAACTGTACATGAATCTACAATTATCTCAAAATAAAAAAATTAATTTTCTTTATACTATAATCAGCACTACGCACCAGGCAGCTATCAGCACAGTGCTCCAGACTCTTCCTCTCCCGAGGGCTCCCCCTACTCCACCACAACCAGACTCACCAAGCGACTGAGCCTCAGATGCCCCCACTATTTAGGGTTGTCCTTGAGCCCACAGGAGCAGAAAAATGAAAAGGGAGGAAGAAAAGCGCCACTGCTCTTCCACGGGCAACCACCTCCTCCTCCTCTTTGCAACCTCAAGCTCACACACGCTGTCAGTTCTATATCCATCACCCTCTCACAGCACAGGAGACAGGCTCACTTGAAGCAACTCCACTAGCAATGCAGTTCACAGCAAAGAATGTGGGCCTTGGAATCCAGATCACCCCACATTCTGATCCCAGCTCTACCTTTCCTGACTTTATCCCTGTAATACCTTAGACAAGCCCTTGAGCCTCTCCGGACCTCAGGTTCTTCACATGTAAAAATTTAACTCGCATCATTGAAAGACCGTGAGGATTAAATGAGGCATTCGTTAAATCAAAAGAGCCTAGTGTCATACCCATAATATAATAAAAAGCCAGACAACATTATTTCCTTCCTCCCTACCTGCTAAAGGCATTCTCACATGACCCCTGACTTTCAATCAGAACTATAGCACACAGAACACTCTGAATTGCTTGCAGGTTTAATTTTCATCTTCTCAGTTGTTTCGTACACAGCTGTTTTTCCTTATTACATGCCTATTTAAAAAATAAAAGCAAAATGATCACCTGTAGCAGCTAAAGCATGCCTCAGTCCAGCAGCAATACTGACAACCTTCTCTCTCAGGAGCTGTTGAAACAAAGAAAAAGATGGAGAGGTTGGAATCATCCACCTACCAAACTCTATGTAACATGTGCCCAAATAAAGGGTGATGTGGCCCTCACACATGTCTGATTGGTTCAGACTCACCGAACTCCCAACACTTCCATCCACATACCTCTATCTGTATCCCTAAAACACAAAAACCTTTTAAAAATACTGTATCATAATGCCTCTTGGGGCTGGGAGGGACCATCACGGTCACCCAGTCCAGGGGGTGGCAAAATGTTTTCTGCAAAGGACAGATATAAATATTTTAAGACTTTTCAGACCATGCATTTTCTGTACACTACTCTACCCTGCCACGGTAACATAAAAGCAGTGAGAGACAATTAAAAAATTAATGGGAGAGGCGGTATCCAATAAAACTTTATTGACCAAGCACAAGAGACTATGGTGATAGTTCACAGGTGATTTGGTGGTGGGAATTTTATGGGAATTTCACCTAAGGGGAGAAATCAAACATTACAGAAAAATAAATAATGGTATAAAAATAAATAAATTTATTATATTAAAAAAAGAATTTTATTGACCAAGACGAGACCAGAGGTTTGCTGACCTCTGAAATCTAATCCCAATTTCAATGCTAGAAACTCCTCTACAATATCCCACCAAGTGGGAGGAGGAATGGGAAGCGACTGCTACTGGGTACACAGTTCCTTTAGCGATGAAGATGTTCTAAAATTAGATAAAAGTGATGGCTTCACATCTCTGTGAATAGACTAAAAACCAATAAATTACAATTTTAAAGGGTATTAAGGTATATAAATTATAGCTCAATAAATATGCTATTTTAAATATGTTTCACTTGCCTTTTTTCTACTTTATTAAATGATACTATTAGAAAACTTTTAATTACATATGTGATTCATGTTACATTTCTTTTTTTTTTTTTTTTTTTAGATATATTTATTTATTTATACAAGCACTGGGTACAGTCAGAAGTGCGGGAGGGCGAGAGAATTCACCAGAGCCAGAAGGGAGAGCAGAGCAGGCAGAAGGACCGAAGTACACTGCTGAGGGGAGCAGCGGGCGGCAGGAGAGGTCTGCGCCCATGTGGGACCCTCCTCCGGTGGCCGGGGATCAAACTGGAGCTGCAGAGGCTGCGGGCAGCCTCGCAACCCAGCGCTCAACCGCTGCGCCACCAGGGGAGGCCCCATGTTACATTTCTATTGGGCAGCACTAGCCTATTCCATTTGTATAGCTTATGTCTCTAGGCAAGTAGCTTCTATCTAAATTTGTTTCTAACATAATTCCCATTATTAATTTTAGAATTGTAAAATGTCATTAATGTCTGTATGAGATATACTGTCTATGTTTAATTTCATAAAAATTACAATATGGGGCCTCCCTGGTGGCGCAGGCGGTTGAGCCAGCACTATGAAGCTGTCCGCAGTCTATGCAGTGCAGGTTCAATCCCGGCCAGCCGTGGAGATACCCACATGGCACAGCAGACCTCTCCTGTCTTGCCCACTGTTCCCCTTAGCAGTGTATTTCTGCAGTCTGCCTGTTCTGTTCCCCACTCTGTCTCTGGTGAATCCTCTTACCCTCCCGCACATCCAGCCTGTACCCCAGTTCTTGTATAAGTGAATAAATCTTTAAAAAAAAAAATTACGGGCCTCCCCGGTGGCGCAGCGGTTGAGCGCTGGGTTGCCAAGCTGCCCGCAGCCTCTGCAGCGCCGGTTCGATTCCCGGCTGCTCCCCGGCCACCGGAGGAGGGTCCCACATGGTGGAGGAGGGTCCCACATGGTGCGCAGACCTCTCCTGCCGCCCGCTGCTCCCCTCAGCAGTGTACTTCGGTCCTTCTGCCTGCTCTGCTCCCCGCTCTGGCTCTGGTGAATTCTCTCACCCTCCCGCGCTTCTGACTGTCCCCAGTGCATGTATAAACAAAACAAACGAACAAACAAACAAATAAATAAATAAAACATGCCTCTATAAAAAAAAAAAAAATAAAATAAAAAAAAATAAAATAAAATAAAAAAAAAATTACAATGTGTTTAAGAACTAACAGAGGTTTATCTCTTGATCAGAACTTCCGCATGGATTTTCAGGGACACAGCCAGGCTTTTAATTCTGAGAAGGGGTAACTATAATATCTGGAAGCCCTTTCACCGGACACGGGACAAGCTAAAGACCAATATCACATGTCATCCTTACCTCAATGGCCTGGGGAACCATACATCTTCGAGGCCCATGAGAAACTCCTAATTGGCCAAAGGAGTTGGAACCACATGATAGAACTTGACCATGTTCTGCAAAATACAAATACTTAAATTTCAAGTCTAAAAAGTAAAATATCTTTGACCAATGGGTTAATGGCAAAGGCCAAAGAGATTAAAGAGAATGCAAGGAGCAGTGGGGAGAGTGGAGGGGGAGTGGTTCTGTGTCTTAGCACCTTCTCCAGAAACCCTGCTTTCACAGCTCTAGGAACAGAAACACTAGGCTCTGGGCTGTGTTTTACACAGACCTGCTGAATTAATGACAGATTTGCTATGTAGAACACTCAGCTGAGTGCCTGGTGTTGGGACAGGGTGATAGTTATCCCCCCACTTTTCATGTTTCCATGTGACAGAATTTCCCTTCTCCCTGCCCTTTACCATACTTTCTAGGGATGAAGGAATAACCTAACCAACTGGTGACTTTGGGAGAAGGATATGTACGGTTTGGTTCCTCTCAGCACTCTGGGCTGACATGAGGTAAGTTTTCCCTATGAGGAAGACCTAAAGTTTTGGGGTATAGGTTTGGGTCAAAGGAATGCTACCAGAACTACCAGGCATGACAATTAATCCTGTCCTCCAATATAGCTTTAATCAATAAAAAGTAGTAGTTTGATTTCTAATGGTGTGATTATTTCACAATTTTCTCACAATATGAGTAGGAAACAGTATTATGTACTAACTCCCTATAACCTACACACAGGCCCACATTAAGCACTTCATAAACATGGCAGCTATTGATTAGATTCTAATAATTTTAAAATTCAAGATGCATGACAGAATTCATACACTGAAGAGAGATGGTAACAGCTTAGCAGGGTTGTAAAGAAGAGAGACCTCATCAGATAGACAAGAGGGCCTGTTTCATGCCAAGGACAACATGTACTATTTTGATATCACTAGGAAGTAAAGTACTGGGAGTGTGGAGAATAAGATATAAGGAAACAAGAAAGATATGTAGTAAACAGTAATGGAAGATGGTAAACTAAAAGGCTTGGGGTTAGAGTTATCCACATAAGAATCCACAAGTGTTTGGGGGCAAGGGTGACATAGTCAGAGGATGCCCTTACCAGGCAAAGTGACAAAGAGGGAGCCTAGTGAGAACTCTGGATTGTCCTTTCAATCCAGAATGGCCAGCTAGACAAGGCAAACTGAACAGGAAAATCAAAACTTCTCCCAGGGAGAAGTCAGCTTCTGGGGCAAAAACACATCTGCCTTATGGACAAAGCCAACAGCCTATCCCTCTACATCCTATTCTGCTATCTGGCTTCACGGGGACTGAAAAGTTCTTTTCTTTTAATCCCACTTTGTGAAAAAGTTGCCATCACTATTGTGGGAACCTCTGATTTCCTCACACTTCCCCATCACATTCCCCATGAGTGGCTCTTAGCACTACTGACCAGTCAGCCCAGGCAAACAGCTATCATGAAATTTGGGGATAGTCACCCAGGGGTTCAAGTCCATTTCCCAGTCTCAGGTAAGTTTCCCAGCCCAAAGTTTTACTGCTAAAACTCTCCTTACAAAAGGCATCCCACAAAATTCCTTGATCACCAGAGAACATTTATTCACATGTGTCTTTAAACAAATAAGGGTTTTCATTTAACCAGCATCTCCACTAACATGCAATTCTCTTCCAATGCCTTCAAGGAAATAATGATTTACTTAGGAAGGAGCTCACCTGTGAGGATAATGGTGAAATCCCAGCCACAGGCCACCTGTTGGATGGAACAGCCGAGAAGGGATGTGCAGGGGGTAAAATACAGAACATCATCTGTGTGACCAAGCCCCAGTTGCCCATCCTTATTCAGGCCACAGACAAAAAGGCTTCCTCCATCTGCAAAGTATAAAGGCTCTGGTGATAGTGTTCACAGGGGAATTTACAACTGCCAAAGTGAGCAAAAGACTTTTACTAATTATCTGGCGTCCCAGACCCAATAACTTTCTCCCACCCACATTAGCAAGCCATGCATGTTAATATGCCGCTGACCAAATGGCATAGAGCCAAGGTGCTCAAGTCTAATATCTAAATGGAAACTCCAATTCCTACAACGGCAGCAGTCAATCAATCACCAAAGTGAGTACTGACGATGACAAGAAAAGCCAACATTTATTCAGCACTTAGAATGTGCCAGGTACCATTCCAAGAGCTGTATTTGTGAAGCTGACTTATCCTTCAGGTACAGTGTTTTAGGGCCCACAATACTTTTAGATGTCCATGAAAATAATGTAAGTTCTTTTAAAATGGCAGGAGGGGGCCTCCCCGGTGGTGCGGCGGTTGATCGCTGGGTTGCGAGGCTGCCCGCGGCCTCTGCAGCGCCGGTTCGATCCCCGGCTGCTCCCCGGACACCGGAAGAGGGTCCCGCATGGCGCGCAGACCTCCCCTGCCGCCCGCTGCTCCCCTCAGCAGTGTACTTCAGTCCTTCTGCCTGCTCTGCTCCCCGCTCTGGCTCTGGTGAATTCTCTCACCCTCCCATTCTTCTGACTGTACCCAGTGCTTGTATAAATAAATAAATCTTTTTTAAAAAATAAATAAATAAAATAAAATAAAATGGCAGGAGGAATGTAATAAAGATAAATATATAACACTAAATCTAATCTGGATCATATTAATCTTTATATCAATAACATTGTAAAATATAATTTTAAATATTTCCTTATGGAGGAACAGGTCCACAAAGGCAAACATGCCAAGAACTACTGAAAAAGTCATAATGCAGCCCTATTAAGTCTTTTTTTTTTAAGATATATTTATTTATAGAAGAAGCAGGGTACAGGCCAGATGTGCGGGATGGTGAGAGGATTTACCAGAGACAGAGTGGGGAACAGAACAGGCAGACTGACAAAATACACTGCTGAGGGGAGCAGCAGGCGAGACAGGAGAGGTCTGCTATGCCATGTGGGATTCTCGCTGGCCAGCTGGGATCGAACCCGCACTGCAGAGGCTGCAGACAGCTTCACAGTGCAGTGCTCAACAGCCTGCGCCACCAGGGAGGCCCCCTATTAACTCTTGATTCTCTTTATCCACCATTACTGTCCATATATAATAAAAGAGGAAACTGTGAAATTGAGACAATAAGTAATTTACCCAACACCACTCAGCTAATAAATAACAGAATCAGGATTTCAACCCAGGAGGTTTGACTCTAGCATTCGCGTTCTTTACCAGGTTGCAATAGTCCCTCTTTACCATACTGTAGCATTTTGTACTATTTTTTAAATACTCTCCTAGGTAATGTGAGGGGGAAATAAAGAAAATAAGAAATTCTTGCTCTCAAGGAATATTCAGTCCAATTGCAAACTTCATATGTGCAAGTTAAATAAAAATATGTGCTATAAAATGTAATATATGTTGCCACTCAGTCACTAATTGGTCTTGTAATCTTAAGCAATCAGTTTTCCTGAGTCTCATTTGTATAGCGGCTGGGAGAAGGAGTTCTTCATATTCTAACAACCTTGGATTTTCTGATGGTAATGTGATCCTTTAACGTTTTCCTCTACAAAATACAAAAGGCTGAAAGATGGAACTATAACACCTTCAGGGAAAGTATCTAAATTAAAAAATGAGGGGCTATCAACTCTTGAAGGAAGTTACCTGTGACGACAGCAGAATGGCCCCCTCCTCCCGTGATCCTCTTGACACACCCAGGTTTACAGAACTCATCCAGTTGCTGGGGCAAAAGCACATCTTCCTTATGGCCAAGGCCGAGTTGCCCATAGCTATTTGCACCCTAGGAATAAAATAAAATAAGCCAAGGGTGAAAAAATATAGGAACCACAACAGTGGATGTTCATTTACCTATCTCTAATGTTCGCACCCTGACATCTCAGGGCTTATAACAGATGAGATTTCACAGGCTCATTCTTAAGAGATTACAGCCTCTTACGCAACCCACATTTAGTGATTCCCCCATCCCCAGACACTACAATTTCCATATGAGAAGAACCCTTAGCATACACAGTGCCTTCTCCTTCCAATGCTACAATCCCCATG
Source organism: Talpa occidentalis (assembly GCF_014898055.3). NCBI lineage: Eukaryota > Metazoa > Chordata > Mammalia > Eulipotyphla > Talpidae > Talpa > Talpa occidentalis. Next base: position 32,898,188 of record NW_023603184.1, read on the forward strand.
CATTGCCTTTTGGGAGCTAGCATGGGAGTTCCTTCTGATAAAAGCTAATTACCTAGGGAGCCTAAGAAAAGAAATAATGAGGGGGAAGTGGGAACAATATCAGTGGGAAATACACAGGGACCAATTATTGTCCCTTCTCTCCACACCCTCACTAGAAAAACTGGCAGTGACTTTCCATCATCAGAGTTGGCTACGGATTGTGGGCCCTTAAGCAGGACACATCATCATTATTTCACCTGTGCAGTGAAAGAGGTTGGCAAAAATCCCTAAAGGTCTTTCCTAGTACTAAGTTTTGTGACTCTAAGGTTTATATAGTAATAATTCCTATAAGGAAACATTACCCCTTGGTGGGCAATATAGCTATCATTATTCTACAATAAAGGTCCACAATCACTACTCCAAAACCCTGGCAACCATATGTATTTAAGATTCAGAATTTTACGGACTTTAGAAAAGTTATCCAGGGCCTCCCCAGTGGCGCAGCGGTTGAGCGCTGGGTTGTGAAGCTGCCCGCGGCCTCTGCGGCGCCGGTTCGATCCCCAGCTGCTCCCCAGCTACAGGAGGAGGGTCCCACATGGCGGAGGAGGGTCCCACATGGCGTGCAGACCTCTCCTGCCACCCGCTGCTCCTCTCAGCAGTGTACTTCGGTCCTTCTGCCTGCTCTGCTCCCCGCTCTGGCTCTGGTGAATTCTCTCACCCTCCCGTGCTTCTGACTGTACCCAGTGCATGTATAAACAAACAAATAAAAAAAAAAAGAAAAGAAAAGAAAAGTTATCCAGTATATAAATTATATTCACTACAAGGTGGGCGGGTGGGAGGCGCAGCACCTCATAAGCAAGACAATATTGCTTCTACAATAAAAGATACAAATGCATTAAGTGCACAAAGACTAAAAATAGCCTATGTCAGATCAGTTTGGGGGTTGTCAGAGTTTTTGAAACCCCAATTCACTTGTTGAAACCCTAATTTTGGTGCCTCAGACCATGACTATATATGGTGATAGGACCTTTAAAAAGGTAATTAAGGTTAAACAAGGTGATAAAGGTGGGGTACTTATCTAATATGACTAGTATCCTAAGAAGAAACAGAAATGCCCTTGCAGAGAAAAAGCCACCTGAGTACACAATGAGAAGGTGGCTATCCGCAAGCTAAAGAGAAAGGCTTCAGAAGAAACTAAACCTGCTGACACCTTCATCTTGGACCTACAGGAGACCACCAGAGCTGTGAGAAAATAAATATTCACTGTTTAAGCCATCCAGTCTGTGGCATTTTGTTATGGCAGCCCTAGCCAACTAATACACTCCTCGACAGATAACGCAGCAGAAAGAACACACCATTAAATGAGGAGTTAGGAAATGGGTACGGGTGGTCAGTTAGGAACAGGGTGCCCCAAGCCCCCAAGTCCATTCATTAATGTAAATAAGAAACAATCAGTGGGAACCAGGAAGGCACCAACACTCCCAAGCCCAGGTGTCTCAGACACATTTATCAAACTAAATGGGGAACCAGAGGAGTCAAGGTGCCTCCCCACAAGCCAATTAAAAATGAAACGTTCAGAACACCAACACAGTAACACAGTGCTAAAGCAACAGACCAAAGCTAGTTTCAGGATGGCAAGAAACTCAGTGAGCCTCAGTAACCTAAGAGACCCCCACCAATCAGCAAGAAACACAACATAGAGACACCCAAGGGCCAAACACTCCCACTCCTTGTCCTTAGACCCATATAAATTCCTGCTTTTCGACCATTCAGCAGCTACCCACTTGGGACCCCTCTCTTTTCCCAGAGTTTTCTTGTCCTTCCTCTTATCTATCAATAAATCTCTTGCTTTTCTGTATAATTCTGGTCTCAACTGTTTCCTCTCCAAAAACAAAAATGGAAAAAAGGGCCCACCTGGGGTCCTCAGATTCCCAGCCTGCCCCCAACTTTGATTCACCATCCAGCCTCCTAACACGGCAGTGGGTTAGTCAGGTTCCATAGTACTTTTGTTTCAGTATGGAAAAGGCCATCTATGAAAAGCTTTTTCTGCCAGATGTTTCCTCTATCCACAGAAACCCCAATCTCCTGCCAGGGAAGTGAAAGACAGCGCCCACACCAGTCAGACAATCCCCAACTCTATCCCAGGGAACCGGCCAGTTTCAGGCCACACCAAGCTCTGGCAGAGTGCAGCCTTACATTCAAGTGATACCACTAATAATAACCGTTTTTTAATTAAACAATACAAACTGGTTTTAATAGTAATGTAGGTGGTATTTCCCTCACCCCCAACCCCATCCCAAGAGCTGGCAGTCTTATGTTTTCCCAAAACATGAACTTCCCTGCCCAAAAGGTTCTCAGTTCATTCATTAGTCAACAGTTATTTACTGAGCACCTTATAATGTGCCAAGCCTAAGGTACCACGAACAAGACAGGCACAGTGCTCACGCTTACGACGCTTACAGTCTAGCCAAGGAGACTGACATTAACAAATGATACATTTCATTACAATTGCGATACGTACTAGGAAGAACCACAAGATACTATGTGTGCTGGGTACCATGCATCTGGTAGGACGCCTGCCACACAGCCTGTGCTGAGCCCATCCTCTCTCCCAGCTGCGACCTGGAAAGGTGAGCCAGTCTCTCGAGCTCCCCCCAAACCAAACCAGCGCAGACTCCCACGCCCCCAGCACAGGCAAGAGTCGGTCAGCGAAGAACATCAGTAAATAGCCAAGATCTCCGTCAGGTGCACGGCCGAACCCTGCAGGCCTCACATCAAAGGATGCACTCGCCAGGCTGGGGTGGGGCTAAGGAAAGGCCTGCATCCTCCCGCACTGGGAGGGCGGGGAGCACAGGTGGCCCCACAGGCTCCGGGACGGGGCGGTCCCCTCTCGCGGAGGGGTGTCGTTCAGCCTCCACGCTGCTTCCTCGGCGCTATCCGGGCCCGAAGGCTCTCGAGGAACCAGACGCTCTGCTCAGCGGGCAGGTTCTTCTCCCGGGGCCTCAGCGCCTCCGATCTGAGCCCCTCCAGGCTCCCGAATGCCCCCGTGAGGACCCTCCCTGCCCGCTCTCTCCGCCTCGGCCCCCAGGACGAGGTCCTCCAACCCAGAACCGGGCTAGAACCTCGGACGCCCAGGTCCAAGACCGCCCACTCGGAGGCCGCGAGCTTCGAGCGTCCGTGCGCCCCAAGTCCCAGCGGCCCCGGCCCAGGGGCGGAGTCACGTACCCAGGCGAAGAGCGCGGCCGCGGCCGGGGCAGCCTCCCCAGCGCTCGGCTCCGGCTCCATGCGGGGACGCTCTGCCCGCGCATCCGGGAGGGGCCGGCGCGGGGGCGGGGCCCGGGGCGGGGCCGGCGCGGGGGCGGGGCCGGCTCTGGGCGGGGGGTGGGGCGGGCGCTGGGCGGGGCGGGGCGGGGCCTGGGGCGGGGCCGGCGCGGGGCGGGGCGGGGCCGGCGCGGGGCGGGGGCGGGGCAGGCGAGAGCCGCGGGGCCGTCCCCCGGGCCGCCTCCCGCTTGCCCCGCCCGGCGCGCGTGCATCTCCGCCCCCGGCCACTAGGCTGGCGGAGCTGCTCTGCTGCTTTTCACCATCCCTCGCGTTCTATCTTTAGTAACAGTTCTATACCCATGCACTGCGCTCAGCATGCCACAAAGCTTCACGTTGTTGGTTCCTGGAAGCCCCATTGTTGGTGGGGGGGGGTGGGGGGAATGTCCTGAGCAAACGCCATACAGGCTTTGTGGACTCCACCCCCACTCCAGACCAAAGCCATCAAGACACTGGAAAATCCCATTATCAAATCCCATCATCACCAAAGAGAAGATCGCTGGGACCTGAGTGGGGGGTTAAGCAGCCAGGTTTGGTGTAAAACCAGACACGTGGGCCTTGGGTCTCTCTCTTGACCTCATGGCTCTGGGCTCCTCGGGTGCCATTGGGGTTCCAGGTCAGCAGAACGGGCAGGATGCATTCATGAGTTTATCTCCCTCTTTTTCTCCCTGAGTTATTCATTTCTTCATTTTCCCTTTCTTTTGTAAATAAATCTTTTATTAACCTTTTGTGTGTGCCTGCAGTTGAGAATTAATAAGTCCCTTTTAAAAGCAGGGGTGAGGACCCACAGCCAGGCAACCCATTTTATATCCAGATTGCCCTGTAACACCATCACAACCCAGAGAGACTGATAGAGCAAGGATTATATCCCCATTTGACGGAGAGGAAATTGACCTGGGTGGGGATGGAAAAGTTGGACATAGGCTGAACTGTTTTGGGGCCTGCTTTGCTGTATGTATGCAAAATCTGAGCGTGCTTCTTGGTAGATGGTAGTACTTTACATCGTGGGCGTTGCCCTCGGTGCCAGGTGAGAACTTACACCTCCAGGCACTGAATTGAGCTACACCTCCAGGCACTGAATTGAGCAGACTGGTTTTCGTGGATTCCTGCCTGGGCGGTCTTCTAAGCCTCAGGTCTCCAAGCGTGGCCCTGTCCTGATTCTGATCCTCAGTACTGGATATTTTTCACCCAACAAAGGTTTTCATATAAAATGGATATGGATAAATATAAAATTTTATATAACTATTTTATATAAAATTTATTAATATTTTATATAAATATAAAATGGATATGGAAAACGGATTTTTTTTCTAACACACATCCTCATGCACTGCTGGCGAGAATTAAATCAGTACTGATGGAAAATGTGGCAATGCACATTTAGGCAGATTAGATAGACAGATGATGGATAAGTAGACTAGATAGAGGTAAATAGGTATTTTACCTAATAATTCTACTTCTTTTCATTTATTACAAGAAAATCAGAGCTATTTGCAAAGACTTAGACTGCACGTTATTCATTATGGGTTACATATAGTAGGAAAGAACTTAGAAGCAATCTGAAAGTTTAGAAATAAATTGATTATGGAATACTAGGCTGCCATTAAGAGATAGTTTTGGGAAGATATTAAATTTTATTAAAAGGGAAATTTGTGTGATGTTATTAAGGATTATACCAATTTTGACACACGTGCACACGCACACACATAAACATAAACTTGGGTAATGGATTACATTTGTTTTTTATTGTCTATTTTTATACTTTTTAGCACATAACCCACATTTTCCAAGCCACACTTTATGTCGCAGATATTAAAGATGATAATCCATATTCGTAGGCTTGACCCTGCTCTTGAAACAGGACTCACCACCCTTTATGCCAAAGAGCTCTGGAAAGTGTTTCAGGTGACCTTGTTACACAGTCCTTCCTTTCACTCCATTCACAGGTAGCCTGGAAGACCACTTGAGGGCAGCACATCACCTTTCTCTCTCCAGCCTGTCACATCTTGAGACCTGATGACCTTGCTCAGAAAAATGCAAACCTTAAAGCAGCTCTTGGATCGCTAGAGATTGTGATGTGCAGAAATGATATCCTGTTTGCTAATTGTGTTAGAAGAGAGTAACCTTTTTTGTTTTGACCATTTCTTTCAAACATGTATACCAAGGTGTAAAAATGGGAGCCTTCCAATCTCAGTTTTGGCTGAGCCCCCAAGGCTGTCCCACGTTATAAAGTGAGGTACAAGCTCACAAAAGCAGAAGTTGTAAGGGTGATATTCAGAAATCAGTAGGTGACTTCCAGTCTGAGAAACATTGGACAGGCTGACAGAGAACAGATAGGATGTTTGGTCAGGGTGGCCAAGTCCTGTCCATCTCATGCGTGTCTAAGGAAAGAGAGTCTCTTCTGCAGGCCACTAAGTGGGAGCTTGCTTTGTATCCTCCAGATACAAATCCTCCAGCAGCCAGATAGCTGCTGTCCAATTCATGTTGGGAAATCCAGTGGCTGTGGCCAGATAACTGCTCTGGTAGTTAAACAGAGATTGATGCTTTGAAGAAGTCTTTCACACTCAGAGGTTTTCCAAAGAAAACCTGAGGATTTCCCCAGTGAGTGTTTCCCATGCATAGCAAATTGACCGGGAATAAATGGTCTTACACCCTGTCCAAAGGAATTTCTGGAAATGTGAAGTGAAACCCCAAGAGAGTTGCCCACTAGGTTTATAGAGGCTGAGGGAGATGAATGCAACAGCCTAATCAGAAGGGTACATTTTCTCAACAGATCTTGAGAAATAAGAAGATGAGGTTCTCCAAGACAATCACAGAGAGTGAGTGCTAAATACCGAGTGCTGAAAGCACATCTGCCACTTCACAAAAGTATCAGATGGAAAGAACTTTCTACCCTGTAACTCTCTGCCCCATCACAGTTCCCAAACCCTGGAGGAGACAGAGGCACCCTAGTGACTCGAAAAGGAAGTATAAAAAAGCAAGCTTAAGCAAGCACACACCTTCCTTTCTCAGTTTTAGAGAAGAAAAACTTTAACCTTAAACTTTACACAAGAATGGACTTTTTAAATAATAAGATTGTGTGTGTGTGTGTGTGTGTGTGTGTGTGTAAAAGAGAGAGCGAGATTAGAAGGTAACAACTAAGAATGAGCAAAGTAGGAAACCACAGAGTCAGGGGCCTGGAAAGTTTTCTGGTTTCACCCCTTGAATGTGTATGCATCAATTCTGCAGTTTTTAAATAAGACTAGATTTAAACAATTTGACAGTATTATTTTCAGATGTCTTATCTCCCCATAAGAGGAAAATAAAAAGTAGCTTGTCCCATACAGACTATATTTTGTACTGTAGAGGGTAGGGAGGCCCAAATTAGATTAAGATAATCTAATCCATTAGGTCACATTATCTGATTTTCTCAATATCATTGGTATAATAAGTATTGTCAGGACCATTATTTTATAGATGAGAAAACTAAGGTTCAAAGAAATTAAGTGATTTACTCCAAGGTCGGATTTCTGCCTTTGCTAAAGGCAGATTAGCTAGCCACAGACCAAGTCTCTCACCAAAAAAAAGAAAAGAAAATCATAAATCAGATAACAAAGCAGACTAGACTACAACAGGATATAGTTTATACACTTCCTAGAAATTAAGGTATGAGCTCTATTATGTGTTCCTTTAGATAATTCCAGAAATGTTCCTTTTTTCAATTGGGAAGCCAATTGAAATATTAAGTATAATTTTTTGTAGTTTGATCTGTCTTTCATACTTGTATAACTTCTACCGACAAAATATTCAGATTAAGAAATGACAGCTACTTTTGAAGCTTTCTTCAAAAATTCAGGAGGCTACAATCCATGTGTTAGAGTTTAAATCACAGATTGAGAACTATAAATCAAACCTTTGACCCAAGTTTGTTCTCATATATGAGAAATTATTAACATATTCCTAGATGCTTTGAAAGATATATATTAAAATGCATGAAAATTCTAAAACTCTAGGGCTCCTGATTTACAAATATTATAAAACCAAAGGTTAGAAGAACTGAACTCAATCATTAATCATTGTGACTTCAATGTTTATTTTAGTGTGCATAAGACACAGTTATTTTAAATACCAGCATTTTAAAATTCATTAACTATGAGTCTTAACCATGATCAAAGTTGTCTGAAAATAACTAGATACAGTTTGTATTATTTGTGGTTATTTGCCATCATGGTTTGCTTACAACAGATTTCCTACAACCAAATAAGCTAATTACAAATTAGCTAATCAATATTTCAAATGATTCTACATTAGCTAATATAGGTCTATTTACTATCGAATGTATACTTAACATTGATCAGCTACTAGAATGGCCAAGTAAATGCAAAAATCCTAAATAAAATGAATTATCCTTCCCAATTCTATTTCCTTATATAACATAAAATCAATTTTAAAAGTTTTTATAAATTTATTTTGAGGTCTAAAAGGATTAAAAGACCTAGTGGTCTACTAAAACACACATGAAATTTGGCTACTGATTTTAGGGAAAATGACAGGGTTTTTGTTGTTTTTTTTTAAGATTTATTTATTTATGCATACAAGAACTGGGGTACAGGCCAGTGGTGCGGGGGACAAGAGGGCCCACCAGAGACACAGTGGGGAAGAGAACAGGCAGACTGACTAAAATACACTGCCGAGGGGAGCAGCAAGGGAGACAAGAGGCATCCGCCAGGCCATTTGGGCAACTCCCTGTGCTTGCGCTGCAGAGGCTGCAGACAGCGTCACAGTGCTGTGCTTAACCCCTTGCGCCACCAGGGAGGCACTGAAATGACAGTTTTTTAATTAGCTGAGTAAGATTAGAAAAGTGACTGAAAATATGACCCTTAATATACCATTAATACAAATGAAAAATCTGGGTGAGGAGGTAAACAGGGTACAATATTGAGGTGATTCTGTGTTCCTTTTTGGACCTGTTGAGTTTGTTATACTTGACAAGACTGTCACATTGCACGACCTCCAACTCATTCTATGTGAATGATGTCACAAGTTGTACAACATTGACCTAATTTATGGCACATCTAGATGTGAATATCCTGACAGCTAGATTTAAGAGGGAAAATTTTGAGAAAAAATAACAGACTTAGAATTGAAAATAGGGAAGTCATCTAAAATAAGTGAAGTCATGGATATGCAGATATGCATGACATTTCCCATGCAGAGATGGCAGAGAGGAGAGTCAAAGAAAGAGTGACTAGGGGAGGAAAGGAACAAATTAAAAAGACTCAAGAGTGTATTCAGGGCCTCCCCGGTGGCGCAGCGGTTGAGCACTGGGTTGCGAAGCTGCCCGCGGCCTCTGCAGCGCCGGTTCGATCCCCGGCTGCTCCCCGGCCACTGGAGGAGGGTCCCGCATGGCGCACAGACCTCTCCTGCCGCCCGCTGCTCCCCTCAGCAGTGTACTTCGGTCCCTCTGCCTGCTCTGCTCCCCGCTCTGGCTCTGGTGAATTCTCTCACCCTCCCGCGCTTCTGACTGTACCCAGTGCATGTATAAACAAAACAATAAACAAACAAATAAGTAAATAAAAACATGCCTCTATAAAAAAAAAAAAGAGTGTATTCAGAAGCTTCACTTTATATCAGGTCTAGTCCTTGTCCACACAGCTGACATAAAAGCCGATCTTTGCAACCCTTGTCTTACTTACAGCGTTGGTCTTAAATGCTCTTCCTGACCTTTCCTACATTCTGTTCCTCCCTGTTTCTCCATCCTCTATCCTCATGACTTTGCTATTTATGGTCTCACCTTACACCTTGGAAATAAAGTGCTTGGCACAGCTTTAACTGTGTGCTTCTCTCATCTCTCTGAAATCTCCCTTTGACAAGGTCTCCTGCTAACCTGAGATGATTCCATTATGATACCAGAGCACAAGTGGCACCCCCACCAAGGTCCCTTTGGCCCCATGGGCAGGACAGAAAATCTAAAATAAAACCAGCAGCATGCAATGTCAGAAGGAAGGTGTTTCCAGGAGGGTGGTCACTTGAGAAGGGGCTCCCTATAAAGTCCCAAATTCTTAGCTTGAGATAAGTGCTATATCCCAATCTACCTTCCCAGACCTACTTGCTCCATCTAAAACTAGACTACCTGCTCTTTACTAAGTATGCTTCATGTGCAAAGGCCCCTCTCTTTGTGCTCAGGTTAGAGCAAAGACAACTAGATTCCTATTAAAATTAGGCATGTGCATGTGATCAAGGTTAGCACAAATTCAGTGATAAGAAAGATATTTTAGAAATAAGAGGGTCTTAGGGAGAAAGGGTCAACTCTACAATGTCCATCAAGGTATTTTAAGTGATAGCAGAAGTCATTTTACTCAAGAAGGACTGGAGAAAATAAAATTAGCTGGAACTACCTAGCCATAAGGTTAAACAACTTCTTTATCAGTGGTCAGTGAATTATATGATATGTGAATTATATTTCACTAAAGCTGTTACCAAAAAAAAAAAAAATGCCTTGAATATGCAGGTACAATTTTTCAAAGACTATTAATCTATTAAGGGATGGGAATACAGAATATTATCTGGCTGCTGTCCCTTTATGACCAGGTCTTCACAAAAAGCAAGAGTTGGCCCACAGGCCTCTGAATTGATCTCCAGCTGCTTTCAGGATTGGGGCTGGCTGACAACTGTCAGATGCTCGGCTGCCTGCTGATCTTAGCGAGGGCATCACTGACATCAAGCTCATGCTGTTGCTCGTTCACTGCGATGGTTATGCTCTTGGTGTCTTTCAAGATCTGAATACTCTGCGTATAAGGGTTATACTTCACTCCAAATGGACGCTTAATTGTTTTGGTAAATTCTCTATTTAAGAAACAAATAAGAGACAATTTCAAGTTGGGGAAGGGTGAAACTAAATAAATTATAGCAAATCAACTTTACATACCAGGCAAAAAACAAATCTTTATTAGATGTTAGAGCTATCAGTCTGACCTGTACCCTACTCTGCACAGGTGGAAAATCTAAAGAAGACATGGATCTATCTACTCCTGCATTACTAGGGAAAAAGCCTATGGACATCTTTATTAACAACTTATTACTTCATATGTCTATTGACCACAATAAGGAGATCAACCACAATAGCTTTATCAGTGACAATGACAAGATTTGACCACGTAGTAATGAATCATCGTTTGTGATTTACACAACTATATCTACACACATATTACAATTGGCTAAGAATCCCCTGCCTCCTTCACTTTCACTCAAATGACTTAAATTCTATCCTTTCTTCAATCATGAAGGTTCTATCTTCATTATCAAGGCGATATTTGAACCTCTCATTTGACACCACCAAGAACAACTGTGTTCAAGACTCCGAAGGAAACAGCTGAGGACAAGAGTATATGGAGCAGGGCCTCCCCAGTGGTGCAGCGGTTGAGCGCTGGGTTGCGAAGCTGCCCGCAGCCTCTGCAGCGCCGGTTCGATCCCCGGCTGCTCCCCGGCCACTGGAGGAGGGTCCCACATGGCGCGCAGACCTCTCCTGCCGCCCGCTGCTCCCCTCAGCAGTGTACCTCGGTCCTTCTGCCTGTTCTGCTCCCCACTCTGGCTCTGGTGAATTCTCTCACCCTCCCGCGCTTCTGACTATACCCAGTGCTTGTATAAATAATAAATAAATAAATCTTTAAAAAAAAAAAGAGTATATGGAACAGGGGTTGAAATCCAGCTTGCAACCCATCTGGTCTACCAGAAAGGACCCCCTTCTTTCGCTTGTGCAGTGGTGCCATAAGTGCTAGAGAAATTCCTACTGGCATTGTTATTTGGTTCTCTGCATGGCATATCTCCCCAACTAACAGGAAAATCCCTGGGTGACAAGGAGAATGTCTTCAAACCCTCCATTATCACAATGTGACCTCATGACCCCTTCTACCAGCTGTTGTTTCACTGATGTGCTTCTACAGTCCTTTCCTTTCCTGCTACCTGTAACTCAGTTCAGGCTTCTATTTTCCCCTGAAGTACTCCATGAATTTCCAAGGTAGCCTCTCTGCCTCCAATATTCTTTCTTAACACACTTAGCTGGTTAGTAGTTAAAACACTGCTTTCATTGCATTCACATATTTCCTATATTTTTCCATCCCTTTTACCTTCCCTTAGCTTAAAACTTAACATATCTAAATCCCATCTTTCCTTCAAGTCCTTTCTCAAATGCCAACAAGCTTCGCCTGTTCCCCAAGCTGGTGATAAATTGCTCCTGAATAAAATGCAAATGTTTCATTGCAGTTTCTTCTTTTAGGTTATAAATTCTGATAGGAAGAACCAATTTCTCAATGAATCTGACCCATATTTGCAACTATCAAACATCATTATAAGCAACATATCCTAAATATTAGTTGTGAGAGGGAGATGTGTTACAGGCAGAAAGAACCTAGACACTTTAATTATTCAGCTGCTTATTTCTGTGATTTCTTACCATTCTTGTATCTATCTTTTGCAGAGGAAAATTAAGGCATGAAGAAGATATTATTTACCTCATTTTCTCCTTTGCATCTTCAAAGTTTTCAGATACAAAATAGACATCCTGAAAAGTTGTGATGAGACACTCCTGTTTGCATGTACTCTTGGGATCAAAGGGCTTTACTTTGGCATGTCCAGAAAGTGCATGCTAGAAGATAAAGAGTGAATCAAAGAATATGACCTATTTTCACAGATTACATTCCACACACAACTGCCAGATTGGTACACCAATGAATGTATTACTAAAACAGTGATCCTAATTCCAAACTAATTTCCGATAGCTCTATGTTACCTACAATATACTCCAACACAACAAATAGCTTGCTGCTCCCCATAAATGCCCAAGATCATCCCATGGCTTTATACTCTTCTCCATGTAGAAGGACCTTTATTAATTCCTGCATTATGGCACCTACTTTCTACACTGCACTCATTATAACTATCCATAGCATGCATGTATTATACCAAATAACCATGTCATACCTACCACTAGGTAGGAAGCTCACTAACAGCAAACAGTGCCTTGGATAGTGTTTCACAAACATCCATCACTCAGTGAACTTAAATCTATTGCATTATTGGATAAATAATAAATTTCAAAGAATTCCCTAGAATTTGTTACTGCTAGCACAACAAAGGAAAACAGCAAGACTTCATTAACAAAATCTTCAAAACACTATTTTATTTAAAAGATATTTAGATCTAAAATCTAGCTTTGTTTTGGGAAACAGAAAATTAATCTCTTAAGTATTATTTCCTGCCACCCCAAGTATTCTCCCTAGTCCAGAGTAAGCTCTTGTTCAAGTCCAAAAACTATTTCTGGTCATATACAGTATTTTAGATGAATATGGTTATACACAAAGATTCACAAGTCTTACTTTGAGTTCACTGATAGAAGAAAGTAATCCAGCACCAAAGACTTTTAGTTGCCCATCTTGTTTACAAAGACCAAACTCCACAGTGAAAAAGTAGCACTGCAAAAGGATATTAATATTACTTTTACATTCTGAATGCCTAAATTTACAACAAATTACAACTCTTAGTCACTGACCCATAGTACCCTAGAATAAAGCCCAAGAACTCCAGAGCAAGCTCCCAAGTTATTTCTCCTTCTGGTCTCATTCTAAACAAGCTCTTCTCAAACTTTTCTTCCCAGGACTCTCATACACTCTTGTTAATTGCCCATTTCTGTGAGTTATAGCTAGCTACACTTATCATATTAAAAATAAGAAAAAAAATAACGTTTACTAATTCATTTCAAAATAGAATAGACCACTTTATGGCAAGATAAGTAACATTTTAATGAACAATAACTGTATTATACAAATCCAAAAAAAGTGAGAAAAACAGCATTATTTTTCATGTACAGATCTTTTTAATATCTGACCAGACATTATTTAATGTTTGGTTGGAAAACAGATTCTCATATCTGCTTCTGTATTTAACCTGTTGCAACTTGTTGTTTTGGTCAAATATATAAAGAAAATCCAGCCTCACACAGACATGTAGTTGGAAGAAGGCTGTGTATTTGAATAGCCTTCACAGATGATAATTATCAATATACTTCTTTGACACTACATCAAAAAGTAACAAGTGGTGGTTTCTTCTTTTTTATCCTTCTTGCTCCCCTTCCCTGTAATAAATGCTAGTTTCAGCTGCAATGTGGTATCAATGAACTCTGCCTGTTATACTGCCATTCATTCTGCACTTTGAATGGATCTTTACCTACCCATGATTTTGACCCCAAGGAGCCCATAATAGTGCTCACGAGCCCCAGAAGCACCCAACTCACAATTTGAGAAGTTTTGTTGTAATCATCTAACCTATTTCACACCACCTGCCCCCCCATTACAATTCTTTGCCAGATCTTGTCATTCCGTATACACACTAAGCATCTTCTTGTCTTTCCTTGTGAACCCTCATCCTGAGATGCTCTTCCTTCCTCTCTTGGCACATGAGGGCAGAACTCCTCTTTTCTGGTCTAGTCCAGAACATTCCTCTTCCATGAGTCCTTCCCCCATGCAGTTCCCTACACTCCCTCTCTGTCTCTAGAGAGGTAACATATTCTAACATCACGGACTCCTCAACTAGTACACAAGCTCTTGGAAGGCAGGAACCAGGCCTTAACCATCCCTATTTCCAGCAGTGTCTTGTATCTAGTACTCAAAAATATTTTTACCATAATTTTTAGGGAACCCATAATTTTTATTGAAAAATAGAAGATTTACAAACTATTAACATTATTGTAGTCTAGAGTTTCTGTTTTTAAAGATCATGTCACTTTTTGATAAATCTTAAATATTCACATCCTCCTTTAACATTATTTGAATTACACTAAATATTATGAACATAAATTATCTAACAGTCATCTTGAATATGCACTTTTAAACTACAAAAATACATCCCACCCACCCCAGCTAAGAATTACTGACTGATATAGCTATTTCCAGATTTATACCGTTGCCAGCTTTTGAACAGCTTCCTCTGATGCTCCAAGGGAAGCCAGGCCAATTTCTTGGGAGAACTGAGCAAAACTAGGTTCAGCCAAAAGGGGAACATGACCTAAGAGTTCATGGCAGGTGTCTCTGAAAGAGAGGTACAAGTTTGTCGTGTTGTGATGCTTAACATAAATGCAAAATCCTCCACTCAGTCAAATTAAAATCTGATTTTATTTTAATTCAAATTGTTCTGGTGGCATACCACTGGGATATAGCACAAGGGACACTAACAAAATAGGGTATTTTGGTTCAAAACCTTGGTTCCTCACAAACACACACACACACACTTGTGCATGCAGATACCTGCAGACGTACATACCTGCACCCTCCTCCCCCAAATGAGATCTCCAATTAAATGTCACCTTCTCAGAAAGCCCTTCACTGATCATCCTTCTCAAAATAGAAACACTACACACACACACATCTCTAACCCCCATGATTAGATGGCATTTACCACTATCTAACCATCTATATTTGCTAGTTTGTCTGTTACCTGTAACCACCATTTATTTGGAATATAAGCTCTAGGAAGCTAGAAATTTTTGTCTGATTTCTTTCAGAGTTGCATTTCCATGTTTAAATCAGCACCTGGCACTGAAGAGATTAGCTTGCCACTTAATAATAGGAATAATAACAGTGAACAATACATAACACGGAGTCTGTAACGTGTGCCAGGCACTGTTCTAACTGATATGGGTTAATTCACTTAATCTTCATAAGAGAAGCCATGAGGTCAGTACCCTTATTACAAAAAGTTATTAGACAAATAAATGCTGAAGTAGAAATACTTACGGCTCTGGGGTATACAGTGGATCTGAACTGTGTCTTATGTACTGTGTGCAGTGAAAAACTCGAAAGGCTAAACCCGCTAAGAAATCTCTTGGTGATAAGTAGCCAGCCACAGGACGAATGGAGAAACCTGTGCGCTCTGCAAAGCAAAGGAGAAAACAGAGAAATCTTCAGCAGAACAGAACATTTACTGTAGCATCCAACCTCAGCGTGGTTCCAAGCATTGAGGGGGGGACATGGAAGCTAAACTTTATCATGTGTGTCCTACGGGGAAGTAATAATTATGAAGCACTTAACATGGTTACTTAACAAGTAATGAGTCAGACTTTTACATATCACATCTCCTTTCACGTTTACTACATGAGTTAAGTTTATTCTCCTTGTTGTGATAACAATAAAACTGAGGTGCAGAGATTCAATATTGTGCCCAAGACTACAGAGTAGGTAGATAATAAAGGTAGAGTGAGAACCCAGGTGTCCTTAAACTACACCTCACTGTCTTCCTAAAGGGTTTATAATAGTCTCGAGATAACCGTTCTTTTATGAAAACTCACTAGCAAGGTATATTCATTCAGCTCAGGAACATTCTTTAATCGATGTTGTTTTAGTCAGTACTACCTCTTGTAAAGTGGCTTCTCTATTTTAACTAAACTGGATGGTGCACTGTCATTTCCCAACAGTTGAAACTAGTATCCATACTAGCATCCATACTAAACAATATTTCTATACATTCAGTATAGAAAGCATCTGCTTGAATCCCCATGTGAGTGTGAAGCTTTTGCATTTACACCCCTACATACACAGTACTAACCACTCATGAGGCTGTTCTGTTTTCAAATTGATCTTATAAAGGTCTTCTCCATTTTGAACCCCAAACTTTCAGATTTTGTTCAATAATCTTATACTTTAGAGTCATATAGTAATTCCTCTATTACACAAAATGATATTAAAGTATTTAAATAAGGCTATAATGTCTCTAAAGCACCCAGGTTAAATACCATGAGTCCTTCAAATTTTGTTTATATGTTTTACTTTTCAATCTCCTTATAATTCTGCTCACTTTCCTCTACACTGGCTCCAGGTTATGACTGGCCATCTTCAAGTGTGGTGCCCCCTACTAGATCCAATTAGTCTCTAGGACAGAGTATAGGAAAATTCTGACCTTCCATATAATTGGACTTTATTCCTCTACTAGCCATAGATCATGATCAAAACAGTGTTCAACATTCCCCAATATAAAAATTTAATTAGTGTATTACCTTTAAGAAAATTTGAGACATCTTCCAATTGTGGGATATTATCTTCCCTATAACCACAATATTTAGAAAGCAAAGGTAAGTTTTTGAGATACTCTCTGCAGGCATGGGTTGGGTAAAGTTTGATGAGCTCTCGAAACACATTTCCCCAGGTCTTAATCTCCTCTTCAGTGAATTCAACCTTAGGAATGGGGTCTCCACTAATAAGACAGAGGAGAAGAATTATATTAAATTAGCATTCAACAAATAACACTTGTTCTCATTTACCAAGAGATTATAATTCACTCTGCTCACTTTATTATTTCAAAGTTGGGAAAGTAATTTTTATAATACACCTACTGTTTATAGTTCATAGCCAGGTCTGCAAAATACTTTCGTCTTTTACGGTAGACATTGTCTTTGAAACCCTGGTAATTAAAAAAAAAAAAGTTTTCTAGTATCCATACTAAACAATATTTGACAATGATATTGAGGAAATAATTCATATTACTTGAGATATTACCAAAAGACTACATAATTGTTATTATGATCAAGCATTATTTAGAAATGTGTAGTTTTTATTTAAAGTTAATGATACAGGGCCTCCCCGGTGGCACAGTGATTGAGCGCTGGGTTGCGAAGCTGCCCGCAGCCTCTGCAGCACCAGTTCGATCCCCGGCTGCTCCCCAGCCACAGGAGGAGGGTCCCACATGGCGCGCAGACCTCTCCTGCTGCCCACTGCTCCCCTCAGCAGTGTACTTCGGTCCTTCTGCCTGCTCTGCTCCCCGCTCTGGCTCTGGTGAATTCTCTCACCCTCCCGCTCTTCTGACTGTACCCAGTGCTTGTATAAATAAATAATTTTTTAAAAATAAATAAATAAATAAAGTTAATGATACATGAAAGCTTTATACTACAGTGACTAAAAAGATAAAAGATACTAATGATGCAAAGATTCTATACACTGGCTACAAAAATAAAAGAACTTGAACAACATGAAAAGCACACCCTTGTTAACTATATGGCTCCTTTCCAAGGATGAGATTACTTTTTCTTAATCATTCAATTACATTTTCAGTTATATTTTCCCGCAATCGCAATTAATAATACTTGCAATTATGACTTAACTGAATGTAGCCTTAGCTACAAAAATGCAAAATCCAAACAGTCATCATTTATGGCAGCAAACAATAACAATTTAAAAAGCAGACAGAATAGTCATGTTACAATTTATACCTACGAAAAAATAGCAAAATAAGACAACAATAATAAAGCCCAGAAGGAAATAGACAATAAAGCAAATAACAGGAAAGAGCGGGAAGACACCTGAAAAGAAAGAATAAGACTCCCCCTTCAATACAGATTCATGAGCCCCTTCTATGCACCTGGCCCATCTAAACAAAACACGATCTGGGTCAGAACAAAGCACAAGAAGTTTACATTAACCTATTACTATAAAACAACATGATAAGTACATTATCAAAATTGCACAAAATGCCACTCAGGAGCAAAGAAGCTAAAACCCCAGAGGGTATGTAAGAGGATAGTAGAGTTCGGGAAAGGTTTCCCAACAATTACTCTTGAGCTAAGTCTCAAAAGAGGAATGGAGATAGCCAGGTGGAAGAGGAAGAAAGAACAGTACAAGTCAGTGGCTTTTAGTATATTCGCGTGTGCAACCATTTCCACTATAATTTCGGAATATTTTTAGCACCTCAGAAAGAAATAACATGATCATTAGTCTCAACTCATTTTCCTCCCAGCCCCCATCACTGGCAAAAATATTTATTAAAATTATTTACAGGGCCCCCCTCCCCTGGTGGCCTAGGGGTTAAGTCTCAGCACTCTCACCTCAACAACCTGAGTTCGATCCCCCCCACCCCAGGGAACTAACCTACATATGGCACAGCAGGCCTCTCCTGTCTCCCCCACTGCTCCGCTCAGCAGTGTATTTCAGTAGATCTGCCTGTTCTGCTCCCCACTCTGTCTCTGGTGAATCCTCTCACCCAACACACCTCTGGCCTACACCCCCATTCTTCCACAAAATAAATAAATAAATATTTTTAAAATAATAATAATAATAAAATTATTTACAGGATGGTCCGCATCGAGCTCAGATCCATACATCAGAACTCTGTTGGCACAATGGTCCAGGTCAGAAATCTTCTTTGGAAACCAAGGTATAATTTCCATATCTGCAAAATATAGACACAACTAACAAGTTAAGTGACAATCTTACATAAGGCAATAAGAAAAAAGACACTGGGCCTCCCTGGAGGTCTTCGGGATTAAGTCTCAGTGCTATCACTGCCATGGCCTGAATCCCATCACCGGCCAGGGAGCTAATCCACAAATAGTGCAGCAGACCTCTCCTGACTCGCCCCTCAGCAGTGTATTTCAGTCAGTCTGCCTGTTCTGTTCCCCACTCTGTCACTGGTGAATCCTCTCACCACCCACACCACAGGCCTGTACCCCAGCTCTTGTATGCATAAATAAATAAATCTTTAAAAAAAAAAGACAGTGTTTGAATTTTCCTTTCACGCTTTCAAGGTAAATATAAGACTGAAGACACATTATGTATTTAATCTTCTAAATAGCATTTTCACTTTTCAAACTTACCATCTACTTTCACAGTAAAATTATCTGGTGGATTCACAGAAAGAATATTAGTATGAGACTTCAACAGATGAAAAATATCATTCAGTTGTTCTCTGTTGATATCACAGTCAACAAAAATCTCAAATTCTGAGTTCCTTCTCTTTGATTTTCTGGACTCGATATGTAACAGGTTCACGTGCTTCTCCTGTGTAAAACAGAGGATAGAAACTCCACATGACTGCCTCACATGAAAAAGTCTCTGAGCACATTATTTTCATTACTGACAAAAATCAATTTCACAGTTTTTCTAATAGCCAAAGGGAGGGGACTGCTTTTTGTGTTGCCAGTAATGAAATAATCCCCTACAATATTAGATAATTTTCAAAAAGTTTGAAAAATTCATCACACCCTCTAGAAACTAAAACCACCCACTGCAGTTCCTCAGATTGCCAGAATCAATTGGCATTCAGATAAAAAAAATCAAGTCTCCTAGATAAAGAGAACCTTTGAAAATTCTCAAAAAAGAAAAAGTTTTGGGCCTCCCTGGTGGCGCAAGGGGTTAAGGACCGCACTATGAAGCAATACACAGCCTCTGCAGCATGAATTTGATCCCTCTTCCACCAGGGAGCAACCCGCATGGCACAGTAGACCTCTCCTGTCTTGCCCGCTGCTTCCCTCAGCAGTATATTTCAGTCAGTCTGCCTGTTCTGTTCCCCACTCTGTCTGTGGTGAATCCTCTCACTCCCCGCATCTCTGGCCTGTACCCCAGCAGCTTGCATGCATAAATAAATAAATCTTTTTTTAAAAAATGAAAAAGTTTTTAAATATATTAATATTAGTCCTTTAGAAACAAGTATATTTTAAAAATTTAAGTTGTTAAAAAATTTCTGCAGTCCATCTCCAAAGAATGTACAATAATTCGTATTTTAAATATAGTTTTCCAGGCATATTTTAAAGTATCTCATGCAAAAAACATAGAGTGCATACCTGGAAGATTTTCAGGGCTTTTATAAGTCCTCCAACTTCATTCTTTAAGGAAAAAATGAGAGTTGCTCTTCCCCTTTCTAAGGAATGGTCTTTGTTCTCTTTATTGTCTTCAATCATGATGAAAAATGAAATAAACTCTTTTGACTAAGAATTTTTCTTGTCCTAAAATTAATCATTTTATAAATAATTATTAACATTTTTTACAGTAGCAAGCACATGGAAAGGTTGTCTTAATACATAAAATGTAAGTATTTTTTTACCTTAATCTTTAATTTCATTGATTTATTCATTAAAAACCCCTAAATCTATTAAGTTCCAAATCTCAAATGAATGATTTAACATTTCTTCTCAAACTAACATTAAGACCCCAAAGTAAAATTTATTGAGTTTGTCTGCATTTGCTGAGTCTCCCATTTTCCCTGACCTTGTCTAGACATCATAGATGACATGCTGAAAGAAGAGGATTCTGCAAATTGAATATATGTCCTGACCTCAAATGTAGGCAAACTCTAACAGCTGGAAGCAAGAGTCAAAGAACAGTAAAGAAAGTGATTCTGGACAGTCAGTGTATCATTGAGAGAATTTCAGGTTTCTTGACAGTTCAGTCTCTCAGAGTTTAGAATACAACTCTTTATGTAAAACTATATAAAGACTTCCTTGTATGTTTCAAAACTGGCCCTCAAGTTCCCCTGGCAGGAGCCAGTGTAAGAAGTACTAACCATCATGGCTGGTCTAACTTCCATACCTTTGGAGTTCACAATTCTCTCTTCTTTCCCTGCCACAGGATTGGATGCAGTGCTTCCACCCCTATCTCCCCTGTAGCTGGGGGCAGAAGGAGGCGAAGGATATATTAATTGAACATTTATGTTGTCCAAGGCATTGTATTACTTTGATTTATTTAAGGATATAATGAAGTATTATATTGAGATTTGGAAGCACTCCTGCTCACCTGGTTTAAATCAATATGAGAACGAATCTCCTTAAAAGGAACTTTACTAAGAAACTAGAGGAAGAGAATTCTCACCGCCTTCCCCCCTCACCTCCCATCTTCCACATAAGCTTACAGACAAAGGATACTTTTGATCTTTACTAAAATTTGGCCATAACGTTGCCTGGATGACAGATTTTAGGAGACACCAGTTCTTCTCTCCTTTAGTCAACTACCCAAAATCCTTTTCAGTACCTCGATATTTCCCCTTGTCACTTTTTTTCATTTCAGTTCAACCTACCCACCCTTTCCCAATCCTTCAAGGGCAAAAACAGTACTAGACCCTGGTAAGATGAAAAGCTCTAAGTGTCCAGCCGGCCACACCTGTTTGAATCTGTGTCTCAGGGAGAAGTATATATTTTCTTTTTAAAGTAACACTCTAATAGGCCAATGCCAATGGGTACTTTCACTTTTCCTGTGCAAGGAGAGAGGGGGGTCACTCTTCCTGGCCTGAAGATGCACTGGTGTGCAAGACATAAAAGACATACCAAGAAGGTCAGAAGACCAAGGTGTACATATTGGCTAATTCTTTTCTCCCTTAGTTTAATCAGCAATAAGAGTAACTAAAATTTTTCTGATCTATGAAGCAAAAGTACTATCGAACTAAAGTATTATGGAAGTATGGATTCCATTTGAAGACAGAATTTAAAAGCTGTGCAGAGAACTGGTATGATGAAAATCCTCCAGAACATCATGATTATCTTTTCTAAATGGTGCAAGAGAAAGAGGATCAAAGTAAAGATAAGATACAAAAGAGAACAGTGCATGAAAAACATTATTATAGGAAATGAAGGTATCAGCAAAGGAAATGGAAATAAATGATACATCCCTCCCTGCCTGAAGACAATTTAATGTGCTAATAGATGTACAAATAAACTCCAGTAATTCATAAACCACAAATTATAGCTTTGCAAAAACATACATAGTTACTTTAAGCTGTGCTTGCATCTAGTTTTAATCAAATAAACACTTTCATCCTTCTTTGAGAATTGACAGTCAAATACTTTTACTTGGTTAGAAAATTCAACTCTGGTTCCCTTCCCCCCACCCCAAGTCAACTAGGGTAGTGCATCAATGGGGAGTTAATTTTAAACCTCTGAAAAACAAATGGTCAGAGGCAAAGTAACTTACCTGTACTATCAACTGGATGGAAACTACTAGGCCCTATGCTGTAATCTTGGAACCAAGCTGTTAATCCTCTGTTGGGATGGGGGTCATGAGGGTAGGTGTGAGTCTGAGAGGCTCTGCATCTGAGAACCCTTTTCTTTCCGGGGTAATGCAAGGGAATGTTCCCTTTATGCAAGAAGGGAAAGACATTGTTGCCATTTGACAGAGCAGAAGGGAAGGAAGAAGGAGTATGATTCTGCTAACATAAAGAAGTCACACAGAGTTGGGTTCAACTCAACTTCAGTTTCCTCACCTGCACAATTTAAAAAATATCTATCTCACACGGTTTGTTGTGAAGGTGAAATCAGATGAAGTGTAAGGAGCCAGTTTTTGGCACACAGAGGCCCTCAAAAAAAAAAAAAAAGTGTATTTTCTTCCCAAAGAAGGTGGGAGGAAAGAAAAGAATGACAAAGAGGCGCAACTTCTGTTCCCAAACCGAAGTGCCCAGGGGCATTTACCTTCAGGGAGGGTGTCTGTGCCTCTGCCCTGCGCCTGCCCAGGGTTCTCAAATCCGTGACCGCTGTTCCCGGACCCGGGGGTAAGGAGTCACCTTATTCACCTCGGGTGCCGCCGGCGCTGGGCTGGGTCTGCGGCGGATCAGCGCGGCCCGCCTCTTATAGGCAGAAGGCGGTGGACTTGGCCAATGCGCGCCCGAGGCGGCGGGGCGCGTCCTCTGGGAGCTGACCCGTCCCCAGGTGCTGATCGCCCGTCCAGCCTGTGCTGAGACTCATACGCCTCGCTTAGCCTTTAAGCGTATCTGACTGGGGTTTTAATTAAGCTAATGTTAGTATCCGTAACTACAGAAGTCTGACTAATAGTAAACGATCTCCACAGTTGGAAATTCCCTCCAAACCAAGATAGCACCTGTTACCATAGGCCCCTAGGCTTGTAGAGCTCGAAGCAGAAATCCCCCTACCTGGATATTTTTGTAGTTCTAGGTTATTTCACAGCCCAGTCCTACTTCATTATTCTCTTGGTGTCTTTCCCTGTTTCTTGGGGGCAAAGCCCCTGTTGAACGTTTGGGAAGTGTTCAGTACCTTTCCAATTAAATTTTAAAGCTGCAAGCAGATGAATATGCTGTATTAGCAGAAAAGCATGTTATAAGCGCTAGGGAGACATGGGACAGAAACCAAGAAGGTGAACTAAGTCATTTATTGAGTGTTCAGCCATTAACTCCTGTCCCCGTAGAATATACATACACACACACACACACACACACACACACACACGCATGCATTGTGGGACTTTTTTTAAAAGCTGAAGTAGTATTTACACACAGTAAAATTCACCCTATTGAAATGTACAGTTTCTGTGTATAGTTACAAACACATATAGATGTGTAACTGATGCAGTTACAAATGACTGGTCTCTCAAATAAGCATTTACAAGTTTGTCTTTCCCCTATTTCTTGCAATTTCCCCCCTGTTTGACAGGTTTGTCTTCTTGCATTCCAAGGAGAAGGCAGTTAAACAACAGTTTTTGAAAAAAGCAAGCTGGTGCCCACCCATGTCCTCCCCCCTCCCCTTTGCAGACCCTTGCCCATCTCCCTGCCTTTTTCCCCCTTTGTGTAAATAACCCTGCACTCTGCCAAAGCGGTGGTCTTTCAGACGTGAGACTGCTGCCCTCCTCCTGTGTCCACAAATTAAACCACTTTCCATTTCCCCCACCTGTTTCCTTTTATTGGCTGAGGGAAACTGAGGCTGGCATTCGGTATCATAACTAGCAATCAGAATATAGAACATTTTCACTTCAAAAACATTCCTTTGTGGACCTCCCTGGTGGCGCAAGCGGTTAAGCCTCAGCTCTATGAATCTACAGGCAGCCAGTGCAGCATCAGTTCGATCCCCTGCCAGGGAGGTAACCCACATGGCACTGCAGACCTCTCTTGTCTAACCAGCTGCTCCCCTCAGCAGGGTATTTCAGTAGATCTGCCTGTTCTGCCCCCCTACTGTGTTTCTGGTGAATCCTCTCACCCCCCACCCCTCACCTCTGGCCTACACCCCAGCTCTTCTCTGCATAATCATAAATAAAATAAATCTAAAAAAAAATTCCCTTGTCTTTTTTTTTAAAGATTGATTTATTTATACAAGTACTGGGTACAGTCAGAAGCACGGAAGGGTGAGAGAATTCACCAGAGCCAGAGCAGGGAACAGAACATGTAGACTGACAAAGCACACTGCTGAGGGGTGCAGTGGGCGTGGCAGTAGAGGTCTGTGCACCATGTGGGACACTCACTGGCAGCCGGGGATCCAACTGGCGCTGCAGAGGCTGCGGGCAGCCTCGCAGCCCAGCGCTTAACCGCTGCGCCACCGGGGAGGCCCCACATTCCCTTGTCTTAATCTTCCACCCCCCCCCCACTCCAACACCCCCAATGCAGGCCCTGGCAACCTTTGATGTTATTTATGTTCCTCTACTTTTGCCTTTTCCATTGTCATATAAATGGAAACATATGGTGTACATATAGGTTTTTGGCTGCTGGTACTTAACATAATGTTTTTGAAATTCATCCATTTTGTTATATGTATCATTAATCTGTGCCTTTTCATTGTTGAGTATGGATGTACTTTAAAATAAAGGGAATTACAGCTTTCGTGTGCACTGTTTTCCCATTGACATATACGATAATTCTATGCTGCAAAAATTATCCTTACTTTATAGAGGAGGATTTCAGGCACAAAGAGACTCTATGATCCTCTTCTGGAACAGGCTAGAAAGAAGTAACAAGACACAAGCAAAAAGATCCTGAAATCCGATTCTCATACCACAGTACCATGAAAATCACTGGTCAGATAGGGGTCTTTCAGAATCAAGTTGAGGTCAAAGATGTCTTTCTTTAAAGTGGGTCTACAGAATGCTGTGAGTCTACTAGAATTAAAGAGTTGGGCCTCCGTGGTGGCACAAGGGGTTAAGCACCACACCATGAAGCAATCCGCAGCCTCTGTGGCTTGAGTTCAATCCCCGGGCAGCCAGAGAGAAACCCACGTGGCCAAGCAGACCTCTCCCTTCTCGCCAGCAGCTCCCCTTAGCACTGTATTTCAGTCTGTCTGCCTGTTCTGCTCCCCACTCTGTCTCTGGTGAATCCTCTCACCCCCCTGCATCTCTGGCCTGTACCCCAGCTCTTGTATGCATAAATAAACACATCTTTGAAAAAAAAGGAGCTGCATAAGCTGCCATCCTGCCTACCAGTTCAGCCATCTCAGCACAAAGTCCATTTGGCCCAGCCAATCAACTAACTAGTGACACTGCAGAGGCAACTCTTAAGTTAAACAAAACAGCATGCTTCATCTCCTGGGACAATGAGTGTACCTCTTGAGGCATGACCAGGAATGCCTGGGGAGCCTTTGACTGACACGTAACTTTGCCTCCCTGAGAATCATCAGAGGACTAACTCGTTAACAAATCAGGTGCAGAGGTCAGAAGTTCGATTCAACCTTCAAACATTATGCCTTGAATCTGAGCTATAAATCTAATTCAGATTCACAGACTTACTCCTCTAAAAGACTAGATAACCTAATCGTACATTCGTTCCTCCTAACTTTTCTCTCTGTGTTCTCCTGCCCTGAGTAATTGACTCTGTAAAAGCACTCATTGAATAAAAAGGTCAGGTTCTGCCTTCTCAGCAGCATCCTACCAGAACAGTTTGCTCCATGACTCCTGTTTCTTTGACAGTGTGGTGTTGCCTGATGCAACGGAAAATCTGAAATCACCCCTTAAAGAAGAGACATGGAACCAAGTCATCAGCGATCCCATCCCCAAGGACATCAGGAGAACAGGTTGGGCACTGGCCCTGAGGTGGGGAGGAACGAATAATTGACATCACTGAAGCCTGTCTGAGCTCTCCTTGCAGGACCAAGAAAAGCAAAAATTGTCTGGGCCTCTCTGAATAGATTTAGACCCTGAGAAATCCAGGCATCTAGGTGTTCCCACTTCTCTGAAAGAATTCTAAGACAAGCCTGGCCCGTCTCTAAAACACATCCAGAAGTTTCATGAAGCTCAATGATAAAATTTAAAAATTCAGAGTCTTCTCAAAACTTCTTCCAAATGTGCATTGTTTGTGTTGGGACTGACTCTTGGACTTTCTTCATAGTATGGCCCCCCAATATATCTGCACTCCACCCACAAGTGAAGAAACAAACGTTTCCTGCTGACACCAGGTGGGAAGACAGTGAAATCTTCAGGCTTGTGCAAGGGTAAAAAGAGCATTAGCAACTGAGCATGTTGGTGAAATAACAAAATGAATAGAATTAATGAACATATCGGTGAGATTTTAGAAGTAGAACAGAAATAGGTCAAATCCACCAACAACCCTTTTTCCAGTATAGGTCAGAAATAATCACCAAAATTCCAAATTTGGGGGGCTAACATTTGTCAACCACCCACAAGTGTCTGCACTAATTGGGGAGAAGGATGATGAGATGCTGCATTATCTGACAAGAGTGGAAGTGACGGAATTTGAAGATATTAAATCAAGTTACAGAATAGGTTTTTATTTAGAGGAAAATCCTTCCTTTGAAAATAAAGTTCCTTCCTAAAAATTTCATCTGCATGAGAGTGGTACTCCATCTTCAAAACCCACGGAAATCACAGCCTCTCTGCTGGTGCAAGGGGTTAAGCACTATGAAGCAATCTGCAGCCTCTGCAGCACAAGGCCAGCCAGGGAGAATCCCACAAGGCGCGGCAAACCTCTCCTGTCTAGTCGCTGCTCCCCTCAGCAGTGTACTTCCGTCAGTCTGCCTGTTCTGTTCCCTACTCTCTCTCTGGTGGATTCTCTCACCCCCTACACCTCTGGCCTGTACCCTAGCTCTTGTATGCATGGATAAATAAATCTTAAAAAAAAAAAAAAAAAACAGATGGCCTACAGACATATGAAAAAAAGGTTGAATATTTTGTAAATACTGGTGTAACACGGTGGTCCCCAGGAAAGTGGGAAGATCCAGGTTCCCTACCCCACCCAAAGGAGAGTGGAGCTAAAGAAAAAAAAAAGAAGCTGCAGAGGAGACTGAGGAAGGGAGGAAGCAGGATGAAGAGCCAGGAGACCTGGGGGAGGCACATGGAGCCGAGAGACATGTGAAGAAACTTCGCTTGCCTTTTGGTCATGGACTGGGTGACACAGATGTGGGTGAGAGACCCATGGGGAGGTGACAATGGCAGCTTTTACCTTGATTTTGATTTTGCTCTCTTTGTCCCAGACTTGCCTGACAGTTTCTGCCCCCTTTCCATGGGTACCCTCCAGAAGGTGCTTTAGATCTGTGGCGGACTTTCGGGCCTTGCTCTGGGCCAATTCCATTTGGGTGGACTTTTACCCACAAGGGGACGGGTAACTTTGGGTACTTGATTTAGAAACTATATTCTTTGCCTTTCCTGTATTGTTTCCTAATTGTATTAAAGTTCCTTTTCATTAAAGTCTCTTGGTTTTGTGTTGATGTGGCAGATGGCAGAACTTATTTAGAGCAGGCAGGTTTGGGGGGTCTGGGGTGCCCCTCTCCCTGCCCTGTAACACTGGCTCTGTTATAGAGCAACCCCGATATTAAAACGGGTTCCTGGCTGTGGGTCCTCACCCGCGCGCTTTAAAGGGACTTATGAAAACTCTATTACACACACACACACACACAAAAGGTTAATAAAAGGTTTATTTACAAGAGAAAAGGAAATAAGGAAAATGTACAACTCAGGGAAAAAATAGGGAAATAAAGTCTTCAAAGCGTCCTACCCGATCCGACGACCTGGAAACCCAAAGTCACTCTCAGAGCTGGCCTGATGCTGCGAGCTGGCGGAGAGCCAAAATGGGGGCGCCCCAAAGCCCACGTGTCTGCCTTTTATATCCACCTGGCTGCTTAACCCCACCCTCAGGTCCCAGCCACCTTCCTTTGGTGATGATGGGATTTGGAGTTCCCAGTGTCTTTGGCTTTGGCCTGGGGTGGGGGTGGAGTCCACAAAGCCTATATGGAATTAGCTTTGGGACATCCTTTTCCCCCTAACAGCTCCATGAATGTAAAGAACACTTTACTGCACTCACAGGTCATCAGAACAATATATATGAAAGGGGACACTTCTCATCCCTAGTTTTTCAATTGTTACCTTTGGATTGGTCCTCCTTTAAATCTTCCTTGCCAGTGTCTCCTTTTCTTCCTTTTAGGTATTTTTAGGAGAATACACTCTGATGTTCAATGTTGGCACAAGGTGGAAATGGCCTAATGGTGCTTTCCTGGGAACACAGCCCCATCTTAATGGGGCTTGAGCTCTGAGTTTTACATTTTACGGAGTATCTGTTCTTTATATTGCTTGCGCTGGTCCTTAGAGTAATTGAGACTCAGAATGGTCCAGCAACTTGTCCAAAGTTGCACAACTGTAAATAGCATAACAAGAACCTGAACAGGTTGTTTTCTCTCTTGGCCTTGTGCTGTTTCACTCACCATCCACCATTTCTAAGAGCAGAGTTGTTTTGAACTCCAGTGAATAAATATGTATTTTGTTTGGATTTTATCATTCATCCCTGAAACAAGCTACAACCATCCTCCAGAAACCACAGTTGCAATGGATATGCTCCCAAG